>NC_081316.1:120161664-120892498 GCF_026419965.1 Kogia breviceps
GTGACAAAGTCCGAGTCTTTGACCTCCTGAACACCTGTCCCCAAAGGCACCATCAGGAGATGATAGCCATCTGTTCCCCACGCTCACCTAAAGGACTGCAGGAGAAAACTGGCACAAAGTAGAGCTGTGAGACTATCAGGTCATAAGTTACTAATAAAACAGGCCTTTGCATGAAGGGTAATGAGGTACCAGGACAAATTTCTAATAAAATATCTAATATTTATTGAATTTTCTTCCAAGCACTAAGGGCTTTGCATGGAACATTTCGTTGTATTCTTCTGAAAACCACACGGGGGTAGGTACTAGAATTGTGCCCAGTTTGCAAATGAGGCTCCTGAGGCCAGGCGGTTTCCAAGTGCCAGGGTCACAGCGTCAGTGGCAAGGCTGGAATTGAAGTGAATCTGTGTCTGACTTCAGCCACTTACAACGTCTGCCTCGTGGGCAGACCCCAGGTTTCTACTGTGGAGGATGCATCAGGGCAGGGCAAGTACATTCCCATGGGGGCTAGAGGCAGGACAGCCTAGAAAGGGACCCCGTTTGGAGTGAAAGGCCTGACTCCGCTGCCACGGTAGGTGGCCATCAAATAAATCTGTGATCCCAAGAACGCCAGCCAGCGTCACCAGCGACAGCCCCGGAGCAGACATCTGCAGGACGACAGATGGTCGCTTTCCTCGGAAGAGAACAGCCGCACATGGTGCTCCTCCTGGAGGCCAGAATGACCTCCTCCCATCTCGTTAGATTCAGAGGATGTCTTACCAGGGACAGGCCATCTGAGCCCCCGTCCCGCTCCCCTGCCTGCCACCCTCGGGGCCCCCTTTCCACACACCTGGGTGCTGCCAGAACACCCTGGACGCGCGAGAAGCCCCGGCGAGTCCTGCCCCGCCCACCCCACCGCCCAGCACCTGCACTCACACGGGCTCTCGGGCTCAGCCCCGGCCCCTCTCGCTCCCCGTGGTCAGGCACCGGCTCAGCAAGCCTCAGCGACCAGGTGGCCTCACCCGTGAGGGGCTGCCCTGCTGACTCGGCTTCCTGCAAGCTTTCCCATTCGTCCTCCCTCTCTTCCTCCTCATTGCTGTTTGCCTCCGTTTTCTGACAGTGACGGAGTTTAAACTGTTTGTCCAGATATAGTCAGGCACTGAGGATAATCTGACACATTCCTCTTCTCTAGAAGTGTGCAGTGTAGTTACGGAGACAGACAACACACAAATAATTCTACGAACAATTCACTTTCACCGCAATGAGGGCTCCAAAGGCAAGACAGGCATGCACTGGCAGGGGGACACGTTATGACGCTGGGAGGCAAGAGCTGGGGCTTTGCTGAGAAGGCAACACTCAACTGAAGCTTGAGGGACAAGGAGAGACTCATTCGGAGATGGAGAGGCTGGGGGAGGGGTGGGACAGAAGGGACGGCTCGCATGCGAGTCCAGAGCTTGGAAGGAGCTCTGTGGGTTGGTTCAAGCATCAGGGGAAGAGTGAGCTACAAAGGTAGGCGGGTCTTCTAAACCGTGAGGAGACTTTGGACTTTATCCAGAAGAATTTGGAAAGGATACGTTTTGGAAAGAATTTCAAGGTCAGTTTTGCATGGGTAAACGTTCTCTTTGATCACAGTTTGAAATATAGATTTGGAGGAGGTGGCAGGTGAGATCGGGCGTGAAGCTGGGTGTGATATAGGAGGACCAGTTCAGAAGGTTGTTATGGTAACTCAGGGAAAAAGTGATGATGAGGATGTTCCTGAAGAAGGAGGAGGAGGAGGATGGCGGCTTAGATTCGAGTGGCCCCAGGGGAGGTGAAGAGAAGTACACATTCAGGTGGCAGCTCCCAAACTCGGCGATCGGTCAGACCCCCGGGGCAAGTGTGGTGGGGTGTCAGAGACGGTCCCCAGGTTTCTGGCAGGAGCACCTCCTCCTCCCCCGCATCTCCCCAATATGCGTCTCCGTCTCCCCTCCCAGCTCATCAAAGAAATAGAGTGCAGGCAACCCAGCGGACAGACTATCGCAGCATTAATGTTATTTTTGTTCAGTAAAACCTGGAGATAAAAATCTCTCAACTCGTTATATAAGAAGTGGCAAACGTCAGGAGAGAGATTTGCTCCAGCGTCAGGGCTTCACATTTGGTTCTGGTTACGCTTGTCACCTGTGCTTTGCTCTAAAGGGATACCGGGGAGGGAGACCCTCCCTTTGACCACCTTTCTGGACTGGGTGCCCCCTGGAGAGATAAGAAGCCTTGTGTGGGTGCTTCAGGGAGAACAAACCAGCAGAATTCATCTTGGATTTTAGGCAGAAAAAGTTTGTGCTGACTCCTGTTTGAATATTTCTCATTTTTTGTATAACTGAAATACAATCTACACACCATACAATTCACCCATTAAAAGTACACACTAGGGCTTCCCTGGTGGCGCAGTGGTTGGGAGTCTGCCTGCCGATGCAGGGGGCGCGGGTTCGTGCCCCGGTCTGGGAGGATCCCACGTGCCGCAGAGCGGCTGGGCCCGTGAGCCGTGGCCGCTGAGCCTGCGCGTCCGGAGCCTGTGCTCCGCAACGGGAGAGGCCACAGCGGTGAGAGGCCCGCGTACCGCAAAAAATTAATTAATTAATTAATTAATTAAATAAAATAAAAGTACACGCTAGCTTTTGTGTGTTCACAGAGTGGGGCAACCATGAGTACATTCGGTGGTAAGGTGTGCAGCTATAAAGCATCCACAGATTTCCAGATTCTGGAGAGTTCATATAAATGGAATCATACTTTATATGATCTTTTGTGTCTGGCTTCTTTCACTCAGTATAAGGTTTTTGAAGCTCATCTATCTTACAGAATATATTGGTACTTCACTCATTTTTATGACCAAATAATATTCCACTGAATGGAGGTACTGCATTGTATTTATCCATTCGTCAGTTATGGACATTTGGACTGTTTCCACTTTTTGGTTATAATGAATAATGCTTCCATGAACATTCCTGTACAATTTTTGAGGGGGTATGTGTTTTTATTTCTTTTGAGAGTATACCTAGAAATCTAGAAGTGGAATTTATTTCTGGGTCATTAAATGTTTCTTTTTTTTTTTTTGAATGTTTCTTAAAGGCAAAGATAATACCTGTTTTTAATATATGTGCTTTGAGTACATTTTGCTAGACATATCTTCAGTAAGAAGATAAAAAAGTATTGCTAGAGAGTCTGCAATTGAGTTTTAAAAACTGAAAGAATGTACTTATAAATATGCTTCTGTGCCTATGTGCCTGTGTGTGTGTATGTGTGTGTGTTAGAACGTTACAGCCACAGTGCTGAAGGGATGCTTAAGGAAGCAAAATGTAAATAAATGCCCATTAGTAGAGTAGAAACTAAGAGCCTACGTGTAAAGATAGAAGGTTATTACGGAGGTCCTGGGACTGCGATAAATCTGGGCCCTGGGGGTCCCAGTAAGCTCAGGCCTGTCATTTCTGACTCCATGCCCTCAAAGTTAATGCAACATCAGCCACCCCAGCTCCTGCAGGTCCCAGTGGGGTTTGGGAAAGTAACCCAGCTGTCCAAATGCCATGAAGCTCCTAAGGTGCCAGGTCCACCTACCTAGCAGCCACGACTGCTGGCCGATGATGGATCAATAGGCAAACAGTGACTCTACGTGTGCCGAGGACACTGCAAAAGGGCCGCCTGAGCCCACTGGGAAGGAAGGGTGGGAAGGGACAGCAGAGAGCAAGGCTAGAGCCAGAAACCTCTGCATGAACAGAAGAGGCGGGGCTGGAGCTTCAGAAGAAACACAGGCAGCCTCCTGGACCCTCCAGGGGAGGGAGAAGACCACCCGCAGAGAGGCCACTAAACGACTGCCCTCTTGCGTGGGCGCCCAGGGCAGGAAGGCGAGAGCCCTCAGTACAAGGGGGCTCGGCCTGCAGTCCCTGAGGGCCCTCGAGAGTGGAGGTGTGTCCATGATGCGCTGACCAGGAGAAGCCTGGCATGCAGCACCTGACGGGTGGTGAGGACCAGGGCTCTGCAGCGTCTACAGCTCCTGCTTCGAGTTCACAGCGGGCACTTCTGGCCCAGAGATCCAAACTTGGAAGGTTTCAGGGGAGGAAACACCAACTTCCACAGGTTTACATTAATCATCTCATCCAAACATGGCCATTTTTCTTTACCATCCAGAGAAAGACCAGGGCGAGTTTGGGGGATCTCTCCTAGGTTTCTGCTGTTCTCTTGTTTCTGCTGCCTGTTTGATGGGCCCAGTTAAAACTAAAATGAGACAGTGGGTTCAGAACTGAAGGCTCTTAAGCTTCCCTCGACATGACTGTACTTGGAGACCCTGACACATGCAGGTCAGGGACAGTGGACGGTGAAATTCTTCAACTCTCAGGACAGGGTCTGGAACGCAGACACCAGGCACCATCAGAAGCACCAGTGTTCAGGTAGGATCCAAGAAAACGGCCTGGAGTCGGTTACCACTTAGCATTCAGGCTTCTGATCTCCTCAAGCAAACATGGGCCAGCTGGTTGCCTCATTTCAGTATGGGCTGACGTTGCTGGATCAGGCCTCCTGGCTTGTCAGGGAACCAAGAGGAGGCTTAGCACCAGGAACAAAAAAGAACAAAAATGCTTTCGGTTTCCCAGCCCCCACCTGATCACACCCTTGGCTCCTGGGGTTTCAGTGCATTTCACAGGAGGTCACGGGGCACCTCTGGATCTCCAGTCCCTGGAGTGGGCACCGCAGGCCAGACAAGGGCGCCTAAAGAGCGTCCCAGCAGACTCGCTGGGCTTTGAGCCCACCCAGGACAGGCAGCAGCATCCCAGGCTGGCAAGCAGATGCTGACCTGTCAGAGCCTTGATTGTTGGGAGGAACGGGTGGGGGGGGTTCTCTGACACCCCCCGGGGGCTGCTTCACCCTTTGGCCACCACGCCGTCCATCCCCTTCCGCTGAAGTACCGTCTCTCGGTAAAGCCAGTAGCTTCTTTCTCAAGTTTGAATCACCGTAGGTTGTTTGGCAGCAAGCGGATGGAGGGAGGAGGAAAAAAATCTGCTTCCAGCTCAAGTACATGTCGCTCTGTTAACCAGCATTTTGAAAAATTGTCTTTTCCCTTCCACAGTGCGGTTGGCAGGGGCTCTCAGCTGTTTTGAGAGAATGTAAGCAGCAGACCATCTGGGGCTGACATTTGCAGCATGGCAGTCAGGGGTGCGCATCGCCGGAGCTCCACGGGGGATCAGGAGCCCATCGCCTCTGCAGGAGCCGCAGGCGGAGGGAAGGGGGGCTTACGGAGGCGGCTTCTCTACAGGCGAGCTGGGAACTGAGCCCCCTGCCCGCTAGCCTTCCTCAGGCTCCCCCTCCCAGAGATGCGTGCTCTAGGAGATCTTATCTTGTAATATCAGTGATGGATGTTGACTCTGAGAATATCAAAACGCCCTCCACGTTTGTAGATCCGCTTTTGTTAAATAGAACTGAGGACCACGAGAGACTAAGATGAAAGACATACATGCAGATGTATGTCTGCATGTGCAGCAAGAGTGATTTTCTGGCTAACGAGACTGGGGAGTTAGGAGTTCTTAGTAACGAGGTCAGCCAGGGCACTTAAGGGAATTACACAGCTCAGACCCACTGGCGTGGCCCTCCAGGCCTTCTGGTCGCTCGCAGAGCCCAAGTCCACCTAACAGTTATCCCTGCTGCTGACGTGGAGGTCCCGGGGCTGCAGGCCTCGTCCTCGTTAAGCACAAAGCAGCCTCACGGGTGCCAGCTCGCCCACATTGAGACAGATGACTGACCACCTAATCACCTCTCGGGCAAACCTCTGCACCCTTAGCCGCTCTGGTTCATACCACATGCTCCATGCAGGTTGAGCATTCTTTTTTTTTATTGATTGATTGATTGGCTGCGTTGGGTCTTCGTTGCTGCATGCAGTCTTTCTCTAGTTGCGGTGACCGGGGGCTCCTCTTCGTTTCAGTGTGTGGGCTTCTCATTGCAGTGGCTTCTCTTGTTGTGGAGCATGGGCTCTAGGTGTGCGGGCTCAGTAGTTGCAGCACGTGGGCTCAGGAGCTGTGGTGCACAGGCTTAGCTGCTCCACAGCATGTGGGATCTTCTCCGACCAGGGCTTGAACCCATGTCCCCTGCATTGGCAGGTGGATTCTTAACCATTGTGCCACCAGGGAAGTCCCAAGGTCGAGCATTCTTTAACAGCCATATTTTCCAAAGAGCAAGGAATCTTTGTCACTAGCATTCATCTTTCCCACCTGAGATTAACACACGTGGGACCAGAACTTGATGGTCCCAGGGAAGCCCCTGTACGTGGTATCATACCCCCACCTGCTCTCACTCTCCCCCTCAGCCCTTGGTCATAAGTC
Organism: Kogia breviceps; assembly: GCF_026419965.1. Taxonomy (NCBI): domain Eukaryota; kingdom Metazoa; phylum Chordata; class Mammalia; order Artiodactyla; family Physeteridae; genus Kogia; species Kogia breviceps. The sequence continues at coordinate 120,167,976 of NC_081316.1, forward strand.
AGTGGTCACAAGGATATGAGAAAGACCATAGTGGATCCAAATAAATTAGAACAGATGCATCGTGTATACATGTTTCCATGCCGAGACGGAAAGAGGCTTAACTCTAAGACAATAATTGCAGATTACTATTAGAAAGCAATTCTGCTCAAAACATATTTATTGTGTGTCTTGCCTGTCCCCAGGACTGTGTCAGGGGTCAGGGGTATGGAGACACAGTCCCTGGCTTCAGGAATTCAGCGTCTAGGCAGGCAGACTCGTGACCATATGAAGTGTGAAAGAAGCAGCTGCAGCAGGACTAGATGCCTTCCTGGAGGAGGAGGCGCTCCAGCGGGCTTTCGACAGAAGAATAGGAGCCACTCAGACTGAGAAATAGAGGACGACGGGTCCTAACAAAGGGAGGGCACCATGGGATCTCATAAGTGCTGAAGCACATAAGCTTCAAGGATTTCTGAACAGCTAAAGAGCCTATGAGGAGAATGAATGGGAGAGGAAGGCAGGGGGCCAGCAGGGCAAGTCTCGGAAGGGCCTCATGCCCTAAAAGCTCAGGCACCGAATTGCACCCACTGAGGTATTAGAATATTGAAAACAACAGTGAGCCTTTGAGAGACTTCACCACTGGAGTCCTCAGTTGGATCTGAGTTTCCCAAGGTCCCGCCAGCAGCCAGGAGGAAGTGAGACTCCAGATGGGCAGGGAGCAAAAACTGGCAGGTCAGTGGTGAGGCTGCAGGGGGTTAACACAACAACCCGGCAGACCTGGTGCATCCTTCACCCGCTTTCTAACCAACCCCTCACCCCACCCCGGGCATTATGTATCTGTTCTCTGTCCCTATAGCTTTGTCTTTCCCAGAAAGTCATGTGGACGGCATGGCAGAGTCAGGGGATGTTTGCACTGGCTTCTTCTTTTTTTATTTTTTTAACATCTTTATTGGAGTATAACTGATTTACAATAGTGTGTTAGTTTTTCCTTTACAACAAAGTGAATCAGTTATACATATGTTCCCATATCTCTTCCCTCTTGCATCACCCTCTCTCCCACCCATGCACTGGCTTCTTTTGCTCAGCACAATGCACCTGAGATGCGTCCATGCTGTTGCCTGTAGCAATAGTTCCTTCCTTTTCACTGCTGGGTAATACTCCGTGGCGTGGCTATAACACCATTTATTTATTCATTCCCCAACTGAAGGACATTTTTTTGGAGACTATAAGTAAAGTGACTATAAATATTCACACGCAGGTTTTATGTGAACATAGCTTGGGCAAATACCTAGGAGTAGGATTGCCAGGTTGCATTGTAAATTCCTGTTTAATTTTATAAAAAAATAAATGCCAAGCTCTTTTCTAAAGTAACTGTGCTATTTTACATTTCTGCCAAAAATGTGTGACAGTTCCAGTAGCTCTGCAACCTCGCCAGCACTTGGAATTGTCAGTCCATTTTTGTTTTTAGGCAAAGTAATAAGGATGTAGCTGTGTCTCACTGTGGTTTTAATTTGCATTTTCCTGATGATAGATGATGATCTTGGGTACGGAGAATGTTTTGACGGAACATGGGTTTGGCACGTAATGGGTTGCTTGGTAAAAATCTACTGTGGGAACAAATCAATGTCACCATCACTATCCTCTTCCACACCCTCACTTCTGCAAGAAGAGATGAGAGCTTGAACAAAAGTGGCGACAGTTGCGTAGAAGAGATATCAATATGAAGGAGAAAGAAGTCACAGGCCTGCATGACTGAGCATGGGGAGACTGAGATTGGGTCTCATGTGTCTGACTTGGGCACTTGGCCGACGTGGTACACGTCTGTGAGGCCATGGACCTGGGGAGAGGAGTGGGGCGATGAGAAAGACATCAGCTCCAGCCATGGATGTGGGGAGCCTCAAGGCCACAGGGCCCGTCAGCGGGCGTGTCCTGGAGGCCAGCAGAGTGGCTTCGTCTGGTTCATGCCTGGGCTCCCAGGGCCTCACCGGAGCCCCGTGTGGATATGGGTGTAGACAGGGGTTCAGAGCGTGTCCTGTGGGGTAGACATCTTATTTCACTTCTCACAGCATCCCCGAAACACAAGCCACAGACAGGGCTGTGCCGGTCAGAAGACTGACTTTCCCAAGTTCGAGGTGTTCACTACTCATTTGCTGGGACTTGAACCCATACTTGCTAAGGGCCATTTTTAGCATTTCCACAAATTAGGAAAAAATGCCAATTGGAAACAGGTGCCCCTTCTGGGCAGACGCCACTTCCTCTGGCTGACGGGCCCAGAGCCAGCTCCCGTGGTTTGCCAAGTAGAAGACAGGCTGGGCTTCAGCCCCTCCTCAACCCTCAGGGCCCCCGTGCAGGGCGTGAGCACACCTGAGACCTCGCCTCTTCAACTACAGCCTGAAGTTGCTGATCTCACTGGTCAGCAAAAGTGAGCCTGCTGAGTAGAGCCAAGGCTTGCTCAAATATGGGTACAGTTATTAACTTAACACAGAAGGAAGCTTCAACTTACAAACTTCCCCTGGTATAAATATATCAACTCTACAGATGCCTCATTTTTGAGTGTTTTGTGATAATTATCGATTTCACAGCACCTTTCAAGTGCAAAAATAACCAGCAGGTTGAAGATGGTGCTGCAAAGGGGCAAGTGGGCACAATGAAATGAAATGTAGATTTACACTGATGGGTGGGCATTCCTTGCTTATAAATATCCCATTGGAATTGCATACTAAAGCATCCATAAACTGAGGAAGCGGCTTTTGCACATGCCTATAAAAACCAGTAGGATTAGAGCACCTCTCTAACACATCTGCATATAAACTTAATCAAAGGGCAGAGGACCTGGTCAGACGTTCATTTCCCTTCTTGCTCCGCTCCCCCTTGTCGAGAACAAGGCAGGTAACAGAAGCTGGGGCGATGTGGGTGTGGAGGTGGCTGGGGAGGAGATTAAACACAGATGTGCCCCAGTCGGAAGGCTCTCAGCTCCCCACACCAGGGAACCCTGACCCAAGGGAGAACTGGTCAAAAGCACAAACTCCCAAGTGCTGGGAATTCAGCAGAGAACGTGTCCTAGGTTTGAGATGCCAACAGTTCCTGTTTTAAAGCCCATGTGTGTGCAGCAAAGGAAGAAGAAATGATAAATAAGAGCTAATTTAACCCCATTTCACAGATGAGGAAACTGAGGCACAAAGCTGGTTGGTGGAGGAACCCATATTCAAACCAGGCAGGTGCGCCAGCGTCCACGCGATACCCACGGCACCACCTGCCCCTCGAAAGGAGGAAAGGAGGCATCCGTGTCCACATGCGAACACCTGCTCACATATACCTCGGTGGGCTTGTGTAAAATCACACAACTGAGGAAGCTGGAAATGTCTGTGAAGACCAAATCCTGCCCCCTCGCTGTGCACTTAAGAAAGGAGAAAAATCTCCATTTTGTCTGCTGGACATCAAAGATGGCCCTTCCACCAAGCAGAGCAGTCAGGGAATAAAACCAGGGCCGGCCCCCGTCAGACGGAGCAGACACAAGTGCAAATTCCAACGGCCGCTGTGACAAAGGGAAATGAGCCCCCCACGGCTGGCCTCCTGCTCCCCAACCAGGACCGTGGTGGTGTGAGGGGAAGGCACCGAGCGCGGTTGGGGTCCACACTGGCCCTTCCTGTGTCTCTGCTGCCCCCTCGCCATCGGGGTGCCTTGACTGTCCCAACCTCCGTGATACAAGAAGGAATGTGCACGGTTTTTAAATACAGAATCTCAGTGCTGTACACCTGCAACCAATACAATAGTCTAGGTCAGCTCTACCTCCTTAAAACAATAAGAGTAAATCAACAAATGAATAAATACAACACAGCAGGTGGGCCTCATTCCTGAATACAGAAAAATAAAGTTTCACCAGCAAGAGGCCTTTTTTGGCAAACACAGCGCCTGTAGATGGCCAGGCGTGATCCAGCAGCCTGGGCTTCTGCGCTTTGTGCTGATCTGATGGTCAGGCCTCCTGGCTGCCCTCCCTACACCTGCTTGTCGGATGCTCCTCAGCAGAGACGACCATTCCCTCGGGAGCTTGACACGCACCTCATGTTAAAGGCCCCAAGCTCTTCCAGGGTCCAGACACAGCTGATCACCCTGACATGAGGGGGAGGGGCCCAAGCCTCCACAATGGCCCTCCATCTCACCCTCACGCACAACCACTGGGCCCAGCCGACGTGCCCAGGTGGGGCCTGTGGACGGGAACTCCTCCCCCAACCCGCTCCCTCCCGGGTCACCATGCAGCCAGCAATGCTGGGCTGTGTCAAGAATCATCTCAGCAGGAAGAGCTGTGCGGTCTGAAGGCTGCGGGCCCGGGGCCATGGGTGTGTCTGGCGAGAGTTCCCTTCTGGTCGGTGTGCATCATTAGAACGTAACCCTATCCCCAAGGGCCCTTCCCATCCAACTTCCTGCATCCAATCAGGATGCCAGCAAAGCCAGCCTGCTGTTAGGACACACTCAAATCTCCAGAGCCCTCGAGGGGCAAAGGGTATAATTCCCACTTCTGTCAAAATGCCGGGTGAGTGGGGCAGGGCCTGGCTGTCTGATTCCCACACTGCCACTGCCCTCGGATGAGGCACCCCACATGGGGAAAGGGAGGAGGGGCGGCAGGGACTTCCTGAGTGGGCAGGTCACCACCCCAGTACTAACCAAATTGACCAATCTGGTCCTCGGCCCCCAGACAGAATCCTCCATCACAGGAGTTACAAAACATCTGAGGGACCTGCACGATTCGTAGCAATCTCCAGGGATGGAGAGCCCTTGGTAGCCCATGTCCATAGTTTCTCAAAGGGCGACCTGACCCCCATTCCCTTTGAGTAGGAGCTGTAGCCACCCAGATTGTCTGCTTTCTAACATTTACAGACCCACTCAGCCCCGGGTACAGAGTGAACGAGAAGCAGCCTGACTTTCACCCCAGAGGGTTGGCGATTTAGGAACGCGACAGCTGGCTTGTGTTCAGGATAGGCTTTCTTTACCTCTCAGAAGCTCCTCGCCCCTAAGCCAACATGTGGGACAGTTTATGGCATGTCAACTCATTTAATACTGCCATAAAGAAACGCATGAAATGCTGATGCTCCAATAAAGCCCTGACAACTCATATCTAAAGCTCCTTTATTTCTTCCAGATGCCACATCAAACGTGAAATCAACCAACCTCTCAGAAGGCCAAGCCCTGCACTGCCTTTCTCCAGGAAAAGGTCACGTCCCACTCAACAATGGGTGTGCAGAGAGGTGAAGGATGAAGGATGTCAAGAAACCAAAACAAACTGACCAGAAATAATCTTCCATGTGTGACTCTGAAGGTGTGTGTGTATTTGTTCAATCGGGATTGGCAGGGGGTGGGGTGGGTATAGGCAGAAGAAGCAGCAAGGTTGAAGAGACAGTTCCCGGGCACAGAGCCATGCTTCCTGGGATTCTGGGTCCCAATGACCGTCCAAAAATGTATCTCACCCACTCCTTTCCCCCCATTTCTGTAAAATGGATAGAAAGCTTGATAGGATGCAAGTCAGAGTCCTGCCAATCACAAGTCTACATTCTCAACTCAGCACTAAAAATTTAGGAATTTGTATTACCCGCCTGCTGCTCAAATTTCTTCCTGTCTAAGCTCTGTCTCCTCATGGAAAAGGAAATCTAAAGTTCACCCTTCCTTCATGTCACCCAGCTTTGACTCCAGTCAGATGAAGAGGTGTCTCTGCACCCAGTTTCCCACCAAGTGTCTTAAACAGCCCATGACTCAGCTCCAGCATCCTTTGGTCCCTGTCTCTCAAGATGCTTTATGGGGATAAATAACCCTGTTAACAGAGACAAATAACAACAGGGGAAAAGATAAATGAAGAAGTATGAGGCTCAGACATGAAAGAAGATGGAAGCCAATGAGGTAGAAACACACAATAAGGTGATTGCAGGCAGCAAAAATGACCAAGAAGGCTATGATCCCAACATGGAATCATAGAATTCCAGCCCCTGCGATTAAGCTCAGAGGGGCAAGGGCACCAAAGGTTAGGACACTAGGGCTTCCCTCAGTCCTGGAACCAAGATGGTAACATGATGGAGTGGAGTGGACAAGGGCTCTGGGGCCAGACAAGCCCAAGGCTGCACACAAGTCCTACCCCTGCCGGCGGAGTGTCTAAACCCCTTCGCCGCGCCATGCTTCTAGAACCCTCATGATGGTGTCAGGACGCTGGGGAGAGAACTGATTCTGTGCAAGTGAGCCCAGTTCCCAGATGTATGTGAGTCACGAGAATCAGAGAGTTCATGAAATAGTCGCGCTGGAAGACAGAAGATACGGGGAAAGTCGCCAATCCGCCCGCTTCACCAACTCTCTCGATGCCACTCTGCCTGCTGACTTCTTCCCCGTGAGCTGACCGTCACTCTGATTTCACAACATCACAATGGAACCACATCTCCCGCCTCTCTTGCTCACCTCCTCACCATCTTCCTCTTCCCTTACTTTGTATATACTCCATGCTTTTGTGGTGGCCCGCCTCCAGAGTGAGCCCGCCCCTAGTATTCACGTCCTCATGCGGTCCTCTCCCCTCCTGAAGGAACGGGGCTGGCCTGTGTAAACCAGGAGGGTATCGCAGCCAGGCCAGGGGGGACTTCTTTGCTCTCTCAGATCACTCGCTCCAGGGGAATCCAGCTGCTGTTCTGTGAGGACACTCCTGAAGCAACAGTAAGGAGGGGGGTGGTCCACGAGGCAAGGAATGGAGGCCTCCTATGAACAGAGTATGGGAATAAGCCATCTTGGAAATAGATCTCTAGCCCCGATCAAGCCTTCAGATGACGACAGCCTGACTGCCATGTCCCGGAGAGACTCCAGCTGCAGCCACCAGCTAAGCCACTCCGGGACTCCCGACTTGCAGAAACAGTGTGACATAATAAATGTATACTGCTTTGAACCATTCAAGTTTGGGGTAATTTGTCAAACAGAAATAGAAAACAATCTCCCCTTGTATGTTTCAGCCTCTGACCACCATTCCCCTGCCATATGACACTAGGATCCCCAAGTTTGTACATTTATCTCCAGGACAGATTTTTCAGGACTTGGACCATGGCTTCCATTGACTGGACACTTCTGTCCCACTCAACTTGATCATTCCATCAAGACCAAATTTCTTTCCTACACAGAGACTCACTCCAGAAGCCCTTACATTTGATTAATGCTATGCCGTATAGTTTTTTTTTTTTGGGGGGGGTGGATTTTCAAACTAGTATCTACTTCAACTTTTTATCATAATTTTGTAAGGTAGGAAAGGAAAAACGTTGGTCCCATTTTACAGATGAGGAAATTGAGGCCCAATGCATTTAAATACTGACCTGCACAAAGATACAGCTACTTTGTGGTAGAACTAGGATTGGAAACCAGGTCTTTTTCCACTGCCTCTTCGAGAAAGACAAATCAAATATCCAGTGATCTGACCTTTAGGACTAGGCATCTAAGTAATTCAATGGGGCCTCAACTGCCACAAAGTTTTGTAAAGGCAGAGCCCTCACAGACATGCCAGTAAGAAAAATGAGATGCTACCAACCACACCAGGTATCTACTGCTCTGTAGGAAAGCACCACAAAGTTTAGCCCCTTCACACAACAAGGCGTTATCATCTCTCTTGCCTCTGGGGTTTGACAGGCTCAGCTTGGAAGTTCTCACCTGAGGTCCAACGGACTGTTGGTTGAGGCTGCAGTCATGTGAGACCTTGTCACTCACGTGTCTGCTGCCTGGTGGGGATGCTTGAACAGCTGGAACTGATTGAGAACCTCTCTCTCTGTGCAGCCTCTCCATGTGTGGCTTTTTCTTCTTCACAGCCTGGCCATCTTAGGGGAATCAAACCTATCATGTCGGGCCTGAATTCTTCCATGTGTTCCAAGAGCAAGTCTTCTAAGAGGCTCGAGCAGAAGCTGCAAGTCTTCTCCTGGTGTGACCTCAGGAGTCCCAGGATGTCACTTCGAGCACATCCTATCAGTTAAGCAAGTCACTAAGGCCAGTACAAGCTCAAGGGAGTATGGAAGCAGACTCTGCCTCAAGGCCCGCCTGAAGGCAGGCACACAGGAAAGGAAGGCGGTGACGAGGTGACCGTCAGCATCTCTGCCGCTAACAATCACAGTCCAGCCTCGGGCCCCAATATTTCGGCTCTCCTTCATGAAAAATATCCTCGCCCCCTCCCAAGGCCAATAAACTTTTATCCCACTACAGAAACAGCTCAAAACCCAGGATCTTAACATCTAAGTTAGGTTCAGGTACAAAGGGGCCTCCTTTGGCACAGCTCCTTGAGTGCCTTTTTACTTGATCTGACTCCTATGAAATAAATAGTGTTCTGCCCACCAACCCACCCAGCCCTGACATGTACCCGTGAGACAGGCATGGGATAACTGCAACATACCCTATTGCTCTGATGGAAGAGAAGAAAGTGGTACATAGCAGTCACTGTTTCACAGCAGTTCTGAAATGCTGTTGGGCACGTGTTGCTAGTTCCTTGGTTAGGGCCCAGCCCTGTTCCCACAAAATGATTCTCATTCTTTCCTCGGGGCTTTTGGTTCATACCTTGAATTTTCTTTTCTTTCCATAGGAAATGGTCCTAGTTTGAAACTGAAGCCTCTTCATTTTCCTCTTGCTCATAGAAGAATAACAGTCCAAAGACCTTTTCTATACTGTCTCTGTTCCTGTTAGTCTCAGCTGACATAATTCCTTTAAAAAATCTGTAGTCTTCCTGTATATCAAATTATAAGCCATTCACTGATGCAAAAGCCATAGCCTGTTTTCCTTTCTGAGATGGTCCCTTTTCTCTTTCATCCATTGGCCTCAGAGCCCAGACACTGTGGAATGGCTCTTAAGGTCCTTAGATGCTTTTTGCCTGGTTTAAAGGGTCTACAAGGTAGACCCTTCAGATTTTTTTCTGGCAAATCTAGTCTAAGAGACACAGATTTAATATTCTTAGAAGCCTTACTAGTATGCATGCCCTTAACTCTTCATGAAGTCTCAACAAAAGGTCTTACAGCTTTGAGACTTTTACTCTGAAACCATAATTTATTCATAATGCCCTAGATTTTAATCTCTTCCCTGAGGGCACTTCTAGTTTGAGAAGCTTTTGCTGGGAGAGACTGAGGACGAGAAATAATTGTGTTTTTGAACCTAGTAAGCCAGGGTTCATTTCCATTTCTTAGAAATTCTGCGTGAAACTACATGGCTCCTTCTTCAGCTCCTCTCCACTCCTAATTTACAACAGGCGGATAGAAGCAGCCAGTTGGCACCTTTTACATTCTGCCTGCAAATCTCTCTGGCCAGATCCATGAGTTCACTGGGTACACTTTCTCTCTTCCACATTATCACAGCTGATGGTGCCGTCAAAATTTCTACCACATACGTAATACATATATAAAACAAGTGACCCTTTTGCTCTAACCTCCAGCAACATTTTCTTCTCCATCTTTCAAGCCCTCACCAGTGGTCTCACTGAAGTCTTTCCAGATTTTGCCAACAGAATTTTTGTGGCTATTCCAACTTCCACCTCAATCACTTACCCAAAAGCAAATGCCACACTCTTTCAGCTTATGTTACAGCAGCACCTCACTTCTAGGTACCAAATTCTGTTCCAGTTATCAGCTTCTGCTTTATAAACTACCCGACTTCAAGACTTACCATAAAGCTACAGTCATTAGGGCAATGTGGTAAAAACTAGAAAACTCCTAAAACATAAGATAGGAGAAAACCTAGATGACTTTGGGTATGGTGATGACATTTTAGAAACAACACCAAAGTCATGATTCATGAAAGAAATAATTGATAAGCTGGACTTCCCTAAAATTAAACACCCCTGCTCTGCAAAGGACACTGTCAAGAGAAGATAAACCACAGACAGGAGAAAATATTTCCAAAAGACACCCCTGATGTCAGAAATATACAAAGAACTCTTAAAACCCAACAATAAAATAGCAAACAACCAGATTTAAAAACGAGCCAAAGACCTTAACAGACACCTCACCGAATAAGACGTACAGATAACAAATAAGCATATGAAAAGATGCTCCATGTGGTATGGTATCAGAGAAATACAAATTTTAGAAGCGATGAGATACTACTACACACTTATTAGAATGGCCAAAATCCAGAACACTGACAACACCAAATGCTGACGAGAACGTGGAGCAACAGGAACTCTCATTTATTGCTGGTGGGAATGCAAAGTGGTACGAGCACTTTGGAAGACAGTTTGCAGGTTTCTTACGAAACCAAACATACTCATACCATATGATCCAGCGGTCACACTCCTCAGTATTTATCCACAGGAGTTGAAAATTATAGCCACACAAAAAAAACTTGCGATGGATATTTATAGCAGCTTTATTCAAAACTGCCAAAACTCAGAAGCAACCAAGACGCCCTTCGGCAGGTGAATGAAGAAATAAACTATGGTCCATCCAGACAATGGACTGTCATTCAGCACTAAAAAGAAGTGAGCTATAAAGCCATGAAAAGACAGGGAGGAACCTGAAATGCATATTACTAAGCGGAAGGGGTCAGTCTGAAAAGTCTACATACTGTGCGATTCCAACTATACGGCATTCTAGAAAAGGCAAAACTAAGGAAACAGTAAGTAGATCAGTGATTGCCAGGAGTCTGGGGAGGGAAAGGGATGAAGAGGTGGAGCGCAGAGGATTTTCAGGGCTGTGAAAATAATACCATGCAGAAGAACGATACCACAGTGATCCATGTTACTACACACTTATCCAAACATTCATCTATTATACGTGTGAATATACAGAATTCAAACGTATAGAAAATACAACACCAAGACTTAACTATATAGACTTGCAGTGACTATGGTGCGCCAGTGACTGCTCATCAGTGTGACAAATACTCCATCTGGTGGCGATGCTGACAACGGGGGAGGCTGTGCATGTGTGGGGCAGGGCGTGATGGGAATCTCGCACCTTCCCCTCAAAAGTAAAGTTTATCAACAATTATCCCACAGCTCAGTGACTTAATATACTCTTCTCGCTCACGGTCTGAGAGCGTGTGTGGATTCACCCACATAGCTGTCGTGGGTGAACCTCTCACGTGGCCGCAGTCAGAGGGCGGCGGAGCCATGTCGGCCTCTCCTCACTGTCCTTAGCACAGAGGACCGGAATCCCCAAGGTTCGCTGGGCATCGTTCTCCCTCTGCGCAGCTTCTGCACACGGCTCTGTGCAGCTTCCTCAGACCATGGTGGTCTCGGGGTAACGGGGCCTTACCTGGACCTTACCTCTGCTTCCCGCAGAGGGAGCACAGGTCCGGACGAACCACCACACCGCAGTCCACACTCTCTCAGTCCACATCACCCTTAGTGTCACGGTGTCTTTTTCACAATGTCCCATGCCAACACTAACAATACAAAACAAAGGGGAAACCCCATGGTCCATTTATTAACTAGTAACCAGCAGACAAATGGATAAGTTATTTCCTAATAACTTAGCTGTTAAAAAAAAAAAACTTAGACGGAAAGACAATATACTTTCATTTCATTCTTACTAATGGCACACACACACCCCTGGAACACCACACAACTTCTCAAACCTTGAACCAGATCAGAATCAGATTGGATGCAACCACATGCATTACCACGTGCATTCATGCCACAGTGATCTGGATGCAATACTTGTGGTTTTTTAATCATGTAAACACCAAAAACCAAGGCTTTCAAAGATACGAAATCACCAAAATGAATGTAACATGCTATTGAAACTGTGAACTATCTTGAACCAGGAGTTTTTACAGCATCTGACAGATGTCCAAGTATTTTCCTCCGAAATTGCAAATACACTGCAGTGTCCCCGGTTGCAGCACCCCAGGGTGCCTCAGCTCAGAGTTTTGGAACCACTGTGACACACCAATCAAATCCTGAAAATAGATGGGGAATTTGAGGAAACAGTTTTCACCGAATGCCATCTTTAACTTCCTCTCCGTATCTACCCGATAGATGGCCAGGCAAACAAGGACTCTAGATTTGGCTCTGCTTGGGCCAGCATAAGTAAGACACACAAGCAGAATCGGGGTAAAGTGTGGGTCCATAGGAGTAATTCTAGAACACGTTAAAGAAGTCACTATTTATTTGCAGGCCATTTAGTGTAAGTGCTTGCATCTTTGAATTTCTATAGCCATAATCTGCAACACTTTGCTTAGAAATCTCCTCAGTGAAGCATCTAAGCTCATCAATTACAATATCTACTTCCTACAAAAACACTAGGAAACAATTCGGCCCAAGGTCCTCGACACTTTACAGTATGGGTCGCCCTGCCTCCAATTCCCAGTGCCAAGTTCCTCACTTCCTTCCTAGACGTCACCAGAATCGCCTTTCGGGTCCCACATCCCTCTGATAACCTCTTCAAGGCAATCTTGGCTTTCTCTAAGTTTGTGCCTCAACACTTGCCCAGCCTCTACCCATCACCCAGTCCCAAGGCCACTTCCTCACTTTCAGGTGTTCGTTGCAGCAGCACCCCATTTGTAGGGACCAAAATCTGTCTTAGTTTCCTAGCGCTACTGTAACAAATCACCACAGACCAGGTGCCTTCAACAACAGAAGTTTATTTCCTCACAGTTCTGGAGGCTGGAAGTCCAAGATCAAGGTGCTGGCGGGTTGTGTTTCTCCTGAGGCCTCTCAGTGTGGCTCACAGGTGGCCACCTTTCCTCTGTGCCTACACCCTTCTGGGGTCTCGTCCTCTTCTTTTTTTTTTTTTCTCGGATGTGGGCCTCTCACTGTTGTGGCCTCTCCCTTTGTGGAGCGCAGGCTCAGCGGCCATGGCTCACAGGCCCAGCCGCTCCGCGGCACGTGGGATCTTCCCGGACCGGGGCACGAACCCGTACCCCCTGCATCAGCAGGCGGACTCTCAACCACTGCGCCACCAGGGAAGCCCCTCGTCCTCATCTTATAGGGACACCAGCCCTGTGGGAATTGGGTTCCCCGTTGTGACATCATTTAACCTAATTAACTGTAAAGGCGGTATCTCCAAATGCAGTCACTTAGAGGTTTGAGGCTTCAACATATGGAATTCAGTCCATAATATAAATATTTTGGGGGTGGGGATGCCCTGTGTCATTTCCTCAAGAGATTTTTCTTTTGAAGCACAGGCTCTTAAATTTTCATATACTGCCTTCTGAGGGTCCTTGAACTCCAGAAATTGCATGCAAAAATATCATGTGTATGAACTTTTCCAAAGAGGGGGTCTATATTCACTGTTCTAAATGCTGTATGCACCATGGAAAGATTTTTTTAAAGATGCCAAGTCCCCTACACAGAGGCTCTAATTTAATCCCTGCTGGGTGAGTGTCAGGAATGGAGATTTTGTAACATTCTCCATTTGATTCTATTGTGCAGTCAGGACTAGGAATCACTGGTCTGATTGACCGACTGATCGATCGATTGGAACGATAAATGATCTTAGTTTATGCACAGTACTTTCACATTTCTCAAATTTTACACAATAATCATGTTGTTTTATAATCAGAAAAAAACTTTTAAAGAAGAAAAAAATTTACTGCCTTTAATCCTTAAGAAAAGACGAAAGTCCTGAAACAGCCTGGCCGAAAGGTTACACCATCATGTCTTACTTTCCTCCCTTCTCTTAGACTTCCTACTTAAATTGTGGTCTGAAGACCAGCACCATCTGCATTACCTGGAAACTTACTAGAACTGGGGAATCTCAACTCACACACACAGACCCGCAGAATCTACAGAACCTGCAGTTAGGAAGGTCTACAGGTTATTTGCATGGTTGTTTGCCAATTAAAGTTTGAGAAGCACCTGTTTATAGTCTTCCCCACATCATGAAAGAGAACGGCAACCACAAAATTTTCAAAACCACTGAAGACATTTTGTTCAGTGTGTGATATTAGGAGAGCTTAACACAGCAGTCCTTGCGCCTTTGTTTGGTGTGGGCTCTGCACTATTTGAGAGACAAAGTCATGTCAGGACCAACTGCAAACAACTAATCCGTAAAGTAACAGCACAAGGAATTACACCCTGACACAACCCACAGATGACCTATTATTCATCACTGCAACCATTATAGATAATGGCTCAATGATCAGCTGCAGCTGGTCTACATAGCATTCACCTTAAAACATCCCAACAGCCCTTAGTAAAGAAGACAGTACCTGGGTTGTGTAAATATTCAAAAAATGAAAAGAGAGAAAGGTCTGGAGAGAAGGAGAGTGGGAGAAGGTGGGAGAAATGGGAAGGGAAGAGAACCATGGTATTTCACTTTCCTGAACATGAGAATCTCAATCCTAATAACCCAGACTTTCGGGTCCTAATCCTCGACGTCCACCATGGACCTCCCGTTACCCTAATGGTTATTCCGAATAAATAAGGATGTGACTAGATCGGGAATGAAGACCAGGAACAAGAAGAAACTCCTGTGAAGGATAAACTACCTGATAAATGTTCTGGGTAAGTTACTAGATGAATTTCACTGGATAAATTACTCTGTAATGATAATAATATTCGTACAATTTTCTGCCTTTTAAAAAATAAATTTTTAAACTTAGTTCATCCACTCAGTCACCAAGTTTGGATGTGTATTTTTAACTACTATGAAATGTTTGTATGGAAGTAAAGGTAGAGTGGCTTTAGTCGAGTTTTATATAGTTGCAGAAGTCAAGAAACATTTACCCGTCCTGGCTGTCTTCTGCACCCAGTCACTCCTTCAGAGGTATCTCGTTCATTCTTTCTCTCTATTTATCTACCATGCTCATCACCAGCCACGGACATGGGTCCTAGACTAGCAGTCGAGGGCTCTTGGAAGTTATCTGAACCTACCCTTGCCTTTCAGAGCTTGTAATCAAGCAGAAATGCCAGACGGACCAGAGACGATGCTAAATAAATAAATGAACAGCTTTAACAGTTGAATACGTAGACAATACAGTCCTATGAATATATCAAAAAAAGATTTCTTTCATCAGGAACTTTACAAAATGTCACGATTAAGATTCTCATCTTAGGGGTGTTCATCTCTGACCACCAATACAGTCACTAAACATGAATTTTGAAATCAAACATGCCTTTTCATAAAGCCATAGAAAACATTTGGGGTTATTCACTACCATCAGTATTTGAACAAGAATAACATGTATCTATCCAACAACTATCTATTGAGTATGTAAGATGAGCCAATAAGTATATTAATCTTTGTATGTTTCACCTTTTTACATTCTTTTATTTTCCAACTTTCTGTGATCTTACATTTGAGGCACTTCTCTTACAGTAGCATATATCCCATCTGGCAATTTTAGTATTTCACTTGCAATATTTAGTCCATTGACACTGAATGTAATTACTGAAAGATGTAAATTACTATCTATTAGATTTATTTCTCTTTTTTAGTGAAGTATAGTTGATTTACAATATTGTGCTGTTTCAGTTCAGCAAAGTAATTCAGTTATATCCTTTTCAGATTATATTCATTATAAGTTATTACAAGTTACTGAATATAGTTCCCTGTGCTATGCAGCAAATCCTTGTAGATTACTATTTATTTCTATTTGACAGAACCGCTTATGTTCTTTTCTCCCCTTTCTTGCCTTTTTCTTTCTAATTAATATTTGATTATTTGGTTTATTTTCTCTTTATTATTTTGCCTTTCCCCTCTATTAGCTTATTAGTTATCCTTCTTTTGGAAGTTATCCTAGAGATTACAACATACATCTTTAACTACATTCCGATGGAAATTATTAGCGCTAGCACTTTTCTTCAATGCTAGAACCCTGGAATGTCTTAAATCTATTATCTCCCCTCCCAAATGTTGTGGGGTTTTTTTGTTTTTTTTTTTTTGTGGTACGCAGGCCTCTCACTGTCGTGGCCTCTCCCGTTGCGGAGCACAGGCTCCGGACGCGCAGGTTCACCGGCCATGGCTCACGGGCCCAGCCGCTCCGCGGCATGTGGGATCTTCCCGGACCGTGGCACGAACCCATGACCCCTGCATCAGCAGGCGGATTCTCAACCACTGCTCCACCAGGGAAGCCCAAATGTTGTGTTTTAATTATATGTATTTTAATTCTACATTTATTTTAAACCCCACAAGACAAAACATTATTACTATTGTCTTGTACCAGTAATATTTATTTATATTTTATCCACGCATTAATGCTTTATATTATCATTCTTTATTCTTCTATTTGCTCTCTTATATCTGGGGTTATTTGTCATCTGTGAGAAGAAATCCTTTTAGTAATTTTTTTAGTGAAACTTTGCTGGTTACAAATTCTCTCAGATTTTGTTTGTTAATGTTTTTTGGTTTTTGGTTTTTTTTACAATTGGTAGTGTATATATGGAACTTTATTTTTATTTATTTATCCACTTTTGGCTGCATTGGGTCTTTGCTGCTGCGTGGGCTTTCTTTAGTTGCAGCGAGCAGGGGCTGCTCTTCATTGCGGCGCGTGGGCTTCTCTTTGCGGTGGCTTCTCTTGTTGCGGAGCACAGGCTCTAGGCGCACAGACTTCAGTAGTTGTGGCACGTGGGCTCAGCAGCTGCAGCTCCCGGGCTCTAGAACACAGGCTCAGCAGTTGTGGCACACGGGCTTAGGTGCTCCGCAGCATCTGAGATCTTCCTGGACCAGGGCTCGATCCCGTGCCCCCTGAATTGGCAGGCGGATTTGTAACCACTGCACCACCAGGGAAGCCCTGTTTGTTAATGTTTTTATTAAATTTTTGAAGAATAATTTTGCTAGATACATCATTCTAGGTTGACAGGGTTATTTGGGGGTTTGTTTGTTATTCTGCAGTATTAACGATGTTTTATTGTTTTCTGTCTCCCCTTGTTTCTGTTGAAAAAGTCAGATGTTTGTCTTCTTGTTGCTCCTTTAAAGGTGATGTGTATTTTTCCTTTGCTCTTAAGATTTTCATTTTGTCTTTAATTTTTTAGAGATTTACTGTGTTGAGCCTAGGTTTCTTTATATTTATCCTGTTCATAGATTCTTGAATTTGTGATTTGCTGCCTTTCATCAGTTTGGAAAAATCATCAAATATTCAAATAATTTTCTAACCCATCCTAGTTCTCTTCTACTTCTGGAATTACAACTACATTATTTTAGATTCACTGTGTCTGATGCGTACCTTAACCTCTTTTCTGTATTTTCATATTTTTTCCCCTCTGTGCTTCAGTCTGGATGTTTTCTAGTGACCTGTATTCTTTTCTTCTGCTTAAATCTAATGTTAAACCTACCTACTGAATTCTTAATTTCAGCAACTGTACTTTTCAGTTCTAGAATTCACATTTTTGTTTTATTTTATATTATAGCTTCTCATTTTAAAATAGTATGAAATTCACAAGTTGCAAGAATTATAGAGTTCCCATACACCTGATAATAATGTCTTACATTACCAAATACATTATCAAAACCAGACAATGATACTGTTTAAAATTAAATTCCGAGTTCTCTATTGAAATTTTACTTTTGTTCCTCTTTTCTTCTATTTTCCTGAATATTTTAATCATAATTATTGTAAAGTTCTTGTCTGATACAGACCTAGAGGTGACTTGAATATTGGAATTTCCTATTATCTGTTGTTGGGTTTTTTCCTCTTGGCTTTCAGCCGTTTCTTGGCATGCCTGACAATACTTTACTGACTGTATGACACCAAAAATAATAAGTTGTAGCAGCTCTAAATGATGTCATACTCTTCCTAAGAGGGCTTACCCTTTCCTCTGCTCAGGCAGAGTGTGGATCTAGACCCTAACACATCCCTTTAAGGAGGGGTTACAATTTGAGTTAGGCTCTGTCCACCTCTGGTTGCTCTTTGGAGGCTCCAGTTGAGAGCCTGGCATTTTCACCAGGTACTAGTAGCACTGGTACACCTTCGACTCTAATTCTTGTCTCCTTTATATTATAAGATTATCAAAGGCTGTGTTCTGTTTTTCAAAAGCTTTATGCTAAGGTTTCACGGTCTCCTGAAATCTGAGACTTTGGCACATGTCCTGAGCAAAAACTGGCAAAGTTTTAGGCTCAATTCTCCAGATTTCCTTTCTGATCCAGGCCCTTCAAATGTCTAATTTTTGTCTCTCCAGCCCCAGAAGACTTGCCAAAACCTCTTCCTGTTTCTGTGCATCTCAGCAGTGGTCCTCTGCCTGAGACCTGCATCTGAATCCTCAGTCCCTTGTTTTAAGCCCAGAATCAGCAAATACCCCGAGGGAAGAAGAGCTGCTGAATGTACCCCTGAGGTTTCCCATTTGAGGTATTTAGGACCTCCAGTCCTGGATGCCTTGGTACATTTCTGATGTGTTCAAATAGATGTTTTTCACTTGACATTTTTCACTTGTTCTCAGAGAGAGCGTTGGTCTACTACAACGTAACCTATTAATCCAGAGGATCTGGAAATCCAGAATCGCCTGCCTCTAGATGTTACATTTTGATGGGTGTTGGGAAGAGAAAGGCAGACAATAAACAACAAAAAAAAATTAAAGAAGATCATTTCAGAGGACAATAAAGGCTCTGATGGAAATAAACAAGATGGAGTGAACATTCCATCTTACATCTGAGGGAAGTACATCCTACAAGGTGCCCTGACGTGTTGTTATGGGCTGAATGTTTGTGTCTCCCTCAAATTCAAACCTAATTCCCAATGTGATGGCGTTTGGAGGCAGGGCCTTTGGGGGTGATGAGGGCACGGGTGGGGTTAGTGCTCTCATGAGCGAGGCCCCAGAGAGCTCCCACACCCCTTCCTCCGTGTGAGGACACAGGAGGAAGACGGCTATGACCCAGGAAGCAGGTCTGGTGAGGACCAGACCTGAATCTGCCGGACCTTGAGCTTGGACTTCCAGCCTCCAAAACTATGAGAAATAAATTTGTGTTGTTTATAAGCCACCCAGTCTATGGTATTCTGTTACCGGAGCCCAGATTTACTAAGACACTGATTAAAACTCACAAAGAAAAGTTCTTCTTACCCCCACTGTGTGGATGAGAACATGGTAATCTTTGGAGCACAGGTGTTCTTCACTCTCCAGCAGTCAGACCAGGCTGGGGAAACCTCGGGTAACAAGGCAGCAGGAAAACAGCACTAAATCTGGCCCACAGCCATTAGAGGTTACATGTCTCAGCACAAAGGCCCCTCACTAACCCAAATAAGAAAAGAGAGAAGGTCTTCTGAGACATCCCCATTACATGCACTTAGAGCCTGCTAGGCAAGAGGCCGCAGGAGGGCGCTTCCCGGATCTGCCTTGAGCAGTCGAGGAAGCCATCTGTTCCGAAGGTCACTGGGCTGCCATAACTCATGGGCCCCCTAGTTCAGATGAGCTGGGGATGCTGGGCCCTGGAAATGAGCTTTCCACGCCACCGCACTGTGCTCAGCTCTCAGCCTTCCATCATTTCCAAAGCGTTAAGCAGCCTGCAGCTCGAGGATCCTGCTGCTGGGTGACATCTGTAACATCTGACATCATTTAGAAGATGGGGCAAGGGTAAAAAGAGCACGTTTTTGATCGGGGACATAAACAATGCTGAGGAAGAAATTAAGTTAAAAGGCTTTTCTTTTCCTAAATGGATTTGCAGGATGTGGCTTCCCAGCTGGGCTGCTGTGAGGAGATCTAGTTCAGGGAGCCGAGGAGGTAACTCTGAGCGGGCGACACTTAGGCGTGAGGTGCTGTGCAGAGTGAGGGACACAGGAGACCCCCGCCGTCAGGATGCTCTGTTGACCTCAAGAGCAGGGGAGACACGGGGCGCAGCTCCACTGTGCTCCCGGGGGCTCTGGGTGTCACAACAAACCAAAGGGGACAGACGCTGGGTGTCCGTCCAGGAGGGAAAGCCCCTCATCTCCAGAGACCTTCACCTAGATCTCGCAAAGCTGTAGAGGCCCCTCTCCTGCCAGGAGCCTCCCAGACGTCCTTCTCCATACTGTGTCCACTTGGTGGGATTCAGGAAGACTGTGCGCAGTGCTTTGTCTTCCCAGCTCAGTCTCCACGTGAGGAAAAGCAAAAGGAATCAAGAGCCTCAGCTTCCTTCCAAAACTTACAGAACCTGCTACGAGCCCTTGGGCAAGAGCAAAAGGTCCCATGCCTTCTTGCCTCTGGCTCTTTGCACAGAGTGGTGCAGAGGGCGGGCACTACGTGGAAACCTTCCTAGGATTTCCAGGTCTACTACAGAGGTGCTGGGATTTGGGCCTTGTAAGAGGAACTGCTTACGAGCCTCAGGACCCAACCTCCAACCCACCCAGCCCCCAAACCAGCCTCAGCCGTGTGAACAGAGAGGCTCAACCCAGAGCAGGCACTGGGAAAGAACAAGACATTGAAACATCTCTGAGTCTATGGTCATCTCAGCATGAGCGGACACACACCAGGCTGAGAGTTACAATTCTGGGATGCTGCTCCTCTCAGGGGACTTAAACTTTCAGGGTCAACTAGGGATGATTCCTTTCACAGATGAGGATGCGATTTCCTCAGACTGCACACAACCGTGCCCTGATGCAAGGACGTGAACTCTGTAAGGACTGAGAGCACACGGGTTTGATCGTCGCGGTACCTCCAGTGCCTAGCAAGAACCAACACACAGTAGGTGCCTACTGTGTACAGAAACTGTATCAAGTCCCATGCGGTACAGAGAGATGGACAGAGTACAGACCCAGCCAATGTGGAACATACCAGGGAGGTATGTTTGGGAACATAGCAGGGAGGGCGGGCACATGACAGGAAACTACAAAGCCCTGCTGTCTGTGCTTTCAGAAATCTATAGGTGAGGTGCCCGGCAGAGAATCCAGGGGAAACAACACATAATGCTGCCAGTGGCCCTCCAATAACCTAGCACCTAATACACCAGCGTCGGCCTGGAGAATACAGTGACAGTGAATGAGATGCAGGCCCTGCCCTAAAAGAGCTTCCTATCCAGTGCAAAGACCATCTGCGAAGCGGTAATTCCAACACACTGCAGTAAATGATGCCATGAGTACATACAGGCACATGGGAGCACACGGGAAGGGCATGACCCCGGCTACAAGGAGGGGGAAAGGTTTCCAGCGGACACAACACAGAGGTTGAAATGAACGGTGAGTTCAGTTTAGCCCAATGAAAGAGGGATGAGGGTGGGAAAAGACATCCTGGGAAGAAGGCAGAGCAGGGCTAGAGCCTGATGTGTTTACTTTCAGGGGAAGGACAGCAAGATACTTTCAAGGGGAGGGGCCCTCTGTCTATAAGTCAAACTTTGTCCATAAGATGCTAAGTCGTTGGTCCAGTCTTTTTTTTTTTTAAGATAATTATTTCCTTGCTTTATTTATTTATTTATTTATTATTGGCTGTGTTGGGTCTCAGTTGCGGCACGTGGGCTCTTCGATGCGGCGCACGGGCTTCTCTGTAGTTGTGGTGTGCAAGTTTTCTCTCCCTAGTTGTGGCATGTAGGCTCCAGAGCACGTGGGCTCTGTAGTTTGCTGCACACGGGCTTTCTAGTTGAGGCGTGCGAGCTCAGTTGTTGTGGCGTACGGGCTTAGCTGCCCCGTGGCACGTGGGATCTTAGTTCCCCGACCAGGGATCAAACCCGCAACCCATGCATTGTAAGGTGGATTCTTTCCCACTGGACCCACCAGGGAAGTCCCTCTCCAGGCTTGAGAACAGTCAGAACCCACTGGAAATTTTTGAACGATGGAATAAAACAATCAGGCTTTTGTTTATATCCTCCAAACACGGATGAAGGGAGTGAAATAGGGCCCAACTGCCAAGCGTGGCTTCCCGTTTGGGGGCTGCTAGAATAATACTGACGGAAAATAATAATGCATATGAATTCCATAGCAATCATGTGATTTATTTTTTTTTTTTTTGGTTTCTAATTCTACAATTAGAAATCTGACCAAAAACGACAATGGTCTGAGATAACGTGGGAGTAGCAATGCAAAAATAATAAGGGGTGTTAAGTGGATGCAGTTGGCAGAAACTGCTAATTGATTACATGGAGGGGATGGAGAATAGGAAAGAGTAAAGTGGACTTGGGTTTCCGTCTTGAGCGGATGAACTGTGCCTTTGCTGCTGGAGCAGAAAATAAGGACCAAGTCAGAGGGTGAGATGTTGCAGGCAGGCAGCTCTGGGTCTAGAGGTCAAAGCGAGGTTTTTCCGGAAGAGGAGGAAACAAGAAAACAGCTGGAAAACTGCATTTCCTATGTGTCTCGTATGACACAGTGGCTAAAATCTCTTCTCCTTTGTCACACATGTGAAGGAAGATAAAGACGAGGGAGAAACTGATGGAGCTCGCTGCTCAAGAAGAGAGCGTCCTGGGAACGTCTGCACAGCGTCCTTACAATGCCCAAGTCCCCTGTTCCACTGCAGATGTGACGGATGAAGGTAGAGGGTGGGCCGGGTGGACGACAAGCACTAGAAAAGGCTCGCGCACACAGAGGACATTGCTGCTGCCAGGACAGTCCTGGGAAGATTCCCCTGCAGACCCATCCCCAGCTGCCTTCAATGCAAAGACAGAAAGAAAAGGAGCACAGGCGAGTCTGGCAGATCCGATAAAGATGGATGGAAGGAAGCAAGACAAAGGCACCTGCCAGCACCATGTCAGCTCCAACCACAAGCACAAAAACAAACTCATTAACTATCCGCCAGCCCGGGCTGAAATGCCCCAGTGCAAACACTCCCCACCCAGCTCCCAGCGAGACACACAGCCCCGAGGTGCACATGCCACGGCTCCTGCTGCTGACGGAGAGCCCAGAACCATCTTCCCCAGAGGACACAGTAGGCCCTTAATAAATATGTACTGAGTACATGACTGAGCAAGGAGTGGTAACTGAGCAGAGACCCGGTTGAGCTTACTTGGTTACAAGCAAGGGAACCCACATCAAGCTGACTCCAGCAAAGGGGAATTCTGGGATAGGATATTGGGTCCTTAGGTTGGAAATATGCAAAAACCTTCAGAGGCCGCTTTAGATATCTAAGAGGCAAGAAAGTAGGAGTGGTCCTGTGATAGAAACAGGCTGGTCTAATGCAAGCATGTTTAAGCTCTTTTTTACTCAGCTCATGATTCAAATTCAAGAGAAGTTAGAGGATGAAGAGCCCTTGCTTAACAGCTCTAATGGGCTGTTGTCCATGGGAAAGAAGGACAGTGCAGGGCTGCAAGGAAGGAGGCCGAAGCTAAGACGCCCATGACTCTTACGAATAATGATTTAGAGACACAATTAGGTTCCTCGATGTAGGGTTGAAGGTTTGTGTAGGAGGGAGACAAGGCCAGGACGACACCAGGGTTGGTCTAAATGAACGGTTGACTCATTTCTCCCCTGGGCACCTGCTGACTCTCTGTACAAAGGTCACCTGGACTTTACGTCGTATAAGGGACATCAGTAGGAACGCAGACACACAGAAAACAATAGCAATTGACAAGCCACTGAAAGACAGATCAGACGATGACTCCTTAACCATCAAAAAGGTCTTGAGAGTGACTCAGTAACTGTCTTTATTAAAGATTAAGATTTTACAAAGAATTTTTTCTGTTCCTCTTTTCTAGGACTTAAAGAGAATCATCAGGTTTAAATAAAATGTGAAGAATTTAGAATCCATCGTGGGATGTGAGCATTTACAACAGGGCCTGTGTCTTATTCTTTTAAACACATCCTGTGTCTCGTGCTGTACTCCATGGAGAGGAGCAACCAGAAGCACGCAATTCAGACTCGGCGAAGCCAGGATTCCTCACTTGCTGCCCACGTGACCCTGAATAAATCGTTTCCCTGAGCCTGAGCTTCCTGCCTGTGTACTGAGTCCAGCCACTTCAGACATCGGTTGCTTGGTTTTAAGACGCTCCAGTATGTAAAGCACGGAAAACAACTGTAGGCGTTTAATGACTCAACAAATGACAACTGAGATTCAGTAAATATTTGTTAATTTTGATAATGACTTTCTTAAGGCAAAAGTCACTAGGTAATAAAACCTTTTTTTTTAAACCTATCCCAGAAACTGGTCTTTTTCTGGCACTTGAATAAAGAAAAGAACTCAGACCGTCCTGGTGTGATTTAACTGAAGTCCCACCTGAAGGCAAGGACGTGAGGGAAACAGCGTCTGCTCCCCCTCCCCTTGGATGCACCCACCCGGCCCAGGAAACCAGCCTCCTGCCCCCTGTCTGGAGCATCTCATGGCCTTTTCAGAAGGGAAATCAGACAGCTGGGGCTGGGTCACATTCTGTAGCTGCTCCCCGAGTGAAGGATCTGCCAGAGTCCCCCACCTCCTTCTGTCTGACCTACTGTGGTCCCCAAATACAGGCTGCCTGTCCAGGGTCTCATGGATGCATGGCGACAGGGGAAACATATATGACCTGGGAAAGTGGAAGGAAACTGAAAGTACAAGTAAAGCAAGGAGGCAAAGAACAGACGTCAAAATTCTTGAGCTGCCCCGCACTGTCTGGCAGAATCCAACATTTGCTGACTTGGCAGGAGATTCATCCACCGTTGTAAGCCCTGATCTTCCTGACAATTCGAGAGCTTCCGGATAAGCCCTGCTGGCACACCTGCCCTTCAGCATCCTGCAAGGCCCCCAGCAGTCAGGCATTCCTCAAGTCTTGACCTTCGGCAGCAGCAGCGTCATCACCACCACCACCCTGTAACTCAACACCCTCAGTCAAGACTCCGATCGGGTTCTCCCCCTCAGCAGCCCCCCTTCATCTTCTTCAGACAGGGGCACCCTTGAAAGAAGTTAGTCACTCCACTTTCTGAGGAAACAATGTCAGCGTCTTGATGATCTGGCTGTTCTTGCAGAGCCAGAAGCGGACGAAGGGGACTAACAAAGACAGACACTGTCCACAGCAGTCAAACACAGTACATGGAAGGTTCGGGAAACAGAGACTGAACGAGACCAGGAGAAAGACCCCTGACAGTCAGCGAGGAGCTGGAGAGGGAACGGAAAGGCCAGAGATGAACCAACCACAGACCATTCGGGGAGGAGACGCCACTGCCGCCCAAGGATGAGCGACTGTGCTACTGGAGAAATAGGTATTTCCCCACAGATGCCATGGGAAATTGAAAACAAAGGGATCAGACAGGCCTTTTAAGGAACATTAGGTTTGAGTTTTTTTAATTATTTGCTAAACCCCATGATAAGCTATAATTAATCATGTTTTTTAAATACTACTATTACTGTATAACAAGCTGCTTTATCCTCTGCTTTTGGTAACCTGTCACCAGGAACCAAGTTCAATTTCCACTGCCCTCTGAAACCTCCCAAGGAACTCTGAAGACCTCTGTAAACCTCCCACCTGCGTCACTTCTTGTTCACACCTCTTCATTCCTGTCTCTTCCACTTCACGTGGCTCCTCACGCCCATCAGACCTCCGCGGAACCGTGACTTCCTGGAACCTGGATGCGGGTCTCAGTCATGGTCATATTCCTCTCACACATGATAAAGTCTGCCTCAAGAAATGTTTATCCAATGGAAGAATAAACAGATTGACAGGACGCATTCAAACAGCCCAGAAGCAAAGGTATTTGGGCTGTCTGTGTGGAAAAGGCTAGAAGGAGTGTGCTCCCTTCACTGCTTCAGAGCCAGTGGACCCCAGCCCTCTGTCAACTGAAAGAAACCGCACAGCTTAAAGCTGAGAGTTACATTTTATCTGGCGGACAAAACCGAGGGCCTAAGCCCAGTACAGGGCATCTCAGATAGCTCTGAGAAACGGCTCCAAAGAGGCAAGGCAGGTGTCAGGATATGCTGGAGTTTTTGCAATAAAGAGCAGGTAGTTGGAACATCAAAAGTTTACTGTTAATTAAAGAAAACTAGATATGTTGGGTTAAGGGATTTAGTGCTTTTCTATGGATGGGAAGATGCCAGAGTCTGGGCCCACTGACATCACACCAGGTGCACCATGGTGTGTGTGTGTGTGTGTGTGTGTGTGTGTGTGTGTGTGTGTGTGTGTGTGTGTGTGTGTGTGTGTGTGTGTGTGTGTGTGTGTGTGTGTGTGTGTGTGTGTGGCTGCAAGCTTGATGGGGGCATTGTGTGTGTGTGTGTGTGTGTGTGTGTGTGTGTGTGTGGCTGCAGTGGCTGAGAGCTTGATGGGGGCATCATGCTCTATCCTGAGTTCCCTGAGGGCTCACCTGGGGAGGCTGTAATGTGATGGCTTCATGGCCACAACATCCTTTGTTTACTGATATGGCAGCAGTAGTTTTCATCCACACCTCCAAACAGAAGCCACTCTCCTCTGTGGGAGCCCTTTCCTGGGGCAGCTACTTTCCATGTTTAATGAGAAAACTAGGAAATCTAAACCGCGGAGTCAGTTCAAATCTGATGGCCACCTGAGACTGGAGAAGCAGGAACAGCACCAATGTTGTGGTTTGATATCCTTTCCTTCAAATGAAATCTTCACTCCACACTGCAATCTTCCCGCCTAAACTCCCCAGAAAACCAACTTTCAAGGGAAGGTCTATCAGCCACAACCCAAGGGAGATGTTTGTGAAAACACCACTGTTCCCAGCCCAGACCTAAGGAAAGGGGGGCCAGGATGCTCCTTCTCAACACGTCCCTCAAGAGGCTCTAATGAGTACGAAATTTGAGGATCACTGTCCTGAGGATGTGCAACCAAGAAACAAAGAAGGAGGAAGGGATGGAGAAGCAGGAGGAGGACATGGAGGAGGAGGAGGAGGAGATGGAGGAGATGCAGGAGGAGGAGGGGATGGGAGATCAGGGGATGGAGATGGAGGAGGAGGAACTCCTCCTGGAAAGGTCTTGCCCTTTTCCAGTGCAATCTCCATGATTTTTCTAAAATGTAAGTGTGAAAAAAATAAATTATCAAAATATTGACTGGATAAATACTAACAATAATAACATCTGGTAGTTATAATAATATAAAAATAGACTTGATGACAAAGAACATCAAGAGTGTGCACTTCTTAAGTACGGGGATTGCTGAATCCCACGAAAAGACGCTGTATGGAAATAGAAAGAATAGAGCCAGGCTGATGGTTAAACCTGGATTAAATCAAATAGAGGGTTTGGCCTCAAAGTCGGCCCCCTCTCAACCACTAAACTAAAAGTGCTCTTTAAGTCTGATGTTCTGTGATCATCAGCATCAGGAGAAACACCGAGCACGAAGTCAGTGACCCCGGGATAAGTTCTGGCTCTGCCCACCAGCTGTGTCTCCTTAGACAAGTCATGTCAATCCCTGGGTCCCAGTTTCCCTGAGTTTGTTTGAACTGGGAAGGAACTGTGCAGATGCAATACACCCTATTTTCACAATTAGTTCCCTTTCTGTGTTCCACAATGTGAATAAATGTGTGCAGAAGCTTTAAACATTACATGTGATCAAAAGCATGATATGGATGCAAAATACTGTAAGGATAATGTAGCTAACATTTACTGAATGATAGTTGTGTCAGAAACTGTGCAAAGCGTTGTAAATGTGTGGACTTCTTGCTGTTTTAGCAATCCTATGAGGAAGGTTCTATCACGATCTTCATTTTACAAGCAAAAAACCTGAAGCACAGAAAGGCTAAGGAACTCTCCCAAGCTCACACAGCTGGTAAATGACAGAACTGGAATCTGAACCAAGGCAGCTGGATTTCAGAGTCCAGAGCCTGCTCTCCTAATCACAGCACCATAAGAAGCGGGTTTCACAATCAGCTCTTCCTCATGTATGAATGAGGAAACCACGTTCAAGACTAGTTCCGACTCTGGTGTTTCCTCTCCATCTTCCTGGCGTAGTTTCCTTCTCAAGCCAGTCATCCTACCGCTTGACCCGTTCATGACACACGGTTTTTACTAGCGTCCCCTTACCCAAGAAGACTTGACGGCACCAATGCAGAATCCACCCCGTGTGCTGCGGCGGGCATCAGTCCCCTCAGCCTCACACACCCTTCCAGCTGCTGCCTCGTTTCTGCTCTTGGCTTCACGGCCTTGCTTCCTGAAAGCATCTTCTCTGTATTAGCACCTCCGAAAGGCTACCTGTGGGCTCCACAGTTTTTAAATTTAATGGAGATGTTTCAACTGTGTTGTGCAGCATCTGATACTATTGGCAACTCCACCTCCAAAATTCTGTCCTCCCTGACTTGTGTGACCTCGTCCGCCCTGGCTCTCTGGGCTCTGGGGATCAGCACATCTCCTTCATGCCCATCTCTGAAATGCCCACGTTCCCCAGGGTCTCCCCACGCACATGCTCTCTGCTCTCCTGGCACATCCCGCCTCCTCCTATACTTCCAACCACTCGTATTTTCCAAGTCTAACTCTCTAGAGCATCTCTCTTCTGAGCATCAGACCACCGTGAACAACTATTTCCTGGACGTCTCCACTGGGACGATGCCCGGGTCCCTCAGGTTCCAGAGCTACTAGAAAACAGCCATGCTCTCCCTTCTCCAAACTCTTATCCGCCCAAGTCCACCATGCCAGTGACCTGGGGACCACTCCTCCTCCCCCTCATGCTCTCCTACACACAACCTGCCTTCCTGTCTCATCCACTCTGCTTTCTTAATACCTTGGGAATCGGCCGCCTCTTCCCTACCTGCTCAGTCACCGTCCATCAAACACAAAAGGGTCTTGCCCTTTTCCAGTGCAACCTCCATGATTTTTCTAAAATGTAAACACATTAAGGTCGACTGCTTAAAGCCTTTCCATGGCACACCACTGCTTTTGGATAATTTTAACCTCCTCCCTGGGTGGGCATTCTAAGCGAGGAAGTTCATCATTTGGTCTCTGCCTTTCTCTCTCCAATGGGACCTCTCAGCACCCCGCTCTGCCGCATGGACCCCGAAGAATCAAATAGAACTACTTGCAAGGCACCATTCTCTTTCACGAACCTTTAAAAAATGCTCTCGCTGGGCTTCCCTGGTGGCGCAGTGGTTGAGAATCCGCCTGCCGATGCAGGAGACACGGGTTCGTGCCCTGGTCCAGGAAGATCCCACATGCCGCGGAGCGGCTGGGCCCGTGAGCCGTGGCCGCTGAGCCTGCGCGTCCGGAGCCTGTGCTCCGCAACGGGAGAGGCCACAACAGTGAGAGGCCCGCATACCGCAAAAAAAAAAAAAAAAAAAAAAAAAAAAATGCTCTCGCAAATTGAGACCCCCCCTCACTTTTCCATTTTGCTAATTCCTGCTCTTTAAGTCTTAACCCAAACTTTACCGCTTCCAGGAAGCTTCCTGGAACTTCTTTCTCCTCCTCCAAAGGAGGTCAGAAGTCCCATCTCTTTACTTCATATGATATGATTTCTGCTCAGCGTTATAATCTGTATCATGGCCTTTGTCCCTCACTAGACCATGAGGTCCTTCAGAGATCAGTTTAGAAATTCTTTTTCCTCTATATTCCCCGCAAGTACCATGTCACCTGCACATAGAAGACATTCAATGTGCATTGGCTGAATGAATGAATGAAGAAATGACATAACAAAGAGGAGCATTTGGGCACAGCTCCCAAAGCAGGAGATACTGTGCCAGACACCCAGGTTTCTCCACCATATACAGTTGCTCATACAGCACAACGCGGAACTATTTACTTTTCCCTAAAAATATAAACTCTCTCCAAAGCTGTGTTTGTGGAAAGTCTGCAATGAAAGAAGCACTTGTTTAAATAGAAAGGTCTCAGGCAATTAGCAAACACGGGACAAATCCAAGACCCACTCACTTTCCCAGGGCTTTGTGTTTGCAGTTAGATGTATGGAAAAGCTGGTGCAGAATGAGATTCCTTCTTCACAGAAAAGAAAACACGTTATTTAAATAGCAATGCCTCTCACCACCAAGGCTGCAGTCTAGAAAATGAGAGTCTGGATTTATTGCAAAAAAATAACCCTCGGGGGCTGGGTCAAGAGTGGGGGCAGGGATCCCCAGGATTTCCATTCACTCCTACAGGAAAGCCTTTTTCCCAGATAGAACAGAAGACAAAGATCCAGGTTTGCAGGCAAGTGTTGCAGGCCCTAATACAGCTCTGATGGACAGAACAGAGGGGAGACGAGTGGGTGACAGAAACGGTACAGGGTGCCCATGTCCACGTGTGAAGCTGCATGCGTGAAATGCCCGCACCTCAACCTTCTCCCCCTCATGTCCTTCCCAGTGAAAGCAAGTGGGCCTTGGGGGGCGACCGGCCTCCTGACACCCCCTCCCTCACGGATACACAGGAGCCCTGAGTCAGCAGCTCGATTAGGTGACGTGCCAGTTCCCAGGCTCTGTGATCCTTCTGCAATGTGGTTACTTGAATGGTCCACCTTCATGCTAAAGAGTATACGGGGGAAACATAGGCCCATCACTGACGTAAAATTAACATCCATCTCTGCAACGAGAGGACTTGGATTCGAATCCCATCTTTACCATCTACTTGCCGTGTGGCCTCTGGAGAACTGCTTTCCTTCCCTGAGTCCCCAGCCCTAAAGTAAGATTAAACTTACCCACTTCAAAGGGTTTCTTGTGAAGATCAAGTTGTCTCTCAAGAGCCCTGTCTTATTCACGCTGTACCTGTACTGCCGGAGTGGCTGAAGTCATGAATGCAAAGAGGCCTTATAATCAGACACACCTTTATGCCGGCAGAGATAAATAAGAGAAATGTGCCCACGTGGCACCCACACACCCTTGAGTGCTGCCTGGAAATCACTCCCATTCCAGAACAGCCTCTGCAGAGTGAATTTCCAGAGATACCACCTGTGCAACTTTACATCCCTTTACATCGGGGGCGGTCGGCAGGCTTCTCCTTCGGAGGCGAGCCCCCTGGGCTGACACGCGGACCCGCAGGACTTTGGGCAGTAGGGGGGCAGCGAGGGGACACTGCCAGAGACAGGAAACACCTGGAAGAGGCCACACGGGACGCAGGACAGGGAGGCGGCATCCATCACCTGCCAGCCGAGAAGAGCCCCTGGTCTGTTCTCCGCTGTCCCCTCAGAGCCAGCAATCTGTCGGGCACCAGCTTCATTCGCAGGTGAGGGTCACTAATTTGAATGAATAGCACTGCACTGCTCGGGGCTTTGTTTTGCTTTGCCCCCCTCCTGTGGATGCTGAAGACCTTTTGGGTGCCTGGTTCTGTGAGTGGGGCGACAGCGTGAACAGATGTCCAATTAGCCAGGGAAACAAAATCTGCCAGGATCCCTGCTCTGGCCAGAAGGCATCTTCCTCTAAAACCCAGAGACCACACACCACACAACTAGTTGTTCCTGTTCAGTTCACCCCTGAGGGGCACACTTGCTACCCCCTGACCTCTGAAGCCCACAGTGATCACCCCTACCCCCGGGGATATCATTATCCCCCACACCCCACCCCATCTACCTCCCTCCCTGCTCAAGCTACTTCAGAAACAATACCCACTGCACAGGGACGCCGTGAGGATCCACGGTCATTCACGCAGAGGATGTGGCTTAGTGTCCGACCCACGTGGACATCTGGTAAATGTGATCGGTTCCTCAGGAAGGGGCACGGCTCGTGCTCCTTGATCTGCAGAGCTACGCATAGGTCTGGGGGCAGGAAGACCGCCGAGAACAGAAGACACAGCGTCTCCAGATTCTCGGCAAGCGCGGCCCCCCTGCCATCCTGCAGAGCTGGGCGCAGACCCTGAGGGCCGGGCAGGCGTCTGAGCCTGGCCAGCAGAACCCGCAAGCGCACACAGTCCTTCTGCTCAGTGCGACACCCCCTCCCTCCAGGGGCGGCCACGGCACCTGCACCTGCCTTTCCCACCGATGTTTAAGAGCAAAGCATCCCATGCACGAGCTGGTGAAGACAGAAAGGCCGAGACAGGGTCCCCAGCAAGCTGCTCCCAGGCACCACGGCTCCCGCGAGAGAACCCTCCCACTGCTAAGCACGACTGTGTTCAAAGGCTGGGCCGTTGTGGGGACGTACGGGCTTTCAGACACCACAGGGCTTGCGTGAGATTATACTGTCACCTTCGATAACTACTAGAGTATGCGTATAGCTGATTCACTGTTATACAGCAGAAACTAACACACCACTGTAAAGCAATTACACTCCAATAAAGATGTTTAAAAAGAAAAAAATAATAATAGAGACAGTTCTAGACGACGCATCTCAATCTTTCTGCTCCAGAGAAAGACGGCCTGCCTGGCTTGCTGGGGGTGAACTTCATGAAGACCCAGAGGTCGTTGCCGTCCAGGTTCTGAGAATGAATAAATGGGCTGAGGGGCCGTCTACCAGGGAAACAGGTACAGGAAGTCTGGGCCGCTGGAGGGTCCCTTACCAGGACTCCAGGCTCCAAGGAACTTCAGCTTTCAAAACTGCGCAGCACTTTCTGCCGCCCTGATGAAGCACGGAAAGATCTCAGGCGCCTGCAGCAGGAAGAGGCCCCCACAGGGCTCCTGGAACATCCGTAATCCAGCCGTGCGTCTGCACAGCCATCTCTCAATGCCAGCACCTCTGCCGCGCCACGTGAAAAGGGCTGCCAGCTGGTGAACGCCGCTGTGATTTACTGACACCTCTGAGCGCCTCCAGATTCCCTCCTCATCGGCCATCTCCCCACCCCACAAGCTGCAAAAAGACCAAGAATGGCGGCTCTAGAGCCAACTGGAAGTCACCTGTAGCAGGTGGCACCACCTGTCCTCATCTGGTTCCAGCCGAAACAACCCCCTGTCCATCACTCCACACCGCAGAGAATGTTTAACCGGTTCGGCACGAGCTCAGCCTCAGCCAGGCCAGTGGAGGGAAGAGGCAAGGCTTTGGTTCCTCCATGAGCCAGTGGGGGGAGGACAGCAGTCAGCAGCGTGGTGACCCCACTTTTTGCCCCCTTTTTCCCTGGGATCTAGTGGTGGGTGATCCTCCTAGCAACTTCCTTAGTCTCCAAATACCAGCTGAATGCCCACGTGCTGGCACTGCCCCCGGCCCGGTGTCTGGCTGTAAGATCTACACCTGCAGAGCTGCCTCTCATGGCAAAGCCTGGGTGAGAGGCTCACCTGATATATACACCGCTCTGCTGGGCTGCCCACTCTACTCTCCTCCTCAAACCATCACATTCTGTCCCCATGATGATGTCCCTAAACTTCTAACACTGGTAAAAATTTCTGAAGCAAGATCTTCGACCCTTCTCACTCCCAAATTAATTTCCTTTTCTACATTTGTTCCAATTCCAAGCTCGCTGAATCTCAGTACTTTGTAATGAGCTTCTACTACCTCAAGACTTTCCAGGACACCAATCAGACCACTTATCAGAACGAATCTGCCTCCTTCTCCAGATTCCATACCTTACTAGTCCCTATGGAACCCTCTGCATTTAAACTAAGAAAGTTAAATGCTTTCTGTAGAAAAAGAAAACGTGTAGTCATGCAAGCTAAATAACTAGACTCACTGCAACTATATTAAGATGACCCCAAAATGGCTGAGGTCTAAATGGTAAAAGAATCAGCTCTTTAAAAAAAAAAAAAAACCCTCTAAGCTCAACCACCATGCTTTTCTTCCAAATCCCAAGTGTGTTCTGGTCTCCCCGGATCCACACATAGACGCATCGGGCTGCATCCTCTAGAAATTCCGGGCACACCTCCTCATTCTCCAGAGGAGATCAATAACAGCATTAAGTTCCTGCCATAAGTGCATGCCGATCACATCCCTGGAGTTTGATCTTGGGGTCTGCAAGGTAGGCGTGTGCCTTTTAAATCTGTTAAGCTACTGAGAAGTCTTAATGGTGTTGTCTGTCATTCAAGTGACAAGAAAGAGTGTCATGAGCTATATTTGGCGTAGACTTGGCCCTTATTAGAGTGTCATGCTCCATTTGGGAATTCTAACCTTCCTAAAGGTACAGAGAAATTGGAGAGGATCCAAGACAGAGCAGTGAAAATGATTAAAGGGGTGGAGAGTGGAAACTCAGGAAAAAGGTTAAATGAATGTGGATGATGTGTCAAAGGAAAAGAAAAATTAGGGTAGACCAAGTATCTCGATGTAAAGGAGACATTATTTTAAGAAAACCAGAGGCTGTTGCTCTCTTATATAAGGGTACATATAAAAAAGATGGTCTAAGATAACATTTGAATATTAGGCATATTGGTCTCTTTATGATGTTTGTTAACTTTTGAAATCATGAGGACCAGATAATGAGATATCAAAATAATTTTTCTTGTAAGCTCAAGAAAAAATTATCTCTATCTATATCAATGTATTTAATTCTCACAATAATTCCAAGATAAAGGAATTGAGGTCCTCAGAAGCCAACTGTCCAAAATCACTTAGCTATTAACTCGGATGCTGGCACATCCTGGGGCCTTCAGCCAGATCCCCTTCTCCCAAATGCTTAGATTGTTTTTTTCTGGAAGAAGAGCACTAGACCATGACCTGGGGGTAGGGTGATTATAACTCTTTTATTTAGGCAACTGTAAAAAATCAGTAGCAATTTCTCCCTAAACCATGAATCACAATTGCCTCCAGATGGTTATTTTTTTCTTAGACCCCAGAAAAACAACAGACCCAAGTTTGTGAACTCTTAAGATTTTTATTTGGATGACCAGGTAAATGGTGAGGCCATGAAATGAGCCAGAGAATATCTCTATAGAGGAGATGGTTTATGGACAAAGGGGATGAGAGAACTTTGAATCTGTTGAGTTTGAGGGGCCCCTGGGACGTCCAGGTGGAGCAGCCCATCAGAAAGCTGGCTGTAGTAGTTAGAACCATGGATAAATGTCTGCACTTGGGATTAAATCTGAATATCACTGCATGCCATGTGGACACCTAAGAACAGAGATGGTTTCTCAGGACATACCGGTAACATGGGAAAGCAAGGGGCGAGAGAAGGACCCTGTGGAACATCTCTTGAAGGAGGCAGAAGAGGAAACGTCAGCTTGGAGGAGGAAGACTTACAACAGGGATGGTTTACAGAAAGAAAAGATACAATCCCCCGAGGAGATATAACAGTAATGTACACTCATGCATCAACTAACAGAGCACTGAACCATGTGCAGAAAGAATAGTTGAAGTAAATGGAGTAGGAGACTTTAATGAAACTCTCATAAATGGACAAATCAAAGAAACAAAAATAAGCAATGACAGAAACTATTTGAAAAGTATAATTAACAATAATCTGCATATATATCTGATTTACTATAATCTGCATCTATGCATACACATATAAAGAAGAGAATTTTTTTTCAAATGCTTATCAAACACTGAAAAAAACATGATCAAGTTTTGACTAGAAAGAAAATCTCAATATATTCCAAAATATACCGACTATTTTCTGACCTTAACGTAATAAAACTAGGTATCAACAACAAAAAGGGCAGAAAGGTAAGTAAACAAATACCTATTCTTTTGAAATTGAAAATACTTTCCTAGAGAATTTTTGGATATAAAATGAAATGGAAAATAATGTTACAGACTACTTATAAAGAGCAATACTGAAAACACTACACTCGAAGCAATTTTTAAAGAATCAGAAAAATTTGGTGTCCTGGAAGCCAGGAGAATAGAGGATTTCAAAGAAGTACTGAGTAACAGCACCAATAACTATAAAGAAGTCCACTGTTAGGGAAGGACTGAAAAATGTCCATTGGATTTGACAATAAGAAGGCCACTGGTGACTGCTGGAATAATTTCAATAGACCAGAATATCTTTAATATTTCAATAGGATAATTAAGATGCTGTTGGTAGATAAATGACTAAAGGGTGAGGTAGTAAAGATATAAAGTTTAGAACATGAGTAGATGAGAATGAGAGTGAAAAATATAAAAGTAAGAGTAAGATTCAGGATCAAGAGACATGCTTGATACACTTACTGTGTTTGAATCGGAGAGACTTAGATACAGAGAGAGTAAGGACCTAGGACCATTAGAAAGAAAAAAAAAGAACCTGAAGAGAGAGAACAGTAAGTGGGAATGTAGGATGTGAAGTCAGACCCAGAAAAACATGGAAGGGAACAAGATGAGGGTCACAGGCAGAGAGGCTGAGCTTGAATAACAGAAGACACACATCCTCCTCGCAGACTGAAAAAACCCATGAGGATGGATGTGGGTGTATGTAATTTAGGGTGGTGGGCAGGACATTCCTTTATCAGTGAAGGAAGACACAAGCTCATCTTCTAAAACTAAATGGGGTTGAGGTTGACCAGGCAACAAGAGCTAATCCCATAATAATAACTGCTAAAATTGTTAAAATTAACTGATTTCATTCTGTGAAGAATTTTAAGAGGAAGGAATAGTCCTTATTCTTTTTATTGCCATTTTTAAAAGTGGCGCAGCTCAGGCACAAAGAATTTAAGCAAATCACCTGGGTCAGGCAGCCAGTGACCTAGGGCAGCAGCCGTGTCCGGAACCCATGCCCTTGGGCACATACACATAAGCTACATACAGATGTTAAATTAAGTCCAGACCTTTTTTTTTTTTTTTGGATGGAGGCTTTAAATTTGGGCACAGAATGTACCGGTTTATAAAAGCAAGCACGGCTGATGGAATAAAGTCAGAGTGCATGGCCAAGCATCTCATTGGAGCTGTGCTGTTTCTGTTCGCCTCGGTCTATTGATCTCGGCTGGAGAAGTCGCCGAAACCTGGCCGCCACCGCCATGCCTCCCCATCGGGGTAATTTATAAGCCTGGTGTGCGAGGCTGCGAGACTGATGAACCCCACCAACTGGTGGAGCAGGTCCCGTGATTGATTCACTTGCAGCTCTCCTGCTCGGCCATTTCACCCTGATCAGCCTGCACCGCCGCTTCCGCCATGCTCATCCATCACCTGGTAAACATCGTCAATACTGTACACCACAGGTACCGTCCTTTGTACTCTGTTTTCTTTTTCCTAGGATCCTCAAAGCTCACTGTGGCTTATCTCCACTCCCTCCTGCCGTGCCAACTTACCAGATATACCTGTGAGAGACCAGTTGTCTAGAGATGCAGGTGTAACCAGGAATCTACTGTGAAGGGCAGCAAGGATTCAGAATCCAGTCTCAGATGAACCTTTCTAACTAGGACACGAATAGCAAAGGGGTCACGCATCTGTGAGCTCAGACAAACAAGCATTTTTAAACTTCTTCCTCTGGAGTAGCCCTTTAGAAAATGCGCCATGAATGCCCAAAAATATAGTGGCATATCTTTTTGTTTTCCCTGGAACAGGCTTTATATGTCTCTTATAAACAGCTACAAAATATGCTGTCAAGAAGCCAACAGAGGCTTTGTGGGGAGAGAACCATGCATATTGTCACATAATTGTACAGAAAACTTGTAAAAAGAGTGAAAAGGGAGAGTGTAAAAAAAGAACCATGATGTTTCATCCATAAATAATAGTCATATTGGTGTTGCAGTGTTCCAACTCAAAGCCAGAAGTTAATCTTATCTCATGAGATACTTCACAAACAAAATCATATCTGGACCAGAAAGAAACTGGATGGGAGTCCTACCCATCCATCTTCCTGTGCACGGACCGGATCCTTCACCCCACCTCCACTGAGACAGAAAGCTGCCCTCTGAGTCCCCCAGACAAGGAATTTCCCCCAGCCCAAGGGCGCTGCCTTGCTGAGGACTGATGTGGCAGTGCAAGGGCCTGGCCCCTTTGCTTCAATCAGGGCAACCCTGAAGAGTCATCCCAGCTTCTAAAACATGCCGTGGGATCGGCCGAGGCCATTGTTGTGACTACAGAGCCATCTCCCAGCCCTGCTTCCCTTGCTCCCAATACAGCTACTGTACCCAGAGTGCTCCCTGACAAACCACCTGCTCTCGAAGCCCCGCCTCTCCGGGAACCTGACTCCTGACACTTAGGAGGCGAAATCTACAGAGTCGAAAGTTCACTCCAATAGTAAATGCATCAGGGCTAGTTACAGTAATAGAAATAATTGGTTGGGGGACTTCCCTGGTGGCACAGTGGTTAAGAATCTGCCTGCCAATGCAGGGGACATGGGTTCGAGCCCTGGTCCAGGAAGATCCCACATGCCGCGGAGCAACTAAGCCCGTGCGCCACAACTACTGAGCCTGCACTCTAGAGCCCACGAGCCACAACTACTGAACCTCTGCGCCACAACTACAGAAGCCCACGCGCCTAGAGTCTGCACTCCACGACAAGAAGCCTGCGCACCACAAGAGAGTAGCCCCCGCTCACCACAACTAGAGAAAGCCCACTCACAGCAACAAAGACACACACAGCCAAAAATATAAATAAATAAATACATATATTAAAAGAGAAATAATTGGTTGTTTTCTAAATCCAACCAAAAAAAATGAGAACTGTTTAACACAAAACAAAAATGGTTTAGAGAATGACTTCCCGAATACGATTACAAACCATTGCAAGCAGTGACTGGCAGGGAGCTAGTAAGATCAAATCCCTTAGGGTTTGCCATCTGAGACAGTCTCAAAAGAAGACCCCTGGCCCTCCTTCTCTTTATTTGTAACGGATCCTGCAAATGAGTCTGGTAGCTACCTATGTCTGAACATGCTGTAGGAACAAACATAGAAAAGGAAGAAAGGAGAGGAAGGAGAGGCAATTTCAGGGAAGAGAGCAGAAGAAAAGAGGGATAGGTGGGTGACGGGAGATGAAGTTTGTTGAGGAGAAAGGATAAAAGGCTTCCGTTTTTCCTTTTGCCCTCCCCAGGTACGTGGGGAGTTTCTTGTTTTGGGGGAGGTCTGAGGTCTCCTGCCAGCGTTCAGTAGGTGTTCTGGAGGAGTTGCGCCACATGTAGATGTATTTCTGATGTATCTGTAGGGAGGAGGGTGATCTCCACGTCTTACTCTTCCGCCATCTTGAAGGTCTCCCCGTCCATTTAAGCTTAAAGCTATTTGACCTTCACCACTGGGGTTCTTAACAACCTTGGCTGGGACAAGTAAAGATCCATTTTTTATCCTTTGCTCTTAGTCAGGTTTCACTCACTCATAGGGGGTCACGTGCAGAGGCCTCGCACCCGGCTCTTCTGACTGGAGTTTCTAGTACAAAATCAAAAGGCTTCCATCTGATGTGAGGGTCACCAAAAAACAATGCCACCCGTCCCGTCCTGGACAGGAAGCCAGGTCACCCCTGCGACTTGGAGGTGCATTTGCTTTAGAAGCTCACAGCCACCAAGAATCACAGCTGAGCCCCCTTGGAATAGCTTATGTCTGAGTGTTTGGGAGCCATTTAGTTTTGCCCGTGAATGCACCGTAACAAGTAGTCCAGACTGGAAGGCGTGATACTTGGTCCCAGTAAGAGCTACTTAGCCCTCATCAGCAGCTACTCTCCCACACATGAGTGTGCAACACCTGCCTCCTTGGAGCTTTGAATTCGACCTGCCTCTCTGGCTGACTACTGACGGCTCTTTCTAGCAGATGCCATATTGATTCCATATCTTTCAAGCAGATGCCATATTGATTCAATTCTTCTGATCAGCTCAAGGTACAAGAAATAGAAGAAAATGCTAGAAAGCACATTTAACACTGAAATCTTCTCCAGGGAGGGTGGTGATAACAGTCAAAGGGGTAAGAACAGAGGGGGAAGGACAAATCAGTTCACACTCTAAAAAAACACAAGGAAGCACGTGGAGGGGGGACAAATCAGGAGCTTGGGATTAACATACACACATGCACTGCTGTATATAAGACAGATGACCAACAAGGACCTACACTGTAGAGCACAGGGAACTCTACTCAATATTCTGTGATAACCTATACGAGAAAAGAATCTGAAAAAGAATGAATATATGTATACATGTAACTGAATCACTTTGCGGTACACCTGAAATTAACACAACATTGTAAATCAACTATACTCCAATGAAATCAAGCTTTTAAAAAAGAAAACAAGGAAGCAGAAGCAGCTGGAGATGGTCCAAATCACCAGGATACTGGTTAGCATGTGTGAATTTAAGAGCAAAGAAATAATTTCTGTATCTCCTTAGAAAATCTCAGTGGCCAAGTGTTTGCTCTTCCCAAGCAGGTGTGAACTGCAGAAATCATTTCTCCCTTCCTTCTTTCTGTGTCTGGACTTCTCAGGAGCCAGCGCTGTTTGGACAAACAGAAAACTAGCAGTCCCTAGTCAGTCCTCATACAGGATTTCCATTCCCTCAGTGTCTTCTCTCCCAGCCAGGTCCTTCATTGTACCTGAGCCAGAGTAGGGTCCTGGAGGCAGGACTCGGGCTAAGAAATCCTCTTCCCTTGGTTTTACATGGAATCAGACCCTGGTTGTGCAGGATGACCCTCCCACCGGGGAGTCCTCGCAGGTCAGAGGCCACAGGCAAGAATCACTCACTGCCAAAATCACCCTGTCTGGGCAGCACGGCCTCCGGAAACCCTTCCGGACGTGGGGCTTCCTTGAGACCAGCAGTGGCCCGGCCCGCGGATCACGGCGGGGTTTCCTCGGCCGGTCCCCGATCTCCGTGTCTGGTTCGATCGTGTCACGAGTCACACTCTTCATTACCCTCTTCCATGCCTAGTCCTGCTGATGCGTCTGCTAAATGGACCAGCTGATTCAATAAACCCCACTTCATTATCGATGTGCTTTTCTCCAACCCTTACGTCGCCTGGGATGCCTCTCTTTTGCTCTGGCTGCGCTCCTTTTGTCACTGGGACCCCTGTTCCCAGTGCTGGCCGCAGGACCACAGAAGCTCTGTGTCCTGGCAGAGAGCACCAGTTACCGACTAGCTCACTCTGCTCCTGGGCGTCTGAGCACCAAAGCCTGGCAGGAAACCATGAAAAGAGCAGAGAAAGCTTACTGCATTTCTTGTCACCCTTTGGACGGACTTTGTCAGGAAACAGCATTTGCTGAGGAGCCCTGGTTACAGAGAAGTGTGACCAGCATGGAGTATACTGGGGGCTTTCTCTGGAGAACCCCCTGCATCTCCAAACAAGGAAGCCAGGCCGCTCAGCGGTTGAGGAGATGGTGGCATGGAGTCCTCCAAAGCCAAGCTGCCGACAGGTGTTGTGAAACGAAGAGGAAAGAACAAAAAGGTATATAGATTTAAGCCTTTCTCAAAAACACCAGACTTGACTAAGTCTCCAGGGCTCTGGAAGCATTTTAGGGTGAAAAGAATTCTTGTACCACAGGAGCTTTGAGAAGGATGATGGGCATCTTCCAGCCCAAACGCCTGAGCCGACGTAACTTTCAGAACGTTTGAGTGTAATGCTCAAGTCCGGAGCCACTGGAATGGAGGGGGTGAGGAGGGTGGGGGCCAGGGGCGCAGGGGGAGTAGAAACTCTCTTTTGCAGAAAAGGCTGAGTGTGTGCTGGCGGCCCCGCTGTAGGAAGCCCAGGGCAGCCTAACTGCCGCTCGGATGACTCCTGTCACTGGCGGCCCTCATTCTGTGGGAAGGTGTCGCCCATCCCTTCCACAGGGCATGAGTTTGATAGGTCTGCTATCAGCACGTGGTTTACAGCCCCTGGGCCGTGCATTAATTAAAAAGGCTTTGTGAGAGCCCTCCTCATTAGCCACTGCTTCTTTAATCACTGCCTCTTCAGCCACCAGGACAATCTATAAATCTCCTCAAATATGAAATAATGAAGTGGAATGGTTCGATGTATTACAACATAATAAGTCAGGATAACACGCGGGTGGACAGGGTGGCACTGGCGCGCACCCCCTGCCCTGAGCCGCCCCTCCTCATTACCAGAGGCCTGGGGACAGACCACACGGGGCGGGGGCTGGCTCGGCTACCGTGTCACCTGGGCCCCCGCGCCCTTTGCATTTCTCACCCAGACAGGGGCCAGGCCAGGGGGAGAGGACGGCTGAAGAGGTAAGACTCCCCACAGAGATGGAAAGAGCCTCACGTCCACTGTCTCACCCTGCCCACGGGGACAGATCAGGACAAAGCCCTCACATCCCCCGAGAGCCCGCGATTCAGCACCCACCCCAGGGCACACAGTGAGCTCTTCACATGGAAGCCGCACCCCTCCTTGCCCATGACCATCACCTGCGGAGCTTGGAACACCAGCTGCTTTCCCTCCGCCGCACCCGATGAATTTCAGCAGGTTCTCTGGGGTGAGGCCTGCGCACCGAAATTAATCTAAAAGCTCCTAGGTTGGTTCTAACGTGCAGCCCTGTTGAGATCTATGTGCTCCATCCTAAACCCCTTGGACAGAACTGCAAGACAAAGACAGAGCTCCCTCTTAAATATAACACCTGACACCATAAAACTCCTAGAAGAGAACACAGGCAAAACGTTCTCTGACATAAAGCATACCAATGTTTTCTTAGGTCAGTCTCCCAAAGCAATAGAAATAAAAGCGAAAATAAACAAGTGGGACCTAATCAAACTTACAAGCTTTTGCACAGCAAAGGATACCATTAAAACAAAACAAAACAAAACAAAAAACGAAAAGACAACCTATGGAATGCAAGAAAGTATATTTGCAAACGACGTGACCAACAAGAGCTTAATTTCCAAAATATATAAGCAGCTCATACAACTCAATAACAAAAAAGCAAACAACCCAATCAAAAAATGTGCAGAAGACCTAAAAAGACATTTCTTCAAAGAAGACATATAAATAGCCAACAGGCACATGAAAAGATGCTCATCATCACTAATTATTAGAGAAATGCAAATCAAAACTACAATGAGATATCACCTCACATCAGTTACAATGGCCATCATCAAAAAGTCTACAAAGAATAAATGCTGGAGAGGGTACGGAGAAAAAGGAACCCTCCTACACTGTTGGTAGGAATGTAAATTGGTGCAGCCACTAAGGAAAACAGTATGGAGGTTCCTGAAAAAACTAAAAATAGAGCTACCATATGATCCAGCAATCCCACTCCTGGGCATATATCCAGACAAAACAGTAATTCGAAAAGATACACGCACTTCTATATTCATAGAAGCTCTATTCACAATAGCCAACATGGAAACAACCTAAATCTCCACTGACCAATGAATTGATAAAGAAGATGTGGCACACACACACACACACACACACACATGCACGCACACACACACACACACACACACACACACACACACACACACACTGGAATATTACTCAGCCATAAAAAAGAATGAAATAACGTCATTTGCAGCAACATGAATGGACCTAGAGATTATCATACTAAGCAAAGTAAGTCAGAAAGAGAAAGACAAATACCATATGATATCACTTTTATGTGGAATCTAAACATGACACAAATAAATGTACCTACGAAACAAAAACAGACTCAGAGACATAGAGAACAGACCTGTGGTTGCCAAGGGG
The DNA here is from genome assembly GCF_026419965.1 of Kogia breviceps. NCBI lineage: Eukaryota > Metazoa > Chordata > Mammalia > Artiodactyla > Physeteridae > Kogia > Kogia breviceps. Next base: position 120,210,899 of record NC_081316.1, read on the forward strand.
GAGGTGGGTGGAGGAGGGATGGAGTGGGAGTTTGGGATTAGCAGATGCAAACTAGTACATAGGAAATGGATAAACAACAAGGTCCTGCTGTACAGCACATGGAACTATATTCAATATCCTGTGATAAACCAGAATGAAAAAGAATATGTATATATAATACATATATGCGTATAACTGAGTCAATTTGCTATACAACTGAGATTAACACAACATTGTGTATCAACTATACTTCAGTAAAATTTTAAAAAATAAAAATTAAAAAGACAGAACTTGCAGGCTCCCCTCCACAAGATCTTGATGGATTCACTCAGGGGTTCGGAGCCCCAAAAGCATTACCTTTATCAAGTTCCCCAAAAGATTCTTATGATACGGCACATTTGAAAAATGCTGAGCTGCCTCTAAAAGAAGCGAGCCCTGGCTGTCCTGTCCCTCCTCCTAAGTCATGACTCTCCCCGCTCCCCACTACGTGCCCTTGGAGGGCGCCATTCCCGTGACTGACACCCTTCCTCTGGGGAAGCTGGAATGTTTTCCTGAGGCGGTGGTAGACACATGAGCTACATGACTCTGCAGTGTTCTGCAGGATGAGTCTAAGCCCTTCCTTCCTTCCCTCCTGTTCTTAGCACCCCCGTCCCCCAGCTCTGCCCGAAGCGCCCTGGTGGCCGGTGATGATGGCTTCCCCCAGGCTGCCCACCCTCCCTCAGCCCCGCGTCTGGGCTGCCCTGTGACCAGCGACAAGAAGCACAGCCTGCCCCCAGGATGAGATCCAGGAGGTGCTTCAGACGAGAGCCCGGCACCCAGGAGGCCCTGGGAGACGGATGCTCACGTGCTTGCTCTCACCAGAAGCTCACCCACAATGTCCAGGAACGAGGCCCTGGTTTTACAGTTCTATCCAGAGATAACGCAAAGCCAGACACAGAGGGATGGTCAGCATGATTTGGGGAGAAAACGGCCGAATCGCTGCAGTTTTCCAGGGGCAGCCCTTTGCTGTCCGGGCTGCTGAGACAGTCCAACAGCGAAGGATGGCATGAACTCTCCCTGGTTTCCCCGACATCCTCTGCAGGGAAGGGGCAGCTCTGCATCTCCATGGCCAAGGGTGGTCGGCCTGGCCTTTCCAACCCACGCTCAGCCCATCCCCTGAGGACAGGGAAAGGGTCCTGGCAGGTAGCACAGCCCCTCCACGGCGTGGGGAGCAGCTGGGGCAGCATGCGCCATGGCAAAACTTTCCTCGATGGGGTCTTCCTGCCCAGAGGCACCTCACAGGGCTGGCGAATGGCTCTAATCTTCTGGGATCCAAATGCCATCCCAGCCAGGAAAACGCCAGGACCTCGCTCCACAGCAAGCCGCATCGCTGCTTGCACCCAGGGCTGTTGGTGAACGCCCTGCATGAGCTCTGCCTTTCCTTTTCCCCCTCTAACTCTACAGGACTTACCACCTGGAACCTACTAACACATGCATGTCTTTACTGGGCTTATTTTTCATTATCCATCTCTTCCTGCCAGCTGGTAAGTTCCACAGAGGCAGGGATCATTGTTTTATTCACTGACATACCCCGATCATTTCCAACAGTGCCTGCACATAGTAGGTTCTTGGTAAGTATTTGGTGGGTGACGTGGCAAGCACAGGAGAGCCTGTGATTCACCCGCCCCCATCTTCCCTGCTGCAGGGAGACACTGCCTGCCCTGGGTATGCAGAGGGTTTTGGACTGTCTCCATAATCCGCGAACAAACAAAGCATCACACAGTCGCCTGCCAACTGACCCCCAGGCTGGCGTCCATCTTGTCCCCGCAGAAGAGATTCTGTCACTTCCAACCCACGCTGGCTCGGGTTGTCGAGCAATCAGATCCCCCAATGAGATATTGGTTGTTCTCGCTTAACCAGGTGACAAATAACATGCTTAATAAATAACAAATGATAAAATATTGCAGAAAACCCCAATATCAATTTTAATACTTTAAAATGATTTATTAATCTGCTTTCTCACTGCTTGCAGTGTGTTATTTCTCACGTTCCCATGACACACTGTGACACACTGTGAATGAGGAGGGAGAAACTGACAAGGTGAGTAAAGAAAGGAAGGAGGCTGGCTTGAGGGATGTGATGAGTGGGCTCAGAATAAGCTGAATACAAGAAAAGATAGCACTGCTCCAAGCCACAGACATGGCTCCAGAAATTTTCTAAATATTCGTGAGCCTCTATTGCCAGCTCCCCTTTCTAGAAGATGCCAAGAGATCACACATTCTATGAAAGCATTTCTAAGCCCCGTCCGTCTAAGAAAACCACTGATTCTATTGATCACCACTGTATCAAGTACCCCCTCTAACACAGGCATGGAGTATTCCGCTCATGTTGTTGGATGGAGGGATGGAGGGAGAGAGAGATGGATGGAGGGATGGAGGGAGGAATGGATGATTAAATGAATGGATGGGTAGATGGATAGATGGGTGGATAGACGGACGGATGATTAAATGAATGGATGGGTGGATGGACAGATGGGTGGACAGACGGACGGATGATTAAATGAATGGATGGGTGGATGGACAGATGGGTGGACAGACGGACGGATGATTAAATGAATGGATGGGTGGATGGACAGATGGGTGGGCAGACGGACAGATGATTAAATGGATGGGTGGATGGATAGATGGGTGGATAGATGGACGGATGATTAAATGAATGGATGGGTGGATGGATAGATGGGTGGATGGATAGATGGATGGATGGAGGGAGAAAGGGAGGGATGGAGGGAGGGATGGGGGGGGTAGTTGGATGGAGGGATAGTTGGATGGATTCTTTTGCTGGTTTTCAGGGCTCTTTTCCTGGCTCAGCCACTCTATTCACCTGTGAATGCCTGCTCTCCAGCACAGGGACCAGGGCCATCCTCAGAAGGGCACAAGGTCCAGGACAACCCATCCTGGAGAGTGTGGGGTTTGGGCAAAATAATTGCACTTAAAAGGACACCTCACTCTTGGCAGCTTTCATTTAAAGGTAATAATTTTAGGTGCTTCCCCGGTGGCGCAGTGGTTGAGAGTCCGCCTGCCGATGCAGGGGACGCGGGTTCGTGCCCCGGTCCGAGAGGATCCCACATGCCGCGGAGCGGCTGGGCCCGTGAGCCATGGCCGCTGAGCCTGCGTGTCCGGAGCCTGTGCTCCGCAACAGGAGAGATCACAACAGTGAGAGGCCCGCGTACCACAAAAAAAAAAAAAAAAAAAAAAAAGGTAATAATTTTAAAATCAAATATTGAAGACAGGTAGAAAAGGGGAGTGGCCCTCTTGTACCCGCCCCACTCACTCAACCCAACGTGGCATTTCTAGTTGTTTCTCTGCCCAGAGATGAAGATGACAGAGACTGAGATCTTGTAGGTGCTTAAGTATGTGTCTGTTGAGTGGATTCAGAGGCTGCAGGTATCTCTCCAGAACTTAGGAAACGTGGAGGCACAGGCCCCGGGAGCAGACGGCCTGGGTTCACAGTCCCAGCACCCCCGCTCCCTGATGAGCTGCACGGCTTAGACAAGGTACAGGACTCCTTGTGCCTCAGTTTCCTCGGCTGTGAGATGGGAAATAATGCAGCGCCTCCCTCACAGGGCAGCTGGAAGTTAGATGACTTCTTTTTTTTTTTTTTTTGGCCACACCACACGGCTTGTGGGTTACCTGACCAGGGATTGAACCCGTGCCCTCGGCAGTGAAAGCATGGAGTCCTAACCACTGCAAGGCCAGGGAATTCCCAAAGTTGGATCATTTAACAGGTGAGGGTGCCTGGCACACAGTCAGTGTCTGCTACCGTCTGCAGCCAGCAGGCTGACAAGCATCTTATTTGGCATCAGAGGGAGCCATGCGAATCCTGCTCAGCCACTGACCAGCTCTGCCTGGAGGCCTGAGTGAGGAAGTCACTCCGGTTCCCGTCTGTGGTGCAGGAATGACCGTATCCACACCCAAGAGCGGGTGAGAGCACCACATGATGAGAGGCACAAAAATTCAGGCCACAGGTTGTTGGAGCTCAGAAACAGTACTAATACTAATTACTGGACCTATGAATCATTGTAACTAGTTGTCGTTAACACTTGGGGTTCAAAGAGCTGATTGTCTCTTCCTATTTGACCCCAGCGGCCTGCACCTCACAGGCATTTGTGTGTTTTGTGGGCCAGGTCACAGCCCGGAACAGAATGTACAAGAGAAGACCTGTTTCCTGGGGGCAGCAGCGGTTCTGGCGCCCTGGGCCTACATTTCTCTTAATTAATAGTTATAGAGTCCAAACCGTCTAGGGCTCCTTCAATTCCTCCAAAACACCACAAACTAGAAGCAAAATTTGGGTAGAACTGCTTTGGGGAAATAAGCAAACAAATTAAACACAGGGAGAAATAAGGGAAAGAAGCAGAGACAGCGACAGAGGTGTGACAAGGACAAGGCTGAAGGCGTGACCCGCAGCTCCACCATGCAGAAGCGCAGCTGCACTTTGCGGACAGGCCTGCGAACTCGAGGGGCTGCTTCTTGAATTCAGGTGTGAATGCTGTCACCATGAGCACAAAGCAGGCCGCCTGCTCAGAAACCTATTAGCTCGTAAACAGCAATGTTCTGTAATTCCAGCTAGTAAAAACAGCTTAAAGAGAAATCACATCTCATTTAGTGGGGACTGCAGGGGTCTTCTTGGACTATTTCAAAGTTTCATATTTATCCAAGGAAACAGGCTCGAATTCTCCAGTATTGGCTTGCTCGGAGGCAATGCCATGTCCAAGCTTATTAAACACCCATTTAAAGCACAGGGAGAACAGCTCAGTGCTTTGAGACCACCTAGAGGGGTGGGATAGGGACGGTGGGAGGGAGACGCAAGACGGAGGAGATATGGGGACATATGTATACGTATAGCTGATTCACTTTGTTATACAGCAGCACAAACACACCATTGTAAAGCAATTATACTCCAATAAAGATGTTATAAATAAATAAATTAATTAATTAATTAAAGGGACAAGGAAGGCTCAAGAACATCCCCCGCAGACAGCCAGCAGCAGGACTGCCAATAATTTCCTAAGTCCTGGGAAACCACAGGGACAGGTGGAATTCTGCCGGTGATCTGCATATGAAATGAGGCTGCCTCTGCTTTGCTCCCAGAGAAAAGCAAGTGATCCTAATTAGAGGGAGGGTGTGTGCAGAACCTCAATTCTGACGTCGGGTCCATACAGAAGAAAAGTAAGAGGTCTCGCCATCAGTAGAGCACTTAAGGCAGTTTTCTGCACGCCAACCGCCCCCAGCCGTGTACCAATTGTTCTGACTGTGGCCACAAGCCCACAGACTCTCAGAGGCTTCCTTTGTGGAGATGTCAGATCGCCAGCCTGAGGGTAGGAAAGCTGAGGTTTTCATAAGCTATCAATCATATTTACGTGCTAATTTTTAAGCATCAACATTTCAAAAAGTCAGATAACATTTGCTTACTTGATTATCAACATATGCCTGTCTGTTCAGCAGCTAAGACCCATAAACGGCTAACAGAAAGGTGACCTTACAAGTCAATCAGCTGCCAGGTGAGGACAGAATTGGGCCTCCACCCTCCAGGCCTGAGGGTCCCACAACCACAAACCACCTGTCTTCCTTCTCTTGGAAGTGAGATTCTTCACCTCAAAATCCTCTCGGTCTCGGGTTTCTCAGAAGTCCCCCACGTGGGTAGGCAGGCTTTACCGAAATATCCTCTGCAGCCACTGGGTTGGCAGGACCGTGTTTCTGTCCTGTATTTTTCTGGATTGGAAACCAAGCTTGTGTTGTTAGATCCTTTCAAGAATGTCGCCATTTGAATCCTTCCAAAATTACGAGTACATGTGTCCACATGCCCAAGCTACAGAAGAGCTGCAGTGCTAATGGGACTTGGAAACGGCAGTGGGTCCTTCTCTGGGCCTGAGAGACTGAAGACACCCAGGAAAAAAGGCCCCTAAACCCGTGAATCGCCATCCACCTCCTGTGCACCTCCTTTTTCGTCACCACCGATTACAGGTAGATCTGTGTCTGAGTAATACCGTTCCACGTTACAATCACACGACTACCACCTACTCTGATAACCTGTGCCACTCCCCAGGGCCAGGGCAGTGTTCTCAACCTGACGACAATTTGGACTCACACGGAGAGCTTCGGAAAAACTGACGCCTGGGCCCACCCCCAGCGTTCTGATGAAACTGGCCTGAGTAGCGGGAGGCTTTAATGGGCTCCCAAGTGATATTTATTTTGAACACGGTTGAGAAGTCCATCTCCTAAGGCTCAGTTTCTCCACTGTGAAGGAGAACGACAGTCCATAAAATTATAGTCCTACCGGGAAAATACAAGGATCGGCTGTATAAGAAAATATCGGGGAAGGGAGTGATCTACACGTACAATGATCTGCGTCAAAAGAGACTAAGGAAGCATTTCAAAACCAAGCAAGATTGCTCCCCAAAATGGTTTTCTCTCTTAATAACTTGCCTGCAGTGATCTAACAGGGCTTTAAATTCTGACCCAACATCAACCAACAGGATAACTTCGAATAGAAAACGTTCCTCTAAGCTTCCTAGAACAGAGTCCGACTTTGACATGAAGATAAGCCTGCAGGCGTTGCTCTATGAACCACACTCTGATGCTTGCTCATCCACACCATCTGCTGGGCTCTGTGATGGGCATTTGGAGGTGACAGTGGACACGGAAACGAGGCAGGCCCTTGCCCCTGTGAAGCCTGCAGTCTGATTACAGCAACGCCGATGCCACCAGTGGTCAGTGCTGTGATCAGGCAATGGCCGAAAACCTGGAGGGGAACCCAGAATGGGGAGATGCGTAATCCTCCCAAAGAGCAATGGCTTCACAGTAGAGGGGATATTTGACCCGAGTCCTGAAGGCGGGGTACGAGTCTGCCAGGGAGAGAGGATGCTGTGAAGAGCCATGGTGTGTTCAGACTCTCGTAGTTCAGCACAGGGGAGAGGACGGTCCAGGCAGAGGGCGAAGAACTCTGCCTCCGCTGCTAAAGCATCTGGATTATTATTCCCACTTTACAGGTAAGAGAACTGAAACCCAAAGGACTTAAGTGACAAGTTCAAGGCCACATAGCAATGGAGAGTGAAACTGAGCAGGACCCTGTGGGCAGGTGCAAACAGTTACTGATCAGGAAGGGAGGGGCTGCAGAGACAAGGGAGGAGTGCTCAAAGGAAACAGTAGTGCAGCCATGAGGCAGGTCCTGGTGCCCCCTCAGGGGATACACATCACAATGTCTTTGAGCTGTTTTGCAGATACTGAAGCTCCCTCCAGGTGGGAGAAGTTAACTGTCTGCCACCCGCGAGCACGTAGACCCCAGACCAGCTGGAACCAGAAGGCTGATGATGCCGACTCCCGCTTAGCTCCCCACCAACCAGTCAGAAGAATGACCATGAGCTGATCACGCCCTCTCTGAACCCTTACTGTAAAACTCCTCACTACCCCCTCCAGGGCAGGACACGCAGTTTTGAGGGCATTAGCTGTGGCCCCCTTTGCCTGGCAAAGCAATAAAGCTATTCTTTTCTACTTCCCCCAAAACTTTGTCTGAGATTTAATTCAGTGTGGGTGTACAGAGGCCTAATTTCTGCTACAAGAGTTAGATCTAGTCCTCAAGCAAAGAAGTGGCAAGGTCAGAGTTTCTTTAGAAAGCTCATCCAAAGGGCAGTCTGAAGGAAAGTTGACCAGATGTACAGGAGCCCAGGGGCATGAGGATGGAACTTGAATTCAGGTGGTGGCTGTGAGGGTGAGGTGAGGGACTGGATAGAGACATTCCAGAGTCTTAGGTGAGTTCAGTGGTGATGGTGGGAGAGAGACAACTGGGGAACTGGGTTACTGCACAGACATAGTTCCCACCTAACGACCTTCTCTGCAGACGCCAACCTGCATTTTCTTTACATGCTTACCTACCGCTGCTTCCTAAACTCTTGAGATCCAAGCAAGTTGGTAATCACTTGAAATTGTTCAATTAAATGTAAAAAGAGAAAAAACAAGCAGATCTATTCTCTCTTCTGACTGCTCTATTGATTAAAATGAAGGTCTGTGCTGGGACTGCTGAACGGTGAGAAGCAACCTGGCTCAGATGGGGAACAGACCGTTAGGAATTGTTGGGTTGAAGGAAAAAGTGAGACAATTTTTGCACAGACCCATGTGTGGGGTTGTCGGTGTGTCTATCTGCAGCTACGTGGCCGCATATGGATCTGTGCATATCTATATTTAGGGGACATATGCCACATTCCTCAGTCAGCAGCCATGAGCCAAAGGCACAGGCAAGATTCCTGACGCAGTGGCACCATCCGCGGCTCCGCAGCGCTCACGGACAAGCGAGGGGATACTCAGATGATAACGTTCGCTCTCAAGAAGGCCCTGCCTGACGTGTGAGTTTGGCAGAACCTACAACATTGTACTTCAAGACCATCCTCTGGGGAATCTGGAAAAACAAGTGGCATTAATATGTATGCCTCTAATTTCATCAAAGTGTTAGTTTGTGAGAGCTATTCTACATATAAGAAACCCTTTGCTTAAGAAAAAACGGGGGGAAAAGATTAAAAAAAGAAAGTAAGAAAGAACTCTCTCTCAGCTGCTATTCTCCATCCCCCCCCCCAAATAAAATAAGCTACTGCCGATTCTGCAAGGCACATGTTAGAGTTTAAATGAGAATCAACCCATCTTTAGAAGAGTCTGAAATGAAGCATTTGTCCTCCACAAAATTCCCAGAATAGGGCCAGTGTGGGGGAAAACTGGAGGTCGAAGGCCTTCCATGAAGACAAACAAGGAAAAATACAAGGGCTCAGACGGCTTTTGCTCTGTCACACACTCAGGAGGAGCCAGGTTACTCCGGTTAGCACTAACCTTTCCCGCATGGCCCTGCAGGAATGGCCGCCTACCTACGCCCCCCCTCTGCTGCACCTCCGGCTCTGTGCTCGGCCCATCTCCCTTCCCTGACCCTCTCTCTCTTTTTTCAGCCCACCTCCTTCCTCTCTCCTTGCCACCAAAGTATGGGACACCTGGTTCAGGACCCTGGTTTGGTCCATCCATTTGCTGGAGCATTGGGAACCTTTAGTGGTATCGTCTCATACCCCAAGGAGGGAGGCCAAGGGTGGACATGGCCTTGTTTGTCTACAGACCAGTGGCTCTTGTTTGAGCAGAAGACCCCCTATCTTCCAGGTCAAGTTAAGGGAACGGAGACTCCACTGGAAGAGCTTCTGGAGCCGCGTCCCAGGACGGGATTCCTGTCTTCTCTCCTGGCCTTGAACAACTCCCCTACACTCTCTGGGCTTCAGCTTTCTTACCTGTGCGATGGTAATAGTAACTGCTGGGATAGCAACTGTCAGTAGCACCTGCAAATTGATTCACCCTCTGATGAAGGTAAAGATTTTCCGAAAATCTGGAAGCAGTTTTTGACTCGTTTGGCACCTGAGAGGGGAGGCAGGTATTCTTCCCTCCTCAGGGGTTTGTGGCGAGGCCGAAATGACTACCCGCACGTAAAACTCTTACAACAGCGCCCAGCACAGAGCAAACGCCACCAACTCACTGTCCTTGTTCAGAAGCTGCTGAGAAGCCGTGAGAGGAGGTAAATGGTCTCATAAAGAGTAAGAAACACCACGCCAGCACCTATGCTACTAAATACTGAGTCAAGAACAGGAGACAGAGATACAGACAGGGATGTGAGAAAGGACCTTTCCAAAATGCCTAGAAAAGGAAAATGGGCCATGTCCCAGGTGGCCCTGGAGGAGGGGCCCCGCGACCCTCTACAGCTTCCTTCAACCAGCCCTACGCGTCCCCCCGACTGCTGTGGCGCTGCTAGTGCTGGCGCTACAGGGATGAACTAAGACACGGGAGCCGTCACAGACAAGGAGATGAGTGAGGGTGACGCCAAAGGCTCCTCCGGGCAGGAACAGGCAGGTCCTTGGACGGTCCCTGGCAAGGAGCAGGCACCCACTGTTCAACGAGTGAAAGAATGGACTCAAGAAGGAATGAACCCTCTAAAAATAAGGAACACAAATCACTTGCATAGGGAACACTTTTGAGAAAAACTCTAATGTGGAAGTCCCTTAACCTTTTGAGCATAATTAACCTTTTATTTTAGTGCACATAAATAATTATTTGATAACTCAGCACTAGGCACGTAGACAGTAGATAAAGTACACGGCACTTCTGAATGCACATGGAATATTCTAGTTCCCAGAAATTTTTAATGTGTCTCTCTGACTGGAGAGTGATATATTCCATTTCTATTTTCTGCTGTCCTTTTTGGTAAATGTAAGGTTTTTTAATAGATAAAATTTGATTTAAAAAAGAGTGATCTCTGATAATTTCCTAGAAAGTATAATAAAAACCTTAAAAAGTCTGTGAAAATAGATTAAATGATACATACAAAAGGGTTAATTGGCTGTCTCTTTAATTTGCTTTTCGCAATCAAGATTCCATCCTCCAGTTTAAATAGCTGTCAATAGCACCTACAAATTGATTTATCCCTTGATGAAGTTAAAGATTTTCTGAAAATCTGGAAACAGTTTTTGAAACCTTACTGCCATTTAGCATCCGAGGCATGGGAGCGGTTTTTTCCCCACTATTTTTCATCTTAGAATTTTAGCATCTGCATGAATTTGGAGAACAACTTGCCGTCTGCTTCAACACGTGAACTCAGAAAATAAGATAGAAGTTGCTTATCATGCTTTCAGGCGGGGTGAATTTTATCATAATGAAGCTGAGTGAAATTCCCAGATTGCCCTGGGGAGAGGAAGGTCTTGATACTCCACTTGTGGGAAAGTGGCTCTGAGCCGAAGAGAGAGTTACATCAAACCTTGGTACAGGACAAATCAAAGTCTCTGTTTGCAGAAGCAAGGGATCAGTCCTCAACACAGGGGCTCTCCTGCTGCACGAAGGGAGCCTTGCTAGGTGGTCTTTAGTGAGGGTTTGGTGAGGGTGTGAAGAGGCTGGTTCCTAAACCCTTTGATTATTCAACCCCCAGTCGTGTGTGTGCGTGTACACGCACGTGCACAGGCATATAAACGCCCACAAGTGTTCACCTCCGGTGCAGAGACTTGAGTTGACCCCAATCTCACGTATGATGGACGCACCACCCCACTGGTTCACACATGCTCCCATCTGTGTGTTCATATTCACTCCTATGTCCCCCCTCCCACAGGCAACAGCTTAGACATCTCTGAGATACATGAAGGACAGACAGAGAGGTGTACACACACACACCCCTTTACATATGTGTACAAAACATGCCATTTGACCTGAATACCCGTATTTTACTTCACATGGGTTGTATGGTGTGGTAGACCCCACCGCTTCCCCTCTGCGCTGAGCACCGGGGTTCCAGGACTCAGCCATGACATGCCAGGTAGGTCTGTTCTCTCCTACCTGAATGTGACCTCGGAGCTCTCAGTGCAGCTCCGACAGGCTCTCCTTATCCACTCACTCTGCCCCCACCTCTCCACCACCATGAACAAGGCTGTAAGGAACATCCTCGTGCACATGCCCGAGCTGGCCTGGAAACCCTTCTGGGGTGTAGCCCAGGAGGGAGCTGCCTGACCTTGGGGTGCATGGGTACTCAGTTTAAGCAGCGCTGCCAGGTGGCTCTTCCAAATGGCAGCCTCAGTCTGCACTCCCACCAGGAGGCTCCCATATCCTTACGTCCCTGCTGACTTACTACTCAGCTTCCTGGTTACTGACCATTAAATGGGGGTTTTAAATTTTCTTTCTTTAATTTCAGGTGATTTTCGGCATCTCTTTGGATGCCGCCTGCTCCCATTTTGGTCTCACCCTATGCAGATTTCCTGTTTGTATCCCATCTTTCTGTCAAAGGGCCTGTGTTCTCTTGCTGAGTTGCGAGAGTGTCTAGGTGTTAATCTCTAGTCCATCTGTCATCACATATATTAACTCTCAATCTGTTACTGTCCTCTGTATCTATGATCCCCTTTTATTGAACAGATACCCTCAATCTCACAATAACCAAGTTTTGCCTTTATGTACTTTTATGCTTTTTATGAACTTTTAGTGTTTTTAAGTCTTCCTCACACCTGGGTCACAAAGAGTTTCCTAATATCACTTTCTATTAACTTTAAAGCTTTACTGTTTATATTCAATATATAGGTCTTCAGTTAATCTGGAGGCTGCCTTTGTAAATGGTCTCAGCTAGGAGTCCAGTTTTATTTTTCTCCATGTAGTAATCTAGTTTTCCTAATCGCATCAAACAGAGAGACAGTTCCTTCCTGATTGTTTTTAGTACCACCTATAAAATATATGGGATAAATTTGGGTCCATCTCTGAGATGTCTGTTTTGCTCCTTTGGTCTGTCTATCTGTTCTTATACTCATGCCCGCATATTTGAATTACTATGACTTTAGGGCATATCTTTTTTTTTTTCCTTTTTTAATTAATTAATTTATTTATTTGTGGCTGCGTTGGGTCTTCGCTGCTGCGCGCGGACTTTCTCTAGTTGTGGCGAGCGGGGGCTACCCTTCATTGCGGTGCACAGGATTCTCATTACGGTGGCTTCTCTTGTTGCAGAGCATGAGCTCTAGGCACGCAGGCTTCAGTAGCTGTGGCTCGTGGGCTCTAGAGCACAGGCTCAGTAGTTGCGGCACACGAGCTTAGCTGCTCCGCCACGTGTGGGATGTTCTCAGACCAGGGCTCAAACCCATGTCCCCTGCATTGGCAGGCAGATTCTTAACCACTGCACCACCAGGGAAATCCCTAGGGTACATCTTAATACATAGGAGAGCAAAACTTTTCTTTTACAAAGTTGACTTGGCTATAGCTGCATCATTTCCCTTTCAAATAAATTTTAGAGTAAGTTTATTGAGTTCTTTCTTAAGAAAACTACTAGTACTTTGACTGGAAATTTAATGAATTTATAGATTTAGAAGTATTTACATGTTTACTATAATAAATGATCATATTAAAAGTGTGAAATGAGGGTCTTCCCTGGTGGCACAGTGGCTAAGAATCCACCACCCTGCCAATGCAGGGGACATGGGTTCAAGCCCTGTTCCGGGAAGATCCCACATGCCGCAAAGCAACTAAGTCCATGTGCCACAACTACTGAGCCTGTACTCCAGAGCCCATGAGCCACAACTACTGAGCCCACGAGCCACAACTACTTAAGCCTACATGCCTAGAGCCTGTGCTCTGCAACGAGAAGCCACCACAATGAGAAGCCCATGCACCGCAATGAAGAGCAGCCCCCACTCACCACAACTAGAGAAAGCCCGTGTGCAGCAACGAAGACCCAACACAGCCAAAAATAAATAAATAAATAAATAAATTTATTTTTTAAATGAGAAATAAAATTAAAAATTTTAAAAATAGAGGTGTGGGGTTTCTCTGGTGGTACAGTGGTTGAGAATCCGCCTGCCGATGCAGGGGACACGGGTTCGTGCCCCGGTCCAGGAAGATGCCACATGCCGCGGAGCAGCTAGGTCCGTGAGCCATGGCTGCTGAGCCTGTGCATCCGGAGCCTGTGCTCCGCAATGGGAGAGGCCACAACAGTGAGAGGCCCGCGTACCGCCAAAAAAAATTAAAAATTAAAAATTAAAAATAGAAGTGTGAAATGATCCACCATATAGTATTTGGATTGCATCTATATATACATTAATAGATTTTTATATTTTTTCCCATAAATATGTAGTGTATCCTCTGCTAATTACTATGTATTTTGCTTTTGGTTTTGGTTGTTATAAGTTGTATGTTAGATTTTTTTAAATATTCAAGTTAGTTACTGCTAGTATTCAGAAATGCATTTGATCTTTTTAAGATAGCTTGTGTTTAATAACTTCGCTGACCTGTTTTTAGTTATAATGCTTCAATTCTGTTGGTTTTTCTTTGCATATGATCACATTATCTGCAAATAACAGTTTCAGATTTTCCTTTTACTTCACCTTTGATTTACTATTTACATTTATTCTTTCTTAAAAAGCATTTTTAAGCATCTGCTTTAATTCAGACTGCTTTGAGGGTCAATTTAACTCCCAATATTGACTATTTCCCAGAGACTTGCATGGTGTCTTCCTTTGGGGGATATTTCAACATTTCCATTTATTTTGGAGAGTCCTGTAAAATTTCCAGAATTGACGAAAGTACCTACCCCCAGTCTGTGGATGGAGAAAGAAAAGGAGTTAAGAAAACATTTATGAGGGCTTCCCTGGTGGTACAGTGGTTGAGAGTCCGCCTGCCGATGCAGGGGACACAGGTTCGTGCCCCAGTCCAGGAAGATCCCACATGCCGTGGAGCGGCTAGGTCCGTGAGCCCGGGCCGCTGAGCCTGCGCGTCTGGAGCCTGTGCTCCCCAACGGGAGAGGCCACAACAGTGAGAGGCCGGGTACCGCAAAAAAAAAAAAAAAAAAAAAGAAAGAAAACATTTATGAAATGAGTACTGGAACTGTCCTTTCCAAATTAAAGGGAAGAAATGAATTTACATGTAAAGTTACAATTACAGCTCTTTCCCGAATGCCCACGTAAGGAGTGACACGTTCTGCTCTGTCCACACAGAGATAAACAGCAGCTAAGACACATGCTGTTTTTCCAGTGGGCACCACATTTCTCTCCTAACAATTCTCTATATATTATCTCATTTCACCCAACAGACCTGTGAGATGGGTTCTGTCATTGTCCCCACTGTATCTTTGGGAAAACAGAAGCGGGAAGAGGTTAAATACTTTGCCAAAGGTCTCCCGACTAGTGAGAACCAGAGCCAGCCGTCTGGTCCCCGGAGTATGGGCTCTCAGCTCCACGCTGGCCCTCTGTCCCGGGCACCTGGCCAGGCTCAGGAGGAAAGTGCAGCATCTAACAGCCGTGGGCCGTGAGCGTCACTTCCTCACCTTTATCAGCCAGGGCTGCTTTAACCGCCTCTTCAACACAGCTAAGGAGAATAGGGGGTACTCCTTCATGCTCTCTGCTTCTTCCCCTCCCTGCAGTCCCACTGGCATACCCTCTACACCAAAACCACCAAGTACTCCCGCTGTCCCGGGAAAGCCCACCCACAGAACGAGAGAGAAAAGGGAGGAGAAGCGGCCTCCACAGGCTGCTGTTTTCCATTGGCTGCAGCAACAGCAACGATGCTGCCTGTCCAGCAGAAAGCGAGAGCAGGGTCACAAGCTGGGCCAGAAAGACAACTTTCTAGCATCTCCGATTAGGGCTTCCTAAGAGAAGCATTATTATTTTGTTCTGAGTATTGAAGATACCCAAATTAGATACAGCTATATTCAAATATGAATACCTCCTCCCCAACACCTCCCAAAACTCCAAATATAAAATACAGAGAGGAACATTCTGGTTTACAGATATCCTGATTATAAACGTGACTGGTTCTTTCTGTTCGGATAAGAGAGCAATGGCTAGGTAATAGCCTATTGTCTGTCTGCTAAAACAGAAGTCTTTTTAAATTATAACAAGGCATGTTCAATGGTGCACGGATAAGCTGGGTGTTTACAGCTACATTTGCTTCTGACTTGGAAGCAGAGGTATCCGAGGTTACAGTGAAGGAAGAGGCTCGGTGTGGCTGAGGCTTTGCTGAAGGGATGTGGAAACTCGCTTGTCTCAGGTTAAAGAGTGTGAAATATGCGTTTCTTCACACGCACACACCACTCCTCACCCATGTTTTTTTCTCCCCCGTGAATCAGTAAGTCCAGGTTTTGACAGAGTCCTCAGACACCAGAGTTTCTATTTTCAAACCATCACTGTGTTCACCACTGCCAGAAATAAGTCACCTCAGCAAAATCTAATGGTGGCAATTTTGTGATGCATAAAATTGATTTATGCTCACAACCAAACTGTATTTCCCTTGATAATTTATGCTCAACAATTTAACATAATAATTTGTGCCACAATTTCAACATTTCTGCCTTCCTGTCAACTCTGGAGTACAAGTACACACACACACATACACAAAACAAAAAACACACTCTGAAGGATACTTCAGAGGCAGGATTTTTTAAAAGTCAATGTCATAGCAGCCTCTTTTGTATCTTGTTGTGACAAGACTGAATTTAAACAGCCTAGGAAGTCAAAACAAAAGGAGAAATATCGATACATATTAACTTAATCAGGCAGCTCTGCTCTGCCACGCTCGCCTGTGCTTGAATCACACTTGCACCGCGATTCCCACGGTGCTACCGGCACTCTTGTAACTTCTCCACAAATGTCTGCAGTCTTCGGTGGTCGTGGTCATCCAAGATGAACGGTGGCTACAGGCTTCCAGACATGACCTTTCCGTCTGTATGAGATTCTGTCGCTACCACTTTAGGAAAATCGCTCCCCAGGCAAGCTCTGCTTCACTTTGAATTCACACTCTTAAAACGTCTTTCATCCAGCAAATGCTTTTCCCCACGTCCCCAATGGCCTTCCAGCAGGAACGTCATTGTCTGCTGTTCTGCATAAACTTCTTTGAAAAGAAAACTCAATAAAAGACACGTTAACCCAAACGAATGCCTCCCTCACTGGTCCCATCAAACCCTAGGTGTGCACACAGGACTCTGAATCCAGTATATGATTAAGGCACCAGAGTCAGAGCAGAGGGACAGGCATGCCAAGCAGAGACGACATACACTTGACCTTTTAAATGAACACTCGCTGCTTTTCGTTCACGCCGGTACATTCCATTCTTTTTCCCCAAAAAGGTAATTAGAAGAGACACTCCAATGGTCTTATTAAGCACAGAAAAGTGTTCACCTTATCACATATGAACATGCCCCTGCTGGTCCACGAATACCCGGAGCTGTTTCCAGAGTACTGACGGGTGAGCAGCCAGCCCTTCCCACGCTCTCATTCACTGCCCTGGAGACCCAGCACCCAACCTGCAACAGCCCCGACAAGCATCTTCTGGTCGTGGAAACAAACGGAGGTCAGGGCACCCCTGAGCACGGACCCAAGTGGAGACTTATGACCAGGCTGCATCATTTGCAGAGCCAAGAGCAAGTGAAAATGACCATGACAGCACAGGTCTCAGGCCCAAGAAGCCAGCCTGCTGCTCTATCAGCCTTTCCCTTGGAAACACCCAGAGGAGATAGGACTTGGCCACATTACCACTGAGGCCCAAATGGGAGACTGTACGGAAACTTACCGAGAAAGCTTCCTCCACTCACCCAGCAAACACTCCAAATCAGTATTCCCTCCTTCTTGGGTAAAAGAGGTCCAACAAGAGAGACTTCCCTATCGGTCCAGCAGTTAAGACTCTGCGCTTCCAACGCAGGGGGGCGGGGCGTAGGTTCGATCCCTGGGCAGGGAACTAAGATCCCATATGCCATGTGGAAAAAAAAACAAAAACACTCCACGCCTGTGGTGATAGTTACACAACTCTGTAGATATACCAAAAATCACTGAAGTGTACAAGTAAAGCAAGTGAATTGTATGGTATGTAAATTATAACTCAATAAAAATTTTTAAAAAGAAGAGGTACACCACGAGATTGCCTTTGAGAAGGAGTTAAACGCACTTAAATTCCTAAGTGCCCAGTCTCTCTAAAATTCTATTTTTTAGAAGAAAACAACTTGAGCGCTACCCTAGTGCTCAGATTTCTGGGAAGACATAGGAACCGACCCCCGTCTCTTTCCACATTCTCTCACTGCAGTTACTTTCCAGGGGAAAAAATGCACACATGTTGATTTCTAGAACTACGAGGATATCCAAACTTACGTAATTCTTCATATAAATATGAATATTAAAACAACCAGGACTTGGAAACCATCACCCTTTAAAGTGACACAAAAAGAGGAAAATGTACTTAATACTTCTATAAATCCCAGGACGCAGTTGAACCAATCCTGTAAGAGTGGGTTTCATATTGTTTTATTATCAAAGATATGAGAGAACCAAATTCAAGCCTTTCCAGTTTGACCTTTCTTTCCAATAATTTAAAGGTGCCATACCACGGGGTGGTGCAAACTGTCATCTTTGTTAGAAACTCAGCTTCAATTTTTCTGAGGACTATGTGTAGCAGAAATCTAAAATCTAAAGAATTTGGTAATAATTAGGGTACAAATATTACCTATAGGTCACCTCCTGTTAACTGATTCTATTAACAAAACTCCATGCAAAGTTCCAAAATATTTCTATGTAATTATGATTGATGGTCAGATAGCTAGAGAGAGAGATAGATTCCTTCAATAATTATTTATTGAGTTCCTACTGGCCTTGCAGCATTCCATTTCATTCTAAAAATATATAGAATACAGAAAAATAAAATTCAGACAAATGTATTGTATATATGACATACTTACAATCTAATAAGGAAATGAATATGTAGCTAAATAACTACAGTATGGAATTTAAAGAGAAACAGAAATAAACGGCATAAGAGGACCACCGATTTGATGTTGCCGGAGTTCAGACAGGGGAGATAATACTTCCCCATGAGGAGATCTTCAGAGATTGCCGTGGGCACAGGGAAGAACTACCATTTAATTATTCCTTGACGTACAGAGGAGAATGTGGAGCAGGCGTGGGGGTAGGGCCTTCCAGCCAAAGGAAGCAGCATCAGCTGGACCATCGCCACCCAGAACCCTGAGGAATCATCTAGGAAGTAGCCATCTGGTCTACCCCCCCTTCCCTTCTCTGTTGTTTTTCGGAGAAATTGACACTCGAGTCCCCTTCCTCCTCTCCCCAGCTCTCGGGAGTCTGGCTCCTGCTCCTACCTTCAACTGAATATGTTCTCAGAAAATGCCGCTAGAGCTCTTAAATGTCAAACATAATGGGCAGTTTACAATCTCAGTCTCACTGGATCTCTTTGCTACGTGTTAGGTAATTAGTCACTTCTTCCTTCCTGCGGCGGCCGTGATCCTGTGTTCTCTGGCTCTCCTAGTCCCTTGGACAGTTCCTCCTCTGGCCCCTTCATGGGCTCGTCTTCCTCCATCTGCTCTGCAAAGGCTGCCATTCCACAGGGTTCTGTCCTCCACCCACTGCTTTTCTCACTCCACATGCTCCCTGGGTAACCACAGCCATTCTCGTGATTGTAATTACCATCTATATGCCAGTGGCTCCTAAATCTATATTTCCAGGCTTGGCCTCATCCCCTGGGCTTCAGACTCATATATCAAAGCTCCACTTCAAATCCCACAGGCAACTAAAAGTCAACATGTTGGAAATGAAAATCATTAGTTTTTTTTTTCCCCTAAGATGTCACCTCCTCTTATATTTTCTGCCTCAGTTGGAGTTTGCCGATTTTACTCACTATATAATAATTCTCAAATCTGCCCCCTCCTCCTGTCACTCCTGCCAAGTCCTGGCTCAGGACCTTCTCAGCTCTGCCCTCCCCATCTCATCTCATGGCCTCAAACTCACCTCTGAACATCTGCCAGAAAGAACCTAGCATCACACAGACAGACAGACAGACAGACAGACACACACACACACACACACACACACACACACACACACACACTCGCACATGTCTTTGCCAGCTATACATTTCTTGGGAATAAGATCCAATTTTCTTAACGTGAAATACAAGGCCCTTTGTGATCTTTCCATCATAGAAAGGAGAAGTTCTGAAACCAGCCAGTGAGCAACACATGAAGGATCTCTGGGTGGCACCAATGGCCCAAAGGAATGGAAAGAGCATGACTTTTTAGAGGTATCTGCCTGGCAAGACGTCTCAGCACTACCCAAAGGCGTCAGTATAGATGCAGAGAAGGTGGACAGCAGAGGACTGATCCAGGATTCCCGCGGTGGAAAAACAAAGGGTTTGGGACACTGTCCAGCGAGCCACCGAAATGTAAAGGGATGGTCCACGGGGCCCAGGCTTGATGGAGAGGGTGAAAGGGAGAAGACAAACAGGTTGGCAGAAGACAATACTAGAAATAAAAGACTGGCAGTTTCAATGAGACTTAGGAGGCATGAAGATCACAGCAAAGGGAGACTATAGTCAGGTAGGGGGTGTCACCTTTATTCAGGTAAGACAGAGACAGAGCTCTTCCAGGTAAACACGGTTGTAGCTGCGGCTGGCTTTAGCACACAGGTGGTGTGACATGGAGGTGAAGGACACCAGTGTTTGAGGAAAAGCTGTGACCCCTGAGGCTCGAAGGTAGGGTGAGCATTTACCACCGTATTCATTCCACTGGGTTACAAATGTCTCTCTATGCGTCTGTCCTTACCAGACAAAGAGCTACTGGAGGTCAAGGACTATGTTATGTTCAAGTTATGTCCCCAGCACCTAGCACAGTTCCTGGAACAGAGTGCAAGTTCAGGAAAGCATACAGCGAGTGACAAAGGCCTGGAAGTGGGGGATTCTGGGGCGTATGCAAGGAGCAGGAGAACCTAGCTGGTTCAGAGGCGTTAAGATAAAGAGTGAGAAGGATGCTGGGTAAATGTCCTGAAGACAAGGGTGTCCTGGGACAGCAGGCTGCAAGGCCATGATTTATGAGAAGGGTGCATGTGGTCTTCATCCCCATTTCTGCCACAGAGCTCCTAAAACCCTTGGAATTTGTGTTTTCGTTTGCTAATGAGGTGGCTTCTGGAAAGCACCGGAGGAAGGGGCTGGTTGCCAAGGGAACAAACCCTGATAAAGGGTTGGCACTTCCAGCCCCACCCCCTGATTTCTGGGGAAGGAAGAGGGGACAGAGGCTGAATCAATCGCCAGTGGCTTATGGTTTAACCACTCATACCCATGTCTCGAGCCTCCACAAAAGGATGGGGTCTGGAGAGCTTCCAGGCTGGGGAACAAGACTGCTCCCCCATGCCCCCATGCTGGGCCCAGACTCCCTTGGGATAGAGGTCTTTATTTGGGATCTTGCCCTTCATATCTCTTCATATGGCTGCTGATCTGTATCCTTTCCAATCCTCTCTAATAAACCTGTGATCCAGTGAGTAAACTGGTTTCCTGAATTCTGTGAGCTGCTCTAGCAGATTAATGGAACCCAAGGAGGGGGTGGTGGGAGCCACTGACTTTAGCCATTCGGTCAGGAGCACAGGTGGCACCCTGGACTTGAGATCGGCACCTGAGGTGGGGGGGCAGCCTTGTGAGACTGAGCCCATGCGCTGTGGGGTCTGACGCTGCCTCTGGGTAGATGGCGCCAGAGCTGAGACGAATCCTACGACACCCAGCACGTGTCGGAGCGTCACCTGGTCCTGTGAGGAAACCACCACCCCAACACTGGAGCTGGGTGCAGAATCGTTGAAAGCCCAGGAAAGCACGCTTTATTTTGTCATCAACTGGAAGTCACTAAAGAAGAAATGGAAGCTCATCAGTGCTACATTCACAATGATTCATATTTATGACCCTATAGCGCAGCACAATACCACCTTCTCGATCACCAAAGAAGGATGATGTCGTGCTCACCAGAGCAGTCCTGTCCCAGTACGTATATTGCTTTCTATTGTCATTCTTTGGAACTGGACGTCTACATTCTCCGTTCAGATGATGGTGACACAGCCAAAGCTTACTGAATACCTTCTATGTATGACGCCCTGGGCTAGGTACCTTCACAAATGCTATTATGCTTCAATTCAAAAGATCAGTCTGATAAACCAGATCATCAGATTTCTAAATGATACTAGACAATGAACATAATATTTACATATCACAGGATCTCTTAGACCCAAAGATTCAAAGCCACATGCAGGATTAGGTAGAGTTTTTGTTTGTTTTTTAATGAAATTGCTTCTATTTAAAGGCTTGGTATATAGGTAGGAACAGAAATTCATTTCGTATAAATGGAGAAACTGAGATTCAGGAAAATTTAGTAATATATGAAAGGGCACAGAGAAAGAAGATAAGGAAGCCAAAGTTGGAACTGTCTGCAGCTCTGAGTGGTCTTCTGCTGGCTCCATGATTTAGATGTCAACTTTACCAGCTCTTGAAATGCGATCTCCGTACAAGAGACAAGTGGGAAATCGGCCATTCAGCAAAACACGGTGCAAGGGAAGCAGGCTGCTGGGTGAGTTCCATCATTTACTACCACGCTGGTTCTGAATTTTCACACCTAATTAATCAAGCTTGCTCTGTAATCACTTTTCTACGTGTGGTGTTGGTGGATTTTACAGCTGCAGTTTTAATGAGCTGTTGTTCCTTTTGACATTTGGAAATCTAATCTGGAAAAATGATTCAATGACTTGTAAAGACCTTTCATTTTATGTTTAGCCATGTGGCTTTCCAGGGTCCTTGGAGCAAACCAGGGGCAGCCACACTCCCCATATAGCTGCAGTCACACCCGCACATGGCAGGCCAATTCCTATGGCATTCCCAAACAGATGTGGCTGGCAGCCCAGAGAGCTAATGAGAATTAATACTAGTGATTGCAAACACCTAGGAAATAAATGGGAATGTGCAACTTGACTTATGAGAAGATGATATTTGAAAACCCAAAAGTTTGCATAAAATACTAGAAATTTTGGAGGCCATCCAATCTTAGGAAACAGAAAGTTATCAGGGTGGATTGAGAAAATATATTCACTACAAATAGGAAAAAACAATCAAATTCTAGAAATATGTCAGCTACCAAGAGAGGGAAACAGTGTGAGAAGCAACATTTCCACTTACAAGGAACATTAATTAATATTCTATAGCCTATGTAATTCTTGTAATTACTTCTCTGAAACTGGGGTGTTTTGCTGAGAAAAGAGGTCCCAGGGGAAATACACATGTCCAAATACGTTATTCCTGTGTGCGTGGCGCGTGTGGATGAGGCTGCATGGGCATTCCTATTCCCATCACACCGCCCCCGACCGGCGCTCCAGGCTTACAGCCTGGCAGTCACAGCTCCACCAGGCTGCCCACCCGAGGGACTGATGGTCCCGAGCTGGAGGAGGCACTCTGGAACCAGGACAACCGCCCGCCCCAGTACACTGCGGTGGAGTGGTGCAGCCCCTGAATAAGACTGATAAACAACTGTTCCTTTGAATCTCACAGGATTCATAAACCACGCTTGTCATGCAGCTCTCTGCAGCGTGGTCTGATTTAATACTTCCCAGATCACACCCTTTTCCCTCTCGCACCTTGAACTATTTGCCTGTCACCTTAACTGGCAACTATTCGCACAGCCTCCCATTCTTGCTTTCTTCTCTGTGGTCTTCCTCAGTTCATCAACAAATGAAAAATCCTCAGCTATGAAACCAAACAATCGATTCTGGTTGCTAGGAGGGAATACACCAGTCTAGAAAAATTGAAGCTGAAGGGTCAGAATTTGCTAATACCATTTCAAGCTCAGAGCTCATAAGTATTCCAAGGTGCAAGGGAACTTTGCAAATAGTCTGAAAACAAACCGAATCAAAGGCCTGGCTCTGCAGTGGATAGTATTTCAAAATGGCACCACTAGGGCTTCCCTGGTGGCGCAGACTGCCGATGCGGGGGACGCAGGTTCATGCCCCGGTCCGGGAGGATCCCACATGCCGCGAAGCGGCTGACATGCAAGGTTTGAAACAATACATGGAATATTATTCTGTCTTGTGTCTGAAAAACTACATACGCACACAAACATACACACTCAGGGCTTTCCTGGTGTCACAGTGGTTAAGAATCTGCCTGCCAATGCAGGGGACACGGGTTCGAGCCCTCATCCGGGAAGATCCCACATGCCACGGAGCAACTAAGCCCGTGCGCCACAACTACTGAGCCTGCGCTCTAGAGCCCGTGAGACACAACTACTAAAGCCCGCGCGCCTAGAGCCCATGTTCTGCAACAAGAGAAGCCACCGCAACGAAGAGTAGCCCCTGCTTGCCGCAACTAGAGAAAGCCCGCACAAAGCAACGAAGACCCAATGCAGCCAAAAATAAAAATTAATTAATTTTAAAAAAACATACACACCCATAGTAAATGCATGGACTGTCTCTGAAGGCAACACATGAAACTAGTAGCAGCACTGCCTCCGTGGGGAGGAACAAGATGCCAGAAGATGGGAGAAGGAGGAAGATGTGCTTTGCACACTACATATCCTTTCGCCCATTTAAAATTTTGTTCCATGCACATATATGACTTGCAAACAAATAAAAACCTCCTTTTCAATGGCAGTTCTCACACCAATAGCTAAGCCACCTAGTCCTCAGCCCCAGGTCCAAGACTGAGGAACGTGTTCCTTTGCCGAGCATGCGCACCATCCCACCTGCACCTTCCACCCAGTCCACACTCTGGGCCACCCCGTCCATAAGGCTGTGTCCTCTGGGATCCTTTGGGGGTCATCTAGTTAGTCCCTGGTTCTCAAATATCAGAAGAAGAACTGGCTCAAAGTAAACACACATGCTTTCCAGGGTCTCCCTGCTTTCTAGAGACACAATGAAAACCAAAATCTTTTCGTAAGATTTGTTTCTAAGTTTTCTTACCCAAAAGGAAGCAGTTGCAAAGAGCTAGTGTGAAAACATTCCTTCCGGGCAGGTCTTTCAAAGCCGCTGGGAGTGGATTGCTTCTTTTGTTCTCCAGCCCTCCCCATCCCACTCTGCCACCACCACTTTGCTCCTGAATCACTCTACCATCCCCAGTTACTCCCTTCCCAACAGGATTAGGGAATCCAGGGTTAAACATTTGGTTGGTTTGGGGCGTGCAATGCCAGTCTGTCCTGGGAGAGATTAGTCTCCAATCAGGGGTACCACGGAGAACTCAGAGCAGCTGTACTTCCTGAGGCTGGTGGCAGCTGCCACCGTGTGCATTGATCCATAGGGATTTCCGAGTCTCCCCTAACAGCTCAGGAATTTTAGAAACTAACCTCAC
The DNA here is from genome assembly GCF_026419965.1 of Kogia breviceps. NCBI lineage: Eukaryota > Metazoa > Chordata > Mammalia > Artiodactyla > Physeteridae > Kogia > Kogia breviceps. The sequence continues at coordinate 120,235,519 of NC_081316.1, forward strand.
TGTGCCCAAACCATGAAATTGCAAATTTAAAATTTGTCAAGAAACCAAGTCCTGGAGGAGACTAATGCAGCTCTGCCCCGTCTGCATCCTCTCCGTCAACACCCGAGCCTCAGGCGTAGGAGACCAAGCTGTCCACTCCGAAGGCATTCTTTCCTGGCTTTCAGAATCCAGGTGTAGACGGGGCGGGTTCTGGCCTGTCCACAGCCCATCTGTTCGCCCCAAGGGAGGCTCAGCTTCCTGGCCCACAATCAGGGTGGGGAAAAGCAGTCAGTGCAGACTCTGTTCATGCCTTTGTCTTCTCCAGTCAGGTGGCTGCAAAGGCCTCCTGACTAGTCCTCATCTCTCTTTTCTCCACTCTGAGCATATCACTCTCCACACCTGAAAATCCTGTTAATGGTTAGCAATTTCCAAGATAAATTCCAAACTCCTCCTCATGGCATCTCGTGTCTTCCGTGATCAGGATGCTGTCGACATAATCGGTTTCATCAGCCAACACCCCCTGCGTCCACATCAGCCACGTGGACCCTCATGCCACCCACTTCCCTCAGCACACAACTGGACCCCTGCTTCACCCCCCATGACCACATATTCAAGTAATTCCAAGTCACCTTCTAAGATTAGAGACAAATATTGCATGATATCACTTATATATGGAATCTTAAAAAAAATGAATGATACAAATGGACTTACATACAAAACAGAAACAGACCCACAGACATAGAAAACAAACTTGTAGTTACCAAGGCAGAAAGGGGGGATAAATTAGGAGTTTGGGATTAACATATATACACTACTATGTATAAAACAGATAAACAACAAGGACCTGCTGTATAGCACAGGGAACTACACTCAATAGTTTATAATAACCTATAAGGGAAAAGAATCTGAAAAAAGATAATATATATACACACACACATACACATATATATGTGTGTGTATATATATGTATATATATATATACACACACACACGACTGAATCACTGTGCTGTACACTTGAAACTAACATGACATTGTAAATTAACTATACTTCAATTTAAAAAAAGATTTAAATCAAATATCATCTCCCCTGGGAAGTCTTTTGTGATTTCAATGCCCATCTTCCATGCTTGCTACCTTACGTTGGAATTATCTGTTCCGTGTCTGCTTCTGTCTGGACTATGCATTCTTTGATGGCGTAGCCATATTTAATCTGGGATTCCAAGAACCCAACATGGCACCTGAGAAGTAACTGACACTAAGTATATATTTGCTGACATTGAGTGTGACGGTTCACAGTTCTGGATTCATGCTGATTTAGGTACAAACTTCACCTCTGCCACTTACTAAGCGGACTTGGGCAAGTTACTTAACATCTGAGTCTCAGTTTCCTCAGCTCCAAAATGGTGATCATACTACCTATTTTACAGGTTGTTGTAAGGATACATGAGCTAATATAGGTAACATGCTGGGCAGATAGAAAGTACTCAGCAAATGTCGTCTCTAGTGCTTTGTTCAGCTATATACTGGCTGTGAAATCTTGGCCAAGTTTCTCATCCTAAGTCTCACTTTTCTCATATCTAAAATGCGGATAGTAATAGCTTTCAACAAATTGGATTACTGTGAATTAAATGTCATAATCCTTGAAAAGTACCTAGCAAAGCACCTGGCAGGTAGTAAGAGTTTATGGTTAATATGCTGAAGAACTCTGAAAGGACCCTGTGGTTGGAGTTGATCCATGCCTTAGAAAGAAAGAATTAGAGGCAGAAACACGAGGCAAAGTGGAAAGGGAGTTTCTTTCAGGTTGTCGTATCAGCTGTGAGAAGCATTTGTCACACGTACCACCCCGCCTATTCCCTCCCCCCAGACAAGCCAGGACTGTTTAAATTCAGATCAAATGACAAGCTGTACGCAAAAGGGAAGGAATAAAGCAGCTGAGAGGCATCACCCAGGAAGTCAGCGTGTGGGCGGAGGGGACCCTGGACCACAGTTTTCAGTTGGCCATGGCTGTGTCCTGAATCCGAAGATCTTCTCTACGCTCCTGAGGCACCCAATTCCTCTCTTGGGGGAGGCTGGAAGAGCTCCTTTTTAAGCTAATAGGCCACTAACTCACTTCCAGGTGAAGCGGGTACCCAGAGGGCTGCCTCACCTGCCTGTCTAGATGATTATTCAAATGAAGGGTGTCGGGCTCTTTGGACAGAGCCAGTAGTGACAGCTTGACAGCTGCTGGCTGGTAGGAGGGCAGGGGAGTAGGCAGAGGGTTCCTGAGAGAGAGGGGGATAGAGAGAGGAGAGACAGAGACAGACAGAGATAGAGACAAAAAGACAGAGAGAGAGAGAGAGAGAGAGAGAGAGAGGCAGAGTCTGATGCTGCAGGATTATTCCTGACTCGGTGCAAGGGTAGCTCAGACTCAGGCACCACACACACCAAGCCCTTCATGACAGGAATGGAAAGTACTTGTGCTCCGGCCCTTAAATAACCTTGACTGGCTGTATACTTGAGCAAATGACCCTGCTGGGAAGCCTGACCAGGTATGCTTGGCTTACTTCCAAAACCCTTCTACAGAGGAGCTTTCCTGTTATTGCTACTGCAATCAGCTCCTTCTTTTCCTTCCTCACCAGTGTTCGTTCTGGAGATTTTCAAGAACGTAATACACTTACTGTTTATATTCACACATTATGTTATCATGAGACTACGTCTTGTCACTAATAATTTCCAGAATTATTTTAATAAGAACATAATTTCTCACTTAATGGCTGTGTTATGGATGACAGCTCACTTCTTATTGGACTTTTTCTATTTTTTCACTCTTTGTACTTTATGATGTGACATGTAACAGCCTTGTTCATAAATTTTGTAACACCTTATTTTCCTGGGATACATCCTCCGAAGTAGAATCAACAACATGAAATGTTAGAAATTTCTAATCTCCATCTCTGCTTCACACTTGTGAGTCTTGGCTCCTACAGCATTGCACACAGAACAAACAGCAGGCGGAAAAGGTCCAGGTTTAATTGCACAAGGCTCCAAACCACTGGCTCAGCCCAGAGCACCATTCTTAACTTTCAGGCTGGTTAGTTTCAATACCTACCTCACTGAGTTTTTGAGAAAATTAAAACACATAACAAAAAAACACACATGATCACTATCACTGCAATAGATGGAAAGAGAAAACCTGACAAAACTTGATATCTATTCTTGGCTTTAAAAGAAAAAGAAAAACCTATTAGAAAATTAGGAATAGAAGGAAACTTCTTCACCCACCAGAAAATGAAAGGCCATCTAATACTAAATGGTGATACATCTGAACACTTCTCATTAAAGTAAAGAAGCTCATTTTCAACATTTCCAAACAGCATTGTAATGGCGGGGGGTCGTGGGGGGGGTCCTTTATATGCAATAAGATAAACACTAAGAAGAAGAAAACTGTTATTATTTATTAAATACACAACTGTCTGCCTAAATAGTCCACAAGAATAGATTTTAAAACTTTTAGAATCAACTGACAGCAGTTCACCAAGATGGTAAGATCAACATCGAAAGATCTGAAGCAACATTAAATTAGAAAGTTGTAATAGAAACATTCATATTAAGAAAAATCATGACTAAGCCTTATATGAAATGAGTGAGACCTATATGAACCAAACCCTATGGCTTTACTGAAGAAAACAGAGACCTGGGCGCATGGACAGGCATGCCATACTCCTGGACAAGAAGGAAGGAGCCTTGTCATGATATTCTCCTTAAATTAGTGTATGAACTTAATAAATTCTGCCACCTCAAAAATCCCTCTAAACTTTAAATGAGATGTTTAAGTTGATTAAAAAAATCAATCCTCATAATAAAAATGTAATAATAGCTGACAAAATATTGAAATGGAGAACAATGGGTGGAGATTTGCCTGACAGGACATAGACATTTTACAGAGCGACTGTAACTAAAATAGTATGGAAATGCCACAAAATACCCAAATAAATCTTGGAACCCATACCCACAATGGGAACTTAGTATAGGATAAAAGTTATATATCCAGTTAGTGCGGAAGGCATGGATTCTTTAATAGTGTTAAAACCATTGACTATCAGTGAGAAGGCATTTGTTACATCTCTGAAAACATACAGGAAAAAAATAACCTACAACAGATAAAAAGCTACATCTAGAAAGCAAATCATATGAATATTAAAAACGATTATAGGATAATATGTTTGTAATCATGCAGTAAGACCCCGCCTCCCCGTGGACCTCAGATGCACAGAATTAAGCTAATCAAACTCCCTAGGGATGGCCCTTTATATCACTGATCTATGCAAGGTTTCTTCTTCGTATGTTTTCCCCACATGTATCCCTGGTCTTCCTCCCACCCCCACCCCTCCCAAGCACCCACTGCAATGACTGACATCACGGCTGTTTACACTAATGGTAGAAATGTGCGCAGACTCTGCTGAGCTACGGGACTGGCTGTCTCCCGTGATGCCTCCCACTCTGTGCTGCTATGTACGCCTCCTGAACACCCATCACCCTGGCCCATCCACTCGCCTGGCAGTGACACTGCAGTGCTGCTCGGCCACCACAAGGAGGCTGCAGTGAGCAGTCTAGAACCCGCACCTGTGCAGACTCGTGCACACCTTTCTCTAAGGTTCCCGCTAAGGAGGGAGCCACCAGGTCCTAGACAATTGCCAGGATGGCTGCAGCAGACTAGTAGACTAGTCCTACTGAAAATGCAGGAGTTTGCCCATTTCCCTACATCCTTGACATCATGTAGTATTATTTCACTTTTAAATTTTTGCCAATCTAATACGTATAACTTTGTAGCTAATTGTTGTTTTTATTTGCATTTCTCTAACTTCTCCTAAGATTGAGAAACTTTTTACTGAGACTGCTGGCTATGTGGATTTCCCCTTCTGTGAACTCTTTCTTATCCATGGCCTTTGCTCATTTTTCCATTAGGTTCCCCAGTATTTTTTTCTGGTTGACTTGTGTGTACTATATACTACTCTTATCAATTCTTTTATCTTGCAACTATCTTCTATCAATCTTTCACTCAACTTTTAAAGTTATCTTCAGTTTCCCTCATTGATCAGAAATCCTTAAGTTTTATGATCAAAAGTCTAGTTTCTTATACTAGATATGAAAAGAAGTGGCCAGGGACTTTCCTGGTGGTCCAGTGGTTAAGAATCTACCTTCCAATGCAGGGGACGGGGGTTCAACCGCTGGTCGGGGAACTAAGATCCCACATGCCATGGGGCAACTAAGCCCGTGCACGCTAGAGAGCCCATGTGCCACAATAAAAGATCCCACATGCCGCAACTAGGACCCGATGCAGCCAAATAAATTTTTTTAAAAAAAAGGAAGTGGCCAAAGAGGAAAGATGATCAATCTAGTTCCAAACAAATGCTTCTGCAACCAAAGACAATACCAAATTGCAGACGGGAATATATGTCCATCTAATAAACATGTGAAAGGATGCAAATTAAATTCAGGAGATGCTACTCTGTGCTCACATGACTGGCAAAGTCATAGGGTGACGTGGATTCTTGTGCACGACTGCCACTTTATACTTTCTGGAGGGTAGTTAGGTGGTACCTATTAAAATTTAATGCGTAGGTAACACAGACATCCCACACACGTGTGTTAATGTTCACTGCAGCATTGTTCATAACAGGAAAAATGAGAAACAACTAAAATGATCAATAAAAAAAAAAGTAAACAAGCTATGATACATACAAACTATGGACTTGTCTGTGTGAGTTACAATGAAACAGGTATTATACTTATGTGGACATGGAATGGTCTTCATGATATACTTATCGTAAAGTAACAGAAAACAAGTTGTAGAATAAGTACATGTTACCCCATGAGTGAGCAAATGAAAAGAAAAGCCCACAAAACACAACAAACTGCATGTACAAATGCTACATAAACACACAAGAAAAGTTTTAGAAGTCGTCACACCAAATTCAAAAAAGCTTCCTTTTGTGAGAAGGATGGACTTGAGAAGGGGACCAATGGAAACTTACTTTTCCTGTGTTCGATTTTTTTTTTTAACAAAAAGAGTATTTTCGTTTTCTACTTTTGTGAATAAAATAAATTTTAAGTGTTTTTTTTAAACAAAATTAAATGAGATAACTACGCGCAAGCCCCTTTTGAGCTGCAAAATGCCATACAACAGCTGGGCATGATTAAGGGAAGATGTAACAGGGAACACGATTTAATCAAGTTTTAAGCACCTTCTGACATTAAAACTCAATTATTACAATTGCTGCCTAACTTATCTCTGGGTTCTGCAGGCAAGGCCAGAGTAGAAAACTCGAGAATGATGTTATTCAGCTTGAATTCTAAGATCCTAAGTTTCTTGGTAACCCCAGTTCAGGGTCAAGAAAATAGAGCCACGTGCCAAAAGCACGTCCCCACTGGTTTTTGTATGACCCGCAGGTCCAGAATGGCTTTTACATTTTTAAATGGTTGAAGAGAAATTGAAAGCAGAAAAAAACTTTGTGACAAGTGCAAAGTATATAAAATCCCAATTTTAGTGTCCATAAATAAAGTTTAATTGGAACTCAGTCATATCAATCCATTTACATAATGCCTTCAGTTGCTTTAGTGCTACAACAGCAAAGTGGGGTAGTTACGACACTGTACGGACTACAAAGCTTAAAATATTTACCGTCTGCCTCTTTGCAGAAAAAGTTTGCTGATCCCTTGCCCAGGTCATCTTCCTGGCTTAGCACCTAACTTTTTGGATTCTATCAAGCTTGGCATAAAAATGTGCCATTCATGTTGCTCCCGACTGAAGGTGCCAACAGCATTACATAGCTATTGATAATTTATCAGTACTGTCAATGTTCCTCCGTGTTCACATTTCCTTCTCATCACATCCTGTTCCACTTATCTATTCTAGGCCTCTTATACCAGAGAAAGGAGCTGTGTGCTGACAGAATCATGACTGGTCACCGTGAGTTCTGTTTCTACTCTTCCTCAGTTATCCACACCTTAGGGACAGTCTCCTGGTCCTGAGTGACTGAACCCAGGGCACCACTATGCACACTACAGGTGGTGACCTGGCACCTGGGATGATCCTGCCAGCAACCAGCCGGCCTCAGCAGCATCGCTCGTGACTGAGTGTCATGGGACCTCAGAGAGCAGGCTGTAAGGCTGTAAAACCTGTAAAACCTGTAAGGCCCCTGCTCAGAATAACTCAAGAATGTGCGTGCAAAATGTGGACTAGCCTTTTAGGGAATCACAGACACTAGGAAGCCCATCCTCACATTTCTAGGTGTCCAAAGATCTGAGGTTTAAAGCCCTGACTTACAGAACCTGCCTACAGAGGGATGGCAAGAGTCTCCCTGCCTCCTTATAATTCCAGAAATCTCGCATCTCCTATTTTGAGCACATAAAGGAAAAGTCACACACACAACAAGGCATAAAGAGAGTGAAAATCCACTCAGTTCCACCTCCCACTGTCACAAGGACCCTCCTCTGTCTTCTTTCTAGGTGGACTGGGAAACACTCATTACCTTCCAGGCTTCACTTGCTACATGAGAGAGAGGCAAGAGAAGAGTCCAGAGAATTGTGATAATTAGGTATAAATAAAACTGTCTAATGACAAAGTGACTTTAAAAATTATAAAGAAAATCTATTTTTAAGAAAAATTTTACTAAGAGTGTATATGTCATAAAACTGCAGGATCAAGTAAAGAAGTACCCAGTGTGTCCAAAGCTGGCTGTGCACCAGCACCACTTGCAAGAGACTTCCTAAAAAGCAGACTTATGGTCCCATCCCAGCCCTACTGAATGAGAGTCCCTGAGAGAGAAACAGGTGGAGAGTAGACACATGTACATATTCATATGCATAGACATACACTTTTTAAACAAGATTCCCAGGGGACTCTCCCGCCAAGCACAAGTCTATTGACACACACAAAGAAAACACAGAATAACAATATGCAGATGTGAGTACTGCAGCAAAAGAGTAGTGAACAAAGAGCCAAATACCTTCCGTTCTGGTCCTGTTCCTGCCTTTAACTTGCTGTGTGACCTAGGACAGATCACTTCACTTCTCTGAGCCGGGCCCCGCTTTCTTCATCTGAAAAAAGAAGGAAGAAAATAGACTAAATAATATCCAAAGGTTATTCAATTTCCAAAAATCTATGCCTTCTTATTCAGCATCATTTGTAAGCCCTACTTAACGGAAAGACTGAATCAATTACAAGCAAATTCTAGAACAAAGCAAGTCACAAAGCTTTGGATGGATGCTCAGACACAAGCTGACTGCACTATATCTAGAGAAAGCTGATTAAGGAAACAAGTATAGTATTACAAATTTATCAGGCAGGCCCAAGAAGGGATGCTTCGAGGTGCAACATTAAACAATATGGCAGTGCACCCAATCATAAAGCCCCAAAATGCATGAAACAAAAACTGACAGGCAGAAACAATAAAAGCTGAAGCTCTGAATACGCCACTTTCAGTAATTCATAGAACTAAGCAAAAGATCAATGAAGAAACAGAAGTGATGAACAACACTATAAACCAAATAGGCTAACAGACATCTATAGATTATTCCACCCAGAAACAGCAGAAATATTCTTCTCAAGTACACATGGAGCATTCTCCAGGACAGACCATGTGTTAGGTGGTAAAACAAGCCCCACTAAATTTTAAAAAGAACTGAAATCATGCAAAGTATGTTCTTGGATCACAATGGAATGAAATTAGAAATAAATATCAAAAGGAAATTTGGGAAATTCAAAAATATATTGAAACTAAACAACACAATCCTAAATAACCAATGATCCAGAGAAGAAATCACAAGGGAAATTAGAAAATACTTCGAGGTGAATGAAAATGAAGACACAACATCCCAAAACTTAAGGGATGTGGTAAAAGCAGGGCTTAGAGGGAAAACTATAGCTATAAATGTGTATATTTAAAAAGAAGAGAGATCTCAAATCAATAAACAGATCTTCTTCCTTAAGAAAACAGAAAAAGGAGCAAATGACACTCAAAGCAAGGAGAAGGAAGAAAATAATAAAGACCAACATGGAAATACATGAAACAGAGAATGGGAAGTCAATAAAGAAAATCAACAAAAGCAAAAGTTAACTCTTTGAAAAGAATTGATAACTGTTAGCAAGACTGACTCCCCAAAAAAGAGTGAAGATTCAAACTACCAAAATCATGGGTGAAAGAAGGGAGGTTACTATGAAATTTACAGAAATAAAAGGGATTATAGGGAGGATTTTATGAATAATGGTAAGTCAGCAAATTAGATAACCTAGATGAAATGGATGAATTCCTAGGAGCACACAAATTACCAAAACTGTCTCAAGATGAAACAAAATCTCAATAGACCTATAACAAGTAAAGAGATTGAATTAGTAATCAAAAAGCTTCCTGAAAAGAAAGCCTTCACTGGTCAATTCTATCAAAAACTTTAAGTAGAATTAGCATCAATCCTTCATAAACTCTTCCAAAACCCAAGAGGAAGAGACATTTCCCAACTCATTCTGTAAGGCCATTATCATCCTGATAAACTACAAACCAATACCCTTATGGAGATGCAAAAATTCTTAACAAAATGCTAGTAAACTACATCCAGTAACATATAAAAAAGATGAAATACTATGACTGACTGACTTTTAACCCAGGAATGAGAATTTGATTTAATATATTGAATAAATTAATGTAATATATTGTAGTAATAGAATCAAGGACAAAAACCTCATGCTCATCTCATAGATACAAAAAATGCACTTGGCAAAATTTGACAACTTTTTTTTTTTTTTTTTTGGTGGTACGCGGGCCTCCCACTGCCGCGGCCTCTCCCGTTGCAGAGCACAGGCTCCAGACGCACAGGCCCAGCGGCCATGACCCACGCGCCCAGCCGCCCCGTGGCATGCAGGACCCTCCCGGACCAGGGCACGAATCTGCGCCCCCCACATCCGCAGGCGGACTCCCAACCACTGAGCCACCAGGGAAGCCCCGACAACTTTTAATGATGAAAAAACACAACAAAGTAGGAATAGAAGATAATTCGTCAACCTGATAAAGTTATATTTGAAAAACCCACAGCTAATATCATACTTAATGGTGAAAGACTGAGTTCTTTTCCCTTAAGATCAGAAACAAGACAAGGATGTCCCTCCCTTCACTTTTTTTCAAAATTGTACTAAAGTTTCTAGCCAGGGCAATTAAGCAAGAAAAAGAAATAAAAGCCATTCAGATTAGAAAGGAAAGAAATAAAACTATCTCCATTCACAGATAACTTGATCTTGTATATTTTTAAAAATCCTAAAGCATCTACTAAAAAACTATTACAACTAATACGCAAGTTCAACAAATTGCAGGATATGAGATCAAATACAAAAAAAAAAAATTGTACAGCTATCCCTTGGAAGCCATGGGAGATTGATTCCAGAACCTCTGTAGGTGCTCAAGTCCCTTATAAAAATTGCAAAATACAGTCAGCTGTCAGTGTCTCTGGATGTGGAACCCACAGATATGGACAGAAGGCTGTATTTCTATACACTAGCAATGTACAATCCAAAAGTTAAATTAAGAAAACTTCTATTCACAATAACGTCAGAAAGAATAAAATACTTAGAAGTAAATTTAAGAAAAATAAGTGAAAGATTTGTACACTGAAAACTATAAAACATGTTTGAAAGAAATGAAAGAACACCTAAATAAATGGACACATATTCCACGTCCTTGGACAGGAAGAATTAATATTGATAATATGGCAATACTCCCCAAATTGAGTTACAGAGTCAGTGAAATCCCTACCAAAATCTCAGCTGCCTTTTTTGCACTACAGACACACTGCTCCTAAAAATCATATGGAAATGAAAGGGACCCAAAACAGCCAAAAAATCTTGAAGAAGAACAACAAATTTGCAAGATTCGTACTTCTAGTTCACAAAACTTACTACAAAGTCTACAGTAATAATGACTATATGGTTCTGGCATAAGGATATACATATAGATCAGTGGAATAGAATTGAGAGTCCAGAAATAAACCCAAAAGATGCCACAAGAAAACTACTAGAACTAATCAATGAATTTGGTAAGGTTGCAGGATACAAAATTAATGCACAGAAATCTCTGACATTCCTAAAGGGTAACAATGAAAAATCAGAAAGAGAAATTAAGGACACAATCCCATTTACCATCGCAACAAAAAGAATAAAATACCTAGGAATAAACCTACCTAAGGAGGCGAAAGACTTGTACTCAGAAAACTACAAAACACTGATGAAAGAAATTAAAGATGACATAAACAGATGGAGAAATACACCATGTTCTTGGATTGGAAGAATCAATATTGTGAAAATGACTATACTACTATAGTAGTACTATATACTACCCAAAGCAATCTACAGATTCAATGCAATCCCTATCAAACTACCAATGGCATTCTTCAGAGAATTAGAACAAAAAATTTTACAATTTGCATGGAAACACAGAAGACCCCAAATAGTCAAAGCAATCTTGAGAAAGAAAAATGGAGCTGGAGGAATCAGGCTCCCCAACTTCAAACTATACTAGAAAGCTACAGTCATCAAGACAGTATGGTAGTGGCTCAAAAACAGAAATATAGATCAATTGTGCAGGATATAAAGCCCAGAGATAAACCCATGCATATATGGTCACCTAATTCATGACAAAGGAGGCAAGAACATACAATGGAGAAAAGACAGCCTCTTCAATAAGTGGTGCTGGGAAAACTGGACAGCTACATGTACAAGAGTGAAATTAGAACACTACCTGACACAAAAATAAACTCCAAATGGATTAAAGACCTAAATATGAGACCAGACACTATAAAATTCTTAGAGGAAAACAGGAAAAACACTCTTTGACATAAACCACAGCAAGATCTTTTCTGACCCACCTCCTAGAGTAATGGAAATAAAAAAAATAAACAAGTGGGACCTAATTAAACTTCAAAGCTTTTGCACAGCAAAGGAAGCCCTAAACAAGATGAAAAGACAACCCTCAGAATGGGAGAAAATATTTTCAAATGAAACAACAGACAAAGGACTAATCTCCACAATATACAAACAGCTCATGTAGGTCAATATCAAAAAAAAAAAACAAACAATTCAACTAAAAAATAGGCAGAAGACCTAAATAGAGATTGCACTAAAGAAGACATAAAGATGGTCAAGAGGCACATGAAAAGATGCTCAACATCACTAATTATGAGAGAAATGCAAATCAAAACTACAATGAGGTATCACCTAACACCTGTCAGAATGGCCATTATCAAAAAATCTAGAAACAATAAATGCTGGAAAGGGTGTGGTGAAAAAGGAACCCTCCTGCACTGTTGGTGGGAATGTAAATTGATATAACCACTATGGAGAACAGTAAGGAGGTTCTTTAAAAAACTAAAAATAGAATTACCATATGACCCAGCAATCCCACTACTGGGCATATACCCTGAGAAAACCATAATTCAAAAAGACTCATGTGCCACAGTGTTCACTGCAGCACTATTTACAATAGACAGGACATGGAACCAACCTAAATGGTCCATCAACAGATGAATGGATAAAGAAGATGTGGCACATATATACAATGGAATATTACTCAGCCATAAACAGAAACGAAATTGAGTTATTTGTACTGAGGTGGATGGACCTAGAGTCTGTCATACAGAGTGAAGTAAGTCAGAAAGAGAAAAACAAATACTGTATGCTAACACATATACATGGAATCTAGAAAGAAAAAATGGTTCTGATGAACCTAGGGGCAGGACAGAAATAAAGACACAGATGTAGAGAATGGATTTGAGGACACGGGGAGGGGGAAGGGTCGGTGCTTTGTGACCACCTAGAGGGGGTGGGATAGAGAGGGTGGGGGGGAGGCTCAAGAGGGAGGGGATAACTCACATGGTACTGTGAAGCAACTATACTGCAGTAAAGATTTATTTTTAAAAAAAAGACTATATGGTTCTGGCATAAGGAAAAGGATATACGTATAGATCAATAGAATTGAGAGTCCAGAAATAAACCCATACATTTTTCTTAAAGAATGCAAAGACAATTCATTGGGGAAATATATTCTTTTCAAAAAACGGTGTTGGAGCAACTGAATATACAAGTGAAAAGAAATGAAACTGGAATCTTTCTTCACACCACATACAAAAATTAATTTAAAGTGGATCCAAGACCTGAACGTAAGAGCTGAACCTGTAAAACTCTTAGAAGAAAAGCAGTGTCTCTTTGCTCCATAGGTAATGGTTTCTTAGGTATGATGCCAAAAGAACAAAAAAAGAAAAAGAAAAAAGAAATTGAAGTTAACCAAAATTTTAAATTGTTGTGCTTCAAATGATCCCATCAAGAAAGGTAAAAGACAACCCACAAAATGGGAGATATTTGCAAATGACATTTGATATGGGACTTATATATAGAATATTATAAAGAACTGTTACATCTCAACAATAAAAACACAAATAACTCAATTTAAAAAATGGGCAAAGAATTTGAAATCATTTCTCTACAGAAGATACACAAATGGCTAAGAAACCCATTAAAATATGCTTAACATCACTGGTTATGAGAAAAATCCTAATCAAAACTTTATACCCACTAGGATGGTCAGAATCAAAACGTCAGATAATAACAGGAGTTGGTGAGGAGGTAAAAGGGAACCCTCATACCATACACTGTTGATGGTACTGTAAAATGGTGCAGCCATTTGCCAGGTTTTCAAAAAGGTAAGTATAGACAAGCATAGGATAATGACAGGACCCAGCAATTCCCCTTCTAGGTGTGTACTCAAGAGAACTGAAATTATGTGTCCACACAAAAATCTGTACACAAATGTTCACAGCAGCATTATTCATTCTAGCAAAATGTGGAAACAACCCAAATGTCCAAATGAATGGATAAACAAAATGTAGTCCCATCCATACCGTGGAATATTATTCAGCCATGAAAGGGAATGGAGCTCTGACACATGCTGCCACAAGGATGGACCTTGAAAACACTAAGTTCAGTGGAAAAAGTCACAAAAGCCATACATTGTGTGACTGCACACACATGAAGTGTTCAGGATGGGCAAGTCCACAGCGGCGGAGAGCAGGGGCTGGGAGAAGGGGAGAATAGAGTGCTCCATCCTGAGGATGGAGCTTCTTCTCTGGGTGATGAAAGTGTTATGTAATTAAAGAGGGTCATGGTTGTACACTGTATTGTGAACGTGCTGAAAAACCATTGAACTGTACACTTTAAAAAGGTTACTTTTTTTCTCTCTGCTTTTTTGCTAGTTTATTTTTAACTACAGAAAGCTCTTTCTATTCCATTTTTTTTCATTTACTTCCTCTTTTTTCTTTTTTATTTTTTTAATTGAAATATAGTTGATTTACAGTGTGTTAGTTTCAGGTATACAGCGAAGTGATTCAGTTTTATATACATATATATACACTACACACACACACACACACACACACACACACACACACACACACACGCATATATATATTCTTTTTCAGATTATTTTCCCTTACAGGTCACTACAAAATATTGAGTACAATTCCCTGTGCTATACAGTAGGGCCTTGTTGGTTACCTATTTTATATATAGTAGCGTGTATACGTTAATCTAAGAGAATTAATTTTATGCTGTGTGAATCATAGCTCATAAAAACACACACCCCGTGGCCAGCAGTGGCCTCTGGCAGCAGCACAGGGGATGCTGTTGTCGTCCTGACCTTGTCCAGCAAACTGGAACTGTGGTGTCTCTCAGTGCTCAGGGCTGGTGGAGATGAGATGCGATGAGAAGGTTCCCAAAGGGCAAGACGGGGATACGACAGCAATGTTTAAAATGGAAAACATAAGGTGTGCGCGTACCCACGGGAGGACCTGGGTCCACCCACTGCACTTCGCAGCCTCACCTCCACGGGGGTGACAGCTTTTCTCTGCAGTGTCATTGTAAATACCATGGGTTGATACACACATACAAGACCCACATCCTACAGTTTACAGAAGATTCTTTCATTCATTAACTTAGTGATTTCCAAAGCATCTCCAACATCTAAACCTGTGGAAACTGAGGCGTCAGAGGGTTAAGAGACTTGCCTAAGAGGACTCTCTATAGACAACAAAGTGGAGCCTCTACACCAACACCACAAAGGACAGACAACCAAAGGCAGGGAGCAGTCTCGCCACATTACATATCCAACAATTTTGTAAATTAAACCCCTTTTCTCCATGGCCTATGAGGAAAAGATTTGGGCCGTTTTCCAACTGTTTACTCAGCTCTCCTAAGCCCCAGCTGCCACCATCCCCCAAAACAACAAATGCAGCCAAGTGCTCCAAGAGGCATGCTCAGGCCAGGCCCAGCCCTGGCTTCCCTGAGTCAAAACACAGCACATATCACGGTGCCATGGGGCGCACGGGCCCCGCTGCGTGTCTGCTGGTCAGGGACTTGCAGGCCACTTGCGGTTAGAGCACCATCTGCTCTGACAGAGGCACCTCAGTCACTTTCCCTTGACTGCTCCCACCATCGTAGTGTTCACGGCTTTATATGAAGGCTCAGGAGCAGCACTCCTGAGCTGCTGCACTGCAGGGGGCAAGCGGGTGGAGAAGAGGCCAACGGCAGTCCAGGGAGGGACAGAGCTGCCCAACTGTCCGGAGGGACCACAGTGTGGCTCACTTCACAAAATCGAGGGTCCCCAAAAGGGCAGTGAACCAGCTTTTTCCTAAGGGTAAGAGATGAGATTTCTTCACATCAAATCATTGGAATTCCCAACTTAGGAAGGAGATGGCTTTATTATCCCCACTTTATATAGGAGAACTGGACACAGAGGCTTGCACCAAGCCCCAGAGGAAGCTGCAAACTGGGACTGGAGTTTATGAAACACGGGATCCAGGGGTAAGACCCTAGCCAGGCCGACTCACCCTCTACATCTCCATCATCGGTAAAATAGCAGCAGCCCTGTGATCTGGCAAGTCTATTTCAGAAGGCTTCCCAGATGTGACGGAGCTGTGAAGGCCTTGTGCACACTGCAGATTGCTGTCTAAGTGCTGGTTATTATTCCTGCCCCTGGGCTGTACAACTAGTGATTCCCTTCTTGGGGGCTGCCCTCAGGTAGGGAGAAAAAAAGCTCCATTTATTGAGAGATAATTACGTGCCAGACACACCGGGTGAATCTTTCACATACATTATCTCATTAAATCCATTTACAACGGTGCCCAGAGAGATGCTATCATTCCCATTTTGCAGAAGAGGAACATGCAGCCCAGCATCACTCAGTGAGCAGGTGGGGGGATAATTCAGGCCTCTGCCCACCCCGTGCACTCCCTGGACCAGAGCACTGCCCACGTGCTCCTGTTTGTCTACTCAGCTTTCACACCACAAAGGCAGAGACCAGCACTTACACAGACTCTTTCGACACACTCTGCCTGGCCTGAAATATTTACCATCTGGTCCTTTACAGAAAACATTTACCGACCCTTAGCCTGCAGCAGCTAAGAGAGAGGGCTTAGGTCCCCGACCACCTGGGTTTAAGGACAAGCATCCCCGCTTGGCAGGGTGACCGAGACCAGAGGAGAGTTACATAACCGCACGCGGGTGTCACTTCCCTCCTCTGTGAACTGGGATAATAATAGCGCAACTCCACGGGATTGTCGTGGAAACTGGAGACTCTCCCCACGCAGCCCTCAGCCAGGCCTGGCAGGCCGTCTGTCAGTACTTCTGGGCAGGGCTGAGGGGCTGCCGCCCCATCCCCTGCAGCCCAGCCCCTCTGTCCTTCCTGGGTGCACACGGCCACCAGCCTCAGGAGATGAGAAGGGCTGCGTCTTCCTCCTCCATCTCCACGGACTCCTGGGATGCTTTGCTCATCACTCTCTTCCTGCAGCACAGCTCGCCCCGGGGCTCAGGTTTAGGTCTGGCGGAGAATCAGGGCCACCCCTCTGAGGCTAACAGCCACCAGGGGCTTTGGGCAGAACCAGAACCAGCAGTTGCGGGGTGGGGCACAGTAATGCCCCAGGAGCAGAGGAAGGGCCCCCAGTTTTCAACCCGGGAATTTTAAGAACATCTGGAGGCAGGACAGGCTGGTGATTCTCGGCCACCATCTATTTTTGACCATCCCGGGCCTTTAAAGACTGTGGTTGAAATACGTCTTTCAAATACAACTGCCCTCCTTTGAAAGTTGTAGTGGCCTTTTAAAGGCAGCACGGAGAGGTTTTAAACCAGAGCCTGTAGTTCCAACCCTGCAAAGATTCTTTGAGTGACTCAAAATGGGCTTAGCATCCTGGTTCTGAGGACCCCTGCCATCAGCACCAAAGGCCGCCCCACAGGCCATGCCAGCCTCGCCTTCCCTGGGGAGGGGGCCAGGGGGCCGTGGCTGTGAAGGCCCAGGCCCCGTCCTCTGGCAGGGCTGGAGAGGGCACCGCCCCAAGGACCAGAGCGCTAGTGGGCGGCACGTGGACACCTGGTCAGAAGACCCGGCTGCAGCCCTGAGGGCCTGCTCCCCATCTTGCCCTTTGCTCCTCTCTCGGCCGCTCTTTCCTGGGCCAGCCGCCCAGGACGAGGCTCTCTGAGAACCCTAAGAATCCTTCCACCACTGCTGGGAAGTGACCTTTACTGAACACCTGCGTCCTAGGCGCCACGTGGGACCGTCAGCCAGGAGGCAGGCCTCTACGCACCTCGGAATTATGGTCTCATTCCAGGCCTGCCTCCTCCAAAGTTCCAAATGCTTCAGTCTGCTCCATTCTCCCTCTCTGTATACAGTTCCCCGCTGGTGACCCTAGTGTCACCCTATCACCTGGACAGGCTGGGGGGACATGGGCCTGTGCAGAGTTCTCTGCCCCCCTGTAGGTCTGGGAGGGCCCCTGCTTCTAACCAAAAGAAGTAAAGGGGAGGGAGGAGCACAGAGAAGGGGAGGGTGACAGAGAAGGGGAGGGTGACGCAGAAGGAACACATACCTTACATGATGCTCTGGAGTAAAATACCTGCAAAAATACTAAATACAGTACCTATTAATAAAGAACTCAAAAGCAACAACAACAAAGAAAACTGCAAAAGCCCCCACAACACATAATCTGGAGTTATACATGCTTGTTTCCCAACTAAGTGAAACCAAAACACCTTGCCCTCTTGTCATCCAGAGTTTTTAGTACAAATGGACGCTGGGAGCACTGAGGTGTAGCTGTGCTCCTGGCCCCAAAGTAAGCCCCCTCGGTCTGTGATACCTGCTGCCTGTTACACGTAAGGACCTGGCAGGCAGAAACAGGATGTCACAGTGTGAACAGGGACAGACCTGCAAAGTTACTGATCAGTGCCATCGCGGGGCAGGCCAGATATGGATGCCAAAAGGAGAGAGACCATAGTGACAAGGAAAGGCTGCAAGACGGAAAACAACCCTACAGCAAGACCAGAACAGACCAACTGAAGGACTCACAGCCCCCTCGGAGGTCCAGGTCCCCTCTCCCCAGGACTGGCCAGGGGCCTGCAGCTTCCCAGGCCTTGGGCATCACAGGGCAAGAAGCACCCCTCTCGCTTTCAGAGAGCTTTCGCAGACATGAACGAGTTAATTGTGCTCCACACAACTTGACACAACAGCAAAGCCACACCGGCAGGGAGAGACGTGTCACACGTTAAGAGTCAGAGAGTGTCGGTGGGGCAGGAAACCAGCAGGAACACACAGTCCACGGCCGGGAACAAGGCGGGAAGGGAGACAGGACGCGGCAAGTTCAAGGGAAGGTGCCCAGAGTGCACTCCTCCTCCGAGGCTCAAGAGGACCAGGGTCTCCTCGCCCTCCCCCCTCCTTCAGGACAAACACCAGGGCAGCATGAGAGTCAGCCCCTGGGTCTCGTCCTGGCCCTGCCACTTAAAAAACACGTGGCCTTGGACGCATCCGCATGTGTCTGCAGACCCCACTAACCTCGTCCTGTGTTTCCAGCTCCTGTGAAGCAGCTGTGCTGGTCCAGGGCTCTGAACACACTGGGGAGAAGAGGGTGACCTCAGCATGTGTACATGACCTGTGGCCAGAAGAGCATCTCCTGGCAACTAAACCTGTGCTACTTAATTCTGTGTGTCAAGTTGACAGGGCACTGGGGCCCAGACGCCTGGTCCAACGTTCTTCCGGGCACAGCCGTGAGTGTGTTCGGAAGGAGATAGTCACTTGAGTTGGTGAGGTGAGTCAGGCAGGCTGCCCTCTCTAATGTGGGCAGGTCTCAGCTGACCGACTGTGGGCCTGAGGAGATCAAAAAGGCCCAGTACGAGGGAACTGCCCCCCACCCCTGCCTGACTGTGAGCCAAGACATGGTTTTGTCCTGCTTCAGACTCAGGCTGACACCCTGACCCTGCCTGCGTCTCCAGCCTGCTGACTGGAGGCAGATGCTGGGAGCCTTCAGCCTCCGTAACTGTGGGAGCTAATTCCTGATGATAAATATACACGTCCTGTTTCTGAACCCAGTCTAATACGACCTCCCAGAGCACCTTGGATGTAAACGTGTCAGAGAAGATGGCAGAAAACCTCTGTTGGAGAACAATTCCTGCATACCCTTATAGGCATTAAAAATGGTAAGGATGACCTCAAATGGTCAGACATTAAAATATATGGGGCTTCCCTGGTGGCGCAGTGGTTGAGAGTCCGCCTGCCGATGCAGGGGACGCGGGTTCGTGCCCCGGTCCGGGAGGATCCCACGTGCCGCGGAGCGGCTGGGCCCGTGAGCCATGGCCACTGGGCCTGCACGTCCGGAGCCTGTGCTCCGCAACGGGAGAGGCCCCAACAGTGAGAGGCCCGCGTACCAAAAAAAAAAAAAAAAAAAAAAAAATATATATATATATATATGAAAGCAACAATGGTAGAACACACGCGGTCAGATCTTCACTGAAGACGGAGCCTGGGGCTTGGGAAGTTTTGGAGCAGAACCGCCAACATGAGAAAACAGTAAAAAGGAGGCCCTTGGAGAAAAGATCAGGGCGAGTGAGTGAGTTTAACAGAGTGAAAGCGTAAGAAGGATCACGGTGAGGGGCCTTCTTCCACTAGAGGAGCAAAGCCAGGAAAGCGGGTCAAGGTGAAGATGGGCAACTTGTTCACACAGGAGGACCAGATCGTAAGGTCAGCTCACGGACTGGATCTTAAGAGAAAAATCGTATAAACATAACTCACGGGCTCACAACCCAAGATTTTGGCACCGACCCTTCCAAAGCTTGCTCTAGGCTCAGACATCTCTCTCTCCCCGTCTCTTACTCTCTCTCCTCACCCCCCTTCACTCAGTTGTGTTCCTATGTCTTTCACTTACAAAAACATCACAAACATTTCTCTAAACCATCAACTACTTCTCTACACCATAATTTTTAAGCAGGTGAATATCGCTCTATCATACAGCTGTATCACAATTTATCGAAGTCCCTGTTTGAGGGCATTTAGATTTTAGATTCCTTCCAATTTTTCATTATTTTAAAGAACACTGTGACGAATAGCCCTATACATACTTGCATTAATGTTGACACCTTCCTGATTGTTTCCTTAGGATGAATTCTTAGACGTGGAGTTGCTGGGTCAAAAGTTGTGAACTTGCTCAAGGATCTGAACCTACAGCTGACACTTTACGGCCTCAGGCGTGATGAAGAAGACAGCGTTTCTCTGCGTGCTTACCAACAATGGGTTTGGTTCTTTTGTTTTACCTTTGCAGCAGTTAGTTCTGAGGAGGAGGACAGCAAGGAAGACGTCTTGTGAATGAAGTGGTGTCTGAGCCGACCCCCAAGCGGCTGGGGAGAGCGCTTCACGGCAGGAAACAGCACAGCAGCTCAGACAGACCAGATGTGTGGAAGCGCAGGGTCTCGGTAATACTGAGAAGGATCAACGGACAGGCTGGCTGGAGCAGGGTCACAGAAGGCCCTGAACAGCACCCCGAGGAGCTCAGGTCTGACTCCACAGCACGTGGAAGCCATCAGCAGTTTCTGAGCAGGGACGATGTGTTTCTGCATGCTACCCCAAGGGTGCCAAGAACCTGCCAAGAAGGTTGTGAAGTGGCAGGATTGGGCTTCGTAGTTTTGACAGTAACCAGGAGACATGTCTATTTTTCCCACTCTGGTGTGACGTAGGGGTTGGAGCTCTTTGCTAGTGTTCCAACAGACTTCCTACGAAGAGAACAAAACCCCGCCCGAGCAAATCAAAAAGGGAGCAAGAACAAGTGTCTGCAGACCCAGCGGAACAGGGTACATGGGGCCTGCAAGCAGCCCTGGCTCATTTATCTTCGTCCTTATTTCTCTCATCAATATTTTATGTCACTAGGAAACTCCAGTTTCATTTTCTGGTAATGAATTTATCATGAGACCAAGAGCAAGCTGCGGAGGCAGAGGCCCGGGGAAGCTGGGCAGGGGGCAGCTCCAAGCCTCAGCTGCTGGCTCAGCCGCCCCACCAGGCAGAGGGGCTGCCGGGCCAGCGGGGGAGCACCAGCCCTGGAAGCCGGGCTTCCGTCTGTGCAGGTCACTGATTCCCCAAATAAAGCCTCTTCAGAAAATGCCTTTCCTCCCTGAGAGGCTGAGCAGTGTCAGGGAAGGTTAGTTGACACCACTGATTAATCACTCACTGGGCGCAGAACCCTGTCACAGAACAAGGAAAATAAACGAATTCAAATTGCAGCTTCTCTTCTCACAGAATCTGCCATCTCCACCCACATCACAGCATCAGCAGAGGGCTCAGAGCCTAGTAGGCGCACTCCGAAGTGCCTTCTCTGATGGGTAACTGCTGCCCCTTAAAATCATGGAGTCTGATTTCAGGGGAAGTCACTTAACATAGCCCAGCTTCAGAAACCTTATTTCACAAAGTGGAGGAAAAAATAATAACAGCAGCAGACACTTAAATATCATTTACCATGTGCTCCCAAAGATATATATATTTATCCATTTCCACAACAGTCCCAGGGTAGGTGCTGTCACTTATAGGTGAGGACAGTTATGCCTACGTAGGTGAAGGCCTTGCCCAAGGTCACAGAGCTGGTTTTAGTTTCAGTCTGTGGTCTCGGTCATGCCACCATCCCGTATTAGTCCCGTCTCAGTGAGAAAGAGCTCATTTTGGTGCAAGTGACAAAAAAATTGTTGTTAAACCCCACGCAAGCTGGCTCAAGCAATAATGAAATTTAACAACTTACAGAAAATTCAAGATACATGACTGTTTCAAGTGTGGTTTGACGCAAGGCCTCAAATTACATCACGGACTCAGCGTCCGTCTGTCTCAGCTGCACGTCGTGCAGGGCTCCGGTCTCAGACAGGCCCCTGCATGCAGTCAGGGAGACTGCTGTCTCTGTGCACCGCATACAGGCCAGCATTAAACTAGTGAGAAAAGCAGACTCTTCTCCACTATTCCCAGCAAAGCCTTCACGGTGTCCCGTTGGTCAGATTGGGTCACGTGATCCAGTGGCCAGGAGGATACAACGTGCTAATTAGTGGAAACCCAGGTCAAGTCTTCCACCTGCCAGTGGGGGGGAGTGGAGTCCACGTGAACACCTGGGCTGCTCCAGGGCAGACGGAAGCAGGACACAGCAGCCAAAGAGCAGGAAATAGTGTCAGGAGGCAGAAGCGCAGACACCCACCCTGCACTCTTCTTCCTGCTATGCCCAGAACAAGATGGAAATGCTGATGAAAAGACTTCACTTGGAGTGACTCTATCAGAAGGAAGATGCAGCATCTCTCAGCTCAACTCTCACCAGAAAAGAAGAGGACAGGGGCCCTCAGCCCAGCCAGGAGCTGCTCGGCACCGCTCCTCCAGCCCTCGGGACGTCCTCTGCCCCTCAGGCACCAGGCCGACTCTGGCCCCAGGTCTTTCCAGCTCCTGCTCCTCTGTCTACACTGCTTCCCTGGGATCTGTGTGCCCGGCTCCCTCTTCTCATTCACGTCTCCACCGAGACGCCAGCCTCGCCAGACAAACCTGCTCTTGGTACTTTAACTCTCCTGAAAGCCATCGCTGCCACGTGAGCAGCCACGTGCGTGTGAGTCCTTCACTTGTCCACTCTGTTTTCTCACTGGAAGGTGACCTCTGTGAGGACAGGAGTCTGTTTTGTCTGATGCCTCCTCCCTGTGCACAGTAGGTGTGCATCTGACATGGAGCAGATACTCAACAAGTACCTGCTGGATAACAAAGGAATGAGGCATGCAAGTGCTGCTCTGACCAGGCTGCGGCGGGGACTCTGGGGATGGAGGAGACCCGGGAAAGAAGGCCGGGGACACATGCGGACGCCGGGACCCTTAAGCACCAGCTCCTCCACAGCCCCCGCTTCCCCAGTCAACAGCACTCAGTGTGGCCACAGGGGTCTCCGAAGGGCTGGAGGCCCACAGCGGGACGGAAGAGGGTGACCGGAAGAGGGGTTTAGAAAGCGGGTAAGAGAAACGCAGACAAAGAGACAGGGAGGAAGCAGCCCTCAAGAGAGCAGGGCAGGGCTGGAGACAACCATCGCTCCCCACCCAGCGGCCTCGGTGCCAAGCTCATCTGAGTCCTATCCAAGCAGGAGGGCGAGGAAGCACCTTTGACCACGCTCTGGACCAGAACTGTACCATCACAGAATTGCATCTTGAATTGAAAGGGAAAGGGACATTAGGAAAAAAAAAAAAATTCTGAAGAATGGTAATCAAGTTCTTTGTCTCACTGAGCAGGTAAATCTGTTTTCATTGGGAAAACTGAAATAAGACTATCATTCAGCTGTGACATTTACCATACAGATTAATTAATTACCTAAACAGATCTGAGTTGGAAAAATAAGTTTAAGAGAATCATAATATAAACACCCACAATTTCAGGGAAATGTATGTAAAATTCATCATACAAAGCCTATGGGATAATATTGGTTCATTTTTCCTCCTTATAAAATTAAGTTTTAGTCATTTCCCGTTTCCCCATAGGGCAATCCCTGGTAACTATTGAATATGCAAAGTTCATTACTGCGAGGTAACATCATTGCTGGTGATGCACCATTTGAAGACCATAAATATCCTGCAAACAATCCCATCTCATTCTATGAGGCAGACATTATGTTTCCTGCTTCTCATTAAATTTCTGATGAACTAACAAATGACTGAAAAGTTCTTCGCGAGGATCCCAGGCCAACGTGGGATGCTGATTCCCAATGGCCAGTCTGTACACTGGCATCAAGGCTAAATGTTTAGGATAACAGCCCCGGGCGACCCCACTGGTCAAAGGGGGACAGAGCCCCAGAAAAGGCAGCCAGAGTCTGCCCACAGTCAGGCTTTCCTCTCGCTTCAGAGCCGGTCTTCCTAAGACTGTTCAGACTCGCCCCTGGGACAGGTCTACCAGAAGTCCCACCTTCCCTCTGCAGGAAAGGAAGAAGCCTTGCACTGCGGCCACACCCACTATTTCTGCCTTGCACGCCCGGGCCGGCCCTCACTGCTGTTCCCTCCTGGAGCCTCAGTTCCCCTCTGGGCACTAACGGCGAGTGTGTCCCAGGTGTGTTTGCTTCTGTGCTAAGTGCTCTGGAAACACGACCTCCTTGCAACCGTGTAGGGAAAGACACTACTCCCTCTCACAGGTGAGCAATCAGAGGCTAAAGAGGTTAAGAAACTGGCCCTGGGTCAGCCAGGCCCGGCAGCACTGCGGGGAGAGCCCGGGGCCTGGCCTCTGCCCCAGGGACCTCAGCCACTGGGCCCCTCTCTCCTCAAGTGCGGAGCCAGGCCGTGGGCTCCGTGAGCACTCAGTGCCTCTCCGGCCGCTCTGACCATTAGTGAATCACAGCACTGTCATAGCTCGGCCACTGCTGTCCTGAACCAGTGTTCCCTGTTTGGATACTTATGCCTCCCCTCCCCAACCAGCTGGCAAGCTCCTTCAAGGAATCTGTCTTCCCCGGTCCCCTGACCAGGGCACAGAAGAGGCTCAGCAATCACGTCCTGGCTCTTTCTGTGCAGACCCCGTTCCAGAGCCCTGGGCTCTGCAGGATGCCCACCAGCGTTGTCCCGTTACAGGAACACGGAACTTCACCACCTCGACCTGGTTCCCTCTTGCAGGTCAGCAGCCATGCCATCAGCCCCAGGACCTTCTCCTGATCATTCAACAGCAGGTCAGGATTTCTTCCCAACCAAGCCTTTATGAGCCTTCGTTTCGTCCCTGAAAGACCAGGGATGGGGCTGGGAAGCTCCCACATGGTTTGATCTGTGCTGTGCCCCGACACCCCGTCAGATCCACTCTGTGCCTCGTCTTACAGGGAGGAAAGGGGGTCTAAGTGCTGTCTTTTTTATTTTCATTTTTTATGGTGATGAAAAATACATACAATTTACCATTTTAACCAGTTTTAAGTGGCATGAAGTACATTCTCACTGGTCTGCAACCATCACTGCCACCCACCCAGAACTTTCACCACCTTATCCTGGAGCTCTGTCCCCAGTGAACACTATCTCCCACTCCTCCCTCCCCCAGCCCCTGGAAACCTCTACTCTACCTTCCGTCTCTACGAGTTAAGCTGTTCCAGGTACCTCATGTAAGTAGAATCATACGATATTTGGCCTTTTGTATTTGCCTTATTTCACTTAGCATAACATTTGCAAGGTCCATTCATGTAATAGCCTGTATCAATTCTTCCTTCTCTTTCAAGGTTGAATAATATGCCATTGCCTGCATATGCCACACTGTCAATGAACATTTGGGTTGTTTCCAGCTTTTGACCATTGTGAATAATGCCGTTAACAAACACTGGTGTATATGTATCTGTTCAAGTCTCTGCTTTCAATTCTTATGGAGACATACCTAAAAGCTGAGTTGCTAGATCATATGGTGATTCTATGTTTAATTTTTTGAGGAGCCATCATACTCTTTTCCACAGCAGCTGCACCATTTGACCTCACCAGAAACACAGTAGGATTCCAATTTCTCCGCATCCTGGCCAACTTTTGCTATTTTCTGTTTTTCTGATAATAGCCATCCTTTGGGGCATGAAGTAATATCTCATTGTGGTTTTAATTTGCAGTTCCCTAATGACTAGTGATGTTGAGCAGAGTTTACTTTGTTTACTGGCCATTTGTTTATCTTCTTTGGAAAAGTGCCTATTCAATTCTTTTGCCCATATTTTAATTGGTGTTTTTGGTTTTCTGTTGATGGGTTGCAAGAGTTCTTTTTATATTCTGGGTATTAATCTCTGCTCATATATATGATGAGTAAATATTTTCTCCCATTTTGTGGGTTGCCTTTTCACTTTGTTGTTAGTGTCCTTTGATGTAGAAAAAGGTTTTCTTTAACTTTGATGAAGTCCAATTTATCTATTTTTTCTTTTGTTTCCTATGCTCTTGGTATCATATCCAAGAAATCATTGCTAAATTCAACGTCATGAAGCTTTTCCCCATGTGCTCTTCTCAGAATTTTATAGTTTCCGCTCTTACATTTAGGTTTTAATCCATTTTGACTTCATTTTCGTATACAGTATAAAGTAAAGGTCCAGTTTTCCCAGCACCAGGTGAAAGACTGTCTTTTGCCCATTCAGTGGTCTTGGCAGCCTTGTTGAAAATCAATTGACCATATATGTGAAGGTTTATTCCTAGGCTCTCTATTCTATTCTGTTGGTCTATAGGTCTATCTCTATGCTAGCACCACACTGTTTTGATTACTGTAGCTCTGCAGTAAATTTTTTTTTTTTTTTTTTCCGCTTCGGGGCATGTGGGATCTTCCCGGACCGGGGCGCGAACCCGCGTCCCCTGCATCGGCAGGCGGACTCTCAACCACTGCACCACCAGGGAAGCCCTGCAGTAAATTTTGAAATCCAAAAGTGTAAGACCTCCAAGTTTCTTTTCTTTTTTTTTTTTCAAGATTGTTTTTGGCTATTGAGGATCCCTTGAGATTTCATATGAATTTTAGGCTAGGTTTTTCTATTTCTGCAAATGAACTAGGATTTTGATAGGGACTGCACTGAATCTATAAATTTCTTTGGGCAGTATTGACATCTTAACAATTATTAAGTCTTCTAATCCATGAACATGGGATGCCTTGCCCTTTTTTTAATGTCCTCATTAATTTCTTTCAGCATCGTTTTGGGGTTTTCCATATAGAAGTTTCTCACCTCCTTGGTTAAGTTTATTCTTAAGTATTTCATTTTTTTGATGCTATTGTAAATGGAATTGTTACCTTAATTTTTTCAGATTGTTTATTGTTAGTGTAGAGACATGCAACTAATTTTTGTTGTTGATTTTGTATCCTGTAACTTTACTGAATTCATATATTAGTTCTAACAGTCATTTGGGAAATCTTTAGGGGTTTTCTATGTATAAAAAGATCATGTTATTTGTGAAGAGATAATTTTTCTTTTTCCTTTCCAGTTTGGATGCATTTTATTTCTTTTTCTTGCCTAGTTGTTCTGGATAGAACTTCCAATATTATGTTGAATAGAAGTGGTGAAAACATATTTTTCATTTATTTTTCAGTCTTTTTCACTTCAAAATTTTTCAGTCTTTCATCTTTGAGTATGATGTTAACTACAGGTTTTTTTGTATTTTAAAAGCTTACTGGAATGCCCAAAATAGCAAGTGTTTTTACTTTTTGATAAAAGTACGTCAAATCAGCCTGATGACAAACTGATTGCCAGGCTTATTTTTTTATTGGTGAAAACTGAATTAATTAGTATTTAATCATATTTGCATCATAAGTAAAATCATTGCAAAACCTGTGGTTCAGTGGTGATTGGTGGTGGGGAGAGAGGGGTCAATGTAACAGGTCATTTATAGGGAAATGCTGGGAATTCCTAGGACATGACATGATGTAACATATGATGAGAGTCATTAGCTTCCTTCTTCTGTACAGGGTCAAGCTACAATGATTTTGTTTTCTTAACGTGAAAAAGTATAAAAGGGGACATAATGAAATTCTATAAAATTATAAAATGATGGTAAAAGCAAAAACAGACTAGCTCATAAAATTGTTAAATATTTTTATAGATGCTATTTCTTTAAGCATGAAAAAATAATTTTTGAGGAAATAAAAAGTAATTTACACCCAAAGGTTTGCTCAGGCCAAATATAATCAAGTTCTGGAAGAGTCTGGATGAAACTATAATGACAAATCTATCTCCAGGTACTAAAGGAAAACTAGAGATGATAATACTGAACATTTTGAGAGAACTTACCATGAGCCAAGGACTTTTTAGGTGCTTAATGTATGTGAATTTATTTAAACTCACAACTACCCTATGAGGTAGATGCTATTATTTTCCCCATTTCACAGATGAGGAAACTGAGCTGCAGAGCAATGACATTAACTACCGTGAGGTCACACTGATTCCCGCCTGGGCTCCAGGGAGCCTTCATCCCTACAGTCAGCTGAATGATGCCCCAGATGTGTCAAGTCTTAGTCCCAGGAACTGGAAAATGTTTTGCTATTTGGAAAAAGGATCTTTGAAGACATACTTAAGGATTTTGAGTACCTTGGATTTTGTGGTTGAGCCCTAAATGCCATCCCATGTCCTTAAAGGAAACACCAGGGAGGTGTCACAAACACACAGAGTGGGGACACACAGTGGGTACGGCCATGTGAAGATGGGACAGAGATTGGGGTGATGGAGCCAAGGAACCAAGCCCCCCCCCCCAACTATTTCCAGAGGGAAGTGAGGTCCTTCCTACTGGATTGTGGACGTCTGACCACCACAGCTGTGAGAGAAGACACTTCCGTTGTTTCAAGCCCCCTGGTTTGTGGTTATTTGTTACAGCAGCTGCAGGAAAGTATTCTCACTCCAACCAGGAGCTGGGCATCTCCTACTGGAAGAGTCCACCCTCAGCTGAAATCACAGCGGCCACCACTGCTCACAGAAAGGTCTTAGTGAAGAGGAAACGCAGAGCCAATCGGATCACTGGCTGAAGGAATAATTCAACAGCACTAGCACTTTCCAAAGTGCTTTCCCATGGATCTTACCATCTGACCCCCACCTGATCTCCCTTGTACAAAAGAGAAAAAATAAGGTCACTTGTCAGTTTACAAACAAAAACCGAGACGTGGACTCCAGGCTTCTGCTTCAGGGTACCATTCCTCCCACTGTGCAGATCCAACTCCACGAGAAGGGAAATGACCGGGGTGGGGGGGGGGGGGGCTAGGGGTGTCGTAACATTTGTGAACACACCTTAACACCTTAGTCTACAGCACTCCCATAACACACCATTTAATTCTCACACCACGGGAGGCTCCTCTTGCCACCCCTGCTCTACAGATGAAGAAAACGAAAGCTGAGAGTAGTCCAGCGACTCCCTCCAAGACGCACAAGGACCACAGCAGCCTGACGATCAGTCAAAGGCGGTTCCTCCTGCGCAGCTACTGTCATGTTCCGCGCACACGGGGCACAGGCCGAGATGCACACGCGCCAGACCCAGATGCACATGTGGCTTGTGGGGTGGGCTTTTTTTGCATTTAAAAATAAAAATAGTCTTGACGTACAGTTAAAAACAGGAGGGTGATTTACATAAGACCCTGCACTCTCAATTACACCAATTACTTTATAATTACAGGCAATGCCATCTTGAGTTTTTCAAAACCTACGTCTATTCTTAAAGACTCTGTCAGAAAGAAGGCTTCTTCTCAGGGAGAGGCTCCAATTAGTATGCACGCTGCATGCAAAGGAAGCAGACCTGCTGGAGCTCCAGGGAGGAGGAAAGAGGCAGTGCTTCCTTCCACACAGGCCTGCGGAGAGAGCAGGGCCTCGGACAGCCTGCCCTGCTGGCCCCTGCTCCGGGCAGTGCTGCGTCTGTTCCCTGCTCCCCCCTCAACCTGGCTGCAGTCACTGATGTAGGTCTGAGGCGGGCGGACGAGAGCCTGACCTGCTAAAGTTGGACTTCTCCCAGCTACCCTTACGAGCCTCAGGAGAAACTACCGGGACCAGTGGGCCTCCATCCACCCTACGGAATCCCTCTTATCCTTCTTTGCTGAGTGCACCCCGGGCAGTGAAGTGTCACCATCGTCTCTGTCCCCGGGGATGCTGGCCCGGAAGGACTTCCTTGGAAGAGTGGGAAGCACAGGCATCCGTGGTCAGTGAGCCCAGCATCTGCATGACCTCAGGTCCCTTCTCCAGGCTCTGGTTACTGTCGCACCCTGAGCTGGGACTCAGGACCCCTAGAGATCCCCGAGGCCAGCTCGTTCTGGGTGAAGACGGCACTCTGACTCTGCCGTTTGGGGGCAGGGCCCACCCTAGCGCTACTGATCCAAACACAGTGTCAACACATAAAGTCACTACTGGACAAAGCAGGTGTCCTGACCCTGCCACACACAAGCAACCACGTGACCGGGTCTCTGCGTTCTCCTATTTATCGCCCCTATTTTGCAGATGTGAAAAGTGAACCGCGGAGAATGGTTAACTGATGCTCCCCAGGCTGCATGCCTAATAAGGGGTGGGACAACCACTGGCAGGAAGGCGGATGCCGGAATCTCTGCCTGGTTCAAATCCTACTCAACAGCCTATGTGACCGTGGTAGGTGTTTTAACCTCTCTGTGCTTTAGTATCTAAATCCATAAACCGAAGGTAATAATAGTGCTGACTTGATAAAGTTATTATGAGGACTGAAGGAGTTAATGCAAGCAGAAAGACAGGGGAAATGTCTGGCATGCAGGATACACTCACTAAATCTTGGCTATTTTTATCAAACATTCCTCCTGCTCGTATCCAGTCACCATGAGCGGCCCTCGGCCCCTAGACCCCAAACCCATAGGCTCTGTACACTGCTCTTCCCATCTGTCCCCTCCCTCCCCTTCTCAGGATGGGCTGCCACATGCCCTCCAGGACTCACAGCCGACCCCCAGCAAGACCCCCGGCCTCACCTTCTCCTATGAACCCCCTCCACCTGTGCCTCTAAGACCCGGCTCTTCCCTGGAGACCCGCTCACCCTCGCCCAGGGCTCCTTTGGCCTCTGGGCCCTCCTGGTACATCTGCCCCAGGCTTGGGGCTGCTGCTACCCCCTCCCCAGACTCCCCTATAAAGGACCTTGCTTGGAAGCTCCTGTCATCTAATGACTGAGCCACCCACCTCCCATCCTTGTAACTATCTCTTGCCCCTTTCACCCTGAAGAATTTAGCACCTGATAATCCCTTTGTCCAGCATTATTCTTTTCCTGCTCTGGTGATTTAACATACAAATAATCATGCTACAAATGCCGCATCCTCGCTCCCCCACGAGCTTTTCCTCTTTCCTAACTTATCATGAGCATAATTTCAAACCTCCCCTATTCTGCCCACCACCTCCTGTATTTCAAGTCCGCTTCCTCAAGCAGCTGGTCTCCGGCAACCTTTCTACACACCCCCGTGGGTTTGGTACTTGAGTCTACAACCCGGGCCTGTCCCTTAGCTCCCCCAGGTCCCCATCTGATGCCATGTGGATCACTGTGCATACCCCTCACCTGCACCTCCATGCCCTGCCACGGGTCTTCTCCGACCAGACTTGGACAGACTTGCACAACTGAACAAGTTTAAGGAGAACACATGACTGGGCTGCTTGCTTCAATTTGTGATCAGTAGGCTCCAGGGGACCTGGGGCGCTGTCAGCACTCACACCTGTGGTGCCTGCTCTCTCCACTGCTAGACACTACGCTGAGGAATCTCGTCTCTAACGTAGGATGGCTCCTCACCAATCCTCATCTCGGCCGACGGCCTTGTTTCTATTCGCCTGAGAAAACTGCAATAGTGGGGAAAGGATGTGCACGGCTCCCACCACACATCCGTCTGCCTTCGGCATGTGTGCACTTGATGTTCCCTCCCCTGTCACCGTGATGGCTGCGCTCTAAGGCCAGCCTCCCCTGTGTGTTTGATTCCATCTCTCCTCATCTGCTCAAGGACGACGCTTCAGCAATTGGCCCTTCTCTCTCTTGCAGCTTCAATTTTTCTCACTCTACTGCACCTTTTCCATCAGCATGCAAACATACTGATGTTTTCTTCTATTTTAAAAATCTCCCAATGATGCTTCCTTCTCTAGCTGTCCCATTTCTCGTTCCCTAGAGCAGAGCTCCTTAAGCAATGTGTCTGTGCCTGCTGTGCGTTTGTACCTCCTCCATCCTCCTATGAAATTGGCCCCACCTCTCACCGACGCTGCTCTAATTCAGGCCACCAGTGTAACCCACACTGCAAAAGCCAATGTCGGGTTTCAGCCTCAATCCTCTGAATTATCGTCAGTGTATTACACTGGTTGTCACCTTCTCCTCCTGAAACACTTCCTCAGCAGGGCTCCCTGGACCACATGCCACCTGGTTTCCAGCCACATCTTGACCCCCCTTCTCAGTGTCCGCCTTGGGTCCCTCTCGCCTTGCCTCTAAGTGCCAGGGCCCCAGGGCTCAGATTCTAGACCTCTTCTCCGTCTCCTCCCACTGCCTGGGTTGGGTCATCCAGCCTCTGGTTTTCAACACCATCAATGTTGAAAATGTCACCCGGATTTGTACCAGCAGCTCAGGCTCTGCTCCGAACTCAACTCACACATCACGCTGCCCAGTGGGCATCCCCGCGCAGGTGTCTAACGGACATCAGAGACCTGATGTGCTCAGAACTGTGCTCCTGATGTTCCCAAACCCGTGCTTCCCACTTTTTCCCCAGGACCAGCTGACACAAAATCATCCTTTCAACTGAAAAGCTAAAAACACTGGAGTCACCCTTGACCTTTCCCGCCTCCTTGCCCCACGTCCAATCCGTTAGCAAACGCAGTCACGGCCCTTACACATACACGGAGAACCACCCACTTCCCCACACATGGCCAGACATTGCTCCAACCCACCAAGCCCACGTGGCCCACCCCTCCCTTTGTCTGTGATCGCCCCTGTTCTCAGCCCGTTAGCGCTGCTCCGGCCACATGGCCACCTCTCTGCTCCTGGGTCACCCACCCCTGGCATTCTCCCATCTGCAGAGCAGGAATGCACCTGCTATCTCCCCTGCCTGGAAGGCCTTACTCCAAAGCCTTCTCAGCTCCTAGAAGGCTGTACCTGAATCCCACCATCTGTGAGGACCTCTCCAATGTCCTACCCACAATGCCCACCCTCTCCACAGTGCCCTCCTCTGCCCTGTCTCCCGCCAGGCGCTAGTGTAGTATTGTGTATTTCTCCCTAGTGTAGTATTGTGTATTTATTTACTCACCTTGCTTTTTGTCTTGGATGCTGTGCCTTTGTTTCCTGCTACATCCCCAGAGCCCACAACAGTGCCTGGCACACAGTAGGTGCACAAAGTAGCGGCTGAATGAAGAAGTGGTAGCCACTGCGTTATCAACACATCCAGACTAGAGCACGTGGCTTACACCACCTCTAGCCCCCGCCCTTACTCCACACACACACTCACACCTGTTTTGTTGCCCACTATTCCCCAACCAGAGCTGGAAGCCTGGGATTCATCCTTGACCCCTCCCTTCCGTGACCCCAGACCCCACCTGCGCAGGCCTGGCTGTGCCACGTTCAACACACGCCCCAGCTCAGCTCCCGAATCCCTCCCTCCCTCCTCCGCAACCCCATCTCCCCTGCACCCACTCCAGCGAAATCCTCTCTGGGGACCATGTCTGGCTGGTCTCTTGGCGCCTCCTGCACCACCACTCCCCCCTCCCTGGCTCAGCTCTTGTCACTTTGGCCTCCATCTGTCCCCACCTCCTTCTCGAGCACCCACCACAGGCCAGCACGCCTTCTCCCAGAATGCCTTTCCCGGCTCTTCGCCCCACCAGCTTTTCTTCCCTCGGGTCTCAGCCGACTCTCCCCAGGGAACCCTCTCTGACCACCACAACCATGCCAGCTAAGGCAACTCGCACCCACTCACCCACTGTTCCCAGCACCTGTATCACTTCTCTCCAAGCACATGTTAACTGCAATCACTTCATTTATCTACATGTATCCCCACTGAACCTGTGACATCCCTAAAGGCAGAGACAGAATAAGGAATAAGCAAACACTAGGCCCCCAAATGCATGAAGCACTGGGTGGAAGCCAGTTTGGAACCACGCTGTGCCCCTGCCCCCGAGAACAGTTGTTGTACAGAAGCAGTGATGGGGACAGGTAAGAGCCCCTAAAGCAGCTGGCCGCAAGACTGGCTTCCTGCTCTTCCCAGCCTGTCCTCGATCTTGCCCTGGAGTAATTTTTCTATCGGTCTCGTGGGAATGAGGGGAGTCCTCTCCATCAGGCAGCACCATCCCAGACAATACCATGTGAAAGGGCTTAAGAAGCAATAAATAACTCATCCCAAAATATCCCGTACTTGGTTTCCAGCTGCTCTGAACAGCTGGATGCTTTTTCTGAGCCAGATAGCTTCTGTCTCTACACTAATAAGATGGGGAGAAACCACACACAATGAGATGTGTGAAATGGGGTCACTGTTAATTCCCTTGGGAAGATAAACGCCGTCAGCGTTCTCCAGGCAGGCTTTCAGAGAACAGTGCTCAACTCTGTGCTGAGCATCGGGCTGGATTCCATGATCAAAGACTCATGCCTAAAGTGACCCCCACCCTGGAATTTACAAACTAGATGTGCTGAGAAAAATGACACACGTTAGACAATTAGCCAACAATATGACGGAACAAAATTAAGCACTAAAGAGTGTCATTCAGGTTCAGAGACGATTGAGAGCCCCTGGAGGAGCTTCAGGCTCTGCTTTGAAGGAAGGGAAAGCTGGAGAAAAGGCTGGCAGTCTGGAGGGGGAAGACATCTGCAAAGGCCCAGAGCTGGGCAGGAGCCTGCGTGACGTGGCTGGCCGGACCGAGTTAGAAGGGAGGATTTAGAACCGGATACCTGGGTGTGAGTCTCCAGGTACCACATCCACAGTGACAGACAAAGATATTACCTGCAACCCCTCCTTCCTACCTCCGAGAGCCTAGAGGGAGGGGCCTGAGGGAGGCTGTACGGGCAGAAAGCACAGTGGGAGATGCAAGGCCGCCAGGGGACGGGCCACCAGCCCACCACTTAGAGGCCAGGCTGAGATTGAGAACCGCTCAGCCTGGGGAACCAGCGATGGCTCCTCAGCTTGGATGTAATAGAACACACGCTTTGTGGAAACACATTTCTCGTACTGAATATGAGGTGGCTGGTAAGCCAAGGCCACATGCTGGCCACAGCAGCTGTTCGCTGGGCAAGTCAAACAGCTCACAAAGGGCATCCCCCCAGGACAGGAAAGGCATCCAGTGCTCCTTCAGGAAGGCCAGCTATGATGCCCTAGAGTCACACATTCCTGCTCATGACTTTTGTAGAGCCTTGTTTCTAGAAGCAAGAGTTTGGTAACTTTCTATGGCAAAACTCTGTTCCCTCCCAAATACTGCCATCTGTATCTAGAGTGTGAGAAACCCCCAGTCTGTCAAGCGTTTTGCTAGTCTCAACGTAGGAAAGCATGACCTTCCAGAAACGAGGCGTGTTGCAGTCTGAAGCAGGTGGGGTTAATGGGGAATACCCCACCAGAGCCAGCAGAGCAATGGAAAGTGGCTGGACACCCAGCTCTCCCCTCTTCTGAAAGTGCTCTGGACCCCACAGAAGACTCTGTCCCAGCGCAGCCTGCTACGTGCTGCGGGGTCCCCACTGTGGGACATGCCAAGTACGGCCACCCCTAGTGAAGACAGCACTGGATTTGGAAACTCGGATCTGAGCTCAGGGCCCGGCACAACCCATGTACCAGCTAACAGCCCCGAACCAGCACTGCACACCCCCATCCTGGAGGCTAAGTCCTCCCTTGTGAAGGCAGAGAATGGGGTACTTCAGTGTATCTCATTCTCAGCTCATTGCAGGACCACCTGGGATGCTGTCTGAATGCAGGTTCCTAGGTGCTGCGGGACATTCACTGGGCCTCAGGCACAGGCCTGGGGTTGGTATCTTTCACAGGGACCCAGAACGAATCCCACATCTGAGGGACCACCAATCTCTGAGGCCCCTCCGATCCCAGCACCCCCTGACCTGGTGATGCAGTAGCCCACGCAGGTAAAGGAGAAAAAGCGGTTTCTGTGGTAAAGGCCTCCGGGCCCTCCGCAGCCTGTGGCCAAGCAGACTTACTGGATGGAGTCTTGTCGCCTTGGGCCACGCGGCCGTGTTGGGACTGGTGTCCTGCTGTCTCCCTAAGGGTCTGTGAGCAGCTGAAGGGCACAGGACATGCCCTGTTCAGTCTCTCCCGAGGCACCCAGCACACAGCCCTGTGGGGCAGGCACACGACGGAATCCTAAGGATGCCTTGCGTCCTTTCTGTTCGTTCCATCGCCTCCTGTAACCCAGGAGACACTTGAATTAGGATCAGAATTGGGAAGACAAATGCTTGCAACTTCAACCTGGGCCTCTGTCCAGGGCCCACAGGGCAGGGGGCTCCTGGGGCGCGGGTCACCATTCAGCCCAGCATCCTGAGCCACATCCTGGGAAGAAAACAGGCATCTCCCCAGCACAGAGCTGACTGCAGCCTGCGCCCCATCCCCCGGGGCTCCTCTCTGCCGCCCTGTGGTCGTTCCTAGCTCAGCCTCCCCACCAGTCAGCGCTGGTCCTGGGATAAGAATGTGTTTACGATTCCTGGCCCTGAGGTAAGAAGCGACTCCAAGCAACCTGCGGCCCAAGGAACTGATCCTACCACGTTAATTCTCCACCTCCTAAGAGCCGCAGGCACCCCGGATGCTTCATGACCTGTGCCGCTCCAAGGCAAGGCTCCCTTCTAATGAGCTGAGCGATGTGGGGAGGCCCCCGCTAAGCACCCCAATGATGCCTTTGTCCCAAGAAGGGGGACGCCCTGAACGCCAGGTCTGCCCACGGGGCAAGGCTATGAAGAAGCGGGATGGACAGGGCTGGCAGGGCTTCTGCGCCTGCTGACGGCCAGCACGGACAGAAGGCTGCCCTCCCTCCTCCCTGCCTCACAATGGACAGCTCACAGGAAGTGTCTCCTTTATACGTCAAAGGCCCCAGGGCTAGAAGGATCCCACCCTCTGCCCACTTACCCAACTGCCACCTCAACCATCATACCCTGCTTTCCCACAGAAAAAGTGACATTTTCTGCAAAAGGTCTCCTTTCCTGGGCCTTTGAAACTACCTCAGCAAGCCGGGACAGAGAGCGCGCGAGTGCAAGCTCCGGCCGCGGGGTGTGGTGGGAAGGGCGCCGGCCCCCACGTCTTCTTCCTTAAATAGCCCCGCCTCCCCCTTCCGGCCTCCGCCTCAGCGAGCAAACGCGCCTCCGGGAGATAAAACACCGCGATAGTTCGCGAGGCCGGCCGGGCCCAACAGGAAGGCACGCTTACCTCACCACATGCGCCTCCCACGTGCGCGGCCCCTATGCCCAGCGACCCGCTGACCAGTGCGTGCTGGCAGGTGCCCGCCTGCTCCCATCTGCATTTCAGCCCCATCTCTCTGCCCTCGGCCCCCTTCTCACTCTTTAATTTGGGCTTTAATTTGTCGCGTTCCCTGTGCTCCTTTCACCAGCCTGTGCCTGTGCACGTTTCTGCCTTTTCCTACATTTCTCCATTTTTGTGATCCAGAGCGAGCAGGAGAGGAGGCAGGTGTGTTGGGGGACTGTGGCGGGTGGGAGGGGCACCCGTGAAGGGCAAACCCAGGGTGAGGGGCCGGGACGAGGAGGCTGCTCACCATACACGCTGCGGATTTCGGGGACAGGGCAGCCCCTCGGAGTCTTCGCTGATAGGGGACAGCAACTAACAGAAGGAAACCAAAGGCAAAATAGTCCCAAAAAACAAAACGAAATGGGCCCTGGGCCCCTGGCAGGAAATGACAGAGGAATGAGATTCCACAACGGCTAGTCCCGAGCCTGCTGCTCATCTACCCCAACCTCTACCCCGTTCCAACGTTCTCTCCTCGCCCCCTCTGACCACAGAGGAGCCTGGATAGCTGACCAGAGAGGCCAGTTTCAGGCAAGTCACATCCCGCCCGGGGCCTCTGTTTCTCCTTCCGTAACGTCCCATGTGCACGGAGGGAACTGAGCGGACTCGCTGGATTCAGAGCAACTAGAGTGGGGCAGATCTCGCCACCTCGAGGAAGAGCGAGAGGCTTGGGGAGGTTGGTAGAGGAAGTATTTGGAGTCGGAGGTTTTGAACGGGCACAGCTCCCACCGGGAGGGGAGCACGGCTATCTCTGCCGCGTCCAGCATCTGCCCACAGTTGAAGTCTTCGACCCTGTCCACCCCCAGGCCCAGCATCGTCCCTACAGCCCCTTCCTTCTTTTGGCTCCGACAGAACCTGCTAAGCTGTCAGATGCTCCTCACCCTCTCCTCTCATGCCTCTCCGGCCTCTGGCTCTGGCTTCCTAGTCGGAAGGGGTGATTAATGAAAAGGCCACGTGGGTGATGCATTACTAGATTAAATTCAATAAACAGCAGCACCTGCTAGATTGAAGAATCCTGACCAGCATCTGGGTCACAACTGGGTCCCCACGGGGGTTCAGCTGGCATGAGGAACGGCCCAGGTAGAGGGCAAGGAGCAGATGAGTCATCAAACCCCAGAAGATTTCAGCCGAACAGGGTTTCAGAGGTCACCTAGTCCATCCCCCTAAATAACTCAAATCCCCCTGCAACACATCACGTCACCAAGACTCCGCCTGGAGCTCCTCCGATGTGGGCGACCTCATTTCTCCCAAGGTTCCCTACTCCATGGTTGTAATTTGTTAGAAAAATAAACTCAAGGCTGCCTCACTTTAACCACTATCCAGCCCAATTCATTCATTCATTCAGCAGTTATGTGCAGATCACCTTACATGTGCCAGGCGCTGGTCCACAATGCCAGGCGCTGATCCATGATGCCAGAGGTGCCGTGGGGAATAAGACATAGTGCGTCCTCCTGCAGAGACACAAACCCGCAAACAGCCCTCACATTCTAGAGCCCGGCTGGATATGCAGGGACCTGTGGGGACACATAGGAGAGATGCCACCGGGGTGTTTTTGTGGGTTACGGGGGTGCAGGTCAAGAAAGGCTTTCTGGAAGAGGCAGCATCTCAGCTGGAACTGATCTAACGGTTAGCAAGTCAAAGGGCAGATAACTGGTAGGAATGAGGTGGGGAGAGGTCCGGACAAGAGTCCTTCAGGGAACCTGTAAGCTTTAGGAGGTGACCCCGGACAGACGAGGGTGGTGACAGTGGGTGGAGAGGAAGGTGCACTCAAGCCCTTGAGACCAGCTCCCAGGTTTTGTTCCTGGCCTGGGTCCCAAGGCCTGCCCTCTTCTACCCCAATCCCAGCCCTCTGCACGCACGTGTCCCCTCCATTCGCCTTGGCTCCAGCTGGGGCCTCACGCCCTCCCACCCAGCCCCACAACCATCACACGCAGCTGCTCCCCCGTCTGGCTTGACAGCTCCTCTCCTCTGCCAGGTCACCATTCTCAGTGGCTGCAGGACACCCCCAAAGCACCCCTCCCTGCTCAGGGGCAGTCTGTGGGCAGGCGTCCTAGAGGTCTTCCCGACCCCACCAGAAGGGACTCAGAAATTACACCCCGGTAGCCCTGGTCTTGGCAATGGGAGGCAGGGAAGAGTCCAGCTCCACATGAGAGCTCCCTGTCTCATGACACCCCCCAGGCCTCCTCTTCTCCAAATGCAGCACCTCTGCTCTCCAGCTTCAAACCACCCCTTTTCCACTATGATCACCAGCCTCTGAATGAGATTTTAAATAGAAACTACCATTTTTATAAACTATTGTACAGCCCAAAGTGGAGTATTATTCAGTCATTAAAAAAAGAGTGAAGCCCTGGTTCGTGCTACAGCGTGGATGAACCTTGAAAACATTACACAAAGGGATAGAAGCCAGACACAAAGGCCACAACTTGTAGCATTCCGTTTAAACGGCACGGCCAGAATAGGCAAACCCATAGAGGCAGGAAGTATATTAGGGGTTGCCAGGGGCTGGGGAAGCAGGGGAGTGACTGCTTACGGGTGTGGGTATGTCCGGGGTGATGGAATATTCTAGAACTACATGGAGGGAATGGTAGCGCAACATTGTGAATGAGCTTAGTGCCACTGAACTGGGCACTTGACTACAATTAAAATGGTAAATGTTATGTTTTGTGTGTTTTTCCACAGTGTAAAACCCCACCATTTGTCTCACACCCTGTGCTGCCCCGCAGGTAGCTACTCACCCCCCTGAGCCTGGCGCCCGTCCTCCTGGTCAGATGAGGGAGCTGAGGTTCCGCCTGGCCCAGCCGGAGCAGGACCTGGGGGTGCGCCGGGTCTCCTCATCCCACGCCCACACCCAGGCCGGGGCCAGCCGCCCGAGCAGCTCGGGGAGGGTGGGGTGAAGAGCCGCGGACACGACGCCGGTGAGGACCAAGGTGCGCCGGGGCGGGCCGGGCCGTGTGGTGGCTGTGCGAGGGGGCAGCCTCCGCAGCGGAAACCGGAACAAAGAGCACGACACAGCGCCTCCCCTTCTGCGGGCTGGACGCGGGGCCTGGCGCCCCCCGAGGCTGTGGAGCCGCAGACACCGCCCCTCTTCCCGCAGTCGGCACCAGGAGCTCCGTCACTAGCTGACGGGCTACACGCAGCTCTGAGGACCAGCCGGACAGCGGCAGGCGGCGAGCGGAAAGAGAATCACGGAGGACGGCCCCTCGAATGGAGCAGGACCACCGACCAGCCCGAGAGGTCAGAAGGCGGTGGGCGGGCGAGGGGGGAGGAGTGAAGCAACTGCGGCCGCGCGGTACCGCCCAGACTGGGGGTGGGGTCGTGACCGCGGGGCCCGTGACACGTAGGCCTCAAGCCAACGGCAGTCACGTCCTCAGTCTCCAGGGACCAGGGCAGAGTAATCAGCGAGCACGCGAAGGTCTTTTCTGATTTATTCAACAGCAGGCCGGAACCAGAACCGAGACTTGGTACCCGAGCGATGTGCTCCTGCGGCCAGAGGGGCCGGACCAACCCAGGCGGCCGTGTCTGGACGCCCGCCCTGCCCGTGTGCTTGGAACTCGGGTCTTGGGGCGAAAGGCAAGGGGTGCGGGGCTGACCCCGGGCGACCACCGGGCGGAGGACAGGCTGCCATGTGGAGGAGAGAGCGAGGGCGCTGCCCCGCCACTGACCAGCCTGGTCACAGCCTCGAGGGTGTGAAGGGCGGCAAAGAACCTGGGGGGCGGTCCATCTCCTCCTTGGCCAAGGAACCTTGGCGTTGGTGAGGGGCCTTTCCCATAACTGTGGCCTGACCTCGGTCTGAGTGACAACAGGCTGGGACCTGGGACCCTCTGCTGCAGTGTTTGCACCTGGACACACCTCTCCCACAGAGACTCTATGGGACTAAAGAGACCAAATAACCCAACTGCCACTCTTGAGGAGCCGTGAGCAAAAGCGGGGTACTGCGCGTGCCCCCTGCACTCAGCACCACCAGAGGGGTGGGCGAAACACCCAAGCCACCCCTCCAGCACGACCCCTGGACACGCCCCTACCCTCACCCCATGTAAAGAGCAAGCTCCCCTCCCCCACCCAGGGAGCGAGCAAGCGTGGGAACCTGTTGTTTGTTCTCCCGCCACGCTGCTGTGCAGCAGGGGCCCCAGTAAAGCCTCACCTGAATTTCTTGTCTGGCCTCTAGTCAAGTTCTATTGACTGGGGAAGGCCTGGAACCCTGGTGGGTATCATGAGGACTCCCGTCTCCTGCCCCAAGGAGGCCTGCCCTATGGGTCCCACCTACAGTGGGGTTAGCTGAGACACCAAGCCCACACATCAGGAGCGCCAGAGCTAACAGTCAGACGGAGGACAGTCTGACACCTGCAGGCAGGCCTCCCCACCGCACAGCAACGCCTGCAGACTTCTGCCTGAGACCACTTCTGACCACCGGTCCCCAAGCGAGTCGGCTTCTCCCCAAACCAGAGTAAAGGAAGAGCCGTGTGCAGCCCGCGAGGCTAGCGTGTGCGGTGGCGTTGGCGGTGTCCACCGGCAAGTTTCTGCCTCAGACTCACAGCCAAGTCCCCATCCCTTGGGCCCAGAGCCACCACCCACTGCCACGTTTTGAAAATCTCCTTTGAAAGAAGCCACCCAACAGGAACCACTCATGTCTCTCCTCCAAATTTAGGGACCGTGTGGGTTTTTCAACCAGAAGCTGTGGTTCAAAAACCCGAGTTGTAGGTTTTGAAAGAAGATGCAATGCCAGCTGTCCAGATTTCATAC
This sequence comes from Kogia breviceps, assembly GCF_026419965.1. NCBI lineage: Eukaryota > Metazoa > Chordata > Mammalia > Artiodactyla > Physeteridae > Kogia > Kogia breviceps. The sequence continues at coordinate 120,277,450 of NC_081316.1, forward strand.
CCTGAATAGCCTCCCTCAGAGTGCAGACGTCTGTCTCAGGACTTCGTCAGCTGCTGCTCTGCGGAGAGCACTGCCCCGAATCCTGGAAGGTCTCTCCTATCCAGACAGATCCAGGAGGCGTTCAACCAGTCTGTGCCCCACTTTTCCCATCTACAAACGGATGAGAAGCAGCAGACAGGCCACACAAACCCCCGCTCTCTACTCTAGCTGTGCAGCCCTGGTCAAAGCACTCAACTCTCAGAACCTGTTTCCCCCTAAAATACAGAAAACCATTGTTTACTTTTTCACTTTGTGTCTGCCCAGCATCCTTCCTCCCTTATTCTAGAAACATCATCTTTGCTTTCCCTTTAGGGTCTGAGAGGTCCATTCCTTCCGAAACTTATAGGGCTGGTCTTGTGACCCTGCTCTGACCCGTCGACGTGCTCCATCCCTCTGGCCGGAGTGACCAGTTCGGGGACAGTCACGTGCACGGAGCTCAATTTCAGGACATTTTGCTGGAAGTGCTGAGAAGGGAGGTCTTCTCTCTTCTGGGATCATCTGCATTGAGGATGACCTCAGCCTGGGGCTGTGTGAGGCCCCCTGAGGGAAGAGCTCATCTGACAGTGAAGCCAACACGTGTCGGAACCACGACAGGAGAGGCGGGATAGTTGAGGAAGAGAGACCCGTCCCGAAGGCATCGTTTGCATCCCTGGAACCAGCTGTGCTCGATGCCAGTCCTCACTCCTCCACTCTTTGTTACGTGAATGGACTGAACTGGGTTTTTGATGCTAAAATAGAAGCGGTGCCTACATAATGGGATTGCTGGGAGGCTTGGTTGGATAATATAAGCGAAGCACTTAGCCCAGTGCCCGGCACATGGTAAGCCCTCAGCAAATAATGATAGCTTTTATGGGGAGCAAATGAGATGATGGATGTAAAAACACTCAGGAAGGCATAACATGTTCTCTAAAAGTCAGGTACCTGTGATGTGCTCTCCTGTTCTCCAGTGATCTACACCTCCCATTGAGGCTTTATTGCCCACTCTCTCGTTCTCTAAATATTTCACACGCCCGGTGAGACTGTGAGCACCTCTTGGTAGCGACTGAGCTTCATATTCTGTTTTAGCCGCCAAAGAGTCTAACACAGGTGTCACACACACGCCAGGGCTTAGCAGAGCAGTCAACATCACAGGCATGAGTGCCTGAGCCCCTGGCTCCAAATGCTGCAGGGGGAGCTGACTTCACCCCTCTGGGTCCCAGTTGTCTGCTATGCAAAGTGGGACCAATGCTACCCATCTCATTTAGTTGTCCTGAAGGTAAAATTCATGAATGAAGCATGTATAACACTGCCCGTCACATAGTGATCCCTATGAAATGTCGAAGTAAACGCTTCCCAGTTATTATTATTATTGTGGTTCAAAAGCATTTACTGAATGCTCAAAGGATATTCAGCCCTTTCCTTAATATTGTGATGAAGAAGACAAGCCCCCTGCCTTTGGTATCATAACAGCTATCATTTTTAGGGGCATACTCTCTGCCTACATCTGTTTTTCCTCATGCTCTAATCATGCACTTTAAAGTTGGAAGGAGCCAAATGAGACTTCTCACTTTGCAGATGAGAACAGAGAGGTCCAGAAAGGCTACATGATTTATCCCAGTTGGCACAGCTTGCTAGAAAGCATGAGGAGGAGAATCTAGATCCCCTGACTCTACACCCACCATGCCCTACTCACTGTACCACACTGCCTAAGGAGATGGTACATGAGCATATGGCCAAAACACATAAATACAAACAACCGCAGCTTCACAGAGATTCTTTCTTTCCTTTAACAGATATTTATTTGGTGCTGAAATATGTACAACTGCCAAAAAACTAGGGAAGTAGACTAGAGCAAAGCAGAACCATTCCCCATCCTGTTGTTCTTATAAAACAGGTAGGGTAGTTAACCTTTCACTCATTCATTTGGCAAATATTTAAGCATTCACAATTTTCCAGGCATGGGGAATAGATACAGTGTCAACATGAAGAACACAGTTCTTGCCCCGCCCCAGAGGTTAAAATATCATGGATTCGGTTATATCCTAAGGGCTGAGTGATGAGTATTAATGATATGAATGAATCATTAAAGGTACCAATAAATCAATGGGTGGCTGATTAAATGGATGGATGGATGGTCTTTTCCAAGGACACACATCTCTGAGCTTTGAGCACAGGACATTGCACAATTGTCTTCCCTCGATTATTTTCCCCAAAAGATTTGACATGGAGCATGAGAGATTGAATTGGGAAACGTAGGGGATGAAAGGAACCTAAGAGATCAGAATACCCAACTCCCTAACTTTATAGATGAGAAAACTGACACTCACAGAGATGCAGGTCACATTTATGCCCAATTCTGTGACCACCTTTCAAAATATAGCCGTCCAGCGAGGCGTCCTAGTCCTGGAGCAGAAACTTTCCTGGGAAAGTTAAGTTTCATCCCCAGAACTCCTCCTTAACCCGGAGAAGCCACGCTTCAAAAAGGCCTCCTCGGGGTTCCCTGGTGGCGCAGTGGTTGAGAGTCCGCCTGCCGATGCGGGGGACGCGGGTTCGTGCCCCGGTCCGGGAAGATCCCACGTGCCGCGGAGCGGCTGGGCCCGTGAGCCGTGGCAGCTGCGCCTGCACGTCCGGAGCCTGTGCTCCGCAACGGGATAGGCCACAGCGGTGAGAGGCCCGCGTACCGCAAAAAAAAAAAAAAAAAAAATTAGCCCATCCCCGTGCACTTGTTTTCATCCTGAACCAGAAGACGAGCTGCCACAACCGGACTGGAGGCATGATCGGACCCGCCAGGTGGTGCCCCACTGGGATCACCACCCACCCCGCAGGCACGCCAGGCCGCTCAGAAGAAATGGAAGCAAATACTGAGAGAAGAGGGGCCGCCATCCCGAATATGTAATGTCCAGCCTCTGGTGCCAGGATCACTCAATGAACTCCGTTTATTTGTACTGAAGAGCCGGCGCGTTTGTTCTCAAAGCAAGAGCTTCCCTACAACCACATCCAGAGCCCGTGTCCTTAAACGTTCACAGTATTTTTATCGAACGTTAGGAAAGCCCCTAGTAATTTGCAGCAATTTAGGATGCTTGCTTTGCTTTCAGAAAATCCACAGCAATTCAATAAACACCCAGTCACTGTGGCTGTTAATGCACACACAAGATCTCCCCACAGCTGCCCGCCAGCTGTCACTCCAGCAGGGCCACCATCACGGCCTCCCCGTTCTCATGACCCTCACCCCACCCTCTCTCCCAGCCACCGCGAAGGTCAGCCCCAGGGAACCGCATCCTCCACAGCCTGTGCTCCCCACCTCTCCGGGGCACTGGGCACAGCCGGGCGAGGTGGGCCCGCCGTGCACCCCAACTTGGCCTCGTTCGGCTGCGCGGGGCCATCTGTTGCATTGTCAGGGCTGCGCGAGGCCCGAGAAGAAGAGGGCCCACCTCTCCATCTGCTCTTGGTAGCACCCGCTGGTTGGGACTGCCGAGCCTGGCCCCAGATGCTCGCGTACAGAGGCAAAATCTGGATTCTACCACCAAAGCCTGCTTCTTCTGCTAGTTCCTAGAGTTGATCACTGGTCTTTCAATTCCAGATAACCTTGCCTTTCCCTGTTTTTCCCGCTTGACCTGAGTTTCTGGGTATAACCACGGAGATTCTCCCTGAATACGTGTTCTGCTCTTTACTCTTTATCGAAGAAAGCTCTGGAACAGACTCTCCAGCAAGATCCACAGGTGTCATCCTGTCTGTGAGATGACAGTTCTGCTAGAGACCTACCGCTTCTCTGAGTCAAGACACATTTCTCAGGCCTTATCCCCACGTCCTTAGCATTGGACCTGACATACAATAAGCACTTAATAAATATGTATTGACTCTAATAAATGAAAGCCTTCATTACTGAGCACCACTGTCTAATTACTAAGACAGTGGAGCACAAAAGGCTCAGTGGCCTTGCGTCTCGTCCCTTCAGTGAATCCAGACCAAACACGTTCCCGGCAACTCCAAGCAGCCTCTAGTATCTCTCGACGCAGTGAAACTCAGTATTGTCTCCAAAATAAGACTACAGGGGTGGACACTCCCTGAGAGTGGCTGGGCCCATATGAGGCCACACGTCCCCCATCAGGCACCAGTAACAATTACCCCCTGACAGTGGACAGCCGCCCACAGCCACCAGGTGAGCAGAAGCAGGCGGGTGGCGTGGCCACCTCACACGTCCGTCCTCATCGCCGCTCTGCCGGGTCCCTCCTCTGACAAACGTGCTACAGCCGAGTCCCGCGCGGTTCCCCCATCTCCAGCACCCCTGAGCGCGGTGGCCATGGCTGGTCCTCACGCACCCGCAGAGCCGCATCCCTGCTCTCAAACACAGGCGCCCCCCAGCACTGACGGCTGGGCAGCACCTTCTGATGGAACCACGCCGACCCACGGCGCACGTGAACCACAAAGGCTGCTTCGGGGGCACTGCCCTGCATCCTCCCCATCGCAGGCCTCCCAGGCTGGGAACGCTTGCAGCCCAAATAGCCATCAGCAAGGAACCAGATCCCGTTCTGAGCTGTGTCACGTTGCGGGTTCGGCTGCAGATACACGTCGTGATTGGTGCCTGTGAGGTGCGCCAGTGTCCCGATGGCCCCCTACACTGTGCCCACAAGCAAGGCCTCCTCCCCCCACACCATCCGCGTGTGACTTCGGCCCCAGTGAGCGCCGTGCCAAGAAGCGGATGGGACACGAATTCTAAACGGCGCTTCCTGCATCCACGGCCTAGATCAGAAGTCCATGCAAAGGCACGTTTGATAAACTCACCCCAAAATCACAGGCGACCAGGAGCGGGGTGAGGACAAACCCTCACAACTTACGGATTCGCTAAATATTTAAAGTTGCTACACAGACGTCAAGGGCAGGGTTAGTTACTCTGCAGGTTGATCAGTCATCAACGCCTGCCCTTGACCAACTCACCTGATTCCCTCTACGGCAACCACACGGCTGCCACCCTGGCTCTTAACCCTTTCTCTGCACGGCTCCCGGGCACACCAGAGGCTGCGTGAGGCGACTCCCCAACGGGGCTGCTGTCTGCTTTAAGGGATGACTCTGCCCGCCCGCGTTGTCCTCAACTGCCTCCTCCCCCAAATCAGAAGGAATTTCTCTTAAAGAAGAGAAACAGGATAGTAACTGTCTACTTCTTTCTTTCTCGCGCTTCAAGTAGGAGATTTACTTTCAAAAACCCCCTTAGGAGCTTGATGTGTTTGTTCGCTGAGAAACTGCTGCCCAGTTAAGAGCACCAGCAGGCCACTCTGGCTCGCAGCTCCCGGCAGCTGGACGGCTTCCCGAGAAGGCAGAGCTCCCGTCCCTGCGGTAGTGGTGTGGTTGGAATTGATCCCGGCAGGGTAGCCATTACCTTTCCGCATGCTGGGTGGCAGGAGCGCCCCCATCACTTGTCAGTCTCCAGGATAACGGTGAACAGCTGTGAAGCACCTGCTGGGAAGCTGGACGCGGTACCAGAGACAGAAGCAAGGACACTGCCCTCAAGTCGCTTCCACCCAGATGGGACAAGGCCATGAATCTGGCCCTGACTTGGACTCCAGCCTCACCTGGTTCTGGCTTCCACTGGGCCACCAGTTTTCTCCTACAACATCACAGTAGGACTTAACTCGTTCGCCATGAATGATTATTTGGTCTGGGCTGAAACCTACCTTTACATTGACCTGGGGGAGGAAGTTGGTGGAGAGCTGTTCTGGGCAAATAAATGGTATAAATCATTGCGCAGGAGAACCGAACTGATGTAATTCCTGAGCAGCAGGCACCCACGTGATGACAAGTAATGTCCTAACTCTACAATCAAGGTCTGTGAGACCCTGTGCATGTCCCAGCCCAGAAGCGGGGGTCCATGTTCCCATTTGAGCTGGAAAGGGCATTTTAGATCTAACGTGGTTATTTTACAGATATGGAAATTGAGGCCCCCATGAGTAAAAAGACTTTCCTAGAATGTCTGTGTTTCACTACCAGCGCTTAACGTACAATCACAGAAATAAGGCGTTGAGCCTTTGGAAGCCAGTGCGAGATGGGTCTCACACAGAGACAACCACCACCACCACCACCACCACCACCACACCTTTCCCCTGGGCCCATAACTTAAGCAACACCCCCAGCTGTGTGTCGCCTGCCCTAGACGTGCTCACCCCTGGTGAAGGTGATTGGCCCAGACAGCAATTACAGGAAGGCGTGTTCACGTGCATGGCGTGGCCTCCGAGGGACTCAGTCCACGTAGAGGCCCCGGGAGGCGACTAGGAACACTGATGGTGGGAGCCCTCTCAACACAGCCACTACCAGCCCGCTGCGGCCTCCTCGGACGGCAGAGCCGGCCCTGGCCTGGTCCCCTGCTTCTCTCTTTCCCTCCCCATCCCCCCCAACTCATCCTGGGTGAGGAGTCAGAGAGCCTTGGAAACAGCATTCGGAGGACATCACTCTCCTCCCTAAGCATCAGTGTCCTGCCATCGCCCTTGGAATAACTCCTCACATGGCCTCCAAGGCTCTTCACTTCCTCCCAATGTCCTTGCCTTCCTGGACTCCCCGGGCTCCAGGCCCCTCTTATTCCTTAAGCACCGGGGTTGGGGGGGGTTCAGGGCCTTGGCACGGGCTGTTTATTCTGCCCAGAACACTGTCTTCTACGAACATACATCCGACCACCCTACTAGCCCGTCATGCCCCCCGTGTCACCTTCCTTTGTAGCACACAGCACTCTAAGTTACCTTATGACTTTGCTTGTAGGTTGTTGTCTGTTCCCTGGAGAGAGCTTCTGGCGGCGTGAGGAAGGGCAGGGAGAGAGTGCGGCCCCAGCAGAGTCAGGCTAAGTGCCAGAGCCCACCTTCTCAGCCCAGAAATGGCCATCCAGATGGGGCCGGGGGCCCGGGCCCCACAGTTGCTGCTCCAGGCTGGCTGCCCTCCCGTCCCGACCCTTCAGGAGGGCTCTTTTTTTTTTTTTTTTTTTTTTTTTTTTTGCGGTACGCGGGCCTCTCACTGTTGTGGCCTCTCCCATTGCGGAGCACAGGCTCCGGACGCGCAGGCGCAGCGGCCATGGCTCACGGGCCCAGCCGCTCCGCGGCACGTGGGATCCTCCCGGACCGGGGCACGAACCCGCGTCCCCTGCATCGGCAGGCGGACTCCCAACCGCTGCGCCGCCAGGGAAGCCCCGGAGGGCTCATTTTTGGTGGGACCACCGAGGCAGAGGGAGGAGACTCGGGCCTACCCGTTCCATCTCCAGCTTCCCAGCATCTGGAAAGCTGGGGTCCAGAAGCTACAGGGGCCTGTCTGTGTGGGTCTTCACAGCGTCTCCCTGAGAGTCTCCACAGCCAGGGTCATGCACGAATGTGGGTGCTGTCAGTTCTCACTAATGAACTGAAAACTCGTAAAGATGCTCACAAGTGAAGTCCACTAAATCAGACGAGTCATTCTGGCCTTCCCTTCAGTTAGGTTAGTTTAGGAAGATTTATAATAAGTGGCTTCTCTCATCCTCTGAGTAAATTCCATAATAATTTCTGACTCACTGACTGATGGACTTTGTGCTTCAAGTCAGCACAGATCTGCAGGAACTCTGAAACAACTGAGGCTTTGGAGGTGAAGAGAAAAGATGGATGAGAAATTCATGAAGTCCAGTGAAGATCCGTTCACAGAAGTGCACACAAGGCGGGCCGACTGGGTGCTGGGGCTCAGCTGCAGCCCGGACCCCTCGCTTCCCAGCGGCAGAGAGGAGCCTCTACACCAGGCCAGCCGCCCTCATGGCTTCCTGGAGGCCCCTCTGGCTGGCAGGTGGCAGCCTCAGAGTTGGCAGGAACCGCCGTCTGCATTTCCCTTAGCCAGGAATTACAACACACTTTTCTCTTTCTCAAAAAAAGGGGGAGGAGGCCTGTTGTTTCCTCACTGATCTTTTCTGTTCATCACCCTTAATTCCTCAATTTCAACCCTGCTGCCTTTTACTTGTTTTTGGAGGTTCCTACAAATCTTTGGTGACTTGTGGCACAGGGCAAAGCAGTCAGTGATTTCCTCTGGGTTGTTTGGCTTTGTTGTTTAATAGCAAGACTAACTTTCTTACCAAAGAGTGAAGCTTAAACTTTTCTTCTGAACTCTTTAAACAGAATTTTTTTTAATGACGTGTTTCACTGATTGAGTCTTTCAGTCAGTCCTTTACCACCGTGATTCCCTGTGCAGTTACATGATGGGTGTCCTTGGACCTGTCCCAGAGGAAGGGGGGTTGTCTAAGCTGAGTGGACAGTTCTCGATGGGACAGAGAGACGCCCGGGGGCTGCGAGCCGCCAGACCTCATGCCGGAGCAGAGCAGGATTAAATGAGGACGGAGAGTCCCAGCCTAATTGCAAAGTGACAGCCCTGCTAAGCAGGCCCAGGGCCTGCAACAGGACTCGGTGCAATCTTGAAATCATGTAATTTTTCGCCTCAGTGAGCATGCAAATGTATTAGGGGGAAAAGGAGAAAGGGGTCTTGATTCAAAGACTTCTGAAAATGACAAGGATGAATGATAAAGGGGCTTAGATGACAGACACAATGGGGTGGTACCCGTCCCCTGTCCTCGCTCAGCACAGTCAGGACTGTAGCTTGTGCCCGACCTGAGAAAGCCACCAAGAGGACAAAGAGGATGCCTGGGGGTCCCGGATGGGGCAGACGCGCCAACGGAAGCCACCCACCCGCCCTGCACAAAGCGCTGCTCTGGACAGTCATGGGGCCGGGTGAGTGCGGGGGATGGTGACCAGGGGGCAAGGTCCCTGCCCTGAAGGAGGAGAGACAGACAGGGGGCTGGAGCATCCGGAGCGGAGCTCACCGACGTGCAGCCCCTGCGCCTCATCATCTCAGAGGTCATGCAGGCTGCATCTTCATCTTGGAATTTTCCAGAGTCCCAGGCATTCTCAGATAGCTCAGACATGTCCTAACCATGCAGTCGGAAGACACAGGGGTCTGAAAGGAACCAGTCTGAACCAGAAGGGGAATCTTTTCTTAAGAGTTTTCTGACGATGTCATAAGAGTCAGAAAAGACACACGGCGGAGTAATCCTCTAATTTTCTAGAATATGCTGCTTGGATCGGCGGGAGGCCAGGGAGCTGCCCGGTTCCTCCCCAGCATCTGCCCCGGTTTCTGCATCCTCCTGAAGATCCAGAAGTGCCCCCTGTCTGTGGACCCCCACCTGAAAAAGCAACGTGCTCAGCACAGGGATGGAGTCACGAGGCGTCCTTCCCTCTGGTGCCTGCAGGTAGAGGTGTCCACAGCACTTGCTTCCTTAATTCCAGAAAACCAGTTTATGCATAACTCCAGGAAGTGGGAAATGTAACCTCTGGATCCCTACCATAGCATCACTAAGGCAAAGTAACATTCCCAGGACTAATAAGTCTCCAAGGGTACAGTCTGCACACCCTCCCAAGTCCTATGGGAGGCAACCCTCATTCACAACATGGAAAGACAGTCAGGGCAGGTGGTGTCAGGTGATGCATCATGAATTCAGATTATAGGAAGGGGAAAAAGCAGCATATCCCTGAGAAAGTGTATCTTTTCCTTCCTGTGTTCTTTAATTCCAAAGTAATCCCACTCTAATTACATTTATAAATTTAAAACGGTTAATGTTGTCCCATGTTAGACACTCACACCCACCTTAAAACTGCACTTTAATTTCCAACTCAATTGCACATATAAATGTGAAAACTGAAGACTAGGCAGATGAGAACAATTTCACAGCCTCCCTCTCGTGAGCCACTTTGAAAACCACAGTTGCACTTAATTCCTTCAATTGCATGTATAAATTTTTTAAAAGTAACGCCATGCTGGAGAGAAGAGCTTTAATTGAGTGTTAACGAGCTTCCAGATCAGCTTCTAGCCAGCCCCACTGTGCAGCAGGGAGCCTCAGGGGGAGCCGTGGGATACAAAGCCCAAAGCAGCTACATCAACCGTAAGCCCTGAGGCCTGGTCTCTTCTTTCAAAGGCTGAGTCAGGTACAGGCCAGTGCACACTGGCCTTAGAGGAGGGCAACTCTGGGTCAAGCCTGGGCCACTCTGTTTAAGGTGGCTGACATCTGCATCCCTTCAGGATTCTAGAACGTCGGGACCAGAAAGAACCTAAGAGGGCACATATTCCTGCTGCCTTATTCTGTAAATGAAGAAATAAGAAAGACTCTAAAGAAGAGGCTGAGTGACTTAATCAAGGCCACACAGTGACTTAGTGACCAGAATCAGAACTCAGTCTCATGGTTTCTTCAACTTATAATCCACTGCTACACAAGACACTGACATTTTGGATTTTTTTAAAACAGAAGACACACACATGCCACTTTAAGACAAAAAGGCCTATGACATAAACAGGCAGCTCTGCCCCACCCTCCTCAGTGCTAATTCCCGTCCTCTCCTCCCGCCAGGGAGGCCCTCTGTCCCCCCGCTCCCTGCAAGGGGCTGCCTGATCTCTGAACCCGATGTATAGCCAAAGTCGAACAGCTTCATTCTGAGATCAACTGGAGGACTTTCTCCAAGTTTCCTTCTGTTCCCGGCCTGCCTCTTCTCTCCCAGTTCCTTTCTGAAAGCTTCGTTTGCATTGGTCTTCTGTTCTGGCCTGCCTCTTTTTTCTCCCAGTTCCTTTCTTAAAGCTTCGTTTGCATAGGTCTCTGTTTTTCACGTTAGGGGCGTCTGTCAGGTGTCTGGTGACCCTTGGGTCTCTCTCCTTTCATAGTTAAGAAAAAGCCCCTAAAGAGCTGGCTGGAGGTTCATGCACGTGTGCTGGGCTTGTGCAGTGGTCTTCCGGGCTGCGCCCAGCCACACGAGCCCTCCTTCCTGGCACAGGCTGGATGCGTGGCCTTTGCGTTAGCTGTGGCCACGTGACTCATGGTGACCCAGGGCATCGAGCAGAGGTGACCCTGCATCTCCCCCTGTGCCACGCACGTCAAGTAGCAGACCGCCAGAAGCAAGGATGACTCAGCGCAGAAACCCCAGACAATCCGCCAGAGACAGCTGATGTGGGTGAGAAATAAACCTCTGTTAACACAAGCCACTGAGATTCTAGAATTGTCTGTTACTGTAGCTTAACCTATACTCTCCCGAGACACAAAAACTGACACGTGGACTAGGGGGCTGCCACAGCAAACACCGGAAATACGTGGCATTGGTTTAGCGGCGTGCCAGCGAACAAGACTTACGGGGGGTGGGGGGTAGAGGAAAGGGGAACACCTGGAAAACTTTCCCTGGAGACGCCCTGAGAAGCAGAAAGCAACCGTAATGATTCATTTAACTAACATGAGTGGGCCGCGGGTGCCCAGGTGCTTGGTTAAACGTCATCCGGGCGTGTCTGCGGGTGTTTGTGGACGAGACGAGCACATGAACCGAGGACCGAGTGAAGCACATGCCTTTGCCGACTTGGGTGGGCCTTGTCCAGCCTGCTTGGGGCCTCTGTAGAACCAAAGGCCTAGTAAGGAAGAATTCTTTCTTTCTGTCCAGTTGTATTAGAGCTGGGATGTGTTCTTCTGCCTTCAGACTCAGATGTGGACTAGAACTTATACCATTGGCCCTCCTGGTTCTCAGGCCTATATATATCTAGACAGAGCTATAGATACATCTATGTAGGTATCTATTGAGAGAGAGATTAGATATAGATATAGATGTAGAGACAGAGATACACCCTGTTGGCTTGGTGTCCCCAACACAATACCCTAAAGACCCTGCAGCTCTGGGGAAGCAGAGTTACAGGAGTGTGCATGTGTTGATATCGGTTGCATTTGGTATAAAGCTAAATACAAAAGGTAGTGATAAGGGGACTTCCCTGGTGGTCCAGTGGTTAAGACTCTGCACTTCCACTGCAGGGGGCGAGGGTTTGATCCCTGGTAAGGGAACTAAGATTCCACATGACCCTCAGTGCAGCCAAAAAAACAAAAAGGTAGTGATGAGCCTAGAAGAGAGTGTGTGGGCATCCAAGCAGGAATGCAAAGGAACAGAGTCAATAATTTGGGAATTTTCATGGTTGGAAGGAGGGAGCTCCTTCTCAAGCCCAAAGAGAGATAGAAAAAACTGAGAAGGTCTGTGAGGAAAAAAAAAATTAAAGGATGATTATAAATAACCTTGAATTAAGAACCACAAAAGCACAGCCACCAAATCCAGGGCTAAAACTCCTCAATGAACAAAGACGTTCATTTGGAAAAAAAAAGATATGGCACCCAGAAAATCCTTTCAAATGAAAAATTGACTTAGGGAGGAAGCTGCAGGCATGGCTCTCCTACCAAAACCTGATCAGATTTTCCCAAGATACCTATCATTAAATTGAGAGAGAAAAAGGCAGGACAGCAAGAGAGCAAATAAATGTAGCAAATTTAAGTTTTTCTGTAAAATGATTATGTGGGTCTATTTGCATACGGAGCTATGATCAAATAAATTGTAAGCTAACTACATTTCTGAGAGCTTTATGTTGTCAAAAATACTACAGGGCTTCCCTGGTGGCGCAGTGGTTGAGAATCCGCCTGCCGATGCAGTAGACACGGGTTCGTGCCCTGGTCCGGGAAGATCCCACATGCCGCGGAGCAACTAAGCCCGTGAGCCATGGCCGCTGGGCCTGTGAGTCCGGAGCCTGTGCTCCGCAACGGGAGAGGCCACAACAGTGAGAGGCCCGCATACCGCAAAAAAAAAAAAAAAAAAAAAAAAAAATACTACAGCCTTGGGGCTTCCCTGGTGGCGCAGTGGTTGAGAGTCTGCCTGCCGATACAGGGGACGCGGGTTCATGCCCTGGTCCGGGAGGATGCCGCGGAGCGGCTGGGCCCGTGAGCCACGGCCGCTGAGCCTGCGCGTCCGGAGCCTGCGCTCCGCAACGGGAGAGGCCACAACAGTGAGAGGCCCACGTACCGCAAAAAAAAAAAAAAAAAAAAAAAAAAAAAAAAACCTACAGCCTGGACTGTGACTCTTTAAAACATAAAATGACCCCTGAGCTCCTACTATCTATGGACGGGAAACAGGATTAAAAAGCTTGCTTGGTTCCGAAGGAAGCATTCTCTCCAACATCCACCTCTCATGAGGCAAAGGAGGATAATAAAAAGGTAGGACATTGAAAAAGGCAGCACAGGACGCAGAGGGAAGGGAACAGGGCAGGGGAAGGAACCGAGGGTCATCAAGGAGCACTTCCCTCTCTCAGACCAGGGACCCTCCACATGACGGCCCAGGGGGTACCCTCTGTCCTCTTTCTGAACAAGAGCGTTTACTGCAGTCGTTCTGTCCTGTTCCATGAGTATATATCCAGAGGGTGGAGGGGAGGCAAGTGACTTGTTTGTTATGTGGCTTTTTGTTTTTGGGGGGGTGGGGGAGCAGTGTTGAAGTCCTGGGTCACCGACTTGCTAGCAGCTCCCTATGAACCTGAAATAGGGACTCCTGAGCATCACCCCTGATGAAGAGAATGGTTGCAGGTACTGCTGTTCCAGAGGCTGAGTTGGTGCCATCACTCAGTGGCCCAGGAGAGAGAGCTATTCAAGGAGAGACAGTGGGGAGGGGGACATAGACTCCTCTCTTCCGTGGGGAACTTCAGGAATCACTGCAGAACCCACAGCACTGCTTCCATGGCGATGGCCCACGTGCCTGAGGATGGTATTCCACAGGGTCTCAGAAAGAGGGCAACCTGGAGCAGAATCCCAGGGCAACCCACGGTAGACAGGCAGTGCACGGGGGCTGGGCTTGCATAGGGCTTGCTTTGACTCGGATTTCGATTTGACTCAGCTTGGGGGGCTTGACTTGGATTGCTCAATATCTGAAAACTTCCTATTAAATAGCAGTCAGTTTTCCCGGAGAGGAATCATCCAATCTCCTGCTAGGAGGAGTGGTTGCCTGGTTTGGGGAGGAGCTGGAAGAGCCACTGCTTATTATGCAAACTTTCATGTAGTCCTGCTTTATTTTGAGAACAATGCCTCACCCGGCCTCTGTGGAGGGTAGGGGATGGGGGATAGAGCAGTAGAGCAGGCACCAGGTACAGGCTGGCGGAGTTCATCCGGGGTCGAAAGCTTTTTAGAGGTAGCTTGGCATCCAAGTCTTTTTTCAGTTTGCTTTTTGTTTGCTTCATGACGTGCATACGCGTGCCCGCACGCACACACGTGCACACACACACGCACACACACACACACGCACGAGCTTAAGTTTTAGCTTATCTAGTTTAAGGCAGTTGCCTCTTTCACCTGCTTTCCAGCTCCTAATATCGTGGTCATCTCTCATATGCTGTTGTCCCTTTTCTTAATCCCTTTGTATTTATCGATATTTCTCTTTCTTTAATCCTTTACTGCCATTTTAGAGGACGTTGGGGGAGAAGCCAAGAGGCAACCATGTGTTCACATCACCAAGTTTAACCAAAAATCCTCTACCAGTTACTAATTCCACTTAAAAGTCACAACACTCCTTGTTGCCATGAGGGAGTTAGGCCTATTTATCAGTCAATTTATAAGTATTTGCTGAGAAATTTACATACCATATGGAAGATACTGTCGTAGGAACAAGAAAAAGTAGAAGCTAATCTCTCTCACTCTCTCTTTCTCTGTCTCTGTCTAGAATAAAGGAATCACGTATCATTCACATTCATCTTGGTGGTTCCAAAACGATCTCAGTGATGCTTATTTAACAATAAGTGTTCATGTATTATCTCGTGAGACAGCCTCAGCACTCAAAGAACCTCAAGTTCATCTAAAGGATAGATACGTTGGTGGATAGACACATACAGGTAGATAAGACAAAGCAGTAAATCCTAAAGGGATAAATACTAATGAAGTCAAGCTGATTTAAAAGTTAAAGCAAAAAACAAAGTTCAGAGAGATTAAGCAAATCAGCCAGCATCACAAAGTATTATAATTACTATCCTCTTGTGTACTGATACCCAAACTTGATCTAAAAAGGGTTTAAATCACCTAGACCCCAGTAGCTAATGGCATAATCAGAGCTTTTGGCCAGTACTAGGCACCCAGGCCGGTACTGTTACTGGGCCCAGCACTTCAGGGAGCCCAAGGTTCCCTGGACAAGGGATCTAGGGGAGCCTCGGGAGGGAGCCTGTGACCAGGACAGTGCCTCACCCCTCCCAGAGCAACTCTGCAGGGGCGTCTCAATATTGGGAACTTCAGGAGAGTCAGCTCACGTTGGAAAGAGTATGAGCCCCTGCAGGACCGTGGAGTCGTTATCCCAACCCGCACCCCCACAGCCATTTCTCCTATGTATTTCTCCTCCTCTCAGAAGCAGGAAGACCTGGGTGATGTGACCCGCAGTACTCTGTGTGCCGTGTAATCTTGAGCGTCCTCTTTGGGTCGCCATTTCCGCACGCCTTGACCCACAGAGTCCAAGCCCTGTGGCAGCCCCACTTGATGAAGAGGAGCCTGAGACAGCTCCGGGGCAGGGGTCCCACGTTCCACCCCAGACGGTTGGCCCCAGGTCCCCTGCTTCTCTCACCAACCGTGCTGCCTCCATACACTTCACTTTAAACTATGGGATCTGCTTTCGCTGGTGCCATTTTCTCTTCCATTGTCCCCTGACCCTCGCTCTACTAGGGGCAAGCGCCAAGGAGCGACGGGATGGTCCAAAGGCGGGCGGAAAAAGGGGCAGACGCAGCGCAGCTCCCGAGCAGCTGAGACGCACTCAACCTGAAAGCCCAGGAGGGCTCCGGGGGCAAAGTCAAAAACACCCATCAGATCTGAGAGATGCTCTGACCT
Organism: Kogia breviceps; assembly: GCF_026419965.1. Taxonomy (NCBI): domain Eukaryota; kingdom Metazoa; phylum Chordata; class Mammalia; order Artiodactyla; family Physeteridae; genus Kogia; species Kogia breviceps. Next base: position 120,293,138 of record NC_081316.1, read on the forward strand.
CAGATGACGTCAGGAAGATGGCATAGAACCAGAGCCCCGTGGAGAGGCCTCTTGTTTGAGAGGGAAGGGTTTAAGGGGGGAGGCAGATCCCTGCCCCATGCAGATGCTCACAGGTGAGAGAGTGGGAAACAAGGGAGAGAGGATGGACAGAGAGAGGGGGGAACAAGTCGGGCACCCTGCCTTGCAGAGGAGGAATGGCCACACTGGGCTTGCCGAGATAATTCCCTGGAGAGCATCAGAGGGTTTGCACAGAGGCTGGTCTGTGAACCCCCATCAGATGGCTCCAGAGTGTGGGGACAGGAAGTAGCCGTAAGCCCTGCCCAGACTCCCAGATGGGTGTGGGAGGGCTGAGTCAGAGCGCTGGCGAGAAGCGGAGTGCGCCAAAATCACAGTCTTCAAGTGAGGTTGAAATTCCCCACTCCAGTGGCCCGATTACCAGGACTTTGATGGCCCATCCACTCATTTTTAAAGTCCCGAGAGTCTCAGGCTTTTACTTCTAATCCTGGTTGGAATTAGCCATTGAAGGTAGATGTGTGAATCAGGCAGGGAAATCAAAGTAAACTTGTGCAAAATGAGAAGGCAAGATCGGAGGCGATCGCCCTGTCCCTCCGCTGTGGCTCAGAAGTCCTTTCGGTTTCATCTTTAAACGTCTCTAACCAAACGACTGGCCACATTTTTCTTACAGAGTCTTGAACACCCTGGTTCTTCTAAATCAATGGGGGAGGTTGGACAGGTTCAGTGGACGCGAGAAAGGATTAAAGATGTGAGGTAAAACCAGCGGGGAAGGACTGAGGGGCCCTTCTCAGGTGGAAGGAGACAGAAGGATGCAGACCACCGACCCCTAACGAACACGGGTGCCACTCCAGACAGACGGCAGCATCAGTGCCTCGTTCAGCATCAGGCACTGAACAAGTGTTCGCCTATTCAATCCCCTGGAGAATGGTCTGAAGAAGGTATTCACAGGTGACAAAACAGGCCCAGGGTAGCTCAGTGGCCAAGCAAGATAACGGTTGTAGCAAACCTGGCATTTGAACCCAATTTTCTCTGATTCCAAAGCTTACAGTATCTCGACACCAGGCAAGAAGAGAAGCACCATGTTCTGTAACTTCAAACCATATCCATGGAAGCAAGCTACTCCATCTCACTGTCTCCCAGGATGCGCTTAAATCGGAGCAAAAGCCCTAAAACGTAGCCCTGGCCTCTTTTTGCTATTTCATAGTCAAGCATTGGATGGGCAAGTGGGTTAGGGGAAGAGCTCTCTCCTCTCTCTCTCTCCTTCTCTCTTTTCTCTCTCCTTCTCTTTTCTCTTTCTCTCCTTGTCTCTTCTCTCTCTCCCCTTCTCTCTCTCCGCGCTCTCTCTCTCTCTCTCTCTCTCTCTCTCCCCCCCCCCCTCTCTCTCTCTCTCTCTCTCTCTCTCTCTCTCTCTCTCTCTCTCTCTCTCTCTCTCTCCCCCCGCCTCCCTCTCTCCCGGTGGGTAAAGTCATTCGGTTTCTGCCAACTCACCTCCCCCAGCCCCACCCAGCCCCTAACAGGCTCTCCTGCCTTCTGATCTTCTGCAATGTATTCATGTATTCATTTAAAAGTTCTTTCTGTGCTGAAGCCCGTGCTGCTTGTAATTGCTGGCGGCCAAAAGCTGTTCTGTTTTTTCTGGCTGAGTGTACCAGGCAATCATCAGCTGTAATTATTTTGAGTCTTGTTACAGATGGAACTTCGAGGTTTTCAGTCTTAAACGGAATTCATTATTCAAATGTCTCCAGAGCTGACAGTAAGGGGCAGGGGGCAAGCCTCCTGGTGACCCAGGACAGGACAGAAGGTTCGAGAGAAGAGGGCTGGCCAGGCCATCAGGCCCCGTGGTGGCTACACGTGCCCTTAGCCCCAAATCTGGAAGCCTGAGCCCCCAGGTGCCCAGGCCACCACCTCATGCTCGTGGCCCCAGCTCAGTCCTGTTATCTCTTCCATTTCTTCACCTCAGCGTTTCCAGGCCACTGATGTGACCTCACGCGCCTCCCTTCTCCAAACCCAGAAGAAGACCACGTGGGGTGTATCTTTAGCTACTCAAAGTGCGACCAGAGTCTCCCTCCCTCAGAACCTGCTTTGGAAGAACAGTGAGTTTCCTGGGAACAGAGCCGTTTTGAGAAACAGGGCGGCTCCAAAGCCCTGAGCTGGAGAAGCAGTTCGCGTGACACCAGCTCCACCGGGGCCAGGCTCCAGTCCGGCGCCGTGGTCTCCCGGCCCCCGGGGCTTCATGGCAGGTCAGGGAGGCACCGCTGCACCTGGGCAGCCAGCCCCCCAGCTGGAGGGGAGGAGACCCAGAGGGAGGAGTGGCCGGCGGAGAGGTCAAGGTTGTGTCTCTGGGGGCCCTCTGGGGACCAGGTTTGCCCGAGAGCCTCATAGGGCCATGCTCTAGAGGGGAGTCTGGGGCAACAGCCGCTGGGAGACAGGCATTTGTCACGACGGTTCCCTCAGCGCGTCCCTCCACCCCCTCCCAAAGTGACAGGGACGGCGGTGTGCTCAATCTCCCTCCCCTCCCGTCCCACAGGGAGGGCAAAGGGCCCAGCGTGGACCCAAGCGACAGGACGCCCAGAGCTCCTGGAGAGGTGGGGTCTCGGACGCAGGGGCACCGCACCCACACGGCCTCACTGCTCAAGACTCCAAACGCGCCTTCAGTGGGCCGTTCCGCTGCTGCTGTGTCCTGCTGGGCTCTTGCCCATTGGCCCCGTGATTCTCTCTCTCTCTCTCACACACACACATGCCTCCCGCCGCCGCCCCCCCCACCCCCACCCCCCCGCTGCCTCCCTCCCCCTCCCTGCCTCACCCCTTTCTCCCTCCCAGTTCCTGACACTTGCTCTTTTATCCACAGCCCTCCGCATACCACCGGCAGGGTGGGGTGAAGGCAGGAGGAAGAAACAGCAGGAGCTGCAGAAACAGCCGTGGAGTCAGGCCCGCCTGCAGAGAGGCGGGGCAGCCCCACCCCACCCACCCAAGGTCCTCCCTCGGCACGTCTGCACCGCCTGCCGCCTGCCACGTGCCCCTTTAATCTGCCACAACCCTGGGCCCCACCTACTCATCCTGGAAGTATTCATGCAGCCCTACTGTGCGCTTAGGGCTCGCCACGCAGGCAAGCAGGAAAGAGGAGTGGCCGAGAGGTCGGGAGCTCACCTAGTGGCCGCTCCACAGCCTCATGGGAAATGGGCAGCTGCAAAGGCCATGCCCGGCAGGCTCTATGTCCCTGTGGTTCAGCCACGGAGTGGGGCCCACGGAGCCCTGTGACCTCAGTTCTAAGTGCAACTAGAAGGTGGAGCTCATGGTTTTTTGTGTTCCTCTGGTTTTATCAGACGATACTGCAGGTATGAGTAGGGCCCGTCTGACAGTGGCGGCCACCTAAGAAAATAGTTCCGTCACCATCCAGAGGAGGAGAGAACCAACACGTGTCAATAACTTAGGTGTCAAGGGCCACCACGGGAATAGTACACATATGACACACTGAATCTTTATAACCACGTGTCATATAAACACCCCATTAACCCATGAAGAAGCCAGGTCTGAGAGCTGGTGCATGACCTTCTGGTAAGTGGCGGGGCAGGGCCTGACCTTGGGTCTTACTGAGGCTAAATCTAGACCAATGGACGGATCTAGACAGGTGATGGCCAATGGCGACATGATCATTCACCTCTGGACCAGCACCTGACACACGCCCAGGCAGGGGGGACTCAACAAATGCAGCAGCAGGGCTCCTGTGCAACGCAGCTGGCCCCTACTCACTAGAGGGGGTGTCACGGCTGTGTCCAGGTGCCAGGAGTCGCAGGAAATAGCCAGGCACCTGTGCATGAACATGCATGGCTAAATCCCGAAGTGAAAACACCTGCCACCGAGATCAGAGGGTGCTGTGGCTAGAAGGGTCCACGAGGCTTCCCGCGTGAGACAGGGCATTGGCTGAGCCCAGAATGAGGACAGGACAGAGGGAGTCGGCACAGCCAGCGCTGGGGACGGGGGTGGCACCGTGCGCCCTGGCGGGTGAGCCACAGCCTGGAGAAGATGGGCCACACGCGGGGGAAGCAGAGGCCCAGCCCCGCAGACCTCAGGGACGACCTGGTCCTGGAACTGGCTTCACTGATGCGCTGCGGGGACTGTCTCCAAGTAGGGGATGCTGCGTGGCACCAAGAGAGCAGCAGGAAAGAGAATCATGAGGAGATGGTGGCAGCGATCCAGTGTGATGTGATGAGTGCTGGAACTGAAACGGCAATGGGTACAAAACAACTTTCTAAACAGTAGGACTTGAGGACTTCAGGCTATGAAGGAGTAAGAGGAGGAAGTCAGGGAACATGTGACTCTGAACAGTAAGATGCCCAAGGGGGGCTGCAGATGGAGGGAGGCGCCAGAGAGAATAAAGCTGGCGGGTGGGACACCGGGATTCAGACACCGATTTCCACGCATTGGTTGAACATGTCACTCGACACAAAGGACTGTACCTGGCATCTAGCTGGGGAAAGAAAATATATTCATACGAAAACAACCAGAACACAAGCTACAATATGGAACAGACCAACAGACAGAAACGCTCTAGTGCAAGCTCCACAGATAGGTGCTACAACCGCAACGTGTAAAGGGAGAGGAGGGAGGTTCAGGAACTTTTCTGCACTTAAGAATAAGAGAACGAACTGAAGAAACGTTGAGCCATGCTCTCTCCTCTCCTGCCCCTCCCTGGTCCCTCCCACCGACCTCAACACCACTTCCTCCCTCTCCCCACCTGGTCTCATGAATTTTCATGCTCACACCGTAAAGTGACCTCCAGGACCTGTGATAGGCTGTGCTTCTGTCTATTCCTACCAAAACCAGTTTTCACAGATGTTTTCTTATTTAGCTGAGTTGTTATTTCGTCCTGAGTTGGGGGTTGCAGGCAGATATTTCTCCTTTTTGAGCCTGGGGAGGGTTGAAGGGAGGAGGGCCAGAGGGTCAATGAATATAATAGTGAGTATCACCAAACAAACTCCGGTTAGTGAGCTTTTCTAGTATCTTCCCTGGTGATTCTTGACACATCAAAGTCATGCCCTCAGGGCTGGCAGGTAGGAGGTCCTGGGGCCAGACACAGGGTCTGCCCTCAGAAAGGGAGCCAGCTCCTGGAGGGGTCACGAGGGAAATGGCAAGACCAGGCTAAGACTAGTCCAAGATCAGGCCAAGACCAGTCCAAGACCAGTCCAAGACCAGTCCAAGATCAGGCCAAGATCAGGCCAAGACCAGGCCAAGACCAGGCCAAGATCAGGCCAAGACCAGTCCAAGATCAGGCCAAGATCAGGCCAAGACCAGGCCAAGACCAGGCCAAGACCAGGCCAAGATCAGGCCAAGACCAGGCCAAGACCAGGCGAGCAGTCACAGGCAAGAGTCGAGGACAAAGAGCCCAGCAGACTGGAAGCCAGTGATTGGGAATCAGAGCCGGCCAGACTGGGACCCAGAAAAGCTGGGCTTTAGGGTCAGGGCTAGATTAGAGTCAGGGTTCCTGGAAGTGTGTCCAGTAAGAGCAAGGCCCCACTGCCACAATGGGGCCACATCAGTGCTCCAGCTCCAGAGAGGAAGAAGGCCAAGAGGATGGAGAGCCACATGCCCAGCAAGGGCCAACGAGAAATAAACAATGATTTCCACCGCTCTCGCGACAATTCCAGACTCTTCACTACGTCAACTAACCCTAAATACCAGCAATAACAATATTGCTATGAAGTAGTATTATTATCCTCACTCTGCAAGGGGAGAAACTGAGGCTCGGAGAGGCTGTCATTTTGCCTGGGTTACAGAGAGCAAGGAGCATTTTATGCCAAGAATGGGACTTCTAGAGAAAACGACAAGGACAGGAGGGAAACTACGGGAACTAAAGAAAGGCCTTGCTGCTAGAAATGGAAGCAACACACCAAGTCCACACAAGGACCCTGGGTGGCCCCAGCCAGACCATGCGTATTTGATTAGTGGGGCCTGAGAGCAGGGTAGAACTTGGGTTCTGGAGATTCACCTGGGCCTGCATGTGGGGACCAAACTGACCTACTGGGTGTGAAGGGGGAGCCCAGTGGCTGGGAACCAGCCGGGCCACTTCCAGAGGCACAGTTTTCCAAGTCCTGCCTAAACAATTGTGATGGGGTTAAATTAAGTAAGACTTGAAGGGTTCATCAGCTTACTGATTTGTAAAGTTCTTTGGACCTCCACACAGCTATGGAACGCTCCAGCAATGGGATCCTATGCTCCAAGGGTCCATGGCTTGACCCAGAACATAAGATAAGATGCCTCAGAATCTGGGGGTGGCTCTGGACGATCAGAGCCTAGAGGGGAAGAGCTTCCTATTCAGTGTCTCCTTAAGGAAAACCCACCAGGCACACTGAACGCCCCGGCGGTGGTCTCCCACTGCAGTGGCTCCAGCAGCTTGCAGTGAGGTCCCCAGGAGGGCCTGGGGTCTCACAGTCTTTGCCACCAGTCTGTAGGTGTGGCTGAATTCTCTGCCCCTAACATCTCCACGTGCTGTGATCCACGGAACCTGCGAGGTGCTGCTGCCCACATGCTGGCAGAGGATTCCCACTCCAAGTGTTTATCAAACGCCCTACTGTGGGCCGTGGACTGTGCTAGTCAGAGGACAGGTAGGTAAGCGACAAAATACGGAAGAGGAGAGAGGGGCTGTGACATCTTCCCTGAACAGGACTCGAGCCCCAGACCTGACGGATCCCCAGCAGCTCTGGAATTGGAAGAGGTGAGTAACCCACATTCACCCCTTTCTTTCCTCATGCAGCTCCAGAAGAGCAATTGGGTCTGACAGAATCTCTGCCACTTGCCCGCGCTGACTTTGTCTTACATATGTTTATTTTCTTAAATTTAAAAGCCCCAAAGAAACGCAATTAAAATATTGTAATTATTTGTGTTGGAGTATTTGCTTTTTTCAGCCCCTATTTTAAAAACATGCAACTTTGGAGAAGTTTTAACTCCAAGTGAGCCTTCTGCCTCTTACTAGGTCCAGTGCATTTGCTTTATGGAAATGCGTTGGTTGGGTTCCTTTAAAAATGATTGTTACTTGGTTTTAACGGGTTTCCCCCCCACCACTTCCCTCTGCAACTGGAAAATAATTAATTAGTTGCTAAGGGTTTTTTGCCTTTATGTGTTTTGCTTCCCTTCTAGCCCAGATTGGCCAATCCACAGGGCCGTGTGTGACAGAATACAAAATGCACAGAAACTCCATTCCTGTAGGATCAGATACTTCGAGATGCCTACAGCTGGCTAAAGGGATGAGCCCAGATTTTCATACTATCTTGGATTAATTTTTAATCTTTTTTCCAGAATCATCAAAGCACTTCATAGCATTTTATTTACTCTAAAAATAGCCATGGAAGACAGCCATGGAGCTGGGACCATAGCCAGGGAAGCCGAGCTTTAGAGCAGAAGAGCCTTCGCTCCAGGCCCCAGGCGGGTCCCCCACCCACACGGGGCCTGGAGAACTTGCATGTGTGGTTGTAGCCGGAGCCGCTGCCCATCTCAGCATCCAGAGATGAAAAGCTCCTGTGTTCCTGCCTGAAGCTCTCTCTCTACAACCCTGGAACGCCCTCTTCTCTGATATCCGATAACCTGCTTTGGTTAAAAACAACCAAACAGACATTTGTTGACTTGAGTTTTAGAGAAAAAGCCTTCACTGGAAGGACGCTGGCCTCACCCTCTAAACCAAGGCTTGGGAAGGGCAGGGAGCAGCGCAGTGACTCGTGGCCTGTCTCTGCTGTTGCCCCCGCTCTGACCATCTCTGTGCCCTCACCTTCCCCTCGGTCTGCAAAAGACTGTCTGCCATAGGCTGCCCTGGCTCCGGTTACACTCAGCAAAGCAGGGCCCTCTGCTTGGCAGCTCCACCAAAAGCAGGTGGAATGGAGAGGGGGCAGTAACTTCCCCACTGGAGGGTTGGTGAGGAGGGGGAAGGATGCTGGTGAGATAAACTCCCACAGAGGAGGATGCCGCCGCGGTCAGTGGTCTTGCCTAAGGCCGCACCTCGTGAGAATCCCAGGAGTCCTCTCTGCCACCCACTGCCCCATCTCCGCCCTTGCTAGAAGCAACCCTGAGTCAGGTCTGACCAGGCGTGTCTCCAAAGAGAGTACCCTCTGGGGTTCTCTCACCGCAAAGGCACATCGATGGACAGTGAGGCAGAAAGAGGGGGTGAACGCAAGCTTGTCACAGATTCAGGTTTTCTGCGTCCCACCTTCCCAAACGTCACCTGTTTCAGTCCGTTGCTGGCTCTGTGAGGTCTACGTTACTCCTAATTGTCCACACTGCTCAGTTTCTCTTGCAGGAACCGCTTTGCCAGCGAGCTCAGCGTCCAGCAGGGGAGAGTCGGCATCAATTGTCTCTTCTTGCTGGGGACTGGGTCAGTCTCTCCCTCTTGACTCTCTTTTCCTCTCCATAGAGTTTCAACTACAAAGAGACTGCCTGAGTCTCCAGGGTGATCTTCCAGGCTCCATGGGGGGAGGCCTTTCTCCTGCTGGGACCTTGCTCCCTCCCTCCCTCCTGGCTTTCACTGAGGAAGTACAGTCCACATCCCTGTCATCCTGCATGTTTCTGAGAAAGACCCGGCCCTTCCTTGGAGCTCCCGCCCTGAGTCACCTTTTACAAGGGGAGGCTGAAGGGATCGATCCCTGACTCTCTTCATCAGAAGGAATGGTGATCTTCTACTCTTGCAAAGACAAAAAACATTCTGGGGAAGAGCTCAGCTGCCCCCCAGACAAGTGTCACTCTCCCTGCTGCTCCCCCATTTCCTACAGTTTCTAAAGTATTGTTTTGGGGAACCAGCCCTGAGGGCTCACACCTGGGCCCAGGCCTCTCTCCCGATATGCTCCACAATCTTATTCTGTGCGTGCATGAAGTCACGCAAAAGTGTGGCTCTTGGAGCCCTCGATGATTCACAGCTGGGACACACTGGAGACGCTGGATGACACAACTGATGACTGAAATCATGAGCAAAACTCAGTCATAGAAAGCATAACAGATAAAAAAAGGTGAAGTGCCTCACAGGGGTCAAACCAAAAAAAGGAGAGAAAGGGAAAGAAACCCACTGTGTGGGATAAGAGAGACATGTCTTTGAAGCAGTTCTTAGGAGGAAGACTTGGATGTTAGTACAGGATAAAGTGACTCTGAGTAAACAGTATCGTTCAGGTGTCTACTGCTGGGTAACCAACCACCCCAATTCCAGCAGCACTGTTTGCCGAAATTGACAAGCAGATTATAAAATTTGCATGGAAATGCAAAACATCTAAAATATCCAAAACAGGGCTTCCCTGGTGGCACAATGGTTGAGAATCCGCCTGCCGATGCAGGGGACACGGGTTCATGCCCCAGTCCGGGAAGATCCCACATGCCGCAGAGCGGCTGGGCCCGTGAGCCATGGCCGCTGAGCCTGCGCGTCCGGAGCCTGTGCTCCGCAACGGGAGAGGCCACAACAGTGAGAGGCCCGCGTACCGTAAAAAAAAAAAAAAAAAAAAAAAAAATTCCAAAACAATATTTTTGAAAAACAACAAAGTTGGAGTACTCACACTTCTAGATTTCAAGATTTACATAAAGCCACCATTACCAAGACAGCGTGGTCCTGGCATAACGTAGAAATACAGATCAATGGAACAGAAGTAGACAGAAGAAAACCTTATGTTTACAATCAACTGGTTTTGACAATGGTGCCAAGGAAATTCACTGGCGAAAGGACAGTCTGTCCAACAAATGGTGCTGGAACAACTGGATATGAAAAAAAGAATGAATTTAGATCCTTACCTCATACCCCACAAAAAAATTAACTCAAAACAAATTGTTCTATATCACATGCAGGGAATAGTCCTTTTCTGCATGGTCTAATGGAGCAGAATGAAAAAACACTGGATGTAAACTACAGAGAGAAAAGACTGAGACACAAGACAAGGGGGAATCTTCCAATCAAATAAAGAGATGTTGAAATCTCAATACCTGAGAACATTCAAGAAATATTTTGAAAATAAAATGCAGAACTCAAATTAATCATCTTTTTGAAATCTCATTCACTTGCTGCTTTTTTTCCCACTTGACCTATCAATTATAAACAAATGTATGTAGAAATCTCCCACCATGAAGGTGGATTAATCAATTTTCTTCCTATAGCCCTATCAATTTTTACTTAACAGATTTTGAAAGATTTTTATAGATGCATACACAGTATTGCCATATCCTCATGGTGAAACAGACACTTTTAGTATACAGTGTCCTCTCCATTCCTAGAAATGTCTTAAAGTCTGTTTTATCTAATAATAAGATAGCCAGGCTAACTTTATTTGGCCGGATTTGTCCTCACACATCTTTTCACTTTCCACCTTTGTGTTACCTCATTTGGAGGCAACTTCCACTTAAGGCCAACAATTTTTTTCCCAACATTCAGGCTTCTTATGTGACAGAGTAATAATCAAGAGCCTAGTCTCCTTTATTTTATTGTTCCAAGAATCCATTACACATCAGTCAAACCCCCCAATCTATTTCCTAAAATAAAATACCTATTTGTCAGTAACAAACTTATTAGATCATAAAGTAGTTTAAAGATTCCTTCTCAATCACCAAAAATCAACATGGTTGTAACAAAAGTTTCCTCACATGCAGGAATGTCTCTACCGTTCAAACATCTTCCTTACTCATTTTGCTTCCCTCTCTGCAATTTTCTTCAACATTTTCTCAACATTCTTGAGGACTTGTTTTACAACATGAAGCTAAATACGAAAGCACTTTGGAAACACGTTGAGAACAAGTGCACAATGGCAGAGAATTGCTCAACTGAGAACGACTCTGAGATGCTTTTCAGCAAAATCCAAGATAACATCCTCCTTGCTAACACTTGTCAAGATTTTCAAAATCTCTACACATGATTTCACCAATTGTATTTAGAACATAACTTGTTATCTTCCCTGAAATCATTTTGCTAAAATTGAGTTGAGCTTGGTGGGTATAAATATAATTTTTCCCATTACAACATTGGATGGAAAATACTGCACTAGGAAGTATGTATGTTCTGTAAAGATTGGCTAGTAAAAGAACTTTCTACCAGAAAAATCTGAACCAGAGGAAAATTCTGCAGTTATGCCTATATCTGGTTTCCTAATCCAATGTATCAAGATTTGTCTTGTAAATGGTGAGTTTAGTCTATTTATATTTATTGTAATCTGATATACTGGAGCCTGTTCCTACCATATTATTTACTTGTTTAATTTATCCCAACCTTTGGTATTTTAATCTATTCTCACTTTTTAAAACAAATTATTATTTTCCCCAAATTAAACAGGAATTTTAGCTTACTCTTAGGTTCTTTGATCTCCTTCCCAGCACCCATTGTATTTATAGTACTCTAGACTTTCAACTCTGGGTCACCATGAATAAATTTCCTTTTTAGAAAGACAACAAACTTAGGCATTTTATTACCTTTACTTCTTTTACATACGTAAAATATTCTGGATTATTCTCTCCTGGTATTTAAGTGTTTCAAACAAAACTGTTCACAGTGTGGATGTTTGTGTGACAAAGACTATATCTGAGCATATTTGTATTATACTCTCACATTTGAACAGGAACCTGGCTGGATATAATTCTAGAATAAAGTATTCTTCAATACTTTAAAAATACTTTTTCAGACTTCTGGTTTCCCCTCAGGGAGGTAGAGTTTGGGAAAGAATGACTGTCCCAACCCTACAACAACATAAAAAAAAAAAAAAATGAAGCGGCACAAACGGCAAGTTCATGGTTTTTCTTGAGTCAGTTGGAGTGCTGAGCTCAAGAGCAGGTGCCAACAGGGGGGTACAGGACCTGGCTTAGCTTGACTGGTGGCATCCAGGCACTAGGAGGGAGTTCAGCTGGTGGGCTGGCAAATTGGTGTCACAGGAGAGGGTAGTAACCCATGATTAAGCCTCTGCAGGACATGGGCACTGGGGGCCCACACACTATTACAGGCTTTTTCTGTACAAACTCTACTGGGCGCTCACAGACAAGATTGGGAGGTTCCTGGGAGAGTCTCCCGTGCCCCTCCTGCAGTGTCTGCAGATGTAAAGGATGAGCAGACACTGCAGGAGGGGCAAAGCCCACTGGTACCTCCACCCCCTTCTGCAACAAAAGCCTTAACAGGTGAGGGAAAAGGCAACAAGTGAACTTCACTTGGAGCACTAGTGAAGGCCCACTGCGACTGAGAAAAGGAAAGGTGGACAATCCCTCTCCCCCAGGTGAGGGGAGTCACACTGGGGGAGGGGATCAGCACGGAGAAGACCCCCTCCCTGAGACGCAGAGATGCAGCACCTCCCAGACGGACGCTTCGTCAGAACAAGAGAGAATGTCCCCTATGACGGGCCAATGAGCATGGAGTAGCAGGTGAACCACAAGACACACTCCTTCTCTCGGGTGCAGACAGTGGTGAGGACCTCAAGCCAGAGGGTGGGGTGTACACTGAAAAATATTTTCTGGCAAATTAGCCCCCACCCTAAACTCAGTGCAATACCAGGGAAGTACGGAGTCTATAAAACTCACTAAGCGTAACCATGGCAATAACAAAGCTCAAATCCAGCCCATCTCCTAAGTAGATTAACTCAAACTCCTGTGCTAAGGTCTTAGCAGAAGGAAGGAGATAAACTTCTTTCAGACCCAAAAAATATTTACCCCAGTCTCTACTATCTTACACAAGATGTGTGTCTTTCAAGACAAAGTGACAAAGCACATAACTAGGGTAATCATCAGAACCCGGCTCAGGTATGACACTACCTATATCACGGTGAATTTAAAATAGGTATAATTAATATGTTAAGGGTGCTAATGGAAAAGGTAAACCAGATGCAAGGGTTGGTGGATAATTTCAGCAGAGAAATGAAGCTATAAGAAAGAATTGAATAGCTAGTGGGAAGTAGCCACATAGCACAGGAGGATCAGCTCAGTGCTTTGTGACCACCTAGAGGGGTGGGATAGGGAGGGTGGGAGGGAGGGAGATGCAAGAGAGAGGAGATATGGGGATATATGTATATGTATAGCTGATTCACTTTGTTATAAAGCAGAAACTAACACATCATTGTAAAGCAATTATACTCCAATAAAGATGTTTTAAAAAAAAGAATGGAAATGGTAGAAATGAAAAACACAGTAACAGAGGTTTAAAAATGCCTTCAACTGGCTTATCTACATATTCAACAAGCTGAAGAATAAAACAACTTGAAGATCTCAAGAAATTACTCAAACTGAAGCATATGGACAAAAAAAAAAAAGAGAAAAACAGAACAGAGAATCCATGAGTTTGGGGACAGATCAAACATCTAACAAACAGGCAACTGGAATGCCAGAAGGAAAAGAAAGAAAGAACAGAACAGAAGAAACATTTGAAGAAATAATTGTCGGGCTTCCCCGGTGGTGCAGTGGTTAAGGATCCGCCTGCCAATGCAGGGGACACGGGTTCGAGCCCCAGTCCGGGAAGATCCCATGCTTCCCCATGCTGCAGGGCAACTAAGCCCATGTACCACAACTACTGAGCCTGTGCTCTAGAGCCCAAGAGCCACAACTACTGAGCCTGCGTGTCACAACTACTGAAGCCCGTGAGCCACAACAAGAGAAGCCTGAGCCCCACAACGAAGAGAAGACTCCGCTCGCCGCAAGTAGAGGAAGCCCGCATGCAGCAACAAAGACGCAGCCAAAAATAAATTAATTAATTAATCTTTTAAAAAAATAAAGAATTGTCCAAAATTTTCCAAGATTAATGACACACACCAAACCACAGATCTAAAGAAGCTCAGAGGACAGCAAGCAGAATAAATACCAAAACAAACAAGCAAATAAAAAGCATACTTAGTCATAGAACAGTCAGACTGCTGAAAACAAAAGACAACGAGAAAATCTTCAAAGCAGCCAGAGAAAGACTGCACAATGCATACGGGGGAGCAAAGATAAGAATTATATTATGCTTGTCTTCAAATACCATGAAAGCTAGAAAACAATGGAGTAACATTTTCAAAGAGCTAAAAGAAATAAAATTATAAACCAGAATTCTACACCAAGTGAAGTATCTTCCAAAAATAAATGATAAATAAAGACTATCGTAGATAAACAAAAACTGAGAAAATTTACTGCCGGCAGACTACGCTACCGAAAATATTAAAGAAAGTTTTTTTTATTTTTTTTAATCCATCATTTCTCCCAAGAGTTTTTCTCCCTTTATTTCTTGTATCCTGTGATCTCCTCTGCATGGCTGGCTTTGTGTAACCCCCAGGGACTGTATTTCACTCTTCTCTTTCTTTTTCCCATCCTTCTCAGCTTTTCTTATTCCCTGTCCTTTCTTCTCAGAAATTTCCTAAATCTGATATTCCCAGTCACTAATTCATCCCTCAGCTATATCCTTTTGGCTAAATAACCCATCATTATTCAACCATTATTTTATAACTAGATTTTTACTTTGTCCATTTTATGTTTTCCTGTTCTTGTTTTATGTCTCTTTGCCTCTTTTATAATGTTTATTAGGCTCATGTTTTTCTTTTCCATTCTGGTTTATCACAGGATATTGAATACAGCTCCCTGTGCTATACGGTAGGACCTTGTTGTTTATCCATTCTGTATATAATAGCTAACATCTGCTGGTCCCAAACTCCCAATCCAGCCCTCTCCTGCCCACGCCCCCTTGGCAACCACAAGTCTCTTCTCCGTGTCTGTGCGTCTGTTTCTGTTTCATAGATAAGTTCATTTGTGTCCTATGTTAGATTCCACATTATAAGTGATTAGTATGTTTATTAGGCTCATTTTAAAATCTTGGTCTAAACGTTTTAATACATCTGCTTCTGATGCAATCTGTAATGCGCTACACCACCTTTCTTTTGCAGTGACTATACTTCTCAAATGTCTCATGTTTGGGCTGTTGAGCTCGCTAAGGGTATCAATGAGAGTGGGAGAGCCAGAGCCCCTGTCAATATTAGCCTAATTAGCTACAATGAAGCCTATATCGGAGAACTTTAGGTACAATGAACTGCGGTCAATCATCCTCTGCTCCACAACCAACCACCTCATTCAGCATTTTACTTTTTGTCTATGCGAAAGGAAAAACAGTAAAAAGAGACACTCCTTAGACGGTAAACGGTTCACCGAGGGGTAGGAGAGAGTGTGGCGAAGGTTAGAGGGAAGCAGTAGGAGGCAGCTGCCCAAGGAGGTGCACGCCCACCTGTTCTGTCAGCTCCAAGGAGCACTGGGCTCCCGAGGTGCCCTTGTCTATTCTGGAGAACACCTGGGCCGGGGCCGGGGCTACCCAGGGCACAGCACAGGCTCTGCATTTCCTAGAACAACGATGAGGGGACACAGAAGCTGCCCCAACAATTCTTACCTTCCCATCGCTGCGTTGGCCGTCCTGCCCCGAGACATCACTCCCGCCCACTCACATTTCAAAATCCTCTAAAACCCCAAGAATATTCTCAATTCTCTTTTGAGTTCCTGTTTTCACTCTAGAGCAAGCTTCTCAACCTCGGCGCCACTGACATGGGGGCCAAATCATTCTTTGCTGTGGGGACTGTCCTCTGTATTGTAGGATCCCTGCAGCATCCCAGCTTGCATCCGCTACAGGCCACAGGCATCCCCTCCCCAGCTGAGACGTCCTAAAAAGCCTCCAGATACTGCCAAAG
Source organism: Kogia breviceps (assembly GCF_026419965.1). Classification (NCBI taxonomy): domain Eukaryota; kingdom Metazoa; phylum Chordata; class Mammalia; order Artiodactyla; family Physeteridae; genus Kogia; species Kogia breviceps. The sequence goes on from NC_081316.1 coordinate 120,308,770, forward strand.
GTCCCCTGGGGGTGGGGCGGGGGCTCATCCTTGGTCGAGACCACTGCCCTTAAGTCCCTCTGGGGTTGGTCTTGGGGCCAGGAGCCTGCGCTCGTACTGGCCGGTGTCTTGGCAGAAACCACCGAAGAGCAGCTTCCGCTTTGTAAGTGCACCTGATGGGGGTCAAGTACTGCTTCTCTTCCTCCTCTGCCTTCCCCCAAAGCAAGAAGGTTAAAAAAATAATCAAGCCTTAAACTGAACCCACAGCTGTGGGAGAAAAGTACAGGGAAGGGAACTGACATAAGCCTTTGAGGACGTGCCCTGAGGGCAGGGGGCTCTTCTGCCTGCTGACAGCGCAGGGCCCAGCGGTCACTGCCCATCAGACTTCCCTGTCTCCCAAGACCCGGTGCGGTCACGGGAGCCAAGAAACCCATGCTGGACACTCACGGCGTCAGCTGATGGACTGTCTCAGCTCAGCTCCCCTGCATTTAATTGGTATTAATGATTAAAAAGCAAATTACGAAAGCAATCACACAGATCCACTTGTCTATATCTCGCTACAGCTCCCAAGCAGTTTGATATTTACTGTCAGCTGGCATTTAATTACTCAGGCAGATTTGCAGGCCATAATTGACAGAATGCTGAAGACTAATTCTTTAAAAGGATGAGTTTCCCATACAAGAACGCTCGGGCTCAGAGGCGACACCATCTCTGCTCCAAGGATCAGTGAGACAGACCTCGGCACAGATTGACCCCTTCTCCGCTCCTACAGTTCCCTGGCTACTTTAGGTCCTCACACCTGTGGGAGTCAGTGGGGAAATGCATACGAGACACTGACACAGGAAGCATTTCCTCTTGCTGCTTGCCAAATCCAAACCAGTCCCAATGCTAGAGAAAGCACCCTGAGCCTGGAGAAGGACCTCCCTGGAGGCCCAGCTGCACAGCCACAGACCTGCGTCTTCCCCGGGCACAAAGGAAGAAAGCCAGCAAGAGGCAGTTTGACGAACATCAGGGCACCTGCTTGATTTCGTGTTCCTGAAACGTCACTGCACGTGGTAAAAGCCACCTCCCATCTCAGGTCACGGAACCTTTCTAGTCCTGCACCATTTAATAACTGAGACATCACAAACCCAACTGGGCTTTAGCAGCCCAATGCAGAAGAGAGGGCAGTGCAGGTCTAAGGAAATAGGGAAAAGATATTATTAACACAGCAGTTATTTCTCTCTCTAATCTTTCAAGGTCACTGTCAATACTGCTCAGTGCTGTACAGAAAATACAGAGATCTTAATACAAAGAGCAGAGCTGGTAGCACACTTGGCCCAGCTTTTTTTTTTTTTTTCAAATAAAGAATACCAAAATTCTGAAAAAGGGCAAATTTCCAAATAGGAGAAATAAAGTGTCCCTGAATATTCTTAATTTCAACTAATGATTCATCAAAGTCAAGTACCAATCTGAGTAAACATGTTTTTGTTTGCAGGAATTTTTTTCCCTTAAAATAAAAAATTAACTCAAGGAAAAAACCCATATTTTTAAACAGGTAGAAGAGCCAAGGCTGAAAGCAAAGCGTAACTGAGGAGGAAACGTTTCACTGGGAACTTGTGCTCCGCCCCATGAGTTTGTCCTGGTCTCAGCCTCACCCTGCGCTCAAATCTCTAAGCCTTTTCTTCTAGGAAACCAGGTTCTGTTGTGCTCATATCGAATCTGAACAAGGCCAGACTCTCCAGGCCTGGATGAAATAGCGTGGTTAGGAATTTTATAACCTCGTTTGCCTACAAGCCACCTGGCTTTCCGTGGGGAGAGGCCGATGGGGGCTACTCTGGACGCTGCCCTGTGCGGAGCCATCCTGGCCCTGCACTTGCGGGGAGCGGGGGGTGGGTGCGGCCTGCGCCTTAGGCAGGTGCGCTGCAGGTGCTCAGCTGCACCTGTCAGGGATCAGGTACCCATATTCGCTCCGGCTGCTCTAACTGCCGGGATGGCTCCGGCACGCCTCTTCCCAAAGAGCTCTTCCCCAGAAACCTCCACGGGTATGGCCTCCACCAAGACCTAGCAGTCCTAACAGGCGTTTATGTCTAACTGGCTGACTGCCTATTTTAAGAAATTAATCAAAGAGCAAGTATCGCCTATTCTTTATAAATCTCCTTGTGTCCTACAGCACGTGCGCTGGCACAGAGGCAACGACAAGCAGCCCCCTCCACCTCCATCTCCATCTCGGGGGTGCTGTGTGTGGCCCTGAGACCACTGGCCCCGGGGACGAAGCTGTCATGTCCTCCTCTCCCACTCATGGTCTGGAGGTGGTTTTCACTCTCAGTCCCCATGCCACCAGGCTGGCGTGCTGAAGGCCCATGACATTCAGACCTCCACAAAGAGTATGTGCTTTACAGAGAGATCAGCTCGGTGCTTTGTGACCACCTAGAGGGGTTGGAGGGAGGGAGGCGCAAGAGGGAAGAGATATGGGAACATATGTATGTGTATAACTGATTCACTTTGTTAGAAAGCAGAAACTAACATACCATTGTAAAGCAATTATACTCCAATAAAGATGTTAAAAAAAAGAATATGTGCTTTAAAAAACATTATTAATAAGGATTCATCTAAAAATAATGTAAAGGGACTTCCCTGGTGGTCCCGTGGTTAAGAATCTGCCTTCCAATGCAGGGGACGCGGGTTCCACCCCTGGTCGGGGAACTAAGATCCCACATGCCATGGGGCAACTAAGCCAGCTCGCCACAACTAGAGAGCCCGTGTGCCGCAACTACAGAGCCCATGCGCTCTAGAGACCACCCGCTACAACCAGAGAAGCCCGCGTGCTGCAACGAAAGATCCCGTGTGCGCAACGAAGGCCCAACACAGCCAAAGAATAATAAAATAAAAATAAATTAAGTAAATAAATAAATAAAATAAAAATAATGTAAAAGCCAGAATCTCCATTTTAAAAAATAAAGCAAAAAATACAATCCCAATCACTATTAACGTTTGGATGCACTTCCTTCCAATATTTTTAAATAAAATTGTTTACACCATTATAATCATAGGGTATATTTATTTTTGTACTGTGTATTTTTTACTTAATTCTTTGCAAGCAATTCCCCCATTGAAAAGTATTCAAAAGGTCCATTTTAGTTAAAACGTAACACTCTTGTAGAATGGAGTCACTCTTGTCTACTTAATCATCTCCCTCCTGTTGCGCATTCAGGGGATTCCATTCTTTTCACTGTGATGAATAACCTGGAATGAACGTCTTTGGTCATAAATCTTTGACCTTATCATTGATTACATTCTCAGGTTTCTAAGGGTGGAGTATTGAGTCAAAGGATGAACATGTGAAAGCTCTTAAAATAAGTTGCCAAATTCATAGACAGAAAGGTTGCTTCAATTTATACTCCCACCCTCATGTAGTATCCTCATGTTTAAAAACCTTCAATAATCTGATAGGCCCCGAATGGTGTGTCGTCAAGTATCGTTCTGTTTCTTTGTGGTTTCTTCCACCATTCCAACACCGAGAAAGACCGTGCTCATTCAAACGGAAGAAAAATAGCTACCTAAACATCATTCTGTTCTCCAGGCTTTCATTGTCTTACACTGAACTGTACAACCCTTTAGAAATTAGTGCATGTGACAGGAGGGCTCTCCCTTTGGGGTGGAGCCCCCTTTGCCCATTCCTTTCTGCTTCCTCACGGAGAGTTCTCTCCCTCCTGCTCTTCTGCCCAGATGCCACCATAAGCAAGTGCCCTGGGTGAAGGCTCAGCCCTTAGCTCGCCCTCTGCGCTCCTGCCCTCCCATCCAGAGCTCTCGGTTCTGGTCTGCTCCTCCACCCGGCAGCTCCACAAGAGCTGGCCCCCGAGGCAGACCCGAGGTGTTCAGTGTTCCCAGGGACTTCCCTGGGCAAGTCTACCCAGCTCAGGTGCAGAGTGGTAGCCAGCCTCGTTTCCCAGCAGATCCAGATCCACACTCCCCACCCAGTCTTCACCAGTGACCCGTGTAACACCGATCCCCCGTCTTTCTGACTCTATGTCCGGCACTCACTCCTTTTGAATGTGGCCAGTGAAGAGGAGGTCATTTGTCAAGCCCCCTAGGTCCCCCAAATTTAAACTGATTTCTAACTAAATAATAGTTCCCATCCTCACCAATCCATGAGCCTTCCTTCATTTTACAGCTTTGAATATTCACTATATCTTTGGATATTTAGATACTTAAGTCTCGGGGTTTTACTCTATTGTATGTGCTATTCCTGATATTGATTCATTCTATTATATACTATAGGTAAACATGATAATATTTATGATATTCTATTCATGATACTGGTTCATAAATCAGCATCATACAGATTTATAATATGTCTTATAACTTGTGTTTTGAAAGATGCAGTGCTGATGTTCATTCGACGTGTCATAGAGGAGCCCTCAGGACAGTGACGCCCAGCTTTTTCAGAACATTACAACCATCTGAGCAGGCTGGTACCCAACAATGACACTCAAGTTGCACTCAATGCCACCGATGAAATCAGAATGTCTGCGGGTGGAAACCAGGTACTCGTAACTTTAGAAATGTCCACGTGGTTCCAAAGTGCAGCAAAGTTTAAGAACTACCACCTCAGGAGGAGACCAGGAACCAAGGGTTTCCACGCCACTTCCTCCACTGCCCCCGAGGTCCTCACTGGCAGAACAAACACAGGCGTAGTGATACCTGATTCCTGCTTCCAGCGCTGGAAACAATTTCCATTAATAAAAGAAAGTTTTTTCATGGGACTTCCCTGGTGGCACAGTAGTGGTTAAGAATCCACCTGCCAATGCAGGGGACACGGGTTCAAGCCCTGGTCGGGGAAGAGCCCACATGCCACAGAGCAACAAAGCCCACGAGCCACAACTACTGAGCCCGTGTGTCACAACTACTGAAGCCTGTGCACCCAGAGCCCGTGCTCCACAATAAGAGACGCCACCGCAATGAGAAGCCCACGCACCGCAACAAAGAGTAGCCCCCGCTCGCCACAGCCAGAGATAGCCTGTGTGTAGCAACAAAGACCCAAAGCAGCCAACACATAAACAAACAAATAAATAAATAAATAAATTTACAAAATATAAGAAAAGAAAGTCTTTCCAACAGTTTGCACCACCTGAAAGAAATACACTGAATTATCTTTAGTTACAAACCTTGCTAGACAGTTCAGAGTCCAATGACACAGACCCCCTATTCCCAGGGGTTTATATGCGAGAACAGACTGTGGAAAAGTAAACCATGAAAAACACAGACGCTTCACAAAAGCATGGTGCTTAAACCCAGAAATTAAGAATAAACCACTAAATAATTACAGTATGCATTCCTTTTACCAATTCAAAGTATTATGACAAAGTTGGAAACAACTTCTTTTTGGTTTATAACATTTGCAGAGCCTTCAACTTGGTCCAGGCTACAGGAAAAAAGCCCAGAATTTTTATAGCATATTCCTTGTAAGGAGTCATCTCTCCACCCCCAGCCCCAAATGTGCTTCTACAATTTTAGCCTTCTCAGCCACTCTGTCATCACATCCACGTGGGCCAGAACCAACCCAGCTTCCTCAGCCCCCGACACCGGACTGTGTCTGCTGGGGCAGCACCTGCCATGATGCCCGAACCCTCTCTGAGAGTCCCAGGGCTTCCTCCACCCTCCAGGGCTTTGGTGACCAAAGACAGCCCCCAACCCGGCATCTTCCTCAGGATCCTGCCGAGACTGGACCCACGCTGGCTGCATCTCACGGTGCCCTCACTGTAGGGCAAAGCACATGCCCCGTGCTCTACCCCTGTCCTTCGAGTTGCCCCGGGACCCCAGCTTCCCGCCCAGTGTTCAGCGTTGGTGCCGAACACCCCCCTTCAGCTCCTACACTCTGTCTGCTCCCCTTTCCCCGGGCTCCGATTTCCCCTCCAAGCCTTGCATGCCCTGAAGCAGAGGGGCACTGACTCAGCCCTTCACAGGGACTGAGTGGAAGCTGGCCCCTGACTTTGCCCCACGACTCCTTCTCTTTGGAACCCATGCCGCTCAGTTACGGCGTTTTCTTTTGCACCCTGCACCGCCAAAGAAGACATTGCTGTCAAGACCTCTGGGCTCCCTAATTTCTTTCCATCCAGCAGCTGCCTGAGCACAGCAGCACCTGGGTTCTGTCCATATCACCCCCCGCCCCGTGCTCCCCACCTGTCCCTGAGCTCGCGGGTTTACACTCACAGTTGTCAGTTACCCACTGACAGAGCCTCTGGTCCCCAACATTCTCCGGAGTTCCAGGCCTGAATCTTTGCCAGGGATCCTCTGTGAACATTCTAAGGTCCTCCATTCAAAGATTCCAAAGCCAAATGCTTTCATCTCCCCTGCTCCTCTGGTGACACGGTGACACTCTTACTCCTTCACCGTGGCCAGAAGCAAGTGTCCCTGTCATAGTAACAACAACAGCCTGTGACTCGGGCACTCACCCTGGGGCCTGGCCCAGGGCCTGGCTCTTTACACGGATCAGATCATCCAGCTCCTAGAGCCACCGGCCAGGTCACCGTTTCTGCAGCCTCAAGAGCCGAAGCTTAGACAGGCCGAGCGCTTGGTCCAGGTGACATGTGGGCTAAGCACAGGCTCTAGGCGCCTCACCTCTGCAGGCGCTGGGCCAGCACCCCGAGAGTAGAGGGTATGGGCACGCAGACAACTCCAGCGTCCAGCCCCCTCCCCCGCAGATGATTTACAACAGTCACGACAAGTCTCTCTCTTGCGGCGTTCAGTTCAGGGGTGGGCCTTGCTACAGGTTGGATTGAGCTCCCCTGAAAGATACATTGGAATCCTCACTCCCAGTAGCTCAGAATGTGACCTGAACTTGAGTTAGGGTTTCCACTGAAGTAATCGAATTAAACACGGTCATTAGGGTGGCCCTTAACCCAATAGGACTGGTGTCCTGATGACAAGGGTCCATTTGGACCCACAGACATGAGCACAGGGAAGCTGCCACGTGAAGCCTGGAGAGGTGCTGCCACGAGAGAAGGGCCCACTGGCAAGGAAGCCGCGAGAGAGGCCTGGACAGAGCCTTCCCGGGAGCCTTCGGGGGAGCCGCCTATGCCTTGACTTCAGGCTCTCGGTCTCCAGAACCGTGTGGCAAAAACGTCAGTTGTTCTAAGCCTCCCGGTTGTGGTCGGCTTGGACAGCAGCCCTAGGCTGTGCATTCGGTTGTCCTCGGCCAGCTTGGGCCGAGGACACTAGAGGGGGCTTCTCAGGGAACCTGGAAGAAGCCCCTCCACTTCCCCTGCCGCCTGTGAGAAAGAAGTGCGCTGCCACACTTGACGCTCGGACCCTCGTACAAGCTTCACGGGAGGCAACACAAGGACGGGCAGGTCCAGGAGGGGTGCTGAGGGGGGCAGGGCCCCCCAACCCCTGTGACAGACTCTGCAGCAGCAAGCATGCCATTCCCGTCCTTGGAGGGCTTGGGGGGCGGTGACGCCTCCTGCCCGAGAACCCACAATTAACATGTAGCAGAAGCGAGAGTTGAACCCAAGCCCACCCAAACCCAAATCCAGTGCTCCTACCCACCACGCAGTGTGGGCTCCACTTAATAGAAGTGCTGTTTGGCATCCGGGCTGCTCAAGGCTGTGGATCTTCTCCGGTATTGCTACCTCCTCATCCTCCTCTCTCCATACTCTAGTTCATTCCTGGCTTGTTCCCACAACCTGAACTCTAATGCAAATATGCCTTTTCCTTCTTAATCCTGCTCCTTCCTCCAGACAGCTACCACCGGCCTCTCGCCCCACTCCCCTCTGGCCGCTCCTGGGCACCAGTTCTTCTGGGCAGGCCCTGGTCCTTTGTTCCCACCCACTGGGCTCTCAGCCCAGGCTGAGCCCCTTCCTCACCCCCTACCAGGCCCACCCCAAGAGAGAAGGAATAAGAAATCCCCTCCTACCCCTACTGCACTGTGCTTCAGCGTGCAGTTATCCTCAGGTTTGCTCCCACCCTGGACTGCAGCCACCCAGACGGCAGGGCCGTGCCGTCTCTGAGTCTTTCGGTCCTGACCTGGATGGCAAGCCACATGAAAATCAAGGCCACGTCTCAGCACTTCACCTCACCGTACACGTTCCACTCATTCAGCAAATATTTGAACCCTACTGCGTTCGACAGGATAGCAAATGTCCCTGTCCACGCAGAGCTACCCGTGTAGAGGAGAATGCAGACGAGTGACAGAGAGAGACAGAGAACACCAGGCTTAATTAACGAAAGAGAAATGGTTCCATACGTTTGGTACATGGAGTCATAAGAGATGAAACTGGAGACATGAGTGAACATCACAGACACCTCACAAGTCATGTTAATCACCTGGCATGTAACCTGTGCTAAACCCTCCCACATTTGCACTAAAACACATGTGAATGGAGCTTAGCTTCACCACCAGAAGGGGAACAAGCCGCCCAAAGACACTGGTGGTAGCTGAGTAAGTTACAGGGCAGATGCTGACTTTACGTCAGGGCTCGGCCTCCTTCCCAGCCCCATTCTTTTCCCGCGAGTCTGCTGGCACTGCTGCCCTGGGGGCAAAGATAAAAATCTGACTCTGCACAAGTTGTTTCCTCTCAGCTCCACTGGGCTGGGCCCCAGCCCTGCCGAGCTGTGGGGCGCTGGGCTGTGAGACCAGCGGGAAGTGACTCCTTTGATGTTTTCAAAGGTCGGACCACTTCGCTCCCTTTTTGGAATGTCACTCAGCTAAGGCAAGGGACGTTTCAGCTGCTGGGAGAGCCAATTAGAGCCAATTATAACCCAACTAACCTCCCACGACACCGACATTCCTTGTAGAACTTGTCTGCTTCTTGCAAAAATAGTGCGCATCTGATCTGGGCCGGACTCCAGCATAGAACATGCCCCAGGACAGAAGCCACTGGTGCCTCTGCGTTCGGCCACCCCAGCTGCATCTGACAATTCACTGGGCAAGTTTTAATCACTGAGACCTAGACCCCATGCCCAGAGAGTTGGGTTCAACTGGTCTGAGTTGGGGGTGCAGGCATCAGTATTTTTAAAAATATCCCCAGGGTTGAAAAACAGTGGGGTGTGTGAATTTACCCACAGAGACAGCTGGGGTCTCTGAAACCTGACTTCCGCCCCACCCTCTTCATTATAGACATTTTTCTGGATTAGTTGGCACCTGCTTCTTCTCACAGGAGATCCTTATTTTATATTTTTTATTATTCACTCTTATGATTTTTATCATTGTCTTTTTCAGATATGTTCTACATATATTTGCATTTTCATTTGATTTTATTCTTTCTTAACTAAATATATTTTGGATATCTTGAACTAAGCAAGTGAATAAAGTAAACCTTTTTTGAAAACTTTTTCCAGGGTAGTTTTGAAAATTATTTCTTTTTATCTGGCTAACAGAAAACTGAGTCCATAGCATCTGGAAATGAACTGGCATCTTTTACAATTATAAGCATGTGCTTGGTATGCGTATAAATACTTTCCTGTATTTATCTACAAACAGATATCCTCATTCCTCATACATACATGAACACATGACAAACACACAATCCCCCATAGCACAAAGTTTCTTATAAACCAGACATCCAACAGGAAGTAATTCTTTTTTGTGTGTGTGTGTGTGTTACGCGGGCCTCTCACTGTTGTGGCCTCTCCCGTTGCAGAGCACAGGCTCCGGACGCGCAGGCTCAGCGGCCATGGCTCACGGGCCCAGCCGCTCCGCGGCACGTGGGATCCTCCCAGACCGGGGCATGAACCCGTGTCCCCTGCATCGGCAGGTGGATTCTCAACCACTGCGCCACCAGGGAAGCCCAGGAAGTAATTCTTAAAGGAAGAAATAAATGAACACATACATGGATGGATGCACAGAAGCTGAAACTAAAAGATAAAAAACTTGCACTGGGGCTTCCCTGGTGGCGCAGTGGTTAAGAATCCGCCTGTCAATTCAGGGGACACGGGTTCGAGCCCTGGTCCGGGAAAACCCCACATGCCGCGGAGCAGCTAACCCCATGTGCTGCAACTACTGAGCCTGTGCTCTAGAGCCCGCGAGACACAACCACTGAAGCCTGCATGCCTAGAGCCCGTGCTCTGCAACAAGAGAAGCCACCACAATGAGAAGCCTGCACACCCCAAGAAGAGTAGCCCCCGCTCGCCGCAACTCGAGAAAGCCCACACGCAGCAACAGACCCAACACAGTCAAAAATAAAACAAATAAAATTAGTTAATAATAAAAAAAACTTGTATTCACATATACAGATATATAGATACGTAGCTTATATGTAAATACAACCTTGTTTCCTGTTGGCGTAGGATGAGGACATCTGTTATAAATTTCAAATTCAACTCATATATGTAAACAACTGATGGATGCATATAGCAGGATGTGCTATAAATGTTAATATACCACATTGTGCCTTTAATAATGATTATGTAACCAAAACATTATTTTCTTAATTATTAAGTAGGTATTTCCAAGATGAATCAGAAAGTGTAAAGGGATTCATTAGACTCCCTGATGAAAAGTGGAAAAAACAATTGTAACCTTCAGAACAAATTAGTTCCAGATCATGAGAATAGTACCAAATAACATCAGAGACAATTGAGTCCCTTAATTTTCTTTTTCTTTTTTTTTTTTTTTTTTTTGAGTTTTGCTGTACTGTGGACAGAAGAAATGTTTGTCATCACTACCATTCAAAGGTTTTGATTTGGTTTGTAGCAGTAGAACTTTCTTTAACCTAAACCCCAAGCAGAAAACCACTGTCTGTGGAACCCAGCTGCCCTGTCTGAGGATGCAGTGGGCCCAGAGCCCACGGCACCAGCTTCCCTCCCTGCCGGAGAGGCACAGCTCAGAGACCAGCAACCTCTCCAAGTGACTCTCAGGCCTGGCTGCACAGCAGAATTACCTGGCGGGGCTTTTTTAAAAAAATATATCAACTCCAGACCCCACCCCAGAGATTCTAGTTCAATGGGGCTGAAATGGGGTCTGAGCACTGGTATTTTTCCAAAGCTCCCCTGGTGATTCTAAAGGCAGCCATGGTTGGAAGCCACCATCTAGAACAACTGCCCTAATATAAGGACAGAACGAAAGCCCGGGGATGTGTGGTGACACAGCAAAGACACCACAGTCAGGGTTGTGTCAAGCCTGGACCCTCGTGTTCCTGAACTCCCGTCGAGGGCAGTATCTACTCAGAAGCGCTTCTCTCCGAGCAGACGGGTGGATGGCCCCCCGGGAGGGTAGCTGTTACCTCCGCGCTTAGGAGGGGAGGCCCCCGTGATTCCCAGTGACAGGTCTCCACTTCTCCTCCAAGACAGGTGGCCGTGAGCAGCGGAGACTGATCACTCGAAGTTCTGAGCAGGAAGAAGGGCTGGAGGGACACGGGTGAGGAGGCACGGAGTTAAGGAGGTTGTCTCGGGAGAAGAGAGCAACGTGAAGAACAGGAACAGCTACGATGGGTTGTGTCACACGCTCTCTCTCCTTCAGTCTCCCCAACAAGCCCATGAGGTTGATAACCGTTTGGACGAGGAACCTTCAGATCTTAGCTCTTGAAGAGGATTAATAATTTGCCCAAGGCCACAGAGCTTTAATCTCCTGAGCTGGGCCTGTGTGATTCCAGGGCCTGAGTATTTAACCCCTAAAGTATAAAATGGAAAACATCAAACGACTCATGTGCCTTGATTTTAGGGCACAATCCTTGAACCCACGGTCCTGAGGGGATATTCCCTTCATAAAATCCGGAGCCAAAAAATAAAACCCATGTTTCTCTTAATTCAAGAAAAGTATTAAACCGATGAATTATGAATAAAAAATCTGGAGCCAAGTTCCACAGTCTCACATCCAGAAAGCCCATCTCCTGGCTACAAAGGCCCTGCAAGCTGTAAGCAAAGCATTGCTGTAAATGAGTCACATTAGCTCGCTTTGTTTTGTGTATTTATTTCTTTATTATTTGCTCCCGTTATCTAGAAATCTATATTTTAACCCTAATTGTCTCCCTGCGGTAATGATTAAGGCATGAGTCTGAGATTTGCATTGCAAACACCATGAGGCCCTCAACGGGAGCAGATGAATTCTGAACTTGGCATCTACCAGCATTTATTGCTTCATTTTTGTCTTCCCAGCTTCATTTTGGGCCAAATTTGTTAATATATTTTTCAAGTTCTGAAAGGATGGGAGCGGATGGAGTTCAGGATCATGATCTCAGAACTACATGGACTCTACCCAGTAGATCAGAATTGAACTTTTTATTGCCGAAACCATATCTTTGACTAAAAAAACCCATGGATCAGTGCCTTATGTACATTTTACTAATGAATATGTATAGGACCACCCACCACGTGTACAGTTTCATACAAGCTACTCTATTTAGACAATGGTTATTTGGGAAAACCAGAAAGAGCCTTAGAAAAAGGAATGCTGTAAGTGGGATGTGTTTTTAATCCCTCCCAGGGGAGGTGCGAAGGCTTCAGTAGATATCTGCACTTTTTCAGTTTTGTTGCCTTAAAACTTTTATTTATTTTAGCAGTAGTTATAATCTAGCCAGGTAAATATATCACCATCAAGTCCATTTTACTTTTTTCCCCACTGGAATAGACTCAAAAAAGACAACAAAGGCCTGCAGAAAATGCAAAGAGGGAGCAAGGCTATCAATGAAGTGTGTTTGAAAATAAAATGGTACAATCAGGTACAAAAACCAGTTTGCATTCGAGTTACTAAAAATCAACCTAGAGGAAAGCAACCTGCATTTCGGTGTCTAAGTAATCTCACCTCTTAATAGTAATAAAACCATCAACTTATAGGGCTCTTTCTTCAGACCTCTAAGACTTTGCCGACTCAGAGCTGGTGGGGTTTTCTTCCCAGAGCCGTCCAGCTAACCTCCATCAGTAAAGGTGGCCTCTGCTACGCAGCAGATTCCAGCCATCGCCACTCCGCGGTGATTTGCCAGGTGGCAATGTTGACAAGCAAGTATCGTGCCAACTGTGAAGTCAAATATAATTCAGAGGAGATGGAAATTTTGTAGACAAGTGTTAGCATTAGGTAGTATTTTGTTGCAAATAATGAAATGCACTTAATAAATGGTGACTACACCATATGAACAAGTGACTCTAAATACCAAATGAAAAGTAATAAATTTGACCTCTTTTTATTGAACTACCATATGTTCATGTCTCTAAAAAGCCATGGATTGCAACACATGCCAACAATTTAATAACTTTCCAGGGGAAAAAGGAAAGTACTACCACTGAATATATATATATATATATCAATTATAAGAAACCCATGGATTTTAGAAACATTCAAACACGGGGGAAATGTGTCTCAGAAGAGAGAAAACACAGCAAGTTTAAACTCAATTTGAAGAGCTCTTGTATATTCATTATCTAATGTAATCTTACCACAATTTCACAAGGTAACTACGATTATTATTCCCATTTTACAGACTAAAAAAGCCAAGCTTCCAAGACATTAATGAATTTGCTCAAGATCATGCAGCTACTAACCCAGGACGCTAACTCTTTGGTTCTAAATTCTGTGTTCTTTCCACCACCCCATGTCACCCTTCTGTCTTAAACTAGTAGAACCTTTTAATCTAAAATATCTTGCTGATCACTAGTAAGGAAAGATAATTTTTAAAAAGACTGCTACAGCAGATTCTTCCTAACTGCTCCGGAGATTCCTTCACTCTTAGCTAAGATTGCCTTCATACCGATTGTAATCGAGCTGGTACAAGTCAAGCTCTGTAATCGTTGTGAGTTGATGGGTCAAATAGAAATACAGCTGTCCCCCAAAGATGCAGCCTCCCAAGAGCAGATCTGCATCACTGAAAGGTCTGATGGATCCTGGAGTAAATGGCTCCACGCTGCTCACCTCATTACATCTCTCTGGGGGAAGGACGCACCTGCTTTTGCAGATTGAAACTTTGAATCGGCCACATTAACTACCATTGGTCTATCGTGAGTCGTCACTTCTTTCTAAATCCTTGGCGCAGCACATGTGCAGTGCCCGCGAACTTTCACTAACTGGGTGTGCAGTCAACTGCTCCTACAGCATCTTAGTGACCAGGAGCGGTTTGCAAGCGGCTTTCTCCATTCCCTAGCCTGCTGGAAGCAGATTCTGTTGTAGGGGGTTGGCTACCCCTGGATATGACTTGGATGCCCCTGGGAGCGCATCAGATCTAGAGCTGGAGGACACTAGCCTGATAAAGTCCTGTTCCGTGGAGGCAGCGTCCAGGCCTTGGGGGTGGGAAGTGCAGCGGCAGGAGACACCTGGCATCCGCCGGGTTCTTGCCACCAACACGGCAGCTGCGGCACGTGTGGCCAGAGGAGCAGGGGTGCGCCTTTGGCAACGCAATCGATGCCACAACCTTCGAGAGAGGAAAGCGTGCTCCATCTGCTCACGCCCTCAGACCCACAGGAAGCGCCCTCAAGGCTGCTCTGTCGATCAATGTTTCCCACCTGAAACACAAGGCAAGTGTGTTTTGGACTCCGCCCCCAATCTCACTGTGGGGATACTGTTCCGAAGGCTATAGAAATAAGCAGGGAGTTTCTATTTTTGTCCCAACAAATACCAACAAGTAAGTAGAATATTTGTTTATGTTTACCCAAACTACATACTAAGTAGTGATTATTTCAGAGTTTTGATTTGCTGTTAGCTTTCAGGGGCTGGCTCTGTGATTTAGACCTAATTCTCTTACTAAGTCACTTAGCATTTAGAGAAGCAGAACATTATGAGTGAGCGAATAGTTTAGCAAAGACAAGAGAACGAGGCCAGCGAGAGGAGCTGATGGTAAATATGGAACCTAGTGGAGATCCCAAGGGCAACACCGAAGTGACCTCCCCTGCGGACTAAACAGGCCCTTTGGGAAGCGAGCGGGCCCTTTGAATGGCCTCAAGAGAAAGCAACACAGAAAATGGAGACAGCATTTCAAATGCAAGAGAAAACTTAACTCTTTCAATGTACTTTGGAAACAAAATGAGGTACTTACGGAACAAATAAGAAAATCGAGCTGGTCATTAAGAAAATACCCTAACTCTGAAGAAAGTCCAAACTGGTGACTTGGAGAGAAACCCCCTTTTCCAAAAGCCATTTAGAGCGGGCCCTACGGTGTCACCCTCAGCCCCATGCAGAGGCCAAGCAATGCACAGGTGATTACCTCAGCAGCCCCCGTCGCCTAAGGAGGCTCAGATTTTACTCTTCCCACTGTTGTAGAAAGGGAGCAGATGTCCCCCTGGCAATTTTTCTCCAAAGGACCTCGGAAAGTAACAGCTGCTACAGGCTTCAGCCATGCCTTCCAGGCGCTTCTGAAGATGAGGGAATTTCCTTCCTTCCTCCGCGCCCTCCCCAAGTCTCCACCCACAGAGCCTGGTCTGTTCCAGCACAGAGCGCAGGACAGATCTGATATACATAAATCAACATATTACTCATTTTCTAGCACTGCCTTTGACAGCTGTTACATGAGCACATTGTTAGAAACTGTCAAGCAGTGATACACAGTGCCTTTCACAACATATGTTGACTTTTATCTAATGTGGTTCCATAATTAGCCCCAGGGAAAGCGAATCCGGGCATCCACCTGGCTGTGTGATCTCAGCTAACCTTTGCTTTCTTCCAAGGAAAGTTAGCAGGGTAGGGGCAGAGACCCAGGCAGCTGGGCCCCCAGGACTCAGAGAAAACCAGTAAGGGTGTGAGCTTGGCAGGGCTGGCACACTTCTCACGGCGTCCTGCCCTCGGCCCCAGTCCAGGGGAAGTATGTCAGCAATCAGAGGCCGAGGAGCCTGGGCGTTATTCCTGGAAACAGCTCCCTGGAACCTGGGCCATTCAACATGAAAGAACTTGAAAGGAAGAGCGAAGCATTGCTTCAAATGTTACCACTGGTTCTCCTCCGAGTTTCTCTTTCAGAAAAAGACACAACTTGCAAACTGAATGTGGCAATAAAAGCACATTTCCACTGAACTTTAGAGTTCAGCAAGTTACCTAGCAAGGTCACTTAGCAAGGTGGTGTTACAGGCAGAATACAGGCTTGAGATAAGAAGGCTCCAGCTCCTGCATTTACCATCAGAGGAACGTTTAGACACCTTGTAATTTGCCAGGGCCTCCACTTCCGCAGCTTCGAATGGGAATAAGGGCAGCAGGTGCTGCCACTGAAGCCTGGAGTTGTTCTCCATGGTATGAATGAATTCATACACAGGGTATTCTAGTGAAGACAAAATGAGATGTGGAAACTTGCTGAAGACAGAAAATCTGTGTCCAAACGTGAGTTAATCTGATTTAACTTTCTATGTCTGGTTCGGGAGCCAAGTCAGAGAGCTCCGGTTATCTTAGAAGCGATGGACCAGAATAGATCTGACACAATCTGAAATTCATGAACAGGACTAAAGGCATGAGAGCTTTCTGAATATTTATTTTAAATATTTGAAGACAACTAGCATTCCCCATACGGACACACCCCAAGTTAAAAGGAAACAATCCCAGAAAAGAGAAATTCCCAAGAGGGTCTTCTCCAGAAAACACTGTACCTCCATCCTGGTCTCATCAGTTAGACATCCTGTCCATCCACAAGCATCACCTCTTGACACTGCAGCATCACAGCAACTGCAGGAATTTACAAGGAATGCATGCTGCTAGTCTCCGGGTCAAGCCCCCTGGGATGCAATGAAGACAGGATGCTGTCCTTGACCTCAAGGAGCTAATGGATCAATGGAAGAGAGAACCCAATAAAGTGACAGTATAGTAAGAGCTACACACAGAAGTACAGGGTGAAAGAGAAAAGGGCCAAAGGCAGAATCCCGAAGAACAGACATTTAGGATATGGGTGAAAATGAGAATCCAAAGTGAGAAGAAAACCAGGAAGTAAATATGTCATAAAAACTGATAGAGAAGAAAATTTCAAGAATAATTCCTTGCTTTACAGTATTAGATGCCACGTAATTTTCAAATAACACAGGAATTGAGAAAGATTCAGCAGATTTACTAACTAGCAGTAAGTATCTAATTTTATTGAGACATGAACATTTAAGTAGCATTATAATGAAGGATCTGACTAGGGGTCAAATGGTAAAAATTATAAATGACATAGCAACTCAAAAGACAGAGGAAGGGATCTCTTGGGACAGAGAGGTTAAAGGATGATTCATCTAGAAAGTCTGAATTGAAGTGGGCCTTGAAAGCTTACTAGAATTTGGAAGAGAAAGAAAGTGGGACTAGGCTATACAACTAGGGACAGTGGTCTGAGTAGAGCACTGGGTTGTATATGTCCAGTGCTGTGCAAGGGCCAGAAGAGACGGTCTGTGGGAGATGAGGCTGGGAATGAGTCTGGAGTCAGACCCCCAAAGATGGGAGAAAGGCCTTGGACTCAAGATTCCCAGTCGATCCCACAGGCTTTGGGGCAGAGCTAACATGATGAACTCAAGAGACTGGAGAAGAGGAATTAACAACAGTGTCTTGGGTAGATTGGAGAGGGGAGAAGAGGCCAGCTGGAGGAAGAGAATGGCACATATGAACAGTTACTCTTCTCCATAAAAGCAGCATTTTAATCATGAAAGGAATAAGAAAGCACTTGCCCCTCTAACATGGCACAGAGCAGATCTCCTTGTCCCTTGAGTCAGTGTGCTAGATGTCCTTAGAGCTTGAGAACATGGGCTCTCGAGCCATGCAAAGCTGGTTCCAAGACCAAAGCAGTGGTTCCTACAGGACCCTGCCAGGTCGCTTACCTCCTTGGAGCTTCGGGCTCCTCATCTGTAAAATGGAGAAATTCGTAGGACCTATTATAAAGGGTTTAAGTATATTAAAAGAGGTTTGTGTGTAAATGGCTGGCAAAGAATAAGCACTAAAAAAGTCTTATCATACAATATTGGTATCAAAGAATATTGCTCAACCAGGTCAGAAATATCTGCAAATGAGAAGCATATGAAATATTTTATTTTATAACTGAAAGTGTATATCTTTTAACTCCCTTCACCTATTTTGCCTATTCCCAACCACTGCTCCTCTGATAACCACCAATCTCTTCTCTGTATCTGTGTGCTTGGCTTGTTTGTATGTTTGTTTTGTTTTGTTTTGTTTTATCTAGATTCCACATATAAGTGGAATCATATAGTATGTGTCTTTCTCTATCTGACTTATTTCACTTATCACAATGCCCTCAAGATCCATCCATGTTGTCATCAACGGCAAGATTCCATTCTTTTTGTGGCTGAATAATATTCCATTGATAGATAGATAGATAGACAGGCAGATCGATCTCACATATTCTTTATCCGTTGGCAGAAAAACAGGCACATAGATCAGTGGAACAGAATAGAGAAGCCAGAAATAAAGCCATACATATATGGTCAATTAATCTATAACTGAAGAGGCAAAAATATACAATGGGAAAAGGACAGTCTCCTCAATAAATGGGAAAACTGGGCAGCCACATGCAAAAGAATGAAGCTAGACTACTATCTTAGACTATACACAAAAATTAACTCAAAATGGATTAAAGACTTGAATGTAAGACCTGATACCCTAAAACTCCTAGAAGAAAACATAGGCAGTAAACTCTTCGATATCAAACTGAGCAATGATTTTTTTGGATCTGACGCCAAAAGCAAAGGCAACAAAAGCAAAAACAAACAAGTGGGACTACATCAAACTGAAAAGATTCTGCACAGCAAAGGAAACCGTCAACAGAATGAAAAGACAACCTACTGAATGGGAGAAAATATTTGAAAATTACATATCCAATAGGGGTTAATATCCAAAATATATAAAGAACTCATACAACTCAATAGCAAAAAAAAAAAAAGTCTGATTAAAAAATGGGTGGAGGATATGAACAGACATTTCTCCAAAGAAGACACACAGACGGCCAACAGACACATGAAAGGCTGCTCAGCATCGCTCATCATCAGGGAAACACAAATCAAAAGCACAGCGAGATACCACCTCACACAGGTCAGAATGGCTATTATCAAAAAGACGAGAGATAACAAGTGTTGGTGAGGATGTGGAGAGAAGGGAACTCTTGTGCCCCATTGGTGGGAATGTAAACTGGTGCAGCCACAGTGGTAAACAGTACGGATGCTCTTCAAAAAATTAAAAATCGAGTTACAATATGATCCAGCAATACCATTTCTCGGTATTTATCCAAAGGAAACAAAAACACTGATTCAAAAAGATATCTGCACCCCCATGTTCACTGCAGCATTATGGACAAGAGCCAAGCTACAGAAGCAACCTAAGTGCCCCACTGACTTTTAGTTAATTGAAAGGGATCTTATCCAAGTGGGCCTGCCTAATCAGAGGCTCCTTTAGACGAAGGTAAGTGTCAGAGGCACCCTCCCACTGGCCTTGAAGACACAGGCTCCACGAGTCCTACAGCTTCGAGGAAATGAATTCTACAAACAACCAGGGGAGCTTGGAAGAGAACCCAAGAGTCAGATGAGCCCCCCCAAACCAGGCTAACACATTGATTACAGCCTAGTGGGACCCTGAGCAGAGGACCCGGTAATCGGTGCCCAGCCTCTGGCTCATGAGGACTGTACCGTAATGAATTTAAGTTGTTTTAAGCCACCAAGTTTGTGGCAATTTGTTACACAGCAATAGAAAATTAGTACACCAAGCGCTGACAAAGATGTAGAGAATTAGGACATTGTACCTACTGTTTATGGAAGTGCACTTGGATCCCATTTGGAAAGCAGTTTGACATTATCTAGGAAGACTGAAGACACATATGCTGTGTCCATTCAATTCTGTGCTTTGGTACCTACCTTACATAACCTCCTGCCAGGTGTGCAGGTACCAGAATGTCCACAGAAGTGTGGTTTAAATATCCAGACAGTAAAAACAACCTAAATTAAATGTCCATCATGAGAACAAATAAATCATGGTATAAAATGGAATACTAATCAGCAATGAAAATGAACACACTACAGTTATATGATAAATAATATGGATGAATTTCAAAAACATAATATTGAGTAAAGGAGCAAGATGCACAAGGGTACACACTCCATTTCCATAAGGTTTGCAAGCGGGCAAAACTAGACACTTCCTATCCAGGCATAGGAAGAGAGAGGCATTAACCAGTATTTTTAGAGGCAAGGAAATAATTTTCATGAATATCAGGATAACAATTACCTTCCCTTGAGGGAAGAGGGCATTGTTTACGGGAACGGGAGAACGGGGGTTCTCTGGGGTACTGGCAACGTCTGTCTTTCCTTTTACACTGCTGTTTGCTTTATAATTTTTAAAACTGTACACACACATCATACGTGCTCCTCTACGTGAAGGATATATCTCACAACAAAAAGAGAGGAGCTGAAGGCTTGAATGGTGTATCTTATCACCATTCACGATAATGGCTATCAGTTACCTGCCAGAGAGTCCTGGAAACATCGATTTGGAGGCTCCTCTGACTGGGGGAACCCAGACAGCCTGCTCTGAGCTTGGGGCTGACGGCTCAATGTGCCTCCCCCGCCCCGCCCCACCCCACCCTGCGGAGCCGTCAGGCCCATGACACCTGTGCCAGGCTCGGCAGCTGCGGCTGGCAGGAAGAAGCCGTCAGGAGCAGTCACTGGCAGCAGACTAATAATAAGATTCATTTCTTTGTGACTCCCAGGACACAGCCAGCGAGACAGGAGAATGTTAATGCTGCCTCCGAAGGCTCTGGGAGCTGGTTACTTATTTTTATTTTTTAAGGTCAATTGTTTCAGGTCGGCACACTTATTAGAGAAGGGATCCGTGGAAAAACAGCGTGTGCCTCTGTTCTCAGAGTAAAAGGGAAAACCAGACACAAGGAAGACATTAATTCACTAAGCAGGTCTGAATCCTCTTTTCTAGAGCCTGCCTGAAGTGGCCGAGAGCAGAATCAAGACCCGGGGCTGCTCCCAAGCTCAGAGGATGGAGAGCCTGAGTCACAAGACTGCACTGACGACCTGGGTTTCTCTGGTCCTCTCTTTGCTCCAGCCGTTCCTGAACCTTCTTTCTACTCTTCATCATCATCACCATCACTGGATTAGCTTCCTGGTTCGTGTAACAAATTACCACACTAAGCGGCTTAAAACCACCTAGACTTAGTATCTCAAAGTCTCTGAAGAGAGAAGTCTGGGCCTGGTGTGGCTAGGTTCTCCACTCCGGGTCCGACAAGGCGAAAGCCACGTGTTTCCCAGGCTGTGGTTCTCATCTGGGGCAGAGGAGAATCTGCCACTGACTCAGGCTGTTGGCAGAGTTCAAGTCCTTGTGGTTATAGGACTGAGGTTCCCATTTCCTTGCAAGCTGTCATGCTCCCATAGGCCATCCACATTCCTTATCAAGTGGCCCCCTCCATCTTCAAAGTCAGCAACAGAGAATTTCTTCTGTGTCCAATTCCCCTGTGCATCTGCTTCAAATCTCTGGCTTCCTCTATAAGGCTCAGGTGGTTTGGTCAGACCCACCTGGATAACCCCCCTATCTTAAGGTCAACTGGTTTGGGCCTTAATTACATTTGCAACCCTTCACAGCAGACTCTAGACACATGTTTGAGTAACCTGGCAGGTGTATCGGTACATTAGAGGCCAGGAATATCAGGAGGTCACCTTAGAATTCTGTCCACCACAGTCAGCAATTGCTCCCATTGTTATTCTGCACAAAGGACTCATAGGGACACGCCCGCAGAGATGGGGCGTCCAGGAATGCTCCAGCCCCGGGGACAGCGAGTTCCCGGTACCTGCCTCCACCACCGCTCTCCTCTCTCCTCACCCCCACTTTTCTGCTAAGATCTTTACACATCTCCACCCAGACTTCTTCAGATCCTACCAAGCCAGCAGCACTTGAAAAATTCACGGAAATGGGGCCCGAGGGGTGGTTCAGAGCACGGAGGCACCCAGCATTCCTCACCAGTGGGTCGCACGGTGGCTCGTGTGGTCACTACCCCATGTTGGCCCCATGGCCACATCTGACCATCTGACCATTCCTGTGGTCCCTCTGGCCTCCTCGATGCCTTGCACCCAGCTTGTCCCAGGTGAGCTCGTCAGGTGACGAACCCTTTCCCCCTCCTCTTGTCTCTTGTCTCTGCCTCACGCTGGCCCTACCGCACGCCCTGGACACTCCCCCACACAGCCCTACAACTCACTTTCTGTTCACCTTTGAAACCCTGCTCGCATAACAAAGACTGTTGATAATAAATAGGCTCTCATTCTAATTTGATTCCTTTGTAAGCAGTCTGATTTCTCTGAGATGAGAAGTTTAAACTATATATTTTTCTTTTTATCCTTGATATGTTGCTATTTCACTGTGAGGTCTCTCGATGTGGATTCATATTTGTATGTATTGTGCTCTGTTCTGGAACATACTTTCAGTGTGAAGCTTCATTTTTTTCTTTCATTTTAGAAGAAATATCACTATCTCTTCAAATCTTGCCTCTCTGCCACGTTCTGCCTTGTATCTTGTATCCCATTCATCCCTCTTCAATTCACTTATTTTTAGTTAATAAACTATTTTTAGAGCAGTTTCAGGTTCACAGAAAAACTGAGCTGGAAGTACAGAGATTCCCATATGTTCCCTCCCGCTGAGCCCCGGCACACACAACCTCCCCTACTACCAACACCCCCCCACCAGATGGTGCGTTGGTCACAATCAGTGAATCTACATGACACATCATTATCACCCCAAATCCATAGTTTACATTAGGGTTCACTCTTGGTGGTGTACATTTCATGGGTTTGGGTAACTGTACGATGACATGTAGCCATCTTTATAGTATCATACAGAGTTATTTTCCTGTACTAAAAATCCTCTGTGTTTCACCTGTTCATCCCTCAGTCCCCCTAGCCTCTGGCAACCACTCATCGTTTTACCATCTCCATAGTTTTGCCTTGTTTGGAAAGTCACGAAGTTGGAATCACACAGTACGTGGCCTTTTCAGACTGGCTTTTTTCACTTAGTAATATGACTTTAAGTTCCTCCATGCTTTTTCATAGCTTAATAGCTCATGTATTTTTGGAGCTGAGTAATAGTCCATTGTCTGGATGTATCATAGTGTATGTATTCATTCATCTACTGAAGGACATCTTGGGTGCCTCTATATAAAATGGCCATAAATATCCCTCTGCATGTGTCTGTGTGGACATAATTTTCCATTCTTTTCGGTAAATACCAAGGAGTGTGATTGCTGGATGGTATGGTAAGACCATGTTTAGTTTTGTAAGAAACTTCCAAAACACAATCCAAAGTGGCGGCACCATTTTGCATTCCCACCAGTACTGAATGAAAATTCCTGTTGCTTATCAGATGCGTCCTCTGAAAATATTTTATCGCGGTCTGTGGCTTGTCTTCTCTTCCTCTTGACGTTGTCTTTCACGGAGCAGAAGTCTTTAATTATACTGAAGTCCAGCTTATCAATTATCTCTTTTGTGGACTGTGCCTTGAGTGTTGTACATAAAACGTCATCTCCGTACCCAAGGTCACACCCAAGGTCATCTAGATTCCCTCCTATGTATCTTCTAGGAGTTTTACAGTTTGTTTTACATTTAAGTCTCTGATTTATTCTGAATTAATTTTTGTGAAGGGTACAAGGCCTGTGTCTGGAGTCATTTTTTGCATGTGGATGTCCAGCTGTTCCAGCACATTTGTTGAAAAGACTGTCTTTGCTCCACTGTATTGCCTTTTACTCCTTTGTCAATGATCATTTGATTGTCTTTTTTTATACAGCAGGTTCTTATTGGTTATCTGTTTTATACATGTAAGTGTGTACTTGTCAATCCCAGTCTCCCAATTCATCACCCCCCCCCCGCCACTTTCCCCCCTTGGTGTCCATACGTTTGTTCTCTACATCTGTGTCTCTATTTCTGCTCTGCAAACCAGTTCATCTGCACCATTTTTCTAGGTTCCACATATACGCGTGAATATACGGTATTTGTTTTTCTCTTTCTGACTTACTTCACTCTGTATGACAGTCTCTAGATCCATCCACGTCTCTACAAAGGACCCAATTTCTTTCCTTTTTATGGCCGAGTAATATCTGCTTACATTTATGTGGGTCTGTTTCTGGGCTCTCTATCCTTTTCATTGATTTATTTGTCTATTTTTCCACCAATACTGTCTTAATTAGTGTAGCTTTACGGTAAGTCTTAAAATTGGGTGGTATCAGTCCTCCAAACGTGTTCTTTCTCCTTCAAGATTGTGACAGTTGTTCCGGGTCTTTTGCCTCTCCAAATAAACTACAGAATCAGTTGTTGATATCCACAAAGTAACTTCATGCATTTTGATTGAGATTTCACTGCATCTATAGATCAAGTTGGGAAGAACTGACATCTTGACAATACTGAGTCTTCCTACTCGTAAGCTTGGAATCTCTCTCCATTCACTTATTTCCTCTTTGATATCGTTCATCAGAGTTTTGCAGAGTTTTGCAGACCATACAGGTCCTATATATATTTTTTAGATTTATACCTAAGTACTTCACTTTGGGGGGGTGCTAATGTAAATAGTAATGTGTTTTTAACTTCAAATTCTACTGGTTCATTGCTGGATTCACCTTTCTACTTGCTGAAATACATCCTTTAATATATTTTTGTGATGTCTTATGGGTGGAAAACTCTATTGTCCGAAAATGCTATTGTGTTTTTCCTAGCACCTGAATACTATTTGAAGTGAGGCTAAAACTCTGAGTTGACAGTTATTTTTTCTTTAGCACTTTGAAGACAATAAACTACTGTCTTTCAGCTTCTGTTGTATAGGAGACACTGGTGGTGTCCACCCACACCCCCACTACATGGTTTGTGCTTCTTTCCCCAGATGCTGTGAGGACTGGATGCCAGCGGCTCACAGCTGCACCCTTCTCAAGGGATATGCCCTGGAATGGGAAGAACCCGCTCACCCTGAAGTGACAGGAAGGCTATGCTGCCTCCACCCCTCACTACCCCATCCCACCCCATTCCTTAGCACCCCATCCAGTGACTGACTAATGTAGGAATAGAAAAGTTTAGCTCAGACTTCCCTGGTGGCGCAGTGGTTAAGAATCCGCCTGCCAATGCAGGGGACATGGGTTTGAGCCCTGGTCCAGGAAGATCCCACATGCCGCGGAGCAACTAAGCCCGTGCGCCACAACTATGGAGCCTGCGCTCTACAGCCCACGAGCCACAACTACTGAGCCCGTGTGCCACAACTACTGAGCCTGTGCTCTAGAGCCTGCGAGTCACAACTACTGAAGCCCACGCGCCTAGAGCCCACGCTCCACAACAAGAGAAGCCACTGCAATGAGAAGCCCGTGCGCTGCAATGAAGAGTAGTCCCCGCTCACCGCAACTAGAGAATGCCGGCACCCAGCAACAAAGTCCCAATGCAGCCAAAAATAACTAAATAATTTTTTTTAAAAAAAGCAAAGTTTGGCTCTGTTGTCCCAAGGTAGGAAAACTCCAGCTGTCGTTCATAGATTGTCACAGGGTCAGGCTGAGACTCTCCTTCAGCTCTTGTCTAGCGGCTACTTGTCTAACAGCAAGACTCTACACGGTTCCCTTGCCCCACCTTGCTCCCTCACTACCTTTCAGGTTTACCCTTCAATAAAAGTCTCCATCTCAGGCTCTTCTAGGGAACCAGACCTAAGACATATTTTAACTGACAATAATAATTAGAATCATAGCCAAAAGTTATCAAGCACTTAATGTAGGCCAGGCACTGATAAGTCCTTTATCCGTATTATCTCATTTAATTCTCACAATGATCCTATGGGATACGAACACTATTATTTCCACTTGTGTTAGTTTGCTGTGGTGGCTGTAACAAATCACTGCAAACTGGATGGCTTACAACCACAGAAATTTATCATCTCCCAGTTCTGGAGGCCAGAAGTCTTAACTAAAGGTGTTGGCAAGGCCACGTTCCCTCCGGAGGCTCTAGGGGAGAAACTGTCCTTTGCCTCTGGGGGCTGTCCGCTTTCCTTGACTTCTGGCTACGTCTTTCCAATCTTTGCCTCCATGGTTACACTGCCTCCTTCTCTTCTGTGTGTCTGTCTTATAAAGATTCATATGATTGTACTTAGGGCCCAGCTGGATAATACATGATAAGCTTCTTCTCCCAAGATCATTAACTTAATAATACCTTTTGCCATGTAAGGTAATGTTCACTCTTTTGCCATATAAATCATAGGCTCTGGGGATTAGGAAGCGAACGTATCTTTTTTGGATGCTACCATCAGCACACTACAACAGTTTATGGATGATGGGAAAGGTGGCAAAGGCAAAAGTAAAAAGTAAGCTAAGCAGAAATCACAAATTAAGATGGAAGAAACGTATCAGTAAAAACAGTAAAATTAAATGGCCAGAGCATCTCAGAATAGAATGGAAACAAAATATAGCTAAATGTGGTTTAGAGGAGACATACCAAAATTATAAGACTAAAGAAGGTTGAAGGGAGAAAGATTAAAGAGGATACACCAGGAAAGCACTATTTCAAAGAAAGCTGGAGTGGCTATAGTCACGACAGACAAAAACCAACCTTAAGGCAGGAGGCCTTCCTAAGAGTTAGTTGGAAGCTTTAGTCATGATTGGTCAACACTGGTGGGAGCAGCTCTGCTTTATAATGCATTCACCCTTGGATCCTGGCTGTTGGGTTAATCTCTATCCAAAACTTTGCGGGTCCCATGATAGAAGGAAAGAAAAAGACATCATGAACCATGTGCTTGGCTTTTAAATCTTCTATTTGAAAGTGGGGCTTCTCACTTCCACTCAACTTCACTGCCCCAACCAAGTTACACAAGTAAACTTTATGACAAGGGAAGAGACGTAGAATCTTGCCTTAGTGGGAGGAGTGAATATTTTAATAATAATAATACAGTCTACCATAATGGCCCACTGCAGAATGATCAACAAAACAATTCACCAGGAAGTTATAAAAATTGTTATTTTATGTAAATGATGATTTTGCTGCAAAATATATCTTACACTGACAAAATTACATTAAGAAATGAGTATTTTACAATCATACTTGAAAATTTCAGAGTATTTCTATCCAAAATAGATAAAGCAAGTAGATAAAGTTAAGATATTAAAGACTCACTCAACAAAGCAAGCAAGCTTGATCAGACAGACATGAATATGGAATGCTGCACCAACAAATGAAGAACATCCATGGAACATTCATGAAAATTGAACTTGAACTAGTGCAGAAACATCTCAGAAATTTTAGAAGTATTAATATCATAGAACAAATTTTCTGACAAATTGTATTTATATGAAAAAGAACAATAAAGAGAGAGACCAATGCAGTCCCAGAAATAAATATGTTAGAAATTTCAATTCATTCTTAGATAACCCTTTGGATATAGTAAATCACTACTTAAGTAACAAAATATTTAGAATTGAGCAATAAAAGTATAGTATATTAAAACTTATACAGCTTTAAGTACAACTGTAACTGTACTTAAAGTTGTACTTAAAGATAAATGTATAGTCTTAAAATACATTTACTAGAAAATAAAGACTGAGTTGTATCTGAATATTAAGAATGTAGAAAATAACAAGGTAATACACAAAGCTTTTTTGTAAAACAAAATAATAAAAACTAAGAACAAAATTAATAAACAGAAAACAAAAAATTGAAACCAACAAGAAAGTTCAGCAAGTTTGTTACAGATGTAATTAATTTCTAAAAGTCAGTTGTGGCCCTATGTATAAGCAAAGGTAGCTTTAAAATAGTATTTAAAAAAATTTTTAAGTATATAAAAATAATAGAAAATAATAATGGTATAGGGAAATAATCATAACAAAAGCTATATATTACATTTCTAAAAAAATAATAAAATGTTATTGAAACATGTTAAAGAAAGCATAAATGAAGAGGTATGTCATAAGTGGGAAGATAATATTATGAAACTGATCTTTCTCTTCAAACTAATCTAAATATTTTATGTAATTTCAATAAACTAAAACAAGGATCTTAGAGGACTATGACAAGCTGATTCTAAAATGTGTATAGAAAATAAAAAGATGAGGAGGACATTCAAGATGGTGCAGGAGTAAGACGTGGAGATCACCTTCCTCCCCCAAAATACATCAAAAATACATCTACAGGGCTTCCCTGGTGGCGCAGTGGTTAGGGGTCCGCTTGCCGATGCAGGAGACACGGGTTTGAGCCCTGGTCTGGGAGGATCCCACATGCCACGGAGTGGCTGGGCCCGTGGGCCACGGCCGCTGGGCCTGCGCATCCGGAGCCTGTGCTCCGCAACGGGAGAGGCCGCAACAGTGAGAGGCCTGCATACCGCAAAAAAAAAAAAAAAAAAATTCATCTACATGTGGAACAACTCCTACAGAACACCTACTGAATGCTGGTAGAAGACCTCAGACTTCCCAAAAGGTAAGAAACTCCCCACATACCTGGCTGTGTGACTGATAGGGTCTTAGCGTTCCAGCCGGTGTCAGGCCTGAGCCTCTGAGGTGGGAGAACCGAGTTCAGGACACTGGACCACCAGAGACCTCCTGGCCCCATGTAATATCAATTGGCAAGAGCTCTCTGAGAGATCTTTCTCTCAACACTAAGACCCAGCTCAACTCAACAACCAGCAAGTTCCAGTGCTGGACACCCCATGCCAAACAACTAGCAAGACAGGAACACAACCCCACCCATTAGCCTAAAATCATACTAAGTTCACAGACACCACAAAACACACCACCAGATGAGGTTCTGCCCACCAAAAGATGAGATCCAGCCTCAACCACCAGAACATATGCACCAGTCCCCTCCACCAGGAAGCCTACAAAAACCACTGAAGCAACCTTACCCACTGAGGGAAGACACCAAAAACAATGGTAACTATGAACCTGCAGCCTGCAAAAAGGAGACCCAAACACAGTAGGTTGAGCAAAATGAGAAGACAAGGAAATACGCATCAGATGAAGGAGCAAGGTAAAAACCCACCAGACCAAACAAATGAAGAGGAAATAGGCAGTCAACCTGAAAAAGAATTGAGAGTAATGATAGTAAAGATGATCCAAAAACTTGGAAATAGAATGGAGAATATACAAGAAACATTTAACAAGGACCTAGAAGAAATAAAGAGTAAACAAACAATGATGAACAACACAACAAATGAAATTAAATCTTCTCTAGAAGGAATCAATAGCAGAATAACTGAGGCAGAAGAACGGATAAGTGAGCTGGAAGATAAAATAGTGGAAATAACTACCGCAGAGCAAAATAGAAAAGAATGAAAAGAATTGAGGACGGTCTCAGAGACTTCTGGAATAACATTAAATGCACCAACATTCGAATTATAGGGGTCCCAGAAGAAGAAGAGAAAAAGAAAGGGACTGAGAAAATATTTGAAGAGATTATAGTTGACAACTTCCTTAATTTGCAATTCTCACAGGGAAGCTTATAGCAATACATTACTACCTCAAGAAACAAGAAACATCTCAAATAAACAACCTAACCTTACACTTAAAGCAATTAGAGAAAGAAGAACAAAAAAAAAAACCAAAGTTAGCAGAAGGAAAGAAATCATAAAGATCAGATCAGAAATAAATGAAAAAGAAATGAAGGAAACAATAACAAAGATCAATAAAACTAAAAACTGGTTCTTTGAGAAGATAAACAAAATTGATAAACCATTACCCAGACTCATCAAGAAAAAAAAGGAGAAGACTCAAATCAACAGAATTAGAAATGAAAAAGGAGAAGTAACAACTGACACTGCAGAAATACAAAGGATCATGAGAGATTACTACAATATTACATATTACTATATGCCAATAAAATGGACAACCTGGAAGAAATGGACAATTTCTTAGAAAATTGCAACCTTCTGAGACTGAACCAGGAAGAAACATAATATATAAACAGACAAATCACAAGCACTGAAATTGAAACTGTGATTAAAAATCTTCCAACAAACAAAACACCATGACCAGACAGATTCACGGGCGAATTCTATCAAACATTTAGAGAAGAGCTAACACCTATCCTTCTCAAACTCTTCTAAAATATAGCAGAGGGAGGAACACTCCCAAACTCATTCTATGAGGCCACCATCACCCTGATACCAAAACCAGACAAAGATGTCACCAAGAAAGAAAACTACAGGCCAATATAACTGATGAACATAGATGCAAAAATCCTCAACAAAATACTAGCAAACAGAATCCATCAGCACATTAAAAGGATCATACACCATGATCAAGTGGGATTTATCCCAGGAATGCAAGGATTCTTCAGTATATGCAAATCAATCAATGTGATACACCATATTAACAAACTGAGGATAAAAACCATATGATCATCTCAATAGATGCAGGAAAAGCTTTCGACAAAATTCAACACCCATTTATGATAAAAACCCTCTGGAAAGTAGGCACAGAGGGAACTTACCTCAACATAATAAAGGCCATATATGACAAACCCACAGCAAACATCATTCTCAATGGTGAAAAATTGAAACCATTTCCACTAAGATCAGGAACAAGACAAGGTTGCCCACTCTCACCACTATTATTCAACATAGTTTTGGAAGTTTTAGCCACAGCAATCAGAGAAGAAAAAGAAATAAAAGGAATCCAAATTGTAAAAGAAGAAGTAAAACTGTCACTGTTTGCAGATGACATGATACTATACATAGAGAATCCTAAAGATGCTACCAGAAAACTACTAGAGCTAATCAATGAATTTGTTAAAGTAGCAGGATACCAAATTAATACACAGAAATCTCTTGCATTCCTATACACTAATGATGAAAAATCTGAAAGAGAAATTAAGGAAACCCTCCCATTTACCATTGCAACAAAAAGAATAAAATACCCAGGAATAAACCTACCTAGGGAGACAAAAGACCTGTATGCAGAAAAGTATAAGACTCTGATGAAAGAAATTAAAGATGATCCAAACAGATGGAGAGATATACCATATTCTTGGATTGCAAGAATCAACACTGTGAAAATGACTATACTACCCAAAGCAATCTACAGATTCAATACAATCCCTATCAAACTACCAATGGCATTTTTCACAGAACTAGAAAAAAAAATTTCACAGTTTGTATGGAAACACAAAAGACCCCGAATAGCCAAAGCAATCTTGAGAAAGAAAAATGGAGCTGGAGGAATCAGGCTCCCTGACTTCAGACCGTACTACAAAGCTACAGTAATCATGACAGTATGGTACCGGCACAAAAACAGAAATAGAGATCAATGGAACAGGATAGAAAGCCCAGAGATAAACCCACGCACCTGTGGTCACCTTATCTTTGATAAAGTAGGCAAGAATATACAATGGAGAAAAGACAGCCTCTTCAATAAGTGGTGCTGGGGGGGCTTCCCTGGTGGTGCAGTGGTTGAGAGTCCACCTGCCGATGCAGGGGACACGGGTTCGTGCCCCGGTCTGGGAAGATCCCACATGCCGCGGAGCAGCTGGGCCCGTGAGCCATGGCCGCTGAGCCTGCGCATCCGGAGCCTGTGCGCCACGACGGGAGAGGCCACAACAGTGAGAGGCCCACATACCAAAAAAAAAAATAAAAAAGTGGTGCTGGGAAAACTGGAGAGCTACAGGTAAAAGAATGAAATTAGAACACTCCCTAACACCATACACAAAAATAAACTCAAAATGGATTAAAGACCTAACTGTAAGACCAGACAGTATAAAAGTCTTCGAGGAAAACATAGGCAGAACACTCTATGACATAAATCACAGCAAGATCCTTTTTGACCCACTTCCTAGAGAAATGGAAGTAAAAACAAAAATAAACAAATGGGACCTAATGAAACTTCAAAGCTTTTGCACAGCAAAGGAAACCATAAATAAGACAAAAAGACCACCCTCAGAATGGGAGAAAATATTTGCCAATGAAGCAACTGACAAAGGACTAATCTCCAAAATTTACAAGCAGCTCATGCACTCAATATCAAAAAAAGCAAACAACCCAATCCAAAAATGGGCAGACGACCTAAATAGACATTTCTCCAAAGAAGATATACAGATTGCCAACAGACACATGAAAAAATGCTCACTATCACTCATCATTAGAGAAATGCAAATCAAAAGTACAGTGAGGTATCACCTCACACCCGTCAGAATGGCCATCATCAGAAAATCTACAAACAATAAATGCTGGAGAGGATGTGGAGAAAAGGGAACCCTCTTGCACTATTGGTGCGAATGTAAATTGATACAGCCACTATGGAGAACAGTATGGAGGTTCCTCGAAAAACTAAAAATAGAACTACCATACGACCCAGCAATCCCACTACTGGACATATACCCTGAGAAAACCATAATTCAAAAAGAGTCATGTACCACTATCTTCATTGCAGCTGTATTTACAATAGCCAGGACATGGAAGCAACCTAAGTGTCCATCGACAGATGAATGGATAAAGAAGATGTGGCACATATATACAATGGAATATTACTCGGCCATAAAAGGAAACGAAACTGAGTTAGTTATAGTGAGGTACATGGACCTGGAGTCTGTCATACAGAGTGAAGTAAGTCAAAAAGAGAAAAACAAATACCATATGGTAACACATATGTATGGAATCTTAAAAAAAAGGTTCTGATGACCCTAGGGGAAGGACAGGAATAAAGACGCAGACATAGAGCATGGACTTGAGGGTATGGGGAGGGGGAAGGGTAAGCTGTGACGAAGTGAGAGAGTGGCATGGACATATATACACTACCAAATATAAAATAGATAGCTAGTGGGAAGCAGCCACATAGGACAGGGAGATCAGCTCGGTGCTTTGTGACCACCTAGAGGGCTGGGATAGGGAGGGTTGGAGGGCGGGAGACGCAAGAGGGAGGGGATATGGGGATATATGTATAGGTACAGCTGATTCACTTTGTTACACAGCAGCAACTAAGACAACAATGTAAAGCAATTATACTCCAATAAAGATGTTAAAAAAAAAAAAAAGAAAAAGATGAAAAATTGACCAAAGACTTTTAAGAAGAACAAAGTGGGCATAATCATTATATCAGATATTAATGTAAAGCTAAAGTTAAAATAATGTGACACTGCTGCAGAAATGAAGAAAACATACTAGAAGGCCCAGGACAGAACCTTGAATATAATGAAAGCTGGTATATAGGACAGAGTGATGAGTACCGGGTAAAGTACAGGGTAAGAAATAAATGATGCCAAGATCACAAGGTACTCATTTGGAGAAAACCAAAGTTATATTCCTCACTTCAGACCAAAAATATATTCCACATGGATCTAAAAACTAAATACAAAATAAATCTTTAAAAACTTTCAGAAGAAAATTAAAGAATATCTTTATGACTTCAGGTACGAAAGGATTTCTTAAGACACAAAAAGCACCAGCCATAAAGAAGCCTTATAAATTTCACATTAAAACTTAAAACCTGTGAACATGAAAAGTTACCATGTACAAATTGGAAAGACAAACCACAAATAAGGAAAAGATTTATGCAAGACATACAGCCAACAAGGATTTATATCCAGAATATATAGACACTAAATAAGCAAAAGCAAACAATCCTATGGAGGAAAATTGGCAACTGGAATAAACAGGCAATTCTTAGGGGGGGGAAAAAAGCTGAAATGGCCAATATATGAAACTATAGCCAACTCACTAGTAATCGTAGAAATGTAAATTACAACAGCGATATACCATGTCACATCCATCTGTTGGCAAAGGTTTAAAAGTCTAATGATAGCAAATGCTGGTGAGGGTACGGAGCAATTGGAACTTGCTGCAAAGGCAGAGTTAGGCAACCACTTTAGAAAACACCTCGGCTAAGTCTAGTTCTGTTGAAGAGGTGCACGGCCTTAAGGTCTAGCGAGCGCAGCTCTAAGTATCTTCCCTGGGGAAGCCCCGTGTGTCTTCATTAGGAGCCCTGCATGAGCATATTCACTGTCACATGTTTGTAATGGGAAAAATATAGGAAAACAACTTGAAAGATCATCAATGGAAGAACGGATGAATTGGAATACAGTCATGCAGCCCAGTAATCTACAGCAGTGCAAATGAAAAACTTAGACCTGCAGTGAGTAACATGGACAAATCTAAAATACATAACATTAAGTGAAAAGAACATTACAAAATGTTTTACGGAATAAAACCTATTATGGGGCTTCCCCGGTGGTGCAGTGGTTGAGAGTCCGCCTGCCGATGCGGGGGACGCGGGTTCGTGCCCCGGTCCGGGAGGATCCCACGTGCCGCGGAGCGGCTGGGCCCGTGAGCCATGGCCACTGAGCCTGTGCGTCCGGAGCCTGTGCTCCGCAATGGGAGAGGCCGCAGCGGTGAGAGGCCCGCGTACCACAAAAAAAAAAAAAAAAAAAAAAAACACCTATTATGTAAAGTTTAATACCAAGCAAAAAATCCCAATACTTTATAATGTCAATGAGTATATTGAATATGGAAAAATTATCTGATAAACAACAAATATAGAGCCATGGGTACCTCTGAGGGAGAAAGGAGTAGGATGGAACAGGGGAGAAGTGTGGCGATGGGATGTCAACGAAATACAGCAAAAGAGAAAATGCTAAGATCTGGCCCATCTAGTGGGTGAGTACACAAACGTTTGCTATTACTCTCTTTGACGTACATCCTAAATATTTCAGGTAAACAAGTAGGAACAAGTAGTAGAGACTTCATCCCCAGCTTGCTCCTACAAGGAGAAAAGGCAAAATTCCCATTCTCTATGGGCTGCATTTGACATAGGAGAAAGGACATAAGGTCCCTTCAATTCCACTGAAATAAGAACTGGAAATCGGTCTCTTCGCCCCCTCCCTCCAACTGGCGTTTTATCGCCACTTGTGTATCTATGTCCTTCTCTCTGTCTCTTCACTACGGGTCATCTACTCATTATATTCTCCTGGTCCCTCAGAGTACCCCAGTGCCAAGCCTACTGACATTTCTGCTCAAATACCTCCACTGACCAGCTCCCTGAGAGAATCTGATTGACCAGTGCTCTGGTAAGCTGGCCTTGGACCAAGTGTCTACTTCTAACTCAACCAGCTTGGGCTGAGAGAGAAGAAGTAATACAATCAACAGGGATGTCTTTTCACGGTTTGTGGGCTAGACAGGATCTCAAGGATGGTTTGGTAAAGCACACCAACTTCCCCGTCCAGCCCGTCAACCCAGTTTAAGCGGGGAGGGAAGTCCATGGAGTCAGAACAGAGCTGCCCAGAAGTGAAGACAGTGCGCTGCGCTGAAGCACTCGTCCTGTCTTCCCCACGCGACTTCTCAAGTGACCATCTGAAGAGCCGACAACAGAGAATTCCTCACTTCATACTGTTTGCATGGACAACAGACTCGCGCACAATGAGAGCCCGATGGAAAAGCATCCACGTGCAGAGAACAGGGAGACGGGGAGTGGTCCATCTACTTGCAGCAAGCAAGAGGTCAGACGTGCCACTGTGTGGGCCTCTGCAACTGGATGCGTCATCTCCACCCCAGGCCACTCACTAAGCCCCTCTCCGAGAACTCACGTCAGTAAAGGCACCCTATCCATGCAGCTGCTCCAGCCAGAAACCTGGGCAGCCCTTCCCCCTCTCTCCCAGCTAACCCCCGACGACATCCTGGGTGCTTCTCACTGTCTGCCCACTTCTTCCTATTTGTCAATACCACCTCCCACCTGTTTCAACTTGCCCTTATCTCACCTGGTCTTCTGCAAGAGCTGCCCACAATGCAGGCAAAGGAATCCCTAGACACTCCCACCGGGACGCCTGTATTCAGGCAATCATCGTCTATGACATTTCCACAATGTGCCAGCCGCTGTAACGGGCACTGGATACAGACTGGCTAGAAAAGTCGTGACGATCCTTGCATTTTTACTGGCAGAGCATGACAGCCATTAAAAAACAAACATGAAAATCATTTTAATTATAAGTTGGATAAGAGCTCTGAAGGAAAAGATCTGTTCTTTGAGATTGTGTAACCAGGGAAGCCTCCTGTACTTTCAGGCACTCGGGAAAGGCTTCCCTTTTGACCTGAGGCTGAGAGGGTCACAGTCTCCTTCTTTAGGATAAAGATAACATGTGGCAGAGCCAGACGTAATTCAGCTCCTGCCTCCCTTCCTGTCTAACTTCATCTCCACTTCCTCCCAGCAGCCTGGACCCCTCCCAGACCTGAAGATGTCACCTTCTCCCTCATGGCAGGACCTGCATGCATGCCACGCCCTCAACTGTCCCCCTTCCCTCGCCCTGTCATCCAGCCAATCACTGTCAGGCATTGCTTAGTCACCCCTTTCTCTGAGAAGCCACGCCTGCCACCCCAAGGAGAGGGCCAGCCTAGGTCTGTGTGTCATACAAATCGTCCCTTCAATGTCTGTTAGACACCAGGCTCCA
Source organism: Kogia breviceps (assembly GCF_026419965.1). Classification (NCBI taxonomy): domain Eukaryota; kingdom Metazoa; phylum Chordata; class Mammalia; order Artiodactyla; family Physeteridae; genus Kogia; species Kogia breviceps. The sequence goes on from NC_081316.1 coordinate 120,344,956, forward strand.
TATGTGCAGGGGCGCTTCTGTCTTCCTTCTCAGTGGACCCCAGGATGTGGGCTATCAAACATGCTTCAAACATAACTGCTGAAGAATCGAGTGAATGAATAATGTGTCCGACTTGGCTTCATAGAAACTCAGCCTTCAAACTGAAAAGGACCTCAGAAGCCACCTAATCTTCCTCCCACCGGATGCACAATCACATATGTCACAGCCTCTTCCAAACGTTGCCCCTGCCCCCCAGCTCAGCAGGGAGCTCCTCGAGGACCAGGGCAGCAGCTCATTCATCCCAGTACCTCCTTCCTCTACGTGGTCACTGACCAGAGAGCTCCAAGACAATCACTGTCTCCCTCCACAGCCTAGAACCTATGTGGTACAGAGCAGCCAGTGACTTGCATAAAGGGGTTCCACCAGATCCGGCTGCAAACGAGCTTGTCCTGGCTCCTCCTGTCTCACTGAGGGTCACTCCACACTCATCGCCAACCCTGCCCTGCACGTCCCTCCAGAGTACCCAAGGCTCACGCTGGCAACATCCCATCTTCTCCCAGGAGCCCCCTCTCCCCCTCACACAGTGTCACCGTGTGCTCATCACTGGCCAGATGCCTCGCCAAGCCCTGGTCTTCTCCTCGGCACTGTGATCTCTACTACAGGGAGTTAGCAGGGAGCCAAGGACCGTCACGCTCACACACGCACACGCACGCACACACACAGCACAAGCGCCAGAGACAGAGTTTGCCTCATTTCCCATCTTCAGGGCAGCCTCCAGCTTTAAGTCCTCCACTCTTGGCAGCAGCCTTTGCCTTTGGGAGAAAGACAAGCAACTTTAGAGTGATATGGAAATCACCCCCAAACATTAGCAAGCCTTGCGGGACTTGGAGCTGGTCCCAAACCAAATTCAATCAGCCCTTTTTTCCGCCCCTCCACGGCTGCCTCCAGCTGAGACCCATCTCATACAGTGGAGCCCAGTGAATGAGGTGCACCTGATAGCCCCACGAGGGCCCAGCCCCACAGAAAGGCCCACGAGGAAGGAGGAGGGGGAGGGGAGGGAATGGAGCCAGGCCTGGGACAGCTGCCATGTTCAGCCTGCTTCTGACAGAGGCCTCTGCCTACACTGAGAAGGACCTTCGGCCAAAACACAAATTTACATGGCAAGGAAGTGATTCTGCTGGACTGCTGGACCCAGATCCCGAGCTTTTAGAGACTGAAAATGTTCAGCCTCTCAGTGTCTGGCTCAGAAAGCCCTAAATCCCCCGGCTTGTCAGATTAATAATTGATATTTGCAAGTGGATGTTGTAATACTAGTACCTCTCACCGTCTCTTATCCATAGAAACCTAATTGTAAAGGATTCGCTGCATTCGATCCTCTGATAAGACAATGAAATTTCAAAGGATCCATAAGGAGAGGCTGAGGACAGCCTTCAGCACACAGCCCTGTGTGCTCTGAAAACAGAACAGTGCGTCTATATAACTATCTCCCCAGCAACAGTGGAGTTTGGGGGACCTGTGAACAGAGAGAGAATCAGAAGGACAGAAAACTGACCAAACGAGTGTCAAGGTAAATGCTGAACAGCAATTCCATGGAACAAAATATAAAATGTTTGCCCTAATCCTTCTCAAGATTGACAGTATTTTCTCCACCTGTCACACGTTACAAACTGACAGCCATCGACAGATGCTACCCCAGGGTTTCCCTAGCAAAGCCCCCACCAAATCCTGTTATATCAAAATAAGTATCAAACATCTGGAGGATCTGGATACCCTAAGTGATGTCTCTCTCCTTGAAATGTCACAGTCTAACAGCCTAACAAGAGTAAATCCAAGGGGAACTGGAAAACTGAAGGATGTAAATGCCTCCTTCTGTGCAGCGGGGAGAGCTCTCTCCCGTCCTCCAAGCAACAGGGTCTTACGTTGGGTTGGGTTCAGTTGAGTTGGGTGTACTGTGTTGCATTGGGTTGGGCTGTGAATTGGGTGGTGTTGTGTTGGGTCAGGTTGGGATGGGTTGGATTGCATTGGGTGGTGTTGGCTTGGGTTGTGTTGGCTTGGGTTGACTTGGGTTAAGTTAGGTTGTGTTGGGTTCAGTCATGTTGGGTTGGGTTGTATTGTGTTGCACTGCATTGGGTTGGGTTAGGTTGTGTTGGGTTGGGTTGTGTTGCTGTGTGTTTTGGTTCCATCACTGCCATGTTTAGAGAAATAAGACATGAAGCTTGGAGCCAGACGGTCTGGAGTTTTACTGCAGCCCCACAGTGCTGTGACCTTAGCTCAAACACGTAACTTCTCAGAGCCTTGGTTCCTGGGGTAGGAACAGGAGTAGAAATGGGAATAATATTGACTTCCTTGGTTTGTCTGGAAGCCAAGAATTGCTGTTATCAATGACATCTGTACCCTGTGAGTGCTGCCACGCTCATCACAAAGTCCCTGCAATGGTACAAATATGCCTGTCAGGTGAGGCCGTGCATGCCCAGGACCTGCAAAGTTACAAGAAAGTGAAAGTTATAGTTGCTGATCCTTCCTGGTAAATGATGCAAAATCCTCATGAATCGTACAAGATGCCTCATGTGTAAACACAGATATCATTTAAAGCAGCAAAGTTATTTCTGAACTGTGCTTCAGCACTTTGAACTATGGATTCCTACGTAGCTTCGACTTCTAATTTCCTAATAAATCCCCGTCTCCCACAAGAGGACTGAAAACACATCTCTGCCTCCCCTCGAGGACAATCGTCTCTGAGAGTGGATATCCCTGCCCCTGGAGTACCGGCCAGCTGTGCTGGCCCCCAGGGTCAATGCCCTCTCTCAGGGATGCCTGTTCTAATGACAGAGATACTTCCCAAATCCAGGGCAGATTAGGAAATCCCGCACACAGACTGCGGGTCAAACTCATTTCCTGCCTGCAGTCTGTTTCACTCCTTCCAGGCCCCTTCTCCCACATAAGCCAAGGATGCAGCTGTGTTTGGGCTAACGTTCCTACAGGGGAAAGGGAACATTGCTTCAAGGCAGTAAGAGGATGATAATTAAAGTAAACAATAAAATGAAGATGTCATCAGCATTTTCAAAATATGAGTTCCAACCAACAGCACAGCACATGGAGCTGGGGCCATTCCATTTTGGCAAACATCCCCAGTCTTGGAAGCAGGGGGACCACCGTGTCCCTCCAGGACAGAGTCTGGCTGGGCCCCCTGGGGAGCTCCAGGAGAGGCCTGCATTCTCTAGGCCTAGGTCTTCCCCCGACCGTTCGTTTGCTGCCTTTGTAGTGTGATTGCTAGAGCTCTGTAATACCAAGCCTCTGAGGGGCGAGCAGGAAGGAGAAGGGACATGGGTGGGGCTGGAGTAAGACGATCATCTCTGCTCTGGGAAATGAGACAGATCAAGTCAACTGGCCCCTGGGAAGATGTGGCCAGGCCAGATGGACAAGACTGGAACAAAAGCGAAAGAATTCAACAGGCACCACAGGGTAAAAGCCAGCCTTCAAGTCTGGCCAGCAAGCCTTCAGAAGAGCCAGTCAGGGGCTGAGAGTAGAACATCCAGGGTCGAGAGCTGGTGGTACAAAATGTAAATACCAAAAGCACAAGAAAGTTTAAAAATTACCTATACTGTCCCTTCTCCCAGAGACAACCATTGTTTATATGTTGATGTACGTTCTACATGTCTTATACGTGTATATACAACGACCAGCACAAGTTCAAGGTCATAACATACATAGCATCTACTGTGTGCCCTGCTCCCTCCACCTGGAATATTCCATGAACGCTCTTCCATGTTGCTTCTGTCTTAGTCAACGCTGGTTTATGACAAATGAAACCCACTAAAAGTAGACGCAAAGGGAGTTGATTATATAAACCAGGAATCTGTCCTAGAACCCAGGAAAGGACAGCTGGGACGGGAAGGCCCAGCACCAGTTCCTCACTCTCCACGGTGCGTGGCACCCGGCCGTGCTCTCTCTGCACCGTCCCCTCCCGCTGGCCAGTCCCCTGTTTCTGTGCCCAGCAGCGACCAACAGCTGCCCTCCTGGGCCCCCCTCTCACCCATAATGCACAACATCAGCCTACTAAACTCCCAGCCCAAACGCCCCAGCCTGCTGAGCTGCCCGACTCAGATTAGGTCACCGCCCTCGAAGCGGTCAGCCATGGCTCGCGGGACCGGGAGAGGCAGGGAATTGACGTGCCAGTGCATTAAAGAAATGGACTTACCTACAAATGTCATTCACTGGCTCTTCCTTTAAAGGGTATGTCGGGAAAACAGTCTGCACTAGTCAGGGCAGACTAACTGCTATTTACGAAACCCCGAAGGCTTATTTCTTGCTCACATCCCGGTCGACTGTGGGTGGCAGGGGTGTCGGGGGTGAGGCCAGGAGGGGCACCGCTGCTAGATCATTTGGAGTCCTCCCCGGCCCTTCTGAACCCAGCTGGCGGGACGAAGGGAAGGTCAGAGGGGAACTGGAAGTGGGCGTCTCGCCTGGCCATACCCAACTACAGGCCACGAGGGAGAGGACGCAGGCCACCCTTCCGCTCCACTCTCCCCCAGCACAGCTCACACCCCGCCCTCTCCACAGAGACCCGAAGCCACCCCTGCGCTCACGGCCCTCTCGTCTGGGCTGGACGCGCCTCCCGCGGGTGGTGACCTGCGAAACACAGGCAGTGTCTGCTGTTCACAAACCCAACTTGAGATAGTGGAGCAGGACGAGGTAGCCACGGTTACACAGTCCTGTCCCGGAGGAGAGGGTGCAGCGGGCACCCCAGCGGACACCTCGTCCACAGCCCCACCTCTGCCCACGGGGAGCTGTTCCCCGCCACTCACCCCTCTCGGCCTCGTGGTAACGGGGCGTCAGGGCTCCCAGCCCCCCGATTCTCGGGCATCCCGGACACATTCACTGCTGCGTCCTGCCGGACAGGAGAGCGGGGGCCTGCAGGTCTTTGCTCACTCGGCCACCCCTCGCTTTCTGCAACGGAAACACCTCAGAGGCTTGGCAGCTTCCGGTCAGTCCCTGTGTGAAAAAAACAAACCTCTCTCGACGTAATCCTAAAACGTGCACAACTTCTTAGTTTCTTCCCTCACCTTCGTGCCTCTCATTTTCTCATCAGCCGTCTGGAGGCTTCCACGGGACGCCACACCCCAACCTCACTTTCTGCTACGGGACCAAGTTTTGATTTCGCTGGGTCACTGTCTCTCACAAACTTTCGCAATCATACGCCCTGCTCTTTAGGGAGCAACCGGCTTTCCCAAACCCTTTGTGGCTGATCGTGTCCAAAACATGGCCGTGGCCATTTTGCCAGCCAGGCTCTCTGCTGTCCCGAGCCTGACACCCAGCCCACCGTGCGTGAGGGCCTCGCTCCCCCGCCTCTAAGCACGGGCAGCCTCAGTGACTTGGTGATAGTGACCAAGAGGAGGAGGGCAGGGCGCTCGTGCCCGGCGGCCGGCCTGTCTAGGCTGTAAGGACGCTCTCAGGGCCTCACGCAGAGGCCTCCGGCCCCCGGCCCCCAGCCCCCAGCCAGTCCCACACCTCTGAGTGAGTGAGCATCCCAAGACCCCAGTTCCCCGCCCTCCAGCCTCCCAGCTGGGACCCAAACACTGTGGAGCAGACACGAGACGTCCCTGCGGCGTCCTGCCGGAACTCCTGAAGCCCAGAATCCCTGGGAGGAAAAAACGTCTTCGCGCTTCAGATGAACCTAGGGTTATGTGCTATATTTTGGAGTGATTTCTTACACAGCAGTAACAGCTGGAACACGTTTGATGCCCCGAATTTCCACATTTTCTCCACTTCCTTTTATTTTTCTTCAAAGTTAGTTAATTCCTGCCCAACACCCCTCCTGGAGCCGACCCCTCAGGAGGCACGAGCTCTCCCTTCCAAGTCATCGCCGTGAAGCCCTACCAAGCGCTTTATCCCCACACACGGGGTCTCCCACCTCCCAGTCCTCACCACCTGCCACCTGACTAGTAAGTCAACGCCCCATGTTTTAGACTTTTTGTTCTGTAAGCACCACTCCCGGGATCAGTTTCTGTGTCACTCAGGGTGACCTAACCCTGTAACAGAGAGTCCACAATTCAGCAGCTTAACTCTTCAAAGTCTGCTTTTCGGGACTTCCCTGGTGGCCCAGTGGATAAGACTCCGCACCCCCAATGCGGGGGCCCCGGGTTCAAGCCCTGGTCAGGGAACTAGATCCCACATGCATGCCACAACTAAAAAAAAAATTCCGCGCGCCACAACTAAGACCCGGCACAGATAGATATTTTTTTTTTTAAGTCTGCTTTGCACTCACATCACAGCCTGACGCGTGTGGGCAGGGGAGGGGCCCCTGCTCCAACTCGGGCTCCCGCCAGGCCAGTAGACTCCCCTCCAGCAGTGCCCGGCAGCCCTCCTCCCAGGTCGTCTGCATCCCACTGGCATGGAGAGCTTGCACCAGGCCTGGGCGTTGCAAGCTTCACTCCTCCCCACAGACCGTGGTCCCCACATAACTATGAGGAAAGCGTAGCCTGGCTCGGCTATGCCCCCGGGAAGAAGAAACGAGCATCCGGCCAGTCCCATCCCGTCTGCCCGGCGTCAGTGAGAAAGGTCAGCACTGGGCCCCGATGGACCCCTCCCCAGAGTCTCTGCTCTGAGGACCAGACCCTCCCAGCAGTTTGTCCTCAGGCACCTGCTCGAGGTTTGTCTAAGTACTGCCAGGTGGTGGCAGGAAAATGGTCCGAAGATGTCTGTGTCCCATCCCCCTACTCAGTGAGTGTGTGACCTTACATGGCAACAGGGACTGTGCCCAGGTCAGTAAAGTTAAGGACCTTCGTGAGGATCGTCCAGCCGAGCCCAACCTAATGACATGCATCCTTAAAAGCAGAGAAACCTTCCCCGGCCTTGGTCACAAGGTGTGGGGGAGAGGGGTGGAGCGTGACCACAGAAGAAGGTCAGAGAGATGCAACGTTGCTGGCTCTGGAGACAGAGGAGGGCCTGTGCGCCACGGGACTCGGGAGGCTGGAAGACGCAAGAGGCACAGGAGGAAAGTCCAGGAAGGAGCCCGGCCCTGCCGGCGCCGTGACTTTAGCCGCCGAGACCCGTGCTGGACTTCTGACCCACAGAACTGTCCGATGTGCGTTTCAAGCCACTGCTGCTGGAAATGTGCATAGCAGCGGTAAAAAGCTAATGCAGCCAGGAACCGCCCTCAGCTCCAAACTCTGAGTCTCCTATTCCAATATTGCATCGTGTCCAGAGCTCCCAGAGAAATGCGCTCCATGGTCCTGAAACTCTGCCAGAACTTAGACCCAACCTGTCCACACCCCATGGCTCCACCCGCATCCTCTTCAGTCCTCGGAGACTCAGGCAGCCTGACCTAAATGCTGTTTCCGAACACCATTCTGTGCACACGCTGTGACACGTCGCCCTGCCTCCTGGAATTCGGGATCTGCCAGGGTCTGTCCAGAGACCCAGCTTTGAGCGGGACCCTCTGGAGGAGGACAGAGGGATATACCGGTGTGTCCTACAAGTGACCGCTGGAGACGTAGCCCTGGCAGCTCTGGAGAAAGTCTGACCATGTAGCGTCCCCGACCCCTGGTCTCACTATTCTTTCCCCTTGTCTCTTGTAGAGACCCCACCCTCCCTTCAAGGCTCTCAGCGTCCCTTCTCTCCACCACCTCTGATAACTCCCCTAAAGAGAGGACCTGGAGACTACCCCCTGATGGGTATGGTGGATAAGAGCTTAAAGCACTGCACATTTACCCATGGGAGACGGGCCCCTTTAACACATATCTATGATCTAAGCCCAAACACATTTTAGGCAGCTGGTGAGGTGAGAGTACGATTATTTGGGTTTCTGAGTTTTCTCAAGATGCCTTAAATAGGCAGTATGCTACCTGCTCAGCCAAAAGTGAAGTCTAGCCCCATCATGAAAATACACCCACAACTGGGGGAGGAGGAGGAGAAAGAGAGCTGGAGAGAGTTACAAATTGAAGACACAGGCACAGAACGGGATAATGTTCTGGACGGAGTGCGGGCGATGAACCCTCTGGGGGTCAAGAGGAGCTTCACAGGTTGTGGGCGGGAGCAGGGGAGGCTGGGCCAATGCCGGGGCCAGGCCCCTGGCCTGCAGCCACTGTGCTGAGGGTGCAGAGGGACGAGCTCTGTCGGTCCTGGGGGACCACGAGCTCCAGGATGCTCTCCAGGAAGGGCTCGGCCCGAATCCCAGGGCAACACCCCCGCCGCTCCCCTGGACAGGCAATGGGGACCGCAGGAGCAGCTCCCACTCCACCCCAGCAGCCTGTCCAGATCCTCTGGGGAATCCCTGACACGAACCCAACCGGGAGTCCCTGTGATAAGCCAAAGGAATCCATTAGCATAATTAGACCCGACACACCGTGATGTCATTACAATCCTGTGCTGTCTGCTCCCTTCGTTAATGAGCGCACAGTCAGTCAGAGCACAGCTGTCCTGTCCTGTCCTCAATGGCCCTGAATTAGCTCCTGTGTGCAGAAGGGACAGGGTGGGGGGGTTGCAGGGTGGGCTGTCAGTGCCTTGTCGTGCCTGACCTCCCGTCTGCCTGCACCCTCTCTGCACCTGCACATCCCAGCCCTCCTGGGCGGAGAGGAGCCCCTGCCGAGTGCCAGATCTCCTGCGTTCTGAAGCCGGAGAACCAAGGCTGACCCCATTGGTCCAGGACGGTTCATGGAAAGACGGCCCCGAGGCCAAAGGAGAATCTGCCCAGGTGGCACCAGGAGAGACACAGGAGTCTGGCAAGCATGACAGCCTATAGAACGTAGAGACTTGAGCGGCTGGACAGTAACGGGGGAGAAACAGTTCTGGCTAAACCATAGAGGGCAGTATCAGGAAAAGTCAGAACTGAAGGAACTTTACACACTTTGTTTAATGGAAACTATTAATGGGCTGCTATTACTCAAGTCCCTTCCAGTTTCGTCTCTATCACAACCCTTCGAGGCCCCAAATGCCAGAACTCTCTTCAAATTACCTACCAAGAAAGAAACGCCTTTATTTCACAAATAAAGAAATGAGGCAAGGGGCGTGATGAGACCCCAGGACCGAGGTGTCCAGCCGGTTGGGGTTGGGGCTGGGGCAGGGCAACACCCGGGACCAGACCGGCTGTCTCACAGCTGAGCACACGGCTGGGTGACTGTCCACGGGGCCAGGAAGAAACCCAGTGGAATAACACTGAGTATCTTTCAGCATAAGCCACCTTCTGCCTTCTTACCCACAGGGGCATCATTTCACGTTCTCCGACAGAAGGTCAAACAAAAAATACATCAACAGCGAAGCGACAGGAGAAAAGGCAGGGCGATTTTCTTTTGTGAGCATCGGTGGCACCAACACAGGATGAGTAAGACCCAACGTCTGTCAGCACCGCCAGCAGGCCACAGCCCTGGGCACACTGTGTGTCCTGTTAAGTCAATCCTCCAACAGTCCGGTCGGGGAAGGACGGCGATTGCCCCCATTTTCCAACGAGGCAACTAAAGAACAGGAAGGTGAAGTAACTTCCCTCAACTCAGGTCCACACCTGGGAAATCACTGGGCTGGGCCTCGCCCGTCTGCTTACCTGTAACACTGGTTCAGCCCCTGGGAACTTGCCCTCGGCCCCAATCTCCCAGGTTCCATCAGACACCTTCAATACGTTCATTCAACGAGGTGCCCGGCACTGTTCCCGGCACTGAGAGTACTTCGCTGAACAAAGGAGCAAAAATCTCTGCTGTCTTCGAGGAGTAAACACCTAGAGAGACAGACAATAAACAACATCAGAAAATGACACACTGCGTCAGAAGGTGATCAGGACAAGTGTTACAAGGAGAAAGAGCAAGAAAGGGTCTGAGATCAGAAATACTGGAACAGCAAAATTCTAAATGGAGTGTTCAGGGAACGCTCCCCCAGGAGCTGACATCTGGACAAAGAATTGAGGTTAGGGAGGGTACATGTTGTTCAGAGTTTGTTTGTAGATTGTGACAACGTGGATGGACTTTGAGGGCATTATGCTGAGCGAAATAAGTCAGACAGAGAAAGACAAGCACCGTATGATCTCCCTTTTGTGTGGAATCTAAAATTAAAAACAAAGAGCAAAAACCAAGCTGGGTGAAATAGGTGAAGAGGGTCAAACACTAAGTCCTGGGGATGTGATGTGCAGCATGGTATAACTACAGTTGAAATACTGCACTGTGTCTTTGAAAGCTGCTAGCAGGGCACACGATTAAAAGTCCTCATCACAAGAAAAAAATCTGTAGTTATGTACAGTGATGGATGTTTACTAGACTTATTGTGGTGATCATTTCACAATATATACAAATACCGAATCATTATATGGTACATCCGAACCTAATATAACGCACTTAGTAGGTCTTCAGTGTATGCTAATCTCCTTTCCTCTGGATTAGTTTTCTTCTAGGAAGAATGTTTGAAGAGAGTTCAGAAATTGGGGCATCGACCGGCTGGGACAGAGATGAAACTGAAAGGGCTTCTAGTAGCAAAGCCTCGTTAAGAATCCTCAGTGGGGCTTCCCTGGTGGCGCAGTGGTTGAGAGTCCGCCTGCCGATGCGGAGGACGCGGGTTCGTGCCCCGGTCCGGGAGGATCCCACGTGCCGCGGAGCGGCTGGGCCCGTGAGCCGTGGCCGCTGAGCCTGCGCGTCCGGAGCCTGTGCTCCGCAACGGGAGGGGCCACATCAGGGAGAGGCCCGCTTACTGAAAAACACACACACACACACACACACACACACACACACACACACAAAGAAAGAAAAAGCATCCTCAGTGAAGCAGAGGGGACTCAGCCCTGTAGCAGAGATCATATTTAAGAGGCTGTCTGCCTTCTGCCGTGGGTTAATTGTGTCCCCTAAAAATTCAGATGCTGAAGTCCTAGCCCCAGGACCTCTTATTTGGAAATAGGGTCACTGCAGATGAGATCAGTGAAGATGAGGCCATGGGTGCGTAGGGGGGCCGATCCAATATGACTGGCGTCCGTGTGAAAAGGGAGAATTTGGACACAGAGATACCCTCGCGGGAAGAATGCCATGTGAAAGTGAACGAAGAGGTCAGGGTGATGTAGCAGAAGCCAAGGGACGTCAGAGACTGCCAGCAGACCACCAGGAGCTGGGGTGCAGCAGGGAACAGGCTCTCACAGCCCTCGGGAGGAACAGCCCTGCTGACACCTCCATCTCGGACTTCCAGCCTCCAAACCCGTGAGACAATGAGGGCCTTTGTATAAGCCATTCAGCCTGCGGTACTTTGTGACGGCAGCCCTGGCAAACCAGTCACCTTCCAAGCCTATTGTTCCCGACTGCTCCGGGTGGCTGCTATTAAATTGGGGAGGTGGGGGGAGCCCTAGGTGCGAGGAAGGGGTAAAGAAGAAAAAATGAAACACACTGAGAACTGTACCTCGGAAGGAACTTTGGGTGCTGTTACCAGTGTCTGGCACCGACTGGAAGCGAACAGTTCAGAAACCCACCAGAGTTTTCAAAGGAACTGAACACCAAAGGAGCCTGGCAGTGGAAAACTTGCCCCAGACGGAAGCAGGCTGGGAAGGTGGTGCTGTTCCCAAGAGGTCAGTCTCCCCAGCACCTGCCTCAGACGTGACCACAGCAGCCGTGGACAAAGGGCAGAGCAGCAGACAAGGGCTTTTCCCCCGGAGCAGAGCAGGGTCCAACCAAGCGCAGGGCGTCTCCACTCTGCCCGCCCAGCAAGGTGTCACCGCTCCTGTGGATGCTGGGTGCCTGCCATTGGGCACCATCCGAATGGGCGTGGGGGACCCCGGTGGTATTGGGGGCAAGTGTGGGGGGTGGACAGCTTGCCTTTTAGGTCACAGACCTTGAGAAACCACAGGGGATCCTGGCAGGGAAGACCGCGCATCCTCAGAGGCCAGAGTGTGCGAGGGGCTCTGCGTGGGACGGCCAGCCCCAAAAGGTATTCGGGGACCAGAGGGCCACCTGTGGGAGAGCTGGCCGGCTGTCCACCAACACCCGGGTTTCCGCTGTGCCCTCCTCTCCGGGCCCACGGCCAGACTCAACTGCCCAGTCTCTCTCGCCCTTAAACGTGGCCACGTGCAGATCGCTCACCAATGGAACACAAGCGCACACAGGGTGCCTCTTCCTGGCCTCTACGAAGTATCTGTGCCCCCGCCGTGATTCTCCCCCCGCCCCCGCCCCCGCCTCTAGATAAAGAGGCAGCAAGGCCTTCTGAAATAGAAGAAACACTGACTGAAGGACCTTGGGTTCCTCCACCATCGCGGGATGGAACGCCACCTGCTGATCAGAAATTCTGTCGGCGGCCGTCGGGTGAGCTCGAAGCAAACTGCTACTGCACTTAGCCGCTGACGTTTGGGAGGAGCTAGTGCCATCTTAGCTAAAATATGCAGCAACCCAATCAAGGAGGGAATAGCAAGAACCTCTCTGCCAAGAGACATCATGGTGTCTGGAGGTAATCCCTGGATTAAGATTTAGTTCTAGAAGTGACTCTGAATTAACCAGCTCTGTGCCCCAGAAGTCTCGGGACTCCCCCTGGGAAGGGAGGGCGGGTCTGCTCTGGGAGGGGCTCCACCACAGAACCGTCTCACCTTTACCTGGTGGGTGCCTGTGGGCTGGCTTCCAGGTAGGACTTCTGTCTGAAGAAACGAGATCCCAAGGGGTGTGCTGATAAAAATAAAGCTGGACGCCCTGCTCCAGCAGAGCCTCTGAGGACCTTTATTTTTGCCTTGGGCGCTCAAATGCTTGACCCTCTCCTGACCCCCTCCCACCAAGCTCCCCAACTGTCTGACCTCAGAGCCAGAACGCAAAGGTGGCTTCTCTGAAAATCTGACCGGAGTGTGTACCAATCTAGCCTCCTGAGCCCTGCCACAGGGGTCCCCGGGTACTCGGGCGGGAGAGAACGCGGATCGAGTGGAGGGGCCGGGCACACGCAGGACGGACGTCCACCCAGGCTGCTCCGCACAGAACGCCCTCTATCCTCACAGCAACCCCATAAAGCAGGCATGATTTCCCTTTGATGCCGCTGACAAAAACTGATGCTCAGAGAGCTTTACAACTGGCCAGAGGTCACACTGCTAATAAGTGACACAGCCAGAATCCAGCCCAGGCCCACCGGACTCCGAAGTCTTCTCCTTCAGCCCAGCACCGCGTCCACCGTGCCCCCATCTGGTCAGCTGGTGAGGCCGGGGACGCGCCTTCTCTCTGCCCCTCACATGCCCTTCACTGCCCTCTCCGTGGCCAAGGCACGGAGGAGCTCTCCTTCCCCATAATTACCCAGGAGTTCCTCCGAGGATGCCAGGGAGGCAGTGCCAGGTGGGGACCAGGAGGACCCCTGAGTGTGGGCAGGTCACCCTGCAGAGCTCCTCTCTCCCTCTGCAGCCCTCGGGGTGGCACGCAGACCCTCCCAGCCCCCAGCCCCTCCTACCCTGTGTGGAATGCTCTGCAGCTCTCACACTTAGGTTTCTTAAATATTCACCATGATGTACATATATACAATGGGATATTACTCAGCCATTAAAAGGAACGAAATTGTGTCCTTTGTAGAGACGTGGATGGACCTAGAGACTGTCATACAGAGTGAAGTAAGTCAGAAAGAGAAAAGCAAAATATCGTATAATATCACTTACAGGTGGAATCTAAAAAAATGGTACAGATGAACCTGTCTGCAAGGGAGAAATAGAGACACAGATGCAGAGAACAAACGTATGGACACCAAGGGGGGAAAGGGGGTGGGGTGGGATGAACTGGGAGACTGGGACTGATATATATATATTAATATGTATAAAATAGATAACTAATGAGAATCAGCTGTATAGCACAGGGAACTCCACTTCGCTGTACAATAGAAACTAACATAGCACTGTAAGACAACTATACCCCACTAAAAATAAATAAGTGAATATTCACCACGATGTAAAGTAAATGCGCATATTTTCACATCTTGGTATAACGCCACTTCAAACATACCCAAGGAATTCAGGTAAACCACCCTCTCTGCTGTTTGCTTGCTTGCCTTGTTCCTTTTTTTTCCTCTCTTTTTCATTCTTCCTCTTTCCTCCTTTCTTACTTCCTTCTTCCCCTCCTTTTTTTTTTTTTTCTGACAGCTTAACTTCCTCCTGACATCAGTCTAAGTGCTCTGGCAAGGAAAGCTAATTATCAAATTTCCCTGCTAAACAAAATAAAAATCATTTCAAAGCCAAGTAAAAACTATCCTGTGGGCCTTCCCTGGTGGCACAGTGGTTGAGAGTCCACCTGCCGATGCAGGGCACACGGGTTCGTGCCCCGGTCCAGAAGGATCCCACATGCCGCGGAGAGGCTGGGCCCGTGAGCCATGGCCACTGAGCCTGCGCGTCGGGAGCCTGTGCTCCGCAACGGGAGAGACCACGACAGTGAGAGGCCCGCGTACCACAAAAAAAAAAAAAAAAAAAAAAAAAAATATATATATATATATATATATATCCTGTGATGTTCTATTTTACATCACCCATGCCCTGTTCTCTTCCAACAGCAAGTACAAATCAAGACTTAGCCGAGAAGGGGAATGTCTGTGGAGCGCATCACAGCTTATGAGACACATTCACATGTGCAATTTGACCTGCATGTGACAGCAGTGAGATGCACACAGGGCAGCTGCCGTTTTCCACATGTCACTGATGAGGAGCCTGACTCTCAAACATATTAAATTAATTTCTCAAGAGTGACTGGGATGGGGCAGGGGCTGAGCTCTGCTGGGTCCCAGGCTCCATGGTCTAGGGTCACAGGCTGCCAGGGACCCTGGCTGTCCAGCTCCTGCCAGCAGGACTTTCCTTGGCACCAGAAGCTGGCCCAGGAGCAACTCCTTGCTGTGTTCACTACATCTCTTCTTTTTTTACTCAGGTATAGATGATTTACAAAATTATATTAGTTTCAGGTATACAACATAGCGATTTGAAATTTTATAGATTATACTCTACAGTTATTATGAAATATTGGCTGTACAATGTACCACTGTAGCTTATTTATTTTATACCTAACAGTTTATACCTCTTAATCCCTCACCCCTATATTCCCCCATCCCCCACAACTGATTACCACTAGTTTGTTCTCTGTATCTGTGAGTCTGTTTCTTTTCTGTTATATGCATTAGTTTTTTTTTTTTTTTTTTTTTGGTATGCGGGCCTCTCACTGCCGCGGCCTCTCCCGCCGCGGAGCACAGGCTCCGGACGCGCAGGCCCAGCGGCCATGGCTCACGGGCTCAGTTGCTCCGTGGCATGCGGGATCTTCCCGGACCAGGGCACGAACCCGTGTCCCCCGCATCGGCAGGCGGACTCTCAACCACTGCGCCACCAGGGAAGCCCTATGCATTAGTTTCAATTTTTAGATTCCACATATAAGTGATAACATGCAGTATGTCTCTACCTGACTTATCACCAATTTACTTTCCCACCAACAGTGTACTAGGGTTCCCTTTTCTCCACATCTTCACCAACATTTGTTATTTGTGTTCTTTTTGATAATAGCCATTCTTACAGGTGTGAGGTGATATATCACTGTGGTTTTGATTTGCATTTCCCTAATGATTAGTGATGCTGAGCATTTTTTCATGTGCCTGTTGGCCATCTGTATGTCTTCTTTGGAAGAATGTTTATTCAGGTTTTCTGCCCTTTTCTTTTTTTTTTTTTCTTTTTTTTTTGCGGTACGCGGGCCTCTCACTGTTGTGGCCTCTCCCGTTGCGGAGCACAGGCTCCGGACGCGCAGGCTCAGTGGCCATGGCTCACGGGCCCAGCCGCTCCGCGGCACATGGGATCCTCCCAGACGGGGACACGAATCCGTGTCCCCTGCATCGGCAGGCGGACTCTCAACCACTGCGCCACCAGGGAAGCCCTGCATTTTGTCTTTTAACCTTCCTACTAGCTTTGTACATGATTGATTTACTACCTTTACTGTATATTTGCCATATTTGCCTTTACCAATGAGCTATATCCTTTCACAATTTTCATGTTTCTAGTTGTGGCCTTTTCCTTTCCGCCTAGAGAAGTCCCTTTAATATTTCTTGTAAAGCTGTTTTGGTGGTCCTGAACTCTTTTAGCTTTTGCTTGTCTGTAAACTTTTGCTCTCTACATCAACTCTGATTGAAAGACTTGCTGGGTGGAACCAAGATGGCGGAGTAGAAGGACATGCTCTCACTCCCTCCTGACAGAACACCAGAATCACAACTAGCTGCTGGACAATCTTCGACAGGAAGACACTGGAACTCACCAAAAAAGATACCCCACATCCAAAGACAAAGGAGAAGCCACAGTGAGATGGTAGGAGGGGTGCATTCACAGTAAAATCAAATCCCAAAACTGCTGGGTGGGTGACTCACAGACTGGAGAACACTTATACCACAGAAGTCCACCAACTGAAGTGAAGGTTCTGAGGCCCACATCAGGCTTCCCAACCTGGGGGTCTGGCAACAGGAGGAGGAATTCCTAGAGAATCAGAATCTGAAGTCTAGTGGGATTTGATTTCAGGACTTCAACAAGACTGGGGGAAACAGAGACTCCACTCTTGGAGGGTACACACGAAGTAGTGGGCGCATCGGGCCCCAGAGGAAGGAGCAGTGACCCCAGGGGAGACGGACCTGCTAGTGTTGGAGGGTCTCCTGCAGAGGCAGGGGGTGGCTGTGGCTCACTGTGGGGACAAGGACACTGGCAGCAGAAGTTCTGGGAAGTACTCCTTTCTGTGAGCCCTCCCAGGGTCTGCCATTAGCCCCACCAAAGAGCCAAGGTAGGCTCCAGTGTTGGGTTGCCTCGGACCAAACAAGCAACAGGGAGGGAACCCAGCCCCACCCATCAGCAGTCAAGCGGATTAAGGTTTTACTGAGCTCTGCCCACCAGAGCAACAGTCAGCTCTCCCCACCACCAGTCCCTCCCATCAGGAAACTTGCACAAGCCTCTTAGATAGCCTGATCCACCAGAGGGCAGACAGCAGAAGCAAGAACAACTACAATCCTGCAGCCTGTGGAACAAAACCACATTCACAGAAAGATAGACAAGATGAAAAGGCACAGGGCTATGTACCAGATGAAGGAACAAGACAAAACCCCAGAAAAACAACTAAATGAAGTGGAGATAGAAAACCTTCCAGAAAAAGAATTCAGAATAATGATAGTGAAGATGATCCAGGACCTCGGAAAAAGAATGAAGGCAAAGATCAAGAAGATGCAAGAAATGTTTAACAAAGACCTAGGAGAATTAAAGAACAAACAAACAGAGAAGAACAATACAATAACTAAAATGAAAATTACACTAAAAGGAATCAATAGCAGAATAACTGAGGCAGAAGAACGGATAAGTGACCTGGAAGACAGAATGGTGGAATTCACTGCTGCAGAACAGAATAAAGAAAAAAGAATGAAAAGATATGAAGACAGCCTAAGAGACTTCTGGGACAACATTAAACACAACAATATTCACATTATAGGTGTCCCAGAAGGAGAAGACAGAGAGAAAGGACCAGAGAAAATATTTGAAGAGATTATAGTCGAAAACTTCACTAACATGGGAAAGGAAATAGCCACCTAAGTCCAGGAAGCGCAGAGTCCCATACAGCATAAACCCAAGGAGAAACGTGCTGAGACACATAGTAATAAAATTGGCAAAAATTAAAGACAAAGAAAATTATTGAAAGCAGCAAGGGAAAAATGACAATATACAAGGGAAGTCCTGTAAGGTTCACAGCTGATTTCTCAGCAGAAACTCTACAAGCCAGAAGGGAGTGGCATGATATACTTAAAGTGATGAAACGGAAGAACCTACAACCAAGATTCCTCTACCCAGCAATGATCTCATTCAGATTTGATGGAGAAATCAAAAGCTTCACAGACAAGCAAAAGCTAAGAGAATTCAGCACCACCAAACCAGCTCTGCAACAAACGCTAAAGGAACTTCTCTAAGTGGGAAACACAAGAGAAGAAAAGGACCTACAAAAACAAACCCAAAACAATTAAGAAAATGGTCATAGGAACATACATATCAATAATTACCTTAAATGTGAATGGATTAAGTGCTCCAACCAAAAGACACAGGCTTGTTTAATGGATACAAAGACAAGACCCATATATATGCTGTCTACAAGAGACCCACTTCAGACCTAGGGATACATACAGACTGAAAGTGAGGGGATGGAAAAAGATATTCCATGCAAATGGAAATCAAAAGAAAGCTGGAGCAGCAATACTCATATGAGATAAAAATAGACTTTAAAGAATGTTACAAGAGACAAGGAAGGACACTATATAATGATCAAGGGATCAATCCAAGAAGAAGATATAACAATTATAAATATATATGCACCCAACATAGAAGCACCTCAATACATAAGGCAACTGCTAACAGCTATAAAACAGGAAATCAACAGTAACACAATAATAGTGGGGGACTTTAACACCTCACTTACACCAATGGACAGATCATCCAAAATGAAAATAAATAAGGAAACAGAAGCTTTAAATAACACAATAGACCAGATAGATTTAATTGATGTTTATAGGACATTCCATCCAAAAACAGCAGATTACACTTTCTTCTCAAGTGCACACAGAACATTCTCCAGGATAGATCACATCTTGGGTCACAAATCAAGCCTCAGTAAATTTAAGAAAATTGAAATCATATTAAGCATCTTTTCTGACCACAACGCTATGAGATTAGAAATGAATTACAGGGAAAAAAACGTAAAAAACACTAATACATGGAGGCTAAACAATATGTTACTAAATAACCAAGAGATCACTGAAGAAATCAGAGGAAATCAAAAAATACCTAGAGACAAATGACAATGAAAACACAACGCTCCAAAACCTATGGGATGCAGCAAAAGCAGTTCTAAGAGGGAAGTTTATAGCTATACAAGCCTACCTCAAGAAACAAGAAAAATCTCAAATAAACAATCTAACCTTACACCTAAAGGAACTAAAGAAAGAAGAACAAACAAAACCCAAAGTTAGCACAAGGAAAGAAATCATAAAGATCAGAGCAGAAATAAATGAAATAGAAACAAAGAAAACAATAGCAAAGATCAATAAAACTAAAAGCCCGTTCTTTGAGAAGATAAACAAAATTGATAAACCATTGGCCAGAGTCATCAAGAAAAAGAGGGAGAGGACTCAAACCAATAAAATTAGAAATGAAAAAGGAGAAGTTACAACAGACACCACAGAAATAGAAAGCATCCTAAGAGACTACTACAAACAACTCTATAAAGCCAATAAAATGGACAACCTGGAAGAAATGGACAAATCCTTAGAAAGGTATAACCTTCCAAGACTGAACCAGGAAGAAATAGAAAATATGAACAGACCAATCACAAGCAATGAAATTGAAACTGTGATTAAAAATCTTCCAGCAAACAGAAGTCCAGGACCAGATGGCTTCACAGGTGAATTCTATCAAACATTTAGAGAAGAATTAACACTCACACTTCTCAAACTCTTCCAAAAAATTATGGAGGAAGGAACACTCCCAAACTCATTCTATGAGGCCACCATCACTCTGATACCAAAACCAGACAAAGATTCAACAAAAAAAAGAAAATTACAGATCAATATCACTGATTAATATAGATGCAAAAGTCCTCAATAAAGTACTAGCAAAAAGAATCCAACAACACATTAAAAGGATCATACACCATGATCAAGTGGGATTTATCCCAGGGATGCAAGGATTCTTCAATCTATTCAAATCAATCAATGTGATACACCATATTAACAAATTGAAGAATAAAAACCATATGATCATCTCAATAGATGCAGAAAAGCTTTTGACAAAATTCAACATCCATTTATGATAAAAACTCTCCAGAAAGTGGGCATAGAGGGAACCTACCTCAACATAACAAAGGCCATATACGACAAACCCACAGCAAACAGCATTCTCAATGGTGAAAAACTGAAAGCATTTTCTCTAAGATCAGGAACAAGACAAGGATGTCCATGCTCACCACTATTATTCAACATAGTTTTGGAAGTCCTAGCCATGGCAATCAGAGAAGAAAAGAAATAAAAGGAATACAAATCAGAAAAGAAGTAAAACCGTCACTGTTTGCAGATGACATGATACTATACACAGAGAATCCAAAAGATGCCACCAGAAAACTACTAATCAATGAATTTGGTAAAGTAGCAGGATACCAAATTAATGCACAGAAATCTCTTGCATTCCTATACACTAATGATGAAAAATCTGAAAGAAAAACTAAGGAAACCCTCCCATTTACCACTGCAACAAAAAGAAAAAAATACCTAGGAATAAACCTACCCAGGGAGACAAAAGACCTGTATGCAGAAAACTATAAGACACTGATGAAAGAAATTAAAGATGATACCAACAGATGGAGAGATACACCATGTTCTTGGATTGGAAGAATCAATATTGTGAAAATGACTATACTACCCAAAGCAATCTACAGATTCAATGCAATCCCTATCAAATTACCAATGGGAATTTTACGGAACTAGAACAAAAAATCTTAAAATTTGTATGGAGACACAAAAGACCCTGACTAGCCAAAGCAGTCTTGAGGGAAAAAAAACGGAGCTGGAGGAATCGGGCTCCCTGACTTCAGGCTGTACTACAAAGCTACAGTAATCAAGACAATATGGTACTGGCACAAAAACAGAAACACAGATCAATGGAACAAGATAGAAAGCCCAGAGATAAACCCACGCACCTATGGTCAACTAATCTATGACAAAGGAGGCAAGGATATACAATGGAGAAAAGACAGTCTCTTCAATAAGTGGTGCTGGGAAAACTGGACAGCTACATGTACAAGAATGAAATTAGAACACTTCCTAACACCACATGCAAAAATAAACTCAAGATCGATTAGAGACCTAAATAAGCCCGGACACTATAAAACTCTTAGAGCAAAACATAGGAAGAACACTCTTTGACATAAATCACAGCAAGATCTTTTATGATCCACCTCCTAGAGTAATGGAAATAAAAACAAAAATAAACAAATGGGACCTAATGAAACTTCAAAGCTTTTGCACAGCAAAGGAAACCATAAACAAGACGAAAAGACAACCCTCAGAATGGCAGAAAATATTTGCAAATGAATCAACGGACAAAGGATTAATCTCCAAAATATATAAGCAGCTCATGCAGCTCAATATTAAAAAAACAAACAACCCAATCCAAAAATGGGCAGAAGACCTAAATAGACATTTCTCCAAAGAAGACATACAAATGGCCAAGAAGCACATGAAAAGCTGCTCAACATCACTAATTATTAGAGAAATGCAAATCAAAACTACAGTGAGGTATCACCTCACACCAGTTAGAATGGGCATCATCAGAAAATCTACAAACAACAAATGCTGGAGAGGGTGTGGAGAAAAGGGAACACTCTTGCACTGTTGGTGGGAATGCAAATTGATACAGCCACTATGGAGAACAGTATGGAGGTTCCTTAAAAAAACTAAAAATAGAATTACCATATGATCCAGCAATCCCACTACTGGGCATATACCCAGAGAAAACCATAATTCAAAAAGACACATGCATCCCAATGTTCACTGCAGCACTATTTACAATAGCCAGGTCACGGAAACAACCTAAACAACCTAAATGGATAAATCCATTTATCCTGAATGGATAAAGAAGATGTGGTACATATATACAGTGGAATATTACTCAGCCATAAAAAGGAGCGAAATTGGGTCATTTGTTGAGCCGTGGTTGGATCTAGAGACTGTCATACAGAGTGAAGTAAGTCAGAAAGAGAGAAACAAATATCGTATATTAATACATATACGTGGAACCTAGAAAAATGGTACAGATGAACTGGTTTGCAGGGCAGAAATTGAAACACAGATGCAGAGAACAAATGTATGGACGCCAAGGGGGGAAAGTGGCGGAGGGTGAGGGTAGTGGTGGTGTGATGAATTGGGCGATTGGGATTGACACGTATACACTGATGTGTATAAAACTGATGACTAATAAGAACTTGCTGTATAAAAAAATAAAATTTAAAAAATTTTTTTAAAAATTAGAAATTAAAAAAAAAAAAGACTTGCTGGGTACAGAATACCTGGTTGTAGGTTTTTCCCTTTCATCACTTTAAATTTATTTTGTCACCGCCTTCTGGCCTGCAGAGTTTCTGATGAAAAGTTAGCTGATAGCCTTATGGGAGTTTCCTTGTATATAACTTGTTGCTTTTCCCTTGACTCTTTTAATAGTCTCTCTTTACCTGTAACTTTTGTCATTTTGATTACAATGTGTCTTGGCATTGGGTTGGTCTTGTACGGGACTCTGCACTTCCTGGACTTGGGTGACTGTTTCCTTTCCCAGGTTAGGGAAGTTTTCAGCTATTATCTCTTCAAATATGTTATCAGCCCCTTTCTCTCCTCCTTCTCCATCTGGGACCCCTACAATATGAACATTAGTGCACTTGATGTTGTCCTAGAAGTCTCCCATACTGTCTTTATTTCTTTTTATTCTTTTTTTTCCTGTTCAGTGTCAGTGATTTCTATTACTCTGTCTTCCAGTTCCCTGACCTGTTCCTCTGTATCATTTAGTCTGCTGTTGATTCCTTGCAGTGCATTTTGCATTTCAGTTATTGTATTCTCCATCTCCGGTTGTTCTTTATATTTTCTAACTCTTTGTTAAAGACTTCTAACTTCTCACTCTGTTCATCCATTCTTTTCCCAAGCTCTTTGATCATCTTTATAATCATTACCTTGAACTCTTTCTCAGGGAGATCGCCTAGCTCCACATCACTAAGCTCTTCTTCTGAGGTTTTATCTTGTTCCTCCTTGTGAAACATGTTCCTTTGTTGTCTCACTTTGCATAACTTGCTGTTTTTATTTCTATGTATCTGTAGGTTCGTTCTGTTTTCTGACCTTAGAGAAGTGGCCTTCTGTAGGAGACATCCTATGGGTCCCAGCGGCCCACTCCCCTCTGGTCTCCAAAGCCATATGCTCTCAGGCTGCCCCTATGTGGGCTGCATGGGCCCTTCTGTTGGGGCCAGCTGACTGCTGTGAGGTCCTGAAACTTCTGTCAGCTTGCTGTTGGATGGAGCCGGGGCCAAGCTGATCCCAGAGCTGGTGCTGGCCTGCTCGTGGCTGTGGGGCTGCGGTTTTCCTGGGGTTGGTGTCAGCCTGCTGGTGGGTGAGACTGGTTCTGAGACTAGAACAGGCTCATTGCTGGGCAGGGCCACATATTCTGGGGCTGGTTCCTGCCCTCTGGTGGGCAGGGCTGTGTCCAGGGGATGCTATGGGCTCAGACTATCTTAAGGCAGCCTGTCTGCTGGTGGGTGGGGCTGTGTCCACGCTCAGTTAGCTGCTTGGCCCGATGCGTCCCAGCACTGGCAGCTACAGGCTGTTGCATGGAGGTGGGGCTCGGTCCGGGGCTAATAACCAAGGGGGAGGATTCCACAATGACACCCGCCAGCACCAGTGTCCACGTGTCTGTGTCCCAGGGGAGCTGCAGTTGCCTCCTGCCTCTCTGGGAGCCTCTGCAGGATCAGCGTTGGGTCTGACCCAGGCTCCTTTCAAATTACTGCTTCTGCCCTGGGTCCCGGAGCACGTGGGATTGTGTGTGTGCCCTTTAAGAGTGGAGTCTCTATTTCCCACTGCCCTCTGGGTCTCCCCAAAGAAGCCCTGCTGGCCTTCAGAGCCAAACATTCTGGGGGCTCATCTCCCCTGAGCAGGACCCCTGGGCTGGGGCGCCCGATGCTGGGCTTGGACCCCTCATTCCTCAGGAAGAACCTCTGCAATATTCTCCTGTTTATGGGTCACCCACCTGGGGGTGTGGGACTCGACTACATGGCTCCTCCCAACCCACCCATCTCACTGTGGTTCCTTCTTTATACCTTTAGTTGTAGACGATCTTTTCTAGTAGGTTCCCGTTTTTATCATCTCTGCTCGTTGTTTCGGCGAGTCTGTGAGAGGAGGTGAGCTCAGGTCTTCCTACTCGGTCACCTTGGGAGCCCTCCTCTCTACATCTCTTCTGAACCCCTCGCCATCCCCTCACATTTTGTTGACAGACAATGAGATCAGAAACTTCATTCTTCATAACTTCAATAAAGCCCAATTCTTGTTGGGTTCTCCATCTTCCAGATGGAGAAGCTGTAACACAGTAAAGAGACTTCTCCCTAAGCCTTTTCCAAGGGTGGAGTCATCCTGAAAGGACATCTCGCATGTCTCCCCGATTCCAGGCAGAACCACCCGTCAGCTTGGCATCCAGAGCGAGACAGCCCTCCGGCCCTCCATCTCCTCCACTCTCTGCCCACCCGTCAGCTCTCAGGTTTGCCCGAAGTCTGCAGGGAGATCAAACAGAGCAGCGAGGCCTCAGCACATGGGTCATTTTTTAATGGCAGGGGGTGATGTGCGGAAGAATTTCAGAGTTTGGGGCCAAAAAATGAACCTAGAAATGGGCTTGTGTTGAATATTAATGTCAGAGGTAGGACTGGAGGGGATGAGGTGGAGGCAGCCGGGGAGGGAAAGAGAGCTGTCTGCTTCTGTCAGGCCCAGGCTCCAGAGCAATAGAGATATACTGGGAGTTCAATTTCTGTTTGCCTGAGCCAGGGAGAAAATCTAATTAAATATGGTGTCTGAGTTTGGAGAAGCCGGGATGGGGCTGGAATAGAAAGCATGGCGGCTACCCATAGATCATAGGGCAATATTAATAAACCCACAGAAAGGGACAGCAGGATCCGCTGGAGGTATTGATGAAATGCAAAGCAAAGACAAAGCCGGCGGGGAATACTGAGTGGTAATGCTGATAAGGGCATACCAGGGGCGTTCCCGCCACCTCTGTGGCCCTGAACCGAGTGACCGTGGCCCTGCGCTCGTCCCCGCCCCCCCCCCCCCTCACCGTCCTGCAGCCGGACTCCGGCCTCACTCTGCTGCCTTGGCGCCTGCAAACTCAGCATCCATGCGCCCTCCCGAGCAGGACCAGAGGCAGGACAGGAGATGAAGAATGAACAAGAGGAGTAAGTGAGGCTCTGCGTCAGCGGGAAACATCAAGGCTACAGAAGGCCCTTCTCTGCAATCTCTGAGTGGCCAGACGCACGCTGCCTCAAGTGGAGGAAAGTCTTGCTTGGAGGCGAGGGCTGCCTTAAGTGACGTCTGTGGAAATGTTCTTTGCTAGGTTGCCTATCATGGGCCGGACACCCGCAGAATTCCCCAGCCCTCCGACACTTCCAGGAGCAAAGCAAAAGCCCCAGGGACTTCAGTTTTCAAAGAACACCAGGAACTAAGAGTGCAGACCAGTGGGGCTTGAGGTGAGATTCCTGGAGACACTTGTGGCTCCTTCCTGGCTCCTCTGGCTTAGGGGGCTGGGGGGAGTCTCTTGGTGGGTGGAAGCACCACCCCTGCACCCCTCCCCACCGTGTACCCTGATCTTTCTCAGTGGCCACTGTCACAGTTAGAGCTAGGCTCTCAGATCTTAGCTGAACTAGGTTGTTCTTTTGTCTTCTGCATTTAATTGCCATCAGCTGGTATGTTAGGACTTCACCTTATTTTGCTAAGCTTTCCGGGCTGTAACTAGCATCGGCTTGGACGATTTTCAGCGATTTCTATTGTGTATTGATCTGTGCTGTCTACGATGCTGCGTTCTTTCCCAGGGACTGTGTGTGTGACCGTAACAGCAGCTGTCACTCCAAGTAAGTCCAGTCTGCGCACATACGACCAAATTTTAAGTCTAACCCTTGACCTCCCACCCACCTCTCCACAGCCCACCTCCACAGCACCTAGCAGCCCCTTCTCGGGAACTGAATCTAGAATCAGGCAGTGCCGGGTGAAAACCCACCCCAGCACTTAGCGGCTGTGTATTAACCTCTCGGACTTCTCCAAACCTCAGTCTCCTTTTCTGTTAAATGGGAAGGACAATCGTTTCAACTGCTCTGGACAAGGTATAAACAGTAAGTGAAACAATCCATGGGAAAAGCGCTCTTCGAGTTCTGAGGCAGACTCTTATCTGGCCGCTGGCCTGGAGAAAGGGAAGCCGTGCGGCCGTGCGCAGCGAGGCCAAGTCCTGCGGCAGCAGCGGGGTCACCCGCACGGCGCGTCACAGCTCCACGCAGCCCTCCCCGACCATCTCGTCTGATGGCGACAAAATCTTACAAGGTTTGGCAGCACAGCTGTCACTGTCTTCACTTAGTAGACGAGAAACTGGATCACAGAAGCACCAAGAGATCTTCTAAGATGCAAAGCTGATCGAGCTATTCTGCCGCCGCCTTAAGCTTTTACCTTAGGAGGAAGGCAGCGGACACGCAGTCAGGGCTAAGGCCCAGTTCACCTGGCCCAGGACTTCCTCACGGCCTCCTCCTGGGCCATCCGTCCCCGCTCTCCAAACTAGCTGCGTGGCCTTGTCCACCTCCCAGTGGACGCTGCAACTTCCCACGTCCTCTACCATCCTGCTCACCCTGCTCGAGCCATACAGCGGTTCCGTGGACAGGCCAAGCCCACGTGTGCCTTGGGGCCTCTGCCTGGAACCTTCTTCCCCAGACATCCAGGGCTCACTTGCTCACGTCATGCAGTCCGTCCTCAACTCTCACCTCTGCAGCAAGGCCACCCAGGGCCGTGTCACATAAAAGAGCAATTTCCAGTCACTCCCTCTCTCCTCTTTCTTCTTTTCTTCCCTACAAGGCATAGAGCGTCACCAGACCAGTTATCTACTATCCACCCATCTATCCACTTAACCACCTGTCTATCTACCTACCTACCTGTCTACCTAACAATCCGCCTATCCATCCACCCCTCCAGCTGTCCATCTACCTAGCTATCTATCACCTATCCGTCTGCTTACGGTCCACCCCCTGCCCTCACTAGAAGTAAGAGCTAGGGGCTTCCCTGGTGCTGCAGTGGTTGGGAGTCCGCCTGCCGATGCAGGGGACGCGGGTTCGTGTCCTGGTCCGGGAGGATCCCACGTGCCGCGGAGCCGCTGGGCCCGTGAGCCATGGCCGCTGAGCCTGCGCGTCCAGAGCCTGTGCTCCGCAACGGGAGAGGCCACGACAGTGAGAGGCCCGCGTACCGAAAAAAAAAAAAAAAAAAGAGCTAGGACCTCCTTTTACCCACCACTCTAAGTCAGATCCCGTAAGAGTGCCTGGCAAAGAAAATGTGCTCCACAGACAACAGGAGTCATCACTGCTGCTCTTATGCTTCATCCTCATAATGACCTCACCCACTTAGAGGCGGTGTTTAATGGTTAAATGAGCAGGCTGGGAGCCACACAGTATAAGCTACACTCCGGGCCCCTCCCTGTACGATCTTTACCACCCTGCGCCGGCCTCTTCACCCCCCCGTGTCTGACTCGTCGCCTGTGAGGCGTGGGTACTGGCAGGACAACAGCGTACGGCTGTTGAGAGAAGCGAGCGACGTGACCGAGCTGACGGCAAAGGCTGAGCAGGTGTTACCTGTGACTGCTGGGACGACCGTTACCGTCACCACCAGCGTCAAGCCTGGGAGTCAGCACAACAAATGCTCCTTTAAAAATAAAATTTATAAAGACCCCTAGAAGTTAACAGCACAAAGTCACAGACGAGCCTCCAGTGGGACGGGAACCGGAGCCCCTCCGGCTAACAGGCAGGGTTGCTGCCGCCATCCCCTGATCCCCCTTCACCACAGTTGGACACGTGGGCAGACTCCTGCCCCGGCGCCACCCCACCCTGCGGAGAGCGGCCGTAGCCACAGACACACACGCTCTCTTCTCCCCGTCCTGAAACAGACGCTGCGTGCCACCCGTCCAGCCGCCACCTCCACTCTTCTTTCCTGTAACAGAACCTCATTTGGGGGGCCAGCCATGCAGCCAGGCCCGGGGATGAGCCACCCACTGCCCTGACACAGTCACAGAACCTGAATTCCCCCGTGCCATTCCTGGCCAGGGAGATGTAAGGGGATGCAGCTGAAGCCTCGGGGGAATGTATGGGACCCCACCCACTGTCCGCTCCAGACACCCCGACCCTCAGCCAGCTGTCCTCACATCTCCTGAAAAGTGGACTCCAAGCTGCCATCCTCTCTGTCGTCACCCATCGCTACAGGGACCCTCACCCAGTGACCTTGGGGAGATGCTTCCTCCGCTGGGGTTCATTCGGGCCTCACACGCCCGTGACAGATTCCATTTGGGGAGGAGGCCCACGGTCTGTGCGTCAGACCTTGCACGCCCGGGGGCGGTGGTGGGTAGGGGCACTGTGGAGAGACGCAGGGGTCAGTACCGCGGACGGGGCGTGGGCCAGCCAGGGTCTGCGTCTCCAGGGGGTCGGCTAGGCTGCACTGCAACAGCGCAGCCCCTACTGGGCACCTCCTGAAGATGAGCAAAACATCCATCTTGCCCTAAAGAATCTTACCGTCTAGCAAGTCTGACAGGACCACAAATGAAAAAAAAAAAAAATTTAAATACAGTATGAAAAGAAATTATGCTAAAGAGAGAGACAGTGAGATACGGAACTAAACATGATCCTATTGGCAAGTTAGGAGCATGGAGAAAGAGGAAACATTTGCAGGGGATGTGGCATTTGAGCTGGGCCTCAAAGGGCGAGTGGAATGTGCAGGACACGGAATGGGGTGGGGGGCATTCCAGCCTCAAGACCCAAGGTCCACACCGAGTCGTAGGAGAGGATGAAGCCCGCAGGACGGCCCGCTGGCGTGTGGACAAGCAGGGCCCTCGCCGTCTGGGAGCGTTGGGTCTGATCCAATGGGCGTGGGGCGTGGATGAGGAGAAACTGGAGGCCCCATCTCACCATTCACAGTAACTCTGGCAAGTAACGAAATGCACTAACCGAAGATGGGAATGACATACATACAGTCCTGCCCACCACCTGCTCACTGAGGAACGTCTGTCCAAACCGAACTTCCCGACGCGAAACCTTGAGGGTCCTGGGGTTGAAGCTGGGAGGGTCTCGGATCTGGGGGTCTGGCAGGGAGGCCGCCTCGACCCACAGTGCAGCTTCCTCATCTCCTCTCGTGGGCCTTTTGTCGGGAAATTACCCTCGGTCACTGACAACATCCCCCAGGCTTCTCCCCACTCCTTCAAAGCCCAGGGTGGTGGATGCCTAGATGGAAGGAAGCACAGCCTTTCTGACGAGAAAGACCCTGAGAGTCGGAGGCAAGGGAAGGCTACCATTTCTCCTGTGCTGCGCTGACTGGAACCGCGTCACTGGGGTCGCAGCAGCGGGCAGGACGCCCTCAGAAGCTGCCCGTGCCGTGCTCTGGCCCTGCGCAGAGTTACTTGGACTCCCGTTTCAGCCATGAGCCCAAGGCCACGGTCAGCCCAGTCTTCGAGTCCCTCAACGCACCTTGTTGAGGGGCCCCTACGTGGCTCCCAAGGCCAGGCGACTGGACCCAGCACAGAATAAAGAACAGGCCTCAGAGCCAAGACCCAAGACCAGCTGGGGCCCAGCGTCCTGGCCAGGCACAGAGAGCAGGAGGAAGAGAAAGTACTGATCAAATCACAATTGCTTTCCCCGCTCCAACAATGCGACCACCACCGGTTCTGGGCAAGGCTTTGACAGTCGCGTCCCCAGAGCAGTGCGGGGAAGGGGGTGTAGACACGCAGGCTGATTTGCCCGAGGACTCCTGCACTCTGGAGCAGCGGAGGGCAGGGAGGGGCGGGAGGGCAGACAGCTCAAAGTGTGTGCTGGCTCTGCCACCTCTGATACCGCCACCCTGAGAGGGACACTCGCACCTGACAGAGGGGACAGCCCACCACTGGAGGAGCTAAGGGACTCGGCCACTGCCACACAGCCAGCAAAGGCAGAGCAGGGACAGACTCAGTGCTGTTGCCCGCCCCCCTCCCCAGGAGCTGGCAATGGCCCTGTAAAAGTCAGCCGAAACAGTGCCAGCCCCAGGGAGAGCAGCGGGGTGGGCCCTTCGCTTCCCAAGGCCTCACTGGTCCTGATGGCAGGAGGCCCACGTAGAGAAACACACACAGCCCAGGCTGACAGTTGGGCGTCTCCCCTGCAGGAAGCAGAGACAACCCCCTCCAGGAAGAACTCAGAAAGCACTAGAAACCTAAGGGGCCCTGGATGCAGGGGGGGGGAGGATGAAAGGTGAGAGAGGCAGGAAAGTGAGGGTGTGGAAGGGACTAGAGCTGAAGAGGGCCCCAGGGGAACCACGCTCTGCATGACTTGTCTCTCTGCTTCTCTCCCTTTTGTTAATTCTGGGACCAAAGAAGAACGGGACGCCCCTGGGTGGTCACGAGCTAATTGGCCAAAGATGCTTCCAAAGACCGGGTAGAGGAGGCAGCAACGAGGGCAGCACATTCCCTCCCTGGCTGACCCAGGAGTCCCCAGACTCTCTTCTGCCAACAAAGGGCCTGAGGACAGCTGTCTCAGAACAACCTGCAGGGGCCTCATAAAAATGCAGGTTCCTGGGCTCCCTCCCCAGGCCACCCAGCAACACGAGTCGGGTGGTGCTCAGCAATCTCCATCGTTAACAAGCGCCCTGGCACTCTGGTGGGATTCTGACGCCCACCAGCTTCGTACAAAGCGGACACAGGACTTAGGTCCTGAAAAGGGCCTCCAAAGCCCCAGCACTGTTCACAGTGACACTCCTTCCTTTGGCTGCGACGCCTTGCGTAGCCCCCATCCCTCCCCTCGTGAAGGGGGTCCTGGAAGCCCCGAGTGGCGAGCAGGCAGGGACTGGGCTTTGTGGACCAGGAAGGTGACTGCCCTCCTCCAGCTCTGCCTGCAGCCAAACACAGCAAGGGGCCTCCTCCCACCCTAAAACTACGGGCTAAGGTCCTCTGCCTGCTCCCCAGACAAGGGGCCCCGAGTGGGCGGAGGAGCCGAGTGCAGGTGCCGACAGAGGTGCTGGAAGCCGGCGAGCCCCACGTGGTGGACAGTGTGATCAGAGGCACCATCGAGGACCGGCAGCCGGCAACACCAGGGCAACAGCACCCTCTGCTGGACACAGGACACCACATCACCCTCCCGCCTGGAGCACGCTAAGCCTGGCGCCTCTCTCCCCACACCCCAAGGGAGTTCAAGGCCAGAGGAAGTACCTTTCCTCAGTTGGCACACGGGCCAAGAGACAGCCCCTCCCCAGGATGTGGGGTGCCTCCGGGTCCAGCTGGTCCCCAAGGCAGGTCTCCAGAGCCCGCAGAGCTGGTAAACCTCACCCACCTGAAGGGCCAACCTGACTCGACCATGCATGGGTCTGAAAACACACTCCTCACACACCGGCTCCCAGAAGCGCTCCCAACAGCTATATTTTCACCAGACGTTGTCTGGCGCCCCAGCATCTTTAGATGGCCTGTCACTGTCCAGAGCCAGCTCCTGGGGGCAGTGGCTGAGCCTCCCTCTGGGAGTGACAGGTCGCCACTCCCCCGCCCCCCGGAAGGTGGGAGCTCCTGGCTCGGGGGCCCCGCACACCACACAGCTCCTCCTGGGACCAAGCCCTTCATTCGCAGGCCTCCAGGCCCACCCACAGAGAGCTGCCTTAGGAGGGCGCCCCAAGTGACATCCCTGCAAGGGTGGAGGCTCCAGGAGGAGCACTAGGAAATGGTGCTGCAAACCTGGAGGCCCGCACTCTCACCTGAGGCCCAGCAGGGCGTCCCTTCCACAGGTGGGGGGAGCACCTGAGCCAGCCACCCTCCCAGTGCTGCCGTGAAGCAGAGGGAGGGCGGCTCAGCCTCACTGACAGCCTTTGCCATCTTCCCCTCGAACCCCCCAGGCTTCCCCACCCCAGTCAAGCCCACTGACTGGGGACCCTGCACCCGCAGGCCTGGGGCCCCACCCTCCTTGACAGAACCGAGCCCAGCTTCTGCTTTGCTGCAGGGCCGGGGGATGGGGTGGGAGGAGGGGAGGAGGCGAGGGAAGGGGGGAGTGATGCAGATGCAGGGGCGAGGCGTCGGGGAGGCCCAGCCCCACCCCTGCACGTGGGCACCGGCCTGGCAACTGGGCTTCACTCCGGGAGGCACTGAGGGCTGCTGGTCTGCACCCACCCACCTCGGGCGGCCGGTGTCAGTGCCCCCGGGGCAGACGTGGACAGGGCAGGGCAGCACGGCCAGCGTCACCGGTGGGTCCCTGGAGTCTGGCCTGGGTGCGGCCAGCTCCTGCTTCGCCCTCCAGCCAGAGGCGCCCACACCCCGCACCCTGGGGTGGTCTAGGGGCTTGCAGAACTCGCCCGCATAGGCGGGAGCCCATCCCCTCCCTGTCTGGCGCCCCACATTCAGGTCCTGGTTTGGCTGGGCGTCCAACACCCTCCTCTGGGCATGGACCAGAGCCACCCCACCTCACCCTGGACATCCAGGGCAGGGGCTAGGCCTCCGTCCTGGGGGTCCCCATGGCGCTGGGCCCCTCGCACCTCACTCTGGGAGACAGACTCAGGAGGTGCTGCTCCCACGTCCGTGTCCCAAGGCTCCACTTTGGTGAGACCCAGTCTGTCTTCTGAGACTCCAGAGGCCAAGGCTGGGTTTTGGTCCCGTCTCTTCCTCGAATTAAGTTCCCCGTTAGGAAACGACACACAGCCCACCGCCAGCAGCACCTGCGCCAAGTCCCAGGGAAGGCCGCCGCGTGCAGCATGGGGACCAGCTCCCTACCCACCTGCCCCCCCCGCCCCGCCCTCCCCTCCCGGAAGGATTCATGACCCACAAAGCCTTTATGAGCTCTTTCAGCTTCATTTAACTACACAAATGGCTTGGTAACAGCTGACTGGTCCCAAATTTGCCAGTGATTTTCTTTTACTTTACTGTGGCTCAGTTCCCCTGTAATACAGGTAGAGGAGGCATAGTTGTTCCCAAAGTCCCCGCCTGGGGTTAATCACGCACAGAACAAAACTCCATCTGAGCCACTTAACGATTTTCTTTCCACCAGGATCCGGAGGAGCCGCGGCTACGACACCAACGCGGGTCCCTCGCTCCCCACACCCCACGTGCTTGAGCATGAGGGCGGGCCGGCTCCTGTCACCTCCAGCGGGCCCAGGACTGTGGTCTCCCTTCTTCCCCGAGGGCTACAGCACCCCTGCTCCTCCAGGCACTGAAGCTGGAGCCGAGGGCACGCCGCCCGCCGCCCGCCCCCCGCCCCCGGCCAGCGCGCACGTCCGGCTCCTTTCCTCGGGCACCCTGGCAGGTTCCACGGGGTTCTCTTGCACACACCTGTAGGCTACCCGCCTCCTCTCCTGCCGTGATCTCCACCACACCCTGCCTTCCAGACATTCAGGGCCAGGCCCACATCCCTAACTGTCCTCCACACCTTCCCGCAGTGGTGTCCCCTGCCTAGAAGACCCCTCCTCGTTGCCGGGGCCTGGAGAAGCCTCGGCTAAATGTCCCCTCGCACGGAAGTCCACGCTTTCTCTCAAGCAGAGGCCACTCCCCGCTCTGCTCTCCCGTCTGCGCTCACACGGCCCTGCGTTATGTCTGTGCCTGTCGGCCTTCCACCACCCTGAGCCCGAGGACGCGACAGAATGCTCGCCTGGGGAGCCGCTCGCGGCCGCACGTAAACGCTCGGGACGCTTCGTATGAGTTAGCAGCCCTACCGTGGTTCATGGACGTGGACGTGAACTGTAGTCATCACTAAACGAAGATGCTCAGAGGCATCCCGTCTGCTCACGCTTCCCAAGTGGCGATAAAATCTAAACCCTGCGTGGCACACAGGCCTCGCCTTCAGGAAACGCGTTTCTGCATGGAAATGGCGCCCTCTGGTGGTTTCCGGCAAAACTGGCGCTCAGTTTGGACGGTGGAGCAGGTGGTGTCCCTTCACTGAACCGTGACCCAGGAGCCTGAGGCTGAGCGGCCTGGCCAGCCGAGCGTCTCTTGGCGCCTCCCCAGGAGCGTGAGGAGAGGTCGGGAGGCGGAGCTTCTGGGACTGCAGAGAGTGGCCCGTGGACCCTCCCTCCCTCCATCCTCCTGCCGAGGTCTGGGCTGCAGCCCTGCCCGCAAAGCTCAGCCTGGTCCTGCCCCGGGCACTCTCAGGGGCCAGCCCTCCAGCCCGGCCCTGTCTATCCATCCACCCGCTGGACATCACCTGCAAGGCCACACCAGGACCCAAACTGAGCCTACCCCATGAGA
Source organism: Kogia breviceps (assembly GCF_026419965.1). Classification (NCBI taxonomy): domain Eukaryota; kingdom Metazoa; phylum Chordata; class Mammalia; order Artiodactyla; family Physeteridae; genus Kogia; species Kogia breviceps. The sequence continues at coordinate 120,378,857 of NC_081316.1, forward strand.
CCCCTTCCCGGGCAGTGCACCCCCGTCGCCAGCTGTCCCCTCGTCCCTCCTTCCCCGCCCTGCAGGTGCCACCATCACCAGGGCACCTCCGTCCTGTCTCAAGGCCATGCCCCCGCTCCCTGGGGACCCCTGCTGGGCTCCCCGCCTCCATCCCGCACCACAGCCCGGCTCCACAGGAAACACTCCTGCACTCCCGTCTCTGCTGGAGTCAGGCCCCCCCGCCCGCACGGCCTGGCCCAGGCCCCCTCAGCTCCCTCCCCTGTGCCTCCCTCCCCCCACTCCTGTCCGGCTGGAGCAGCATTGCTGCTTTTCCTCCTGCCCTGGGGCCCTGCCTGGCCCGTCCTCTACTGCCTGCCGCTCTCCTCGCCTCCTCCTCTCTCCTCGCCCCCTCCTCTGCTACATGAACACGCAGGGGGGGCTGGGAGGGGCGGTGATGGCAAGGAAGTGCAGGCATTCCTGGCCTCCAGGTATAGTGGGCCGGGTGAGTAAGGACCCGTCCTACCTCTACCCCTCCCCTCCAGTGTCGGGCTGGCCAAGGTCACCACCACCACCACTACTGTCCACCAAAACGACCCCTCAGCCCAGTGTACTGCACAGTGGTAGGGCCTGAGATGGCCTGCATCCCAATCCCGGCCATGCATTGAATGGCTGTGTGGCACCAGGAAAGCCACTTAACCTCTCTGAACTTCCAGTTCTTCATCTGCAAAATGAGGTAATGATTTTAAAATAAGCGCAAGTAAATATGTTATCTTCTCTGATCAGGGCAAGTTCCTATTATATATAGTACTTCTCCTTTATGGTAGTTGTGAAAATTGTGACTAATGTAGTCTAAAACTTGTCTCCCCTGTCAAACCAAAAGTTCCAACAGGACAGGGACGGGGGTTTTGTTTACTGCATGTTCCCCAGCCCAGCCCAGCCCAGGGCCCACACACAAAGTGGATGAGAAAGGAGGCCTGGAGCCAGAAGGCCAGGCTGGGCTCCATCACTCCTCAATCACAAAGTGACTCTGGTCAAGGTAGCCACCTCTTGGTTTTACACGGTCTCCTCGCTAATAACAAAAGTATCTACACCAAAGGGCTGCTTGGGTTAAGTGCTTACAGTCCCTGGTACATGGTAAGAGGTCACCAAACACTGGCTGTTATTCTACTAGACACTCAATAAATGTGAGAACAATATCTCCAGTCTCTGTTCTGTGTGTAAAGAGCTTGGAAGTCCTCACCCATCCTCACAATAAGAAAAAAAGCTGAATAAACTGAAGAGCAACAATTCTTCCCAGATCCATCAGAGAACTAAGGTCACGGGATAAACTGCTGACCTGAAACTAGGAGAGACAGACAGGTGGATACAGAGACTCACAATGTACCAGAGCAGAACGTCCAGGAACCAGGGCCAGGGAGCAAGGCTTAAACTATAGTTGATGGACTACTGGTAACTCAGTGTGGACAGGCTTGAGAGTTAACGAGTCCAGGAGGCCAGTCTTAGGAAGGACCTAAGGAACCCCACCAGATTCTCACAGTGAAGATCAGAGAAACCTCCCCCACGCCCATCTCCCAGCAAGAGGAGGGGGAAATAGCCATTTTGAAATATGTCTTAAGCCTTCTGTTTTCCTTAACAAAGGCCTGCTCTCAAGGAAAACTATTTTGCCAGAGCCTACCTGGCCGAGGGAAGGAAAATATTCAACTGTAGCCCCCTCCCGCTTTCCCGTCCCTCCTGAGGTAGGAGTGGGGGAAGAGCTGAGAAACACATGTGAAGGTCACAGGCCAGGGGCACAGGTTAACTGAGACCAAGACCAGTTAGCAGGGTGCTCCCCTCCCTGCCCCTCACACCTCACCACATCAATAGGGCGCCTGTAAAGTAAGAGGGGATTACTCCTGAAAGAACTGCAAGCTTCAGGACCTATTTAAGGAAGAATCTCTAGGGAAACCCAAAGACAAAAGCAAGGACATGAAAGGAAATTTTAGCCTCTGACACCACAGCTGCTGGAAGGAGTAAACACAGCCTGACCCCTAACCAGACAAGTATAAAACCTCACACTGAAGGCCTGTCTACCTCAGTTCCTCTGTCTCATTCATGTCACCTGGCTTTCAGCAAAAAACTACAAGGTATGATGAAAGGTGAAACATACATTCTGAAGAGACAGAGCAAGCATCAGAACCAGACTCGGACATGGCAGAGAGGTTGGAATTACCAGACTGGGAATTTAAAACAACCTTGATAAACAGGCTAAGGGCTCTAGTGGAAAAGGTGGACATCATGCAAGAACACATGGGTAACGTAAGTAGGGAGATGGGAACCCCAAGAAAGAATCAGAAGGAAATGCCAGAAATAAGAAACACTGAAAATAGAAATGAAGAATGCCTTTGATGGGCTCATCTGCAGACTAGACATGGACAAGGAAACAGTCAATGAGGTTTAATAAATGTCAGTAGGGTGGCTTCCCTGGTGGCGCAGTGGTTGAGAGTCTGCCTGCCGATGCAGGGGACACGGGTTCGTGCCCCGGTCCGGGAGGATCCCGCATGCCACGGAGCCGCTGGGCCCGTGAGCCATGGCCACTGAGCCTGCGCATCTGGAGCCTATGCTCCGCAGCAGGAGAGGCCACGGCAGTGAGAGGCCTGCACCGCAAAAAAAATAAAAAAAGAAATGTCAGTAGGAATTTTCCAAATGGAAAAGCAAAGAGAAAAAAAAAAGAATGAAAAGAAGTGGAAGAGAATATGCAAGAACTGTTGAACAATTATAAAAGGTGTATCATTTGAGTAATGGAAATACCAGGAAAGAAACAAAAAGAACAGAAAAAATATTTCAGGTAATAACAGTTGAGAATTTTCCAAAATTAATGACAGACCCCAAACAACAAATCCAGGAAGCTCAGAACACCAAGCATGATAAACACCAAAATATCTACACCTGAACATACATTCAAACTGCAGAAAATCAAACACACCAAAAAAAAAAAATCTTGAAAGCTGGGGTGGGGGGACCTTACCCAGAGAAGAGCAGGATAAAAACACATCCAACTTCCCTTCAGAAACCATGCCAGCAAGAAGAGAGTGGAGCAAAATATTCAAAGTGTTGGGGTGTGGGGGGAAACCCTAGACTTCTGTATTCTTCAAAGCTGGCCTTCAGAATGAAATGGAAATACTTTCTCAGACAAAGTAAACTGTTGCCAGCAGACCTGCCTTGCAAGAAATGTTAACAGTTCTTCAGGAGGAAACAGGATGTAGGTCAGAAACATGGGTCTACATAAGGAAAGGGAGTGCTCTAGAGGAGAAGTAAATGAACATAAAATAACTGAGTGAAACAGACATGCCACACCTCCCCCAGGAAGTCCTCCTGCCCCAGCACAGCCCTGCACCTAACACCCCAGGAGCCCCAGCACAGCCTGCTTCACACAATGGTAGGGGCCTGTCAGCTGTCTCCCCGCAAGGCTGAGAGCCTGTGTCCCCAGAGGCAAGCCCGTGAGGTGCTCAGGGTCCAATGAATGAACAATGGCAAAGCACTCACACCAGAGGCCGGGATGGTGGTTAAATAGTGCATCTCTTTATCAGCAGTTCAGCAAGAAGACTCCAGTGCTGCCACTGTCACAAGGAAGGCTCACCCGCTGGATTCTCTCTGCCCAGGTGTGGTCGCTCCTCAGGTCAAGGGCGGGTGGACAACCTTCCGACACAGGCTGCTCCGTGACCCTGAAGGGTATCAGCCTGGGAGGCAGGGAAATGCCCAGGGGCGCATCACGGAAATGTGCGAAGGCTGACAGGCAGGGCTGGCAATGCCTCCTTAAGCCCGCGGCTCGCGACGCTCGCAGAGCAGGATGCGGCAGGAGTGGGAAGACCCACGAGGAGGGGGGGGGGGTGTCAGGCAGAGCTGGTGTGGGAGCCCCCGGCTCTGCTCCTTCAAACACAGAGGTGCCGGCAGGCACCCCGACTCCTCGTCCCTGCTGACGTTAGCAAACCACTGACACGGCGCCTGTCACGTGCTGGACCCCACGGTGCACAAGGCAACGTCCTGAAGTCAGGAAGCAGGCACCAGGGCATGAGGCAATCGCCCACGCTGGAGCTGGATGAAAGCCAGCACCTGCGCCCCAGGGTGGCCTCATCTCTGCTGTGAGTGCAGCTGCACCACCACAGCCTCTTACAGTCAGCTGGGTCAGATGAGAAACCTAGGCAAAGTGCCTCGTGCAGAGCTGGCATACAGTCAGCGCTCAATAAATGCCAGTACACACCCCCACGGCCCTCCTCTAAGCGCGCTGGTGGCCCCACCGTCAGCCGCCATGACAATCAGCATGGTCTCTCCTGTGCGGCAGGGGTACAGCAACCTTTCCCGGACAGATGCCTCCCGGCCTCGGCACACCACCTTCCAGAGCAGCACAAACGGCCACTGCCATGACCGCTGGTACCGTGTGCAGGCCGAGAGGACACACGACCCAAGGTCACGGCCCTGATCGGGGGCTGGGCCAAGACCTGTGCGCCCTCACTCCCACCCCAGTGCTGTGTGACCCTGTGACTCAGAGAGGGGTCAGCAGACCAGCAGCGGCTACGCCCAGCAGCTCTAGCAACTCAGAGCTGCAGGTGCCAGGGCGGCCTCGACCGCCCGGCCCCTGAGACCCCTGGGCCCATGGACAACTGAGAAGCACTGGTCTGCAACCCCACAGTGAGGAGTCAGAGACGCAAATGTGACGTGACTCCAAGTCCTTCGGGAAATCTGACAGGTGTGGCAGAAGCCTCAGGCAGCTGCCTGCTCCCCGACCCCCAGTGGCCCAGGTGCAGGCCCCTCGCTCTTATTCTCAAGCCCCACCCAGTACGCTGGCTCCCTGCCCAGGGAGGCCGTCCTGTCGGCCCGGCCCCTCGTCTGTCAGCCCTCTCACCTGCTGCTCTCAGCAGTCTGAGTAGGAATTTCTCTCGTGAAGCTCCTGAGACGCCTCATCCGTAAGATGGCATATGCTGCAGGGGACAGAGGAGAGGAGGGGAGAGGCAGTGGGGAGACCACAGGGCGGCAGAGCCCCCACCCCCACCCCAAGCACACACCCAGACCGCCACACAGGGCCGGTGGGCCGGCAGCCCGAGCCTGGGCCCAGGAGCTGAGTCCCGGGAAGAGGCGCTCAGCCCAGAAGGGCCCCTGGCTTGGCCGGGTCCAGGGCTGGAGCTAAGGGAGACCCACGGAGAGGCCAGCAGCGCTCCACCCACCTGCTCCCAGTTAGGACACGAATCAACTCATCTCGAACGCTTACCTTCGTCTCACCTGCTCTATCCGTTCTCGCGTGGCGGCATTTCTCACCTCGCTTGGCACTTGGAAGATACGGGTATGGCTGCAAAACACCATCAGACATTGGGGTTCCCAGGTTCCTTCTCTACTAACCAGTCACCGTGGAACCCCCAGTGTTGGAATCACGGGGGACCATAGCTCTGACCGTGTCGCCACGAGCTTTTGAGCTGCACCTTCACCCTCCTTGTACCAGTAACGTGAAGCGTTCTTTTTACTAACCAAGTACCCCTGAGCCCCCCAGCGATCCTGGGCAGGTAGCAAATGATCCTAAGGAGAGTCAAGGAGACGGAGAGGTTACGCGCCTTTGCTAGAGTTACAGAGCAGGTCTGAATTCCTCTCCAGCTTCGTCACCAGCTCTCTATCATCAGCACTGTGCCACAGTCACTATGGTTTAGAGATCCTTCTAGAACATTCTTTCACAAAGAAGCTGCAGGCTCCTCTTTGCTGCTGTTGTTTTTGCTTTATTTCACTGTTCTGGACTTGCCTTCCTCACCACGGTCCACTTCATGCCCTTCCCAACTCCACACCCCAACAAACCCTCACATACCCTCTACTCCAGGAAAAGCAGCCTGCCCACTGGACCACCGTCCTTGTGCCCACCGGACCACCCCATTCTTGACAGTGCCTTCTGGGTAATGCCTTGCTCTAGGTGCTTTGGGGTTTTCCCCGTGAATTCAGCTTTGATACCGCCTAGGAGGACCCGCAGCCCAAACATGCTCCGGAATATGGCTCATATAAAATGGAGCTGATCAGTGCCCAGAGAGAGAGAGAAGAAAGGACAGAGGGCCTGAGGGGACAGGGGGATGCCTCCAAGAAGAAGGGGACACAGAGGCTGGACGGGGTTGGCCAAGGTGCCAGGCTCCTGCCCGTGTGGAAGGCCCCACCTGGCTCGGGCTCCTGTGTGTCCAGTCCCTGCCCAGACACGGGTCAGCCCAGGTGAACGTCCTGCTAGGAACCCTTCTGAAGCCTAGGCAGCAAAGCCGAGAACCTGTGCAGCCCGGCCCTCTACTGTGCCCTCCTAGTGGTGTCCCCAACACGTCCTTCAGTGCTCACATGCTTCTCCACCCAGGTCACTTGTATCCTTTCAAATGGGGAACTTGGTTTATGTTGTTCTCGCTTCCAGAGGCCCTAGCAAACATCAGGTGGCCAGTACACATCTATCATATAAATGAGCATTCAGTGGTGTTTAATAAAGGGATATGCAGCCCTGACTACGTACTTAATGAAACTAACAGGAGGATACCAAAATCAGTGGATCGGAGGGAGAACCAGGCTGAGTGTACTGGTTTAAAATCTCCACAGAATACCGAGTGGAAAACTTGTATGTACATAACTGACTGATTTCTGTCCCATGTCTCCAAAGCTTTAACCTACTTACACTACACAGCCAAGCTCTAAAAAATACCAGAGGGTGATGCTCATACCGTCCAAACCAGGGAACTGCAACGGCTGGAGCCGGAAGCGCAGCCAGGTCAGAGGCGGACAAGCCTCCCACAGGCAGGGCGGTGGACAGGGGACAGTCACCAATGCTCAGGATTTGGGCGACCTTGGCCGGCTTCCTATCCAAAAAAAACCTTTCCCGGGGAGGCCTCAAATTAGACCATTCCTCTTATGCAATTCTTGAGCACTTGAATCCTCTTTTAAAATGCTAATGCCACTGGAAGGGGTAAACACAGGGAAACTGTACATCCTGAAGCAAAAACAAATATCTTGAGAAATGTATCTTCCTTGATAGGAGAGAGCAAAGCTGGTGATGGGGGCACAGGAAGAAAGCCAAGTCCAGAGATGAGAGAGGGCTCCTTCACAGCGGGGGGAAGCCCAGCGGAATCCCACCATGACTCTACTGGAAAGAGAGACCCAAGTGAACACGCATCCCAGAAGGAGGCAGGGAAGTGCCTGCCGAGGCAGTGAGCCAGGTTCCAGGCCCAGCTCCCCTGCCTGGAGTCTTGCTCTTCAGAGCCAGGAGAGGCCGTGTAGATGGTCTGTGCAGGCTGGGGCTGACAAAGCAGCTACTGTGGAGCGCAGAATTCTAGCCTCGGGGCTGAGAAACCTCCTCTCACCTCCACCCAAGATGAGGGCTTTGGCTTTTGCACTTTACGAGCTTATTTTCTTTTATCTCTTTAAAGTGCAGCCACTTCTGAACAAATCAAGTGCAAAAACAACAGAAATCTGAAATTTATTCAGAAGCATTTAAGAAATGGTAAGCAAGTCCAGTTTTCCAACCCCTCTAGTCATTTTAAAATTTAGCAATGAGCTGGGTTTTCAAGATAGCAAAAATATTCCCTTAAGACCCCAAAGTAAGGGCTTCCCTGGAGGCGCAGGTTCCAGCCCTGGTCTGGGAAGATCCCACATGCCGCGGAACAACTGAACCCATGTGCCACAACTACTGAGCCTGCGCTCTAGGGCCCACGAGCCACAACTACTGAGCCCGGGCGCCACAACTACTGAAGCCTCCACGCCTAGAGCCCATGCTCCGCAACGAGAAGCCACCGCAAAGAGAAATGAGAAGCCCGCACACCGCAACGAAGACTCAACGCAGACCAAAAAAAAAAAAAAAAAAATAGACCCCAAAGTAAGGGTGAAAAACTCAGTCAAAGGAGTCGACGTCTCTAGAGAAGGAGAGCCGTGGGTTGGTGTTGGCCAGTAATCCCGAAGAGGGGGCTTTGTGCTTTCTCTGCTTCCCCCGCCCCACAGCGTGCCCAGCTCAGGGCAGGTGAGATGCTTTACCTCCATCTTATGAACTGGATTCTTGTTCTTTCCTCCAGGACCTCCTGACTCTGGTTTGTTAACAAAGCAGACTTAGAGAGGTGGTGCTTCACCTAGGAAATCCGGGTGGAGTCCAGTGGTTACTGCCCAGCAAGGACCCCACGGCCAGGGTGGAGCCCAGCCTGGACAAGCTCTGCCCACTTGCCCAGGACCCTCTGCGGTAGGACCCGCCTCCCCCTGCCCCACCCCCTGCCCCCAGGATGGGCGGCTCAAAGGTTCCATTACCGCGTCTCTGGTCACATGTACATCTTGGCCATGCGTGGGAGGGCCGCTGGTGGACATCTTCTCCTTTATGTCCTGGGAAGCCTCTTCTTCAGTCTGAAAGGCAAGCAATTTCCCTCAGAAAGTATCACTCTATCTGGCCCCGATTCTCCCTCCTCTTCCTTTTCCCTTTTCTTCTTCCCCATCACGACACACACATGCGTGCCCACACAAACACGCTGTATCACACAGTTCCTGCAGTTAGCTTGTCTACTGCTCCCTTCCTGTGGAATTCCAGGGACTCAGTAAGTCATGGGCCCAAGGTCCTCCTGAGACACCCTGCAGCGGGGGGCCACGCATCCGAAACCCCCTCCCCTCCCGTGTGCCTGACAAGCAGGGCGGGGCTGGTGGTGACGCCAGCCCGTCTCTGGCGAGGGGACGGCCCAGGTCCTTCCGGACATGTGGTGGATCAGACACAGCTCTAGGCAGGTGGTGGTGGGCAATGAGCTTGGGTTTCCTGGTTGTAGGGGGAGGGACGTCCAGCTCCCTGCACCCACTGAGGCCAGCTCTCTACAATCTGTGGTACCCTGAGTCCCAGAGGAATCTCACTCACCTTTCTCAACCAGTGCTGTACTACAGACACAGCCTCGCTCTCCACAACTTCCACGTCCTGCAACAAAGTGGTAAGTCGATGCCCTCAGAATACAGAGAGACCCAACCCCTCCTCCATTATCCACAGTGAGCACTGTGAGATCTTCTCTCCAGAACTGCAGCAGGGGCTCAGAGGGGAAACGACACCTGACACACTTTCCACCTGGCTACCAGCAGCCCCACTTACCGAACTGACTTTTGGTGGGAAGGGGAACCCGGCACCTTTCCGGGCGAGAATGTACATAATCCATGTTGTAATGATCATCTGCGGACTTACGCCAGGCCTCCTTCGTGGCTCCCTTCTTCCACTGAGGCAGGCGGAGGGCTCCTCAGGCCCAAGGCGGTCCTCCGAGGGAGACGCCCACCTGATTGGCTGGCCAATGATGACGTGACAATGGCCTCCTCTAATCCCCAGGGTCAGAGTGGAGGCAGGAAAGAAAGGTGAGGGAGTGTCCACAGTAGTGACGGCCACGGCTCAGAAATGGAGGTGGGACGCGGGCAGTCAGGGTGCGAGCCTGAAGAAGATACAAGGGGGGAGTTACTGAATCGAAGATAGAAATGATGGAGGGGAGGGGCGGCTTATGGCTGGTCACCCACTCCTGAGCACTGCCGAAGCAGAAAGAGGTTTTCTAGTCAAGAGAATAAATTTGTAACGAAATAACCTGGGCCCTCTAGACATTGGTTCAGACCATGCCACAGCATTTCTTATTCTTCCTCTTACAGATGGGGAGAAAGGGCCTGTCCACCCAGAAAACATCAAAGACGGAGGAGCAAAACTCTCAACAGGGACGTTTTACTTTTGCGTCTACTTCGTTTACACAAGTGATTCAAATCACAAAAAATAATCCAAACAATAAGAGGTAAAGGGTAAAAAGTGCAAGTGCATTTCTTGTAAAGCATATTTGCTGATTTTCCCAAGTCACCCATGGTGGGCTGCCTAGGTGGAAGGACAGTTAAAATGTGGAAATGAAAGGCCGATTCTGCTGTGACTTCATAGCTGGGGGCAAACAGCTGACAGGGGCTCAGATAGCCACTGTTCCCGTCTAGAACCTTCACCAGGGAAGGTCCTAAAGCAAATGTTTAGCTGCTCTCGAAAGTAGTTGTAGCCTAACCCTGAGACTATTCTCAAGGCCTCAGAAATGAGGGTTGTAATCCTGTCTCCACCACTAACCTGTTATATGTGATGTTGACCAAATCATTAGTCCCTCTGGTCCTAGTTTCTTTGCCTTCAAAATGAAAGGAAAAGGATAATGTCTCTAGTTTTCTTCCAGCTCTAATAGTCTATAAACGTTCTATTCTGATTCTTCTGAAGAGGATAGAAAACCTTTACCTCACTCTCCCCAACTTCCCTAAAATAGCCACTATATCTCCTCACTCTCAACAAATCATCTCAATTTTACATCGTCTCTAGGCTATGCCAAGGCAACAAGCAAGCGCCCAAATGAAAGCCGAGACTCACTCTCACTCTCAGAACACAAGTTCAGGGTAGCTGTGCTCCATGTGGTGACTTAGAGATACAGGGATGAATCCGTCCTCTGGCTCCACGCTGTCAGGATGTGACCTCTGTGACTGCCAAGCAAAGGAAGAGAACCCATGGAGGAATAAAATCACCTCTTCTGTTCCAGCCCAAAGGCTTCTTCTTAAAGCTTTTTGGCCAGTATTAGTCATATGACCCCAAACCAATGCCAAGGGAGACTGGAAGCTGTAAACCAGAAGATGAAATTACTCATCAAGACCTCTGTTGCTGCTACTATCTCCTAAAAACCGTTTCCAGCCTCACTGATGTAACTGTATTGTTTCAATACTTAACACATCAATATTATTCAAAAATTAAAACTACATGAAAAGACAAACTCAGGGAAGTTCCATCTCCTTCCCTGTCTCTTCAACTTTGCTCTTCAGAAGGATTTTCATAAGTTTCTAGGCTGTGCATCTGTGTTTATGTTTCCAAAATGAAACACATACATAAATCTATTCTCACATTTTATTACTATGTTATGAAATGCATAAGTAAAATATATAAATACATTCACAGCTCAGAAAAAAATTTTAAGCATGTGTGCACACACACATACGTGTTTATATACACACACGCACATACATACACATGTTTAACCACCACCCAGATCAAGATATAGAACATTTCCAGCACCCCAACAGGCCCCCAGACCCACAAGGGGACCGACATTTTGACATCTATCACCAAAAGTGTTTTGCCTAGTATCCCACTGTATTACCATAACACAAATTATCTATCAAATTTACAACTGACGGACATATGTGTTATATCTAAAAGTTTGACGCTTTTTAAAGTAACGCTGCTACGAACATTCTTTTACCTATCTTTTCCTTGACATAAGCACTAAATCTTCTGTACATATACATAACAAAGAGCAGAGCTGCTAGGTCATAGGCTTTACATATATTTAGTACTAGTATATAACAAAGAGTACTGGGGACTTCCCTGGTGGCGCCGTGGATAAGACTCTGCACTCCCAACACAGAGGGTCCAGGTTCGATCCCTGGTCCGGGAACTAGATCCCACATGCGTGCCACAACTAAGAGTTCACATGCCACACGAAGGAGCCTGCCCGCCGCAACTAAGGAGCCAGCGAGCTGCAACTAAGGAGCCCACCTGCTGCAACTAAGACCTGGTGCAACCAAATAAATAAATAAACAAAATATTTAAAGAATAAAAATTAAAACAAATTCTCACAAAATGTTAAAAAAAAAAAAACAAAAACGTACTGCAAGGCGGTTGTACCAACTACTGCCTGTAATAGTTACTTCACGTTTCTGCCAACACTTGTTATTGTCACTCTTTTGAAGTTTAGACAGATGATTGGAGTTACAATGCTAATCAGGAGGCATCGGAGCTATACGGTAACTCCATTTTTGAGGAACTGTCAAAATCTTTCCTAAATGGCAGCATCATTTCACATTCCCTCCATAAACACACGAGAGTTCCAATTTCTCCACATCTTTGCCAACATTGTTAGCATCTGTCACTCTGATACGAGACATTCTAGTGACTATGAAGTAGTATCCCACCGTGGTTTTGATTTGTATTTCCCTAATGATTAATGATGCCACGCATCTTTTCATGGCCGCACCACACGGCATGTGTGGGATCTTAGTTCCCCGACCAGGGATTGAACCTGCGTCCCCTGCACTGGATGACCAGGGAAGTCCCTACATATACTTCAGTTGGTGTAATATCTATTCAATTTTTTAAATTAGGTTTGTCTTTTTGTTGTTGAGTTTTAAGTTCTTTATATATTCTGAATGAAAGTCTTTTATCAAATATATGATTTACAAATGTTTTCTCCCAATCTGTAGCTAGTCTTTTCATTTTCTTAATAGTTTCTCTTTTTTTTTTTTTTTTGAAAGGAAAAAGCTTTTACTTTTGATAAAATCAAATTCTACGTTTTTGATGGAGTATGCTTCTGGTGTCATATCTAAGAACTACAAGGTCATGAGGACTTTTTCCCTATGTTTTTTTCCAGAAGTTTTATAATTTTAACTCTTATATTTAGGCCTATGATCCACTTTGAGCTATTTTTTGTGTGTACAACATGAGGAAGGATCTGAATATATCATTTTGCATATAAATATATAATTATACCAGCATCATTTGTTGAAAAGACTATCCTTTCCTCCCACTAAACTGCCTTGGCAGCTTTGCTGGAAATTCAGTTGACCATAAGAGCTTATTTCTGTATCTCAATTTTGTTCCATTGACCTACATGCCTAGCCTTACACCAGTACCACACTGTCTAGATAATTATAGCTTTATAGTAAATTTTCAGACAAAGTAATATAAGTTCTCTTTTTTTTTTCTGACTATCCTAGGTCCTTTGAATTTCCATGTAGAATTTAAAATTAGCTTGCCAATTACTGTTTTTAAAAATACTGTTGGAATTTCGATAGGCATTGTTTTGAAGGTATAAATCAATTTTTTCTAAGTTGTCTAGTTTGTGGGCACAAAGCTGTTCATAGTATTCCCACAGAGCCTTTTTAATACCATGGGGTCAATGGTAATGTTCCCTCTTTCAATTCTGATTTTGGCAATTTGTGTCTTCTCTCTTTTTTCCTGCTCATCTTAGCTAAATATTTGTGTTTACTATTGTTAATCTCCTTGAAGACCACCTTTTGCTTACATTGCTTTTCCCTATTTTTCTTCCTCAGTTATTTTTTGGTTTTCTATTTCACTGATGTCTAATGCAATCTTCACTTTTACCCCCTTGCGTTTGCTTTGGGAATAAATTCTGCTTCAAGAATGCAATGGAGAAATTCTGCCTGAGTTTCCAAACTGTGGGCCTGCCCTGCAGATCGTGGACTTGCCAGCCTCCACAATCACGAGTCAATTCCTTAAAATAAGTCCCGAAGGTAGAGAGACAGGTAAATAGATGATGTAGGTACAAAGATGACATAACTATCCTATTGACTGTTTCTCTAAAGAAGCCTGAATAATACAGACTTTAGTACCAAGAATAGTTCTAGAAGAACAGAATTCTAAGGATGTTTTCTGAATTTGCTCTGGGGTTTCTGGAATTGGTTCTCCAGAGAGCATTTTCCATGACAAGATGTGATAATAGAGATATTCATAATATAACTATTGGATCCTCCTAATCAAATACTTATGAGAGGTAAGTTTCTAGGTGACTTTGAATTCGATACTTTAGAACATTTCTGTCTTACAAGTATATTAAGTTTGACTGGCTGCTCCTAATTACAGGATACAAAGTGGGGAAAGAAAAGGATGAGCTTAGGGATTCAGAGTCCCACTTTAAGTACTGCATAAATGACCTGAAAGTTTCAATAGCTTCCCTGAAAGAAACCTTTATCTCCTGTCACAGTGTTGAGATTACCTTAAACCAAACCCCCAGTCTCATCCTGCAAGTGGCTAAATTACAACCCAAGTTGAATTTCCAACCTCATGTGTCTGCTGGTACCGTGAAGGTATTGATTGAGAAGTAACGGGACCCTGCAGATTGGAATGGGGACGTATGGGCAGATCCTGATGAAGCTGAGGATACGGAACCCTGACATTCCGCTGAGTCTTCTTTGCCAGCAGAAGCAGTCCTTTCGCCAAGTTTGAAGAGATTAATCCTGCTTTGCCTCAGGAAACTGTAATGGCCGAACCCAAGATATTTGCCTTGCAAGACACCGTTGATTCTCCACAGCACCCATCCCCACTTCCCCTCTTGGCTTTTACATTTATAATTGCACTCAGTGGTCCTTAACAGGTGAGAGATAAAGTGTGTCCCACGAGGAGCTGCACTACGCTCCAAAAGAACAACGTGAATTTTTCCAACTTCTACATACATAAACCTGGGGAAAGTGTGTGGGTGGATATTAAGGGTCTAAGATAATGGTGGAAGAAACCTAAAGTCAGATCTGGACCAATTTATTGATGTGGGTCCGCTGAGCAGATTCTCATTTAATATTACAGCTTGAGGAGTTAGAAAGCATTCTAACAGTTTGTTTGGTTGAAACATGGACCAGCAGGCGACCTGCACTCAATGAACTTGAAACGCCAGAATTGCTTTGGTGTGCTTTAGAGAAAGGTATCCAAAGGTTTAGGGAGGCTGGAATGCTAGGGTGTACTTATCACGTAAGGCATGCTCAGCCATCCTCGGGGATCCAGAGGACACACCTTTCACCATGACTGTGAGGAATAAATCTGAGGGGAGCTCCAGCATCCTCGAAGAGCTCAGAGGTCACACTTCTCTGTAGGTCAGAAATTACAGTGGCAACTCCTGCCACCGGATTGGGGGGATCTAAATGCAATGGGGTACCTGGATCCTGAGTAGCAGGGGCCAAGTGGCAACACTTAATCATCAGAGGCAAGGTGGGCATGATTACTGTACTGGACAGCTGAGTGGAAGCAGTAATAAAAAGTCTGACTTACAGAGACCTATGGTGTTGGCTAGTTGCTCATGGTATCCTTAGATGTGAAATAGATGGGCGGTCCACTAAATTCTTGCTTGATCTATTTAAGTGGGAGAATTTTAGGTCAAGTGAACAGAAGTCGACTTGAATCATAAAAAGGGCCGTGGCCCTTTGACCAATTCTGATTTGAGCCAGTGTACAGACCCAGAACTCCTTGAACAAGGGAGAGGCCAGATCCCCTCGAGGAAGGACCCTCCTACACTACAAAACACGCCTACTGTTAACCTTTCTCCTGGCCCCCGCTCAAAGGGACTGACAGCCTTTTACCAGGGTGACTGTGCCTGGATGGAAAGAAGTTAAACTTTTCAGGGATTACTGGACACTGACTCTGAACTAATACTAATTCCAGGAGACCCAAAAAGTTACTGTGGTCCCTAAGTCAGAGTCACGGCTTATGCAGGTCAGGTGGAGATTCAGCTCACGTCTATTTCACAGTGGGTCCAGTGAGTCCCTGAACCCATTCTGTGGTTATTTCTCTACTTCCAAGACGCAGAATTAAAACAGACATAATGAGCAACTGGAACAATCCCCACACCGCTTCCCTAACCTGCAGAATGAAAGCTATTACGGTAGGACAGGCGAAGTGGAAGGCACGAGAACTGCCTCTACCTAGGAAAACAGTAAACCAAAAGCAACGCCACATTCCTGGAGGAACTGCAGAGATCAATGCCGCCCCGAAAGACCTGAAAGGTGCAGGAGCAGTGACTCCCACCACATCCCCATTCAACTTGCCTATTTGGCCTGTGAAGAAGACAGATGGACCTTGGAGGTTGGCAGTGGATTACTGTCAACTTAACCAGGTGGGGGCTCCAACTCAGTTGCTGTTCCAGATGCAGTTTCACTGCTTGAGCAAATTAACACATTCCCTTGTACCAGATATGTAGAAATTTATCTGGCAAGCACTTTTTTCCCAATGCCTGTTAGTGAAAACCCCCAGAAGTAGCTCTGCCACTTAGGCCTGTGACCCAGTAGTTCAACGGTGCTTGAACTATCAGTGGTACACAGGGATGCTATCTGGAACCTTTGGCAGTGATGACTTAGAATCAGACAGCGCTACCACAGAACGTGTCTACCGAAAACCCATGACGTGAGTGGACCCGTACACTTTGCACCCAAGCTGCTCAGGGTCAACTGCACGTACACACAGCAGTGCCACGGAGCCGGGCAGGGGGTGAGCGTGGTGCCCGCCCACCCAGGGCCCCGCGAAGGGTTACCTTCAGCTTCCGGTTCCCTCGCCCTCAGGGACAGCTGTGACCAGACGCGGGGAGCCCTCTCGCCCAGGAAGACCAGGCTCCTGCACCCTAGAGCCGATGGTCGCTGAAAGACTCTCCACTGGTTACCCTCCTGGGCGTAAGAGCGGGGCCAACAGAGCCAGGTGGTAGAGAGGTGGCCGCTGGTAGCAGTCATGAAACCGGGGCCAGACTAAACGGCCCAGTCGTAACACCACCGATGTCGTAAACCTGGGGTCCAACGTAAACACCCTCAGTTTTAAACCAGGCCCAGACATAAACCCAGGGCCCAGATTCACCACCACCCCCAGTCGTAAACCTGGGGCCCAGACGTAAACCACCCCCAGTCATAAGCCGGGCCCAGACGTAAACCTGGGGCCCAGAGGCAACATCC
Source organism: Kogia breviceps (assembly GCF_026419965.1). Lineage (NCBI taxonomy): Eukaryota > Metazoa > Chordata > Mammalia > Artiodactyla > Physeteridae > Kogia > Kogia breviceps. Next base: position 120,395,309 of record NC_081316.1, read on the forward strand.
CTGAGTCATAAACCCGGCCCAGCGGCAAACCTGTGGCCCTGCCCTAAACCTGGGGCCCAGACGTAAACCGCCCCCAGTCGTAAACCCGGCCCAGCAGTAACCCTGGGGCCCTGCCGTAAACCTGGGGCCCAGACGTAAACCGCACCCAGTCGTAAGCCTGAGGCCCAGATGCACACACCCCCCGCACCCCCCGCCCCGAGTCGTAAACCCGGCCCTGCCGTAAACCTGGGGCCCTGACGTAAACCGCCCCCAGTCGTAAGCCGGTCCCAGACGTAAACGTGGAGCCCAGAGGCAAACCTGGGGCCCAGGTGTAACCTCCCCACCCCCACTTAACTCAGAAGCCGGACACCGGCCAAAGCCCCCACCCCGTCCCTGGAGCTGCGCTCCTCTCTTGTGAGGGGACCGCGCCGTTATATCCAGAGCGCCCAGCGACCCCTGGGTCAGACCCATCGCCAGCCCCTCAGGCTACTCCGTTACCCTGAGGAGCCTCTGACAGGACGCCGGGCCATCATGCGACTCCGTGACAGGACGGCCGCCTGATGGGGAATGTGCACCGCCCACAGGTGGGGTCTGCGGTTGGAACCCTCGCTCCTCGGGTACGGTCCCTCCCAACGGGGGCGGGGAGGCGGGTGTTGATGGCGAGACCGCCGCCCTCGCTCCCGACCTGGGCCGCTCGGCCAGGTGCCTGGGAGGCCTCGCAGGGTCCGGGCAGCTCCAGGGGCTGGTCCGCTGCACCGGAAGCCCCGTGACCATTTCATGGTGTCTCTGGTTTTGGGGGTTTGGTTTTTTTGGTGCTGAAGATTTTCTGTGTGTGTGTCATCTAGCTTTTTTCTTACGCTGAATTATGAAATATGTTTAGGAGGATGTTTTTTAATCTGAGATTACAGCACACTTTCTGCTAGTTCTTTTATGATTTTATTTACCTCATAGGTTGTTTCTAGACTCAGAATTATTTTGGTTAAACATATGAATTATCCAAATTTAGGTTTTTCTAGGTGGCTGTACAGCCCTAGTTCCTGAAGTATCAATTGTTTCCCGCTGGTTGGTCCATCTGTTTGCGTCTCAGCTGACTAACAGTTATTTGGGGTGTACACAGAGCAGTGAACTGCTAGGTCGTTTTCTGATTCTGCATTATACGTTTCGAAGGGCTGCTTTCTGCAGTGGCCGCACTGTTTGATATTCCCCGACGCAGTGCATGAAGGGTCCAGTTTCTCCTCATCCTCACGGACACCTTATTCTATACTTATTTCCTTAGATTTTTATCTTTGTTGTTATAGCTGTCTTACTGACGTGGTATGTCATTGTGGCTTTGAATTGCATTTCTCTAATGACTAACCATATTGAGCATCTTTTTCATGTATTTATTGGCCATTTGTACATCTTTGGGTAAGTGCTTATTATAGTCCAAATTTTAACTGGGTCATCTCTCTTTGTTATTGAAGTGTAAGAGTTCTTTATATATTCAGAGTACAAACCCCTTTTACATACGCTATTTGCAAAAAAATAGTCTTCCATTCTGTGATTGTCTTTTCACTTTTTTGATCGTGTCCTTCAAAGCACAGAGGTTTTCAAGTTTAAAGTCCAAATTCCTGTTTTTTTCTTTTGTTACTCACGCTTTGGGTGTCATATCTAGGAATTCATTGCCAAACCTAAAGTCTTGACGATTTACTCCTAAGTTTCTTCCAAAAGTTCAGTAGTTTTAGCTCTTATATTTAGGTTATTGGTCCATTTTAAGATGATTTTTGTACGTCGTTGACGCAGGGGGCCCACTGTCGTTCTTTAGCATGTGGATATCCAGTTATCCCAACACTCTCTCTCAAAGAGACTATTCATACCCGTTGACCGGTATTGCCATACTTGTCAAGAATCAATTGGCCATGGATGTATGGGTTTATTTTTGAAACCTCAATTCTATTTCATTGGACTAGAGTATCTATTCTTATGGCAATACCATATCATTTTTTATTACTGTAGCCAGGCTTTGATTAATTACCAGAGTTCTGGAAGTGTTGATTATGAAAATGTTTGCCATTTTTTTGTTGCTTTTTTGAAGGTGCAAATTTTCAGAGGTCATTATACTCCCATCCTCTTGGATGACAGGTTTGTGTTCGTTTTTGCAAATATGTGCAAAATTGTTCAATAGTCATTATGCATTTCAAACTCCATCATTATAAGAGTATTCATTTCTCTCTCTCTCTCATTTTCTTTTTCCATCCCTAAATAAAAGTTTGTCTGATATTCAAGTAGTAACGTAGTAACTCTGGCTTTTTTTTTTTTTTTTTTTTTTTGGTTGCAGTGATTTGTGATGTGTTTTAACATCATTTTATTTTATTTTAATTTAGAACTTGGAAACTAACTGCAATTGGAGACATCTCATCCTATTTGTAAAACATTTTATTTTGCAGTATAATGTACAGAGAAGAGCAAATATCCTAGAAGTATGCCTTTCAAAGAACTTTCACAATCTTGACACATCTGTGTAAATAGCATCCAGCTCAAGGAAAATAACATTACCCAAACCTCAAAAATCTGCTCACATTTCCCTTCAGTTGTTTCTACCCTTTAAGGGTAACCTTTATCTTGACTTCTAATAGCATAGGTTAGTTTTGTGGGTTTTTTTCTTTTTTTGTGTACTGTATGTAAATTATGTATTTACTCTGTGTTTTCTTTTGTGTGACTTATTTTGCTAAACTTTATGTTTGGATATTTCTCTCATTGCTGTGTGATGTTGTAGACCGTTCATTCACATTCTGAATATTATTCTGTTACGTTAACTATACCATGATTATCCGGTCTTCTGTTGAAGGGCACTTGAGCAGCTGACATTTTATGGATATGAGGAATGGTGCTGCTAGGAACATGCTGGTCTGTCTCATGGTGCATATATGTTTGGGTACATATTTATTAAGTGTAATCTAAGAGTGAGATTACTGTGTATGAGTATGGGTATGTTCAATTTTAGTAGGAGCGGGCAAAGAGTTTTCCAGCAGTATTTCCAGTTCATTCATATGAACTCTATAATACTTAGCATTTTAATCTTTTTATAAACTTTAGCCACTCTGGTGGTCTTATGGGTCATTGTGTTTTTCATTTGCATCGCTCTAATCCAGTTGAGCACCTTTCATGTGCATATCTTCCGTTTGCATACATTTTTTCAATTGCCTTTACAAGTCTTCTGCCCAGTGTACTACTGAATTTTCTGTTTCCCGTAGTGATTTCTAGGAATTCTTTATGTATTGCGGATGTGAGTCTTTTGTTGGTTGTATGTATATATTACAAATGTCTTCTCAGACTTTGGGTGTTACGTTCTAATAAACGAAAGTTCTTAACTTAGAAAAAAAGATTCATTTATCTTTTCCATTCATATAATCCTTATCCACTGAATTGGAGTAATGCTTTTGTCATAAACAGATGGCAGTGCATTGTAGAGCTATTTCTGGGTTCTCTTTTCTATTCTATTAATCTGTCTCCTTTTTTTTGGCATCAATAGCACTCTTCCTTAATTTTTATTTTATCTTTGGTCTTGGTATCTAGTTATGTAAATCCTCCTGCTTTTTTATTCTTTTTCATGATCATCGTAGCTATTCTAGGTCTTTTGCATTTCCATGTATATATTTAGAATCAAATTGGCAGTTACCATAAAAAAAAACTTCTGGAATTCCGATTAGTATTTTATTGATTCTGTAGCTCAACTTGGAGAGAAATGATATATTTTTAAAGAGATTCCCATTCTTAAACATGCCATATCTTTCCATTTTTTTTCATTCTACCAATGTTTTATAGTTTTCAGTGTACAGAGTTTGCATCTCACTAGATTTATCCCTAGATAGTTGATATTTTAGTGCTACTTTCAACTTATTTTCTTATTTCAGTTCCATTCTATTTCAACTGCTTAGTCAATAATAAACAGATTTTTTATATTGTCCATGTATCCAGTAACCTTGTGAAATTCACTTATTAATAATGGTTATTTATAAATTCTTTTGGATTTTCTACATATGCAGTCATGTCATAGGTGAATAATGATCATTTTTCTTCCTTTCCAATTATTATAGTGTTTCTTTTCCTTGTCCTTGTGCCCTAGATAGTATCTTCAGTGAAATGTTGAATGGAAATGGTATAAACAATCTTTGCCTTGTTTCTAAACTTAGAGGGAGGGTGTTCACTATTTCACCACTGAATGGGTACTAGGTTTTGAGCAGATTCCCTTAAGTATAGTTTCCTCTATTCCTAGTTTGCTGAGAGTTTTTGTCCAGAAATGGTGTTGAATTTTACCACTTTTCTTCTGCATCTGTTGAGATGATTGTAAGGGCTTTCTTTTATTCTGTTATTATGGTGAATTACATGGACTGATTTTCAGATGTTAAACCAACTTTGAAATTCTGTGATAAACCTACTTGTTTAGTGCTTATATAAATATACACACATACATATTTTATATATATGTATATATATTCTCATTAGATCTTTTGCATCTGTGATAATAAGAGATAATTAGCCTGTGAGGTTTTTTTGTATTTCCTTATCAGTTATTGGTATCAGTATTATGCTGAACTCATAAAATAAATTTAGCAGTGTTCACTATTTCTCTTCTCTGAAAGAATAAATGCATGATTTATATTATTTCTTCCTTATGTGTGTGGAGGAATTCATCTGTGAATCCATGTATCTGGACCTGGAGTTTTCTTTATCAGATAGTTTTAAATTACAGAATTAACTTCTTTAATATATATATAGGAGTATTCAGATTTGCTCTTCTGCTGCGTAAGTTTTCATATTGTGTTTATCAAGGAATGTATCCATTTTATCGAAGTAGTCGAAATTATTGGCATAAAGTTGTTCACAATACCCTTTTGATATCTTTCTAATATTTGTAGAATTTGATGTGATTCTACTTGTTTATTCCTAAGAATGCTAATTTATGATTTCTGTGTTTTTATCTTCATTAGTTTTGCTAGAGGTTTGTCAATGTTATTAATCTTTTCAAATAACTATCCTTTGTTGATTGTCATGTGTGTGTGTGTTCAATCTCAGTAATGTCTACCCTTATTACTTGTTTCCTTCTATGTTCTTTGGATTTAGTTTATTGTTTTAGTTTTTTGAGATGGTATTATCACTGATTGTCAGCTATTTTTGTTTTCTAATATATGCATTTAGAACTAAAAATTGTCCTCAGAACATTGCTTTAGTTGACAATAATGATATTTTCAATAACAACCAACCCAAAATATTTTCTGACTTACATTGAGGTTTCTCCTTTGACCTTTATGTTATGTAGAATTGTGTTCCTTAACTGAAAAGCTTTTGGTGATATTCTAGTTATTAATTTATAATTTAATTCCACTGTATTCAGAAAACTACTCTGACTTTGGTCTTTTGAAATGAACTGAGGTTGGTGTTCTGGCCCAATGTATAGTTTATTTTGGTAGCACATAAAAGAACAAGTACATGGAAGATGTTGAAGGTCTACATATGTCAGTCACTTGAAGTTAATTGATCATGTTGTTCCCTTCTATATCTTTAGTAATTTTTACCTTACTTGTTTTATAAGTTATTGAGAAAAATATGCTAAAATCTTGAACTGTGATTGTACATTTGTCTATTTTTTCTTTTAATTCTGTCAATTTCGATTTCATAAATTTTGAAAGTATGTATTAAGAACATACGAATTTAGCATTCATGTGGCTTGCTGTTAAACTGCTACTTTATCATCATTACATAGCCCTATTGATCAAAAATATTTCTTACCTTAAAGTTGACTTTAATGTAGCTATAGCAGCTCTCTTTTTGTTAGGACTCTTTATATTTTTTAATTTTATTATTTCCCATCTTTTTATTTACTTATATAATATGCTCCTACAAAGGGTATACAGTTCTGGGTTTTTATCCAGTCTGACAGTATTTATCTATTAATTGGATTATTTAGTTCTTTTTAAGTCAATGTAATTACTAATACATTTTAGATAGTTTTAGGATTAATATCTTATGTTTTTCTATTTATATAATCTGTTCTTTCCTATCCTTTCCTTATTTTATTTTAGATCACATATTTAAATTATTTCATTGTTTACTTAGAGGTTGGCTGTTCCTTTCAGCACTTTAAAGATTTCTCCACTGTCTTCTGTCTTCCATTGTCTACGTGGAAAACGTTGTCATAAGTCTTATTGTTGCTTGTTTGAATTTAATGATTATTTTTTCTGAACATTTTAAGATTTTTCTCTTTATCTTTGGTTTTCAACAGGCTATGATGTGCCTGGTGTGTTTTGCTTTGTATTTATCTTCCTTGTGATTCATTGAGCATCTCGAATCTGTGGGATAGCTTTCACCAGTTTAGGAAATTTCTCATACAAGATCTCCTCCATGCTTCTGCCCACTTTTTTTGCTTCTCTGTCAGGGACTCCACTTATATGTATATTAGACCTTCTGGTTTGTGTCCCACAAACCAGAAGGTCTCTTTTGCTCCATCCCTTTTTTTTTCTTTTCTTTTCTTTTTTGTCTCTGCACTTTGGTTTGGATATTTATTATTATCCTAGCTTCCAGTCACCCAACCCTATCTTCTGTCATGTGTAGTCTGCTCTTAAATATATTTTTCTGCTAAACATTTAGTTGTTCCTTTTAAGATTTTAAGTTTAGCTTTTTAGGCTACCTCCCCCATGCAGTTTCAAAATCAGGCAAATATCTTGAGGAAAAGGCAGGTTGAGTATTTGAAGAGGCTCCTCTTTCTAGCAGGACTTGGTCTCCTTAGTGCCACGAAATTACAGGATAGTTTATTCTGCCTTTTCCAAGTCCTTGGCCTAGCTCTCCAGCTATTCACAGCCCCAATCTCAGGAAAACATCCTATGGGAAAAATTTACCATACATGTGGAGTCCCTTGAGTTTCCAGTCTGTCACACCAGCTCTGTGTGATCCCTAAAGCTTCCTGATTTCTGTTCTTCCAGTAAAGTTCTTCTGAGGGGGCCAAGACTAAATGTAAAGCTGGGCCTGGAATCAATAAATGCCTCCAGAGAAGAAACTCACTGGCAATGGTCAGCTTTCCTCAGAAGGGCTCCATTCTCTCTGGAATTTCAATTCTCTCCTTCATGTTTGCTTACATGATCTCCAAAGTCTTTTAAAATACACTTTTGTAATATATCTGGCTTTTTAAAGTTGGGCTGCTGTCATCCAACCCAGAAGAAAACCTACTCTTATTTTCTCTTCCTCTTACTAAGAAAAGAGCACGCACACACACCAACCTTGAAATACACCCCACACACACAATCACTGTCTCCTGGTATTCATGCCCTCGTCCATTCGCCTCCCACTTTGAATATGGCTGGACTCTGTGTACACAAGGCGAGTTTAAAAGACATTGAAGCCTCTGCTTTGGTCTTTCCAACTGCTTGATTTGGGGGACGTTGGAGGACTTCATGTGGAGAGTCACTGGCCTCCACCAGCAGCCAGAGTCAACTTACCAGTCACGTTGAAAGCAGATATTCCAGCCCCAGGAAAGTCTTCATGTTTGTAGCCCCAGCTAAGAGCTTGGCAGGCACTCCATGAGAGACCCTAACCCAGAACCACCCAGGGAAGCTGCTCCCAAATTCCTGATTGCATAGGTGCAGAGAACAGAACGGTAGTTACAAGCGGTGGGGGGGGGGGGGGGGAGTTGTTCGGTTGGTGGAGTTTCAGTTCTGCAAGATGAGATCTGCTGGATGACAGAGTTGCAGTGCTGTGTTGTGTGCCCAACAGTGTGTTATAGGGTAGATTTCATGTTAAGTGTTCTTAGCACCCAAAAAAGGGACACAAGGAAACTTTTGGAGGTGATGGAGTCACAGGTGTATACATATGTCCAAACTCATCAAATTGTATACATTAAGTATATTACTGAACACAAGTCCATGTGCCCGACACACAGTGAGGCCAAACAATACCAAACCGTTGGAGTTTGGAGCAGAAAAATGTTTATTACAGGGCCATGCAAGAAGATGGATGTCTCATGCCTTAAAAACCCCAAACTCCCTGAAAGCTTTCAGTAAAGCCCTTTTATACAAAGGGTGAGGGAGGGGAGTGGTTAGTTGTTGCAAGCTTCTTGGTGTGAGATCCTTCGTTCCTGAGGTCAGGTCATGGTCAGGTAATGATGTTCCTGTAAATCTCCACCAAAACAAGTGTTATTCTCGGTTCTGACAAGCAAGGGCAAGGTCCCAAGTCACAGCTTTCACCCTCCGAGGTCCAGGTCCTGGCTAAGAGACGGGTGTCCCTGTTCGAGCCAGTTACCCTGTCCGGGAGCATTTGTCCAGCACGCAGTCTGGGTCCTCCCACCAGTGCCCAGCACCAGCTGAAGAGGCAAATCCTAGCTGATGGTGCCCTCAGGGCCAGGTCCCGAGACCCTGCCCAGACGTCATCACTGAGGGAGCCAGGCACCCAGGACCCAACTGGCCCTCAGCAGGCTCTGCAGGCCGTCCAAACGGGGGTTGGCGGGGGCGGGTCCTGTGGACTGCAACCCATGCAGACTTACACTGCTACTAGGTCGCGGAGGCGGGGATGGGGGAGAGGTTCGCTGCTGCCTCAAGGCCTGGGCCCAGCCAGTGGGCGGCCGCGGCCAGGGCTCCGGAGCTCTGCGGGGCACAGGCCCCAGCCTTCTCCCGGGGCTCCATCTCACACGCCGGCCCCAGGGAGAAGGCCACAACCCACCTCTGACCGCACTCTCGCAGCCAGGACCACAACCCCGCCAACCACTGGCCCAGCGGGGCCTCTAAACCCAGCACTGTGGTCTCTCATAATGGTTGCCTGGTAACGGCTGTGCACCACCCCACTGCTATTACAAGTATGTGCACGTTTTTGTACATCAATTATACCTCAGTAAGGTTATTTTAAAAAAGAATTGAGATAATAAGTATTTACTGTTGCTTAAAACCATTAAGTTTAGGAGTAATTTGTTATGAAGCAACAGATATAAATGGATATATATGCATTTTTTGCACCTTTTTTCAATTTAATAATATAGCCTAGAAATTATTCCAAGTGATTTCATAAAGATCTTTCTCATTCTTTTTGTAGTTTTTAATAGTACATTGTGTACCTGATTGAATCTGCCTCTTGTGAACGTGCCTTCCAATATTTTGCTACTGAGATAACACATTAATAACCCTGTGTACGTTTCTGTCGTCATTGTCGTTGGAGGTGGGGCTTCGGGGTAAATCTGTAGAGGTAGGCTTGCTGCTTCCATGTGTGATGTCTGTGTAGTTTTGTCAGATGTTGCTAGATTTCCCTCCACGGGGTTGTACCGTTTTTACTCCCACTGGCAGGATGTGAGCATACCTACTTCACCAGGGCCTCACCAACAGAGTGCTTTAACAAGTTTTTGAACTTTTGCCAACCTGATAGATGAGAAATGGCATCTCTGTGTAGTCTGATTTGCCTTTCTGTAATTATGAGGAAAATTGAGCATGTATTCATTTGTTCAAGAGCCATTTACATTCTTTGCAAAGTCTTCACGTGTTTTACCCATTTATCTATTGAACACTTAGTTTTTACTTTTATTCTTAAAAGTTCTTTATACATTAGGTACATTAGTCCTCTGTTTATGCTATATGTTGCGAATATTTCCTCCCAGTTTATCATTTTCATTTTGACCACGCTTTGCATGGCCTTTTTTTTTTTTTTTGCAGTACGCAGGCCTCTCCCGTTGCGGAGCACAGGCTCCGGACGCGCAGGCTCAGCGGCCATGGTTCACGGGCCCAGCCGCTCTGCGGCATGTGGGATCTTCCCGGACCGGAGCACGAACCCGCGTCCCCTGCATCGGCAGGCGGACTCTCAACCACTGCGCCACCAGGGAAGCCCTGCATGGCCTTTTTGCCATGTAAAAATTTTCCTAGCTTTTACATGGTCAAATTTATTAATTTTTTAATTGCATCTGGATTTTGAGTCATAGTGAATTATATAGGAATTCACCCATGTTTTCATCTAGTGCTTGTGAGAGTACATGTTTTTACATTTATGTCTCCAATTTGTGGGGCGTTTATTAAGAATATAAGTTTTCCTTGTTCATCAGTTATTGATTGCTCAATAATGCTACATTAAAAAATCAACTATAAAATGTTGTGGCATATAAGTGTTTATTCCCTGTCCTTCTGGAGTCAGCTAGGTGTCAGCTAGGTATCTCTCCTGACCCTGGCTAGGCTCGTCCGCGTGTGTGGGGATCAGCTGGTCTACCCTGGCTCCCTGTGCCGGCTGCCTCAAACTGGAGCAGTTAGAGCCGTGTGGCCCCGCTCCATGTCCCGGTAGTCTTCCAGCAGCTACCACGGGTGTGTTCTCGAAGCAATGGCAGAAGCACAGTAGAGCAAGCCTTAAAGCACAGGCTCACTCAAACTTTTGCCTGTGTAACGGCTGCTGAAATCCCAGTGGCCAAAGTAAGATACCTGATCAGGTCCAAAGTCAAAGAGGGAAGGCTAAAAAGCTACACAGCAAAGGATTTGAATACAAGAAGGGGTAGAGAATTGAGGGCATCCACTACATCCTGCAGTCTCCTAGACCTAGTTCATCCTAGATCTTTCCTTAGCATCTCAGGCTTCTTGAAAGTCTTTCTTGCTCACTGTCTCTATTGCCTCATCTCCCCTTCCACTGTATTTTGGCTTCATCTCTTCACTTTTCTGCTAGAACTCTTGTCAACACGGTTGCCAATGGACTCAAAATTGCCAAATCCAACATGCATTTTTGGTCCTCATTTATGGGACAGAACATGTTAGTTGAGCATTCATCTGAGTCCTGATTCTGCAGGCAGATGTCTGTGCCATACTCTTCCAGCTGCCCCTCAGGACCATTCTCCACCCTGTTCTCCCTGCTCTCTTCCACTGTGGGTTACATCAGTGTACTCCTGTACTAGCTGGCTGCGTCTGTGGAATCCTTGTCAGGAGATTGGAGGGAGAAAGGAGAATAAGATCAATGTATTTGTTCCCTTGGTCCCATACCTGCGGTTATCTGGGGCTGGCTATGTCCTTTGTCACTGCTCCTCTCAAGGTGGCCTGCTCTGTGACTCCTTCTCCTTCCCAATTATGGTGACCTCTCCTTCTCCTCTTGCCTCCAGGCCTAGGATGGTGTCAGTCAGCCACTAATTGCCCTCAGCGCCTGCGCTGCCCACGTCGTCTTCCTACGCCCCTCCCACACCTGTGAGGTAGTTCCTTTATAAATAAGCCTTCCTCTCATCACCTGCTTCCTGGTGGAACCCTGGCGGACGCAGCGTGGCGTCATTCACCACCCCCCTCTCCGTCTCACCATAGCCATTTACATATGGACTTGGGTGGCGCTCCTTCTCCTCACCTCATCACACCCAGTGATTTACACTGAGTCAGAGAGGGAGAGGATGGAGACAGTCCCTGATCCCTTTGAGATTCTAGGAACTGAGGTGTCCTCACAGGAAACAAAAACAAGCACATAAAATAGAAGGAGCTGGCACTTCACGAATGCAGTGTGTGGCTCTCTCCAGGCTGTGGAGCTCAGCACTAACATGCATCCTTCCGGTCTACTTGGCAAATAAGATATGGAGTCATTGAAATGTACGGTTTCAAGAAAAGCTAACATGATTTTCACCCCAGCTGGTGAAGACGTGCAGGTGATATTTACATGACCTTTCTGTTATCCTTGACCGTACTGACCACTTCCTCCTTATTGAGACTCTCCACCACCTGGTTCTCCTTCCCTTTCTGACCTATCCTGCTAGGTCTGCTTCTTAGACCCCCTTTTCTCTGCCTGCCCCTTAAACATTGATGTTTCCCAGGATTCTGTTTTTGGCCCCCTGCTCACCCCTCTCGCCATGTTTGCATAAGGAATCTCAACCACTTCCATGATCTAACATGAGGCTCCATTTGTTCTTCCTCTGCAACACATTGACTTAGGGGCGTGTTGGAAAAAGCCAGGGTCAGGTGAGGAACCTGGTGGATCCCAGGGAGAGCTTGGTGTGCAGAGATTCTGAGCCCCAGGGCGTGGGTAATAACAGCCATGGGACTATGCCTAGTCTCTCTGTCCTCCAAGGAACGGAGGGAGAGCTGAACACGTGAGCAGAGTCTTCCCTTGTCCCAAGCCTAGAAGGGTAAGAGATGATCAGGGAACCGAGAGCTTCATCTTGGTGCCTTGAAAGAGGGTTGGAAACTCCATGCTCCAATATTGCTTTCACAAGGAGCCAAAAAATGATCTTTGCAGATATGCAAGGTCCAGAGACTGTATCACCTATGAATCTGTCTGAGAAAAGAACTTGAGGAAAGACTTTACTCTCAAAAAATTTTTTCAAGTCAAAGACTTTAAGATAGAGGATGATGGAAAAGAAACAGTGGTAGGTAATAAACACATACAAATTCTTATATGTGTATATAGATACATTCATAGATATCATTGTATTACATATGTAGTCAAATATATTGAAAATGAACATTGAGAATGTGTAATTTAAGAAATAAAAATTCTTAAAATTTATCTATTGCAAGATAAATTCTAATAATAGCTTAAAATAAATATACTAAGCTATCTCAGCAAAACCTAGATATTAGGTGGGGAGGTAGAAATGTTCAACGATGTCATTTCAGATCAGGAAAGACAAAAGTAGGGATGTGAAAATGTTCTAAAGCCTTATCATGTGCAGGGTATGGGAAGCAGTCAGATAACAGGTGGGGAAGGACATATGGACTTAATAATTAGGAAAGGGAATATAATCATTAATGGAATGGGAAACAATAGGTAATTTAATAAAGGGGTAAAATAGCAGCTGAAAAATAAATAGCAAACCTGCAAAAATAAGGAAAAGGAAAATCAGGAAACCACAAAATAAAAAGAATAAAAAATATTAAATAAATTAGAATGCTATATAGTGTAACAGTTGTTATTCAATGTGAATAAACTGAATGTTCCTTGGAAAAACAGACCCTGTTAGACTGAGTTAAGAGACATATTTATAGGGCTTCCCTGGTGGCGCAGTGGTTAAGAATCCACCTGCCAGTGCAGAGGACAGGGGTTCAAAGCCCTGGTCCGGGAAGATCCCACATCCTGCGGAGCAGCTAAGCCTGTATGCCATAACTGCTGAACCTGCGCTCTAGAGCCTGCGAGCCACAACTACTGAGCCCGCATGCCTAGAGCCTGTGCTCTACAAGAGAAGCCACTGCAATGAGAAGCCCACACATTGCAACAAAGAGTAGCCCCTGCTCACTGCAACTAGAGAAAGCCACGCACAGCAACGAAGAACCAAAAGCAGCCATAAATAAATATATTTTTTTTAAAAAGAAACATATTGGGCTTCCCTGGTGGCGCAGTGGTTGAGAATCCGCCTGCCGATGCAGGGGACACGGGTTCGTGCCCCGGTCTGGGAAGATCCCACATGCCGCAGAGCGGCTGGGCCCGTGAGCCACGGCTGCTGAGCCTGCGCGTCCGGAGCCTGTGCTCCGCAAGGGGAGAGGCCACAGCAGTGAGAGGCCCGCCTACCACAAAAAAAAAAAAAAAAAAGAAAAAAAGAAACATATTTATAAATATGCTATTTAGAAAAGAAAAAAGACAGCATGCTTTAAACAAAGATAAAGGTAAAAGATAAAGGTGGAAGACTTACAGTGTTGGTAAGAAGGCCAACCAGATAACCTAAAAGCTTCCTGCCGCAAGGTCCTAGAATGCTGGATAAAATAAAACAAGCATACTCCTGAATGCATAGCCGAGTTTATAAGAAAGCATGGGTTATTGTCAGTAACCAAAAAAGTGAATTGGAAACCAGAGTCCTAAGCTTGAGCCGATGCCATAGTTGACCTAAATGGGGGTGCCTGTGGACGGGTTGGGGGAGGGTCCAAACCTGTAAGTAAAGAGCTGAGGTTTTAACACTGAGTGGCAAGGTATGAGTTGTATGCCTGCATAAGGCAGAGTGTTGCCCTGACATGCATGTAAATCCAGGACCCCTGAAAGACCACATCCTCTTGGCAAGGAGGCTCATGTCAATCAAGAGCACTTCTCTGGCAATGGGGAACCTATGAGCCATTAGCTACCAACACTCAAAGAAGCTGAGGATGGATGTGCACTTGTCCAGTGTAGGGGATCTGGGTGGGACACTAAAGCACCGCCTGCTGTGCTCCCAAACCTTTAATTGGTGTCCTGGGAGACTTGCACTCAGCAGTCATCAAATTCTGCCATATGCTATCAGGAAGTTCCTGCCTCCTAGGCCAGGATTCATCAGTGGTCAGTGTCCGACTTTCTCAGCCACTCTGTCCCCACCGTTCCACTGAGGCTACCCTCGTCAACATCATCAGCCACCTCCCTCTATGCTGCCCAAACCTCAAGTCACGTCTCTGTACTTACCTGAATTTTCTTCACTCAGTGGCTTTTAGTACCTCTCTTGCGCACCCCTTCTCTTCTCTTTCGACCCTCTTCCTAGGATTCATATGCCACCTCTCTGAGGATGACCCCCCGATCCCTATCTGCAGCCCCACTCTCCCTCTGGGATTCCAGACTCATATATCCGGTTACCTACTTGGCATCTCAAAAACGTTGTCTCATAATCATTTCAGATGTTACAAACTCTTGACTTGCCTCCCCTTCCATATGTCCTCTTCCTTCAGTCTTCTCCTTCTCAGTCACCCAGGTAAAAATGTAGGAGTCATCCTTGACCCCTCTGTCTCCCTCACCACTCACATCGCCTCTTTCAGCAAGCCCGTGAACTCTCCTTGCAGGCATGTCCCAAACTGACTTCTCTGCATCTGGCCTAGGAGCGCCCCGGTCTAACATGCCATCTTCTCAACGCCGACTACGCTAGTGGCCTCTCGCCAGCTGCCCGCTTCCGCTGTTGCTGTCCTGCTCTCACCACAGCAGTCACAGGGCTCATGCCTCCTCCCAGTCTAACAGTCTCCAGTGGCTTCGCGTCACACTAAAATAAAGCCTGACCCTTGTGCTGGTTTACAGAACCCTGGCTTACCACTCCAGCCTTACCTCCTTCTCCTCTTTCCCTGCACACTCAGCATCTCACGGCCTTTTCTGTTCTTCAGACGTACCAACCTCAGTCCTGCTCTACCGGCTCTGCGTTCACTGCACCCTCTACCCGCATGATCTTCCCTGAAGAACTTTACCTGGCTGGTCTATCGGTATCACCAGTGAGACAAGGCTTAAATGTTACTTTGGAGAAGCCTTCCCCAACCACCCAGTTTAAAGCAGCCAACCAGTTGCTCTCTCTGTGTAATGCCCATTACAATTTAATATGGATGGGTTGATTGATTGATGGATTGATTGGCTGGCTCCCTACACCAGAAAGTAGGCTGTGGGAAAGCAGAGACTCTATCTGCTGGCTCCAGGTCATTCTCCTCCCCTCTTCAGCCTGTTCCTTCAAGGTGTGAGCCTTTCAAATCTACCGCCTTTCCCCTCTCCTCGTTGCCGACATCTCCCATGCTCACGACTCCCTTTCATTCATTGATGGCTTTAGCCCCTGCCTCGGCCTTCCTCTCCTTCCAACCCTGCCATCCCCCTCAGTGATGGCTTACCTAGGTGATCTAGCCTCCACCCTGGCCTCTTAGCTCTTCGAGCTCCTCATCTTCAGTGAACTTTTCTCTCACCCTGTCTGAGCCATCCACTCCCACAGTCACGCTATGGACCTGGTCATTGCCAGAAATTCTTCTTCCTTTAAATTATGAACATGTCTTACCAAGATCTCACCACAGGCTCCTATTCTTCGAGCACGGTGGCTCAGCACTGCCCCTCCCCCAAAAAACAGGTGTTGATCAAGACTCCAAACCACTGGACCCATCATCTTATATTTGTGCATATGAGTCTTGTTCTCTTATTTACTTATCAACTTTAGATTCCATGGTTTATTATGGTTATTATTTTATAATCTCCCTAAACGACCTTGTCCCTCTACCTCCATCACATATGATTTTATATATATATTTTTATATTTTTTTCTGAGAAAATCCACTAGTCTGGATAAACCCCAATGTATTATCACAAACCTCAGATTGACACAGAAAACAGCCCAGCAATTCTCAGCAATTCTCAAGTGAGCTCATTTACTCTTCATAGTTTTTCCACCACCATGGCCCCTCAGACTCTTCATCTGATAACCTCGTCTCTCACTTCATAGGAAAACACAAGTCATCAAAGGAGAATCCACCCCACCAATTCCCATGACATCTGGCATCTTCCTCCTTCCTGTCCCAAACAATAAAATAGCTCAGCTTTTCTCAGTGGCTGGTTCATCCGTGTGTCGTCTGGGTCCCCTTTACTGTGGTTGTATCAAGGACCTTGTTACTTTTGTTATCACCTCTCTCTTGTCATTAGTTTCTTCCTCTGTTGGTTCATTCCAGCAGCATAAAAACATACTTTATTTTGTTGTTGTTGAAATGTAAAAACATACTTTAATATCTCCTGACATAAAAGTGAGTAAAGCTCTCCTTGTGACATCATGTCCTCATTGGTAACCATCCCATTTCTCTGTTCCCCTTTGCTACAAGGTGTATTAGCTCTGTCTTTTATTTTCTGTATTCTGATGCTCTTTTTATTCTGGAGGCTTGACGACCCTGGAGGGACTGCCCCTCCCAAGATTAGCCACTTTCCAGAGAGAGCAGATAACTCGCCCATAAGTGCACTTTTCAGATACAGGCCAACCAATCCAGTGCCTACACCACAGCCACCTCCTTTGTCAGACCCTCACACTCCAGGCCATTATTCCTCACCCTAACCACCCCAGGGCCAGGTACCAAACAACCAGTGGCAGCCCCTATGCCCTGTTGAAATTACTCAAATCAGCCCATCCTAAGCCTGCCACCCTGCCTCGCCCATTCCTTCCCCCTGGAGACCACAATAAAGTCTCCTACCCACAGTCTCCCCCAGCCCCCAGCTCCTGACCAGCCCGCTGCTTCCCCCCGTGGCCCGTTACGGCATGCTCTGTCCCCCTGTCCTGGCACTGTAACAGACTATTTTCTTAAAGGCAATTGTCTCTTGATCTGTTGGCCTTACTATATATACACAAATGTCCTATATTTTCAAACACCAGGCTTCTCAAAAGTGTCGTCTGCAGTGTCTCTAACTGCTCGCTTCCCGCGCCTCGCCTCACTCCAGCCTGGTGTCCGTTCCATCGTGCCTCTGGGGCTGCTCTTACAGGGGTTACCAATAACCTCCTCGTCCAGTGAGGCCAAATAGAATACGTGTTTTCCGACTAATCATTCATTCTTTCAGGAAGTTTTTAAGAAGTCCCTCTTTTGTGATAGGCACTCGGGCCCCAACAGTGACCAGTACAGACAGGGCCTAACCCCCAAGGAGCTTACACACTAGTGAGGCAGACACACCATGAGCAAGTGTATCAGATATTAAGGGCACTTAACCGGCAACACTCCTGCTGCCTTCAGATTGGCAACCCAGACTGAGGGCGAACAGGAGCTGTGTGCCTCTCCTTCTCAGGAGGGCCGGCTACCGCCAGCACACCCTCCCAAGGAGCAGCCTGGTCGGCCCTAGCACCACGCACCAGGCCTCTGCAGCCTGGGGAGGCTCCAGTGCAGAGCGGCTGCCTGGCAAGGAGGGACTGTAAAGGCTCTAGCACATCCTCTCCTCGCTGTGCGGGTTCAGAAAGGGTGTGCTTCCCCTCAGGGCCAAATGAAACAAGGGCTCCAGGACAACCTGTCCCAGCAGGAAAGCGCGTCCCCTCTCTCATTGGAATGGCCAGTGGCTGAGCCGCAGAGCCTGTGACTCAACCTAGGGCCTAAGGGGGGCCCTGAGGGACTGCCCAGCGCCCCTGACCCCTGACGTTTGAGCCTGTATGGCACCCCGCACCCCGCCATGTTTCTAAAGGAGGGAACCTGGCAAGACCAGCTTCCTCAGGAAGGTTAAACTGTCTGCCCGCGTTCATCAGTTACTAAATGGGGAGCGGACATTGTAAATGCAGATGGTTTAGGGGCTGGGGCTGAGGCATCGAGGAGAAAGGCATGGTTTCTCAAGAGCAGAGTGATCCGGAGCTGAGATCTCAGGGTCCTGGGGAAAGGACCCTGTCCCCAGCTGGTGAAGAAACCAAAGCATCTTGAAATCCTTCTTTGACAACATGTTTGTAGACAAAGGGCCTGAGACCCCTGACCACAGAGGAAAAGGTTTCAGTGGAAATAGGGGAAAGGGCCCCAAAAGGGGAGGCTGGGGACACAAAAGGAGCTTTGGCTGGTTTATAGATCTGACCCGGCCACACCCTGTACCATGCCATCCACAAGGTGACAAAGGGTCCCTTCCTGCCCCGGAACCAGCCCGGTCTGTCCCGCAACCTAAAGACAAAGGGTCTGGATCCCTGAAATCAGCATTCTTGAAGTTTATAAAGTCCATGAAGTTTTCTTGGCACATGGTCTCTCCCACCTTTTTTTGTCACTGTAATCTACCTGAATTCCCATTAATAGGTGTATGGACATTGCTCAGTAGGACTCCAGAGTCTCAGTCCCCTACACGATCTCACTGGGGGACACAGATAGCCTGGGGCTGGCTTGTGTCCGTCTGAAAGTTAGCCTAAAGAAAAAAGTACTGGGCCAGGACTCAAGACTGAGGCCTCTTCCTGCTTTCTAGGCAATTTATTGCTGCCTTAAAGCCTTTGTGGGACAAAGAGGGTATGGAAGGAGGAAAGGAAAGGAGGGAGGGAGGGAAGGAGGGAGGGATGGTATAGGCAGTGGTGGGGAGGGGGAAGAAGGGACATTGGTTGGTTGGCTCTAAAGGGTCTCACTGCCCACTCCTGTCTCTAAAAAAGAGAGACCACCACCTGTTTTACTTAATCCATAAGGTCACCATGGGCACCAAATGAAATACATGTAAAAGAGTGTTCTAAAGTGTGGAGCACTGGGTTAGCATGAAGTTAGAGACAATTTAAAAATAGATTAAAGGCCCTTAAGTAACACAGTTTAACACAGAGGAGGGCCTCCTGACCTAAACTATTTACTTCTCCTCACTACTTAATTTTTTTAAAACTTAGCTTTGACACAGAGCTGACAGATCTAAACAAAAAGGTTCATTTCTGTCCATATTCTCAGCCATCCAGGGGTCTGTCCCGGCTCACAGCCTGGTGCAGAGGAGTTTGAAGGGTTGGCACTTCTGTGTGAAAATGGGAGACTACAGAACACTTTAAGTATCTGCTTTCAAAAATTAAGACCAGGGTATATATGAAGTACCAAAAAGATTTTCATTAAGGCTCAAAAAGAAAAAGGACCGAGGAAACAGGAAACAGACACTAGAAGAATTGTGACAGTTCATTGAGGCAGAGAAAGCCAGATAGACACTAGGAGGCGCTCTCCCGGCACAGCAGCCCCGGGCCGCGCAGCTTTTTAAATTTGTAGATGGACCTGTTTTTTTTTGTTTGTTTTTTTGTTTTGGCTGGTGGGTTGGCTGTTTTCTTCACTCGGAACCATGAGCATAAATAGACATATCATATTTTGGTATTTGCCCTCCACCTAAAGACTAAATGAAACTAAAAGTAAGCATAGTAGGAGCTGATGGATTACCAGAGTATTGCCGAGACAGAACATAAGGAAGAGAGGCTGTTAAGGAAGAGGAGGGGTGCCGGTGTGGTGGGGGAAGGTGAGCTGATCTCGCAGTCGGTCCCGCAGATCCACCCCAGGGACGGCAGCCCCTCCGAGTGGGAGGAAGCGCGTTCCTCACGGAGCAGGCGCTGCACCGCTGACTTGTACGTGAATGTGGCCGCGGGCCCGTTAGAGCTTGGGACCCGCTTGGACAGGTGGAGTCAGGCCCCAAGACTGTCTTCATCACACAACTGAAGAGTCAGCTGTCTTCTCCCTGTTCTTAAAGATGTCAGGCATTGTGAAGTCTGCAAGTTAAAAACTTTGAGTGGTCCATTCAGCTTTTGCTCAGGGGCTGACTTCTGTCCCTAAAGGCCCCCCCACCCCACCGTCAGCACTGATTCAAACTGCAGCCCATGCCTCCTCCTCACTCCACCTGCCCCCATCCTGCCCTAGTTTCTCCCAAAGCTCTTATCACCTTATTCTACAACATGTGATTTTCTTATTGCGATAATTGCTTGCTGTCTCCCTACCACTAGAATGTAGGCCTAGAAGGGTAGGAGCCTTGCCTACTTGTTCATGATGGATCCCGAGTGAATTGTACAGTGACCCACACATGATCTGCCCTCAGTGCACGTCTGCTCGGTGAATGAAGAGTATTTCCTTCACCTCCAGCCTCAAATCCTTTCACAATCATGTTGAGCCATGAGTTTAAAATCTGGGGTTGATTAAGGACACCAGAAGCCAGAGGTGAGATTAGATGTCATCAGAAAGTACCTCCTAGGTATAAATAAAAGTTAGAAAATGAACTTTTTTAGCAAATGTTTATTTATATCAAAATACAAAACATTTCTGAAGCAGAGTAATGTTACATGAGAAGCAGTTAAATCCTAAACTTCTTTAACTTTAACTTGCAACACTCCCGGCATTCCTTCACTGGCTACACATCTTGTCTCCCATTGTGCCCTTTCTTTTCCCTTTGCTTGTTTGCCCATGTCTGTGTTTGTTTTGCTCTTTAACTCACTATATGAACATGCAGTGTTACTGGCGATGCATTGGTTAGTATCCAGCAAGCCTGGAAATGCCAGCGAGGGGAGCCCGGCCCAGTGAGCTGAGCTGAGGCTAGCCACAGGTCCTCTCCTAACTGAGTCTGGGGTGTCACTCAGCTTTCACCTGGCAAGAGCCTAAGGCCAAAGGTCACTGTCTGTGGTAGGCAGGGCAGGCTTTATTGCTTAGGCCACAGAGCAGGCGTGGCCAAGGGGCACCACTGGCCGGGTCTTCTTTGTGGATTGGGAAGAAGGGGTTGGGCAGCCTGAGGGGGCGGCAGCTGGAACAGGCCCAGGCCCAGGACGAGAGGTCAGGGGACCCTGCAGGAGGAACCCCTTCTCCAAGAAAGCAAGCCGGAGCTGGGAAGGAGAAAGGTTCCTGCCCGTCCTGACAGTCTGGGATTTGGTGGTTGGAGGTGCCTGCCTCTTGGACGGGCCCTTTGTAAATGCTCAGACTTTGGAGATTTTGAAGAAAAAGCACCTGGTCGAGAGTGTAGCTATTTCCATAAACCTCCATTCCCCGACAGAGAGGAAAGGGAAGGAGACAGGAAACGGGGGAGGACACCCTACCCCTCTCATTACAACCAGCCCACTCCCAGAGCCAGCCTGGGTCTCCCCTTCAGGCCCCCAGTTGACGCATTCACTTTGGCATTGTGCACCTGTAGCACACCTACACACATATGCACACACACACCCCAGCCCCCTGACATGCTGCACACACATGCACACACACACAAATGCCTGGTGTCTTTCCAGAGTCTACTCAGGAAGCAGAATGGTGTCCCATCTTCACCATCATCCTCCGCTCCAAGGAGTCTCCTTGGCCCACAGGTCCCCAAGACCCGGCCCCAGGCTTGGCACACACTGGCATTCCCAGGCTTTGAGAAGAGGGTGACAGAACAGGGCACTCACCAGAGACAGGTTGTACAGAGTGTAGAATATGTTCATATAAGGCTTTGGTACAGCACCGATTAAATGTTCTTATCATTTGATTTCTAAGTTGTCTCTTAGAAGAAAAAAAAAGCTTACTGAAAAAATAGTGTTTTTATTTACTTTTGAGTTACATACCTGAAGTTCAAAAAGTAAGCCTCTAGTTGCCATTCAGATTCACACTCAAAGGTGTTCTGTGTGCATCTGTACAATTTGTTGGTTTGTCTTTAATGGTTAACCAAAGTCAGCCAACCAATACCATGAAGTCAGCTGCCCACGATAACTGACTTTTTCCAGTGCATACATACAGAAAAGAGAGAGAGAGTGAGAACACAAAAGCCACCCCTACGTCTCCCACCCCAAACCCCTAGGGGAAAAATCAAATAGAGGACAAAATACAGCAAAATTTAAGGAACCAGTTGGATGAAGGAGGTTCAGTCCAGCTGGCCTCTTCAAGAACAGCACCGTAAAGCACCCTAGCGCAGTTACGTGGTAGGACTCAACATTCGAGAGATGGAAACGAGGTTTGAGGGATCTTCACGAGAAGACCTGGCATGGATGGGGGCAACCCCCAAAGAAAGCTGAAGAAGGAAGAAGCGTTTGCTACGAGAGCAGGACCTCCCATGACCAAACCGAGAGTCATACCCAGATTCCTCAGAAAAGAACTAATGCAAGAGGCCCCGGGCAGACGGAGGCGCAGGGCTGTTGCGGTGTGGTGAGGTGGCCGCGGGACCCCTCCCCGCCCCCCTCTGTGTCTACAAGCCACTGGGTGAAATGGGGAAAAGAAATCCACACACATGCTTCCAGGTGCACGATGGAAGGATCATACCCAGGGTGATAAAGTCTCTCCTGGTGAAAGAGAAAAAGCTGGAGACGAGAGGAACCCGGCATCACTGACATGAAGCCGGTAAGAGTCCCTTCGGAGCAGTGGCTGTGAAAAGGAGGAGCAACTGGTGAGCACACACCCACCTGCGCCCCGACCTCCGGCCCCGCAGGTGGCGGTTCGGAAGTGAAATCTGAACGAGGCACGGAGACCTCTGGAGACTGATGTATACGACTTGGCGAGGGGGGCTTTCAACTGCTATTCTTCCCTAAACCAGCCATTCCGTCTGAAGTCCCAGCAATCAAAAGCCCTGCACACAGCGACCCCTCCCAGGCCCTGGGCACGGCAGCACAGAAGAGACCCCTACATGCCAACACCGGGGCCGGGCCCTCAGGGACAGGGAATGTGCCGTGTGGCTTCTCCTGTTCTCCCACCTTCTGCCTTGACGTTGCGCAAAGCGGGTCAGCGTGAACACCTACAGCAAAGAGGAGCGGAAGGGCCGGAGCGCAGTGGGCAAAGCCCGCTTCCCCAAAAGCTCCTACTCGATGACCGACGGCCGAGGAGAAAGCATACGGCCCACGCTGATCCTTGGGTGAGCAACGCCCAGTGAATGTGTCTACTCCAAACCCTGTTCCATCGAGCGGACAGAGGTAGCGAAACTAAAACAACTCTGTAGATGGCCCCACCACCTACCAACAGGGAGAAGCACCAACATTCAGTATCCCTTCCACCACACGGGGACCGCAGAGTATGGCACAAGCACGTGGGGCGGCGCGCGGCTCCAGCCCCCAAAGACCTAACCAGAGCACCCATCCCACCCGCCTGTCTTATCAGCTGAGGTTCAAGGACAGAAAACTTTGCTTACTGCACATATAGTCAAATCTCAGTCCGTTTTGCCCCACCTGCCTTTGTGAAAGGCTGGTTCTTCAGAGAAACTGGAGATCTCAGCTGGGCTACCTATCCTTTCCCCACCAATGTCTACCCTTTCGTCATCTTTCTGAGGGTCAGGGCCAGGATCACAGACCAGGTAGAGATAAACGTCACATCCCCTCCAAGCTCTGAAATCTCAAGGTAGGGCTGTGTCCCTTGTCTTCACTTTTCTTCCCATAAATGAAGACTCCAGTTGGAGGTGGAGGGAGGGACGGGATGGGAATGCACGGGTCAGTGACTCCTTGATGCTAAGGACCACATCCAGGCTTTCATATGGAAAGAAGCAAGAGTTTGAGAGTAACCCCAGACCCAGCGGGGTACTAACCCTCTGAGGGGCCTGTGATGCCGAGGTGATTTGTTTCGCTGGTTGCGTGGTACCGGAAGTGGGACAGGGTCTGCGGAGAAAGAGAGAGGATCACTCTAAGAGCCAAAAGAACGGTAATGGAAAGCCCTCTTGGTGTGGAGGTTTTGGCAGGTTGGAAAAGGGTGCAAGCTGGGAAGGGACATAGCATGTGCTGCTTTTCCTCTTGATCAACTTCCCTGAAAAACCTTATAAGAAACATCTGGCCATATCCTCCTTTGGCCTCCTGAGAAGACTGCAGGAAGGATTAGTTACCTGCCAAGGATGGACACACAGCCAGTGGGACCCAGTGTTGGAGCTCCCCCGGTATTGCATGGACAGAGCCCATTTCCTTCAGTATCCTTGGGAAATGAGAATGTCTTGAGCAGGAATGCAGGGGACTAAGGACAGTGCCTGACTGAACGCCAGGGCCCCGTAAGTCTACACTATGGTGGGAGAAGGGTCAGGGGTCAGACTCGAACTCCGCCCCTACCTACTCTTCCCATTAATATCCCAAATGTAAAAAAATGCCCTTCCCATGGCTGAGGCATCTGAATTCCTCTAATGACCAGACTCCATAAGACAAAAGCTCTTGGCTAGCACGACACTCTAGTTGGGGAGGAGGGGTTAGTATTGCATTTTTTTAGTTGACCAGCAGGCTGTGGGCAGAGAGAATTCCTCCACAGGTCTCTCCTGGCTGTCTGCACCATTTGGCCCTGCACCAGCTTCAAACACATCTCTCTGAGCTCTTGGCAAGACAACAAAAAAGCTAGCACCCAGAGACGATTGCTGAGGCTGCAGGGTGCGTGGTCCTTGCAGCGTATTTGAGGTCTTGAGTTCTCAGCGAGGTATTCTTCAGGGCACGCAAAGTTTCTTGCTCAAGTGCCACTGAGTGCCTACTCCCCAGAATCTCCAGTTCTGGGTCAGACTCTACTGATACCTTGTTCAGTTCCGGGAGTCCCAGGCCAGGTGCCAGAAGGAGGGTCCAGCGGCCCCATCCTCCCCATTACGCCCCAAGTTCTCCTCCCACTTCTCCTCCTCCACTCAGTGTCCCAGGATTGGACCATTCTGTTTCCAATGCCACCTATTTTCCAATTAAAATAATAACTGGAAAAAGCGTCTATGATGTATTTAGACTGGACACTACACCCACACTGGTTCCAAGAATCTGCAGCAAGAACGACCAGGGTGTTCGCCTCCAAGACCGAGCCCATGCCATCGGCCTCACAGAACTCTCCTGAGATGCCACACCCTGCAGGGGTGCTTGCGTCAAAGTGCTGCAAACCAGGATAGGTACTGCTGTCAGCCCCCAGGTAACCTCGATGAGGGCACCACCCCCAGCAATATGGGGACGGACTCAGAGTCTCCCCCTCTCCACACTCACTGTGCCAAAGCTTTCAGGCCACAGTGTCTCCTCCCAGTAACAAGAGACACTGTGGATCCTGGCTCTCCAGGACTCTCAGATCCAGTAGCTTCCCACAACTCAGCTCACTTGTCCTCTCTGCAGGAGCACTGTTTGTTTTGTTATTTTTTAAACTTTTACGTACACATTTCCATCAGAAAGACCCAAGCAACTCTGAACAGAGAGGGTCTCAAAAGACAAGGCATGGAAGACGGATGGCGAGGGGAGGGGGGCACCAAGGCATGAGCTAGAATCCCAGGTCACCCCAGGTGGTCCTGCTCCACACAACTCTAAGCACAGGTACAAAAATAGAGCCAACTATGACTGCATATAGATATATAGACAAGCTAGAGAGATAGACTTTATATACGTTTTCTGTCCATTTATACATGTGTGCCGAGGGCATGAATGCCCGATCCTCCGGCCCGGCGTTAGTCTCTTGCCCTCTCATTTCCCACTCCCCAGATGTCCCACTACCTGAAGCCCCCCAGTCGTGACTATTGCATTCTGTCCCTGCACCACCCCCCCTACATAAGCTCCCCTCTCTCCTGAAAATAGAACAAATTATATATATTTCTATAATTTTATATACAATCTCCATAAAAAAGACACTAAACATGGTATATTACTAATTTCACCCTCCTACCAAAGTAGGAGTTGCCTCGCAAAGAAAGAGTCAACCAAAAAGAGGATCTCCTAGGCCTGAGGCTACTCAGGCCAATTAGTGTGTCCCTACAAGTCTCTTCTACACAGACACACTCAAATACATACCACAAACACACCACACATACACACCACACCACAAACATACCATACACACCACACAACACACCACATGCATAGGTACACACACATACACACTACACCACACACACCCCACCCCACACCACACACACACACCATACAAACGTCACATACCACATGCATGCGTGCAGGGACTCCTCCCTCCCTCCCTCTCTCTCCCTCTCCTCTCTCTCCCTCTCTCTCCCTCTCTCTCCCTCTCTC
Organism: Kogia breviceps; assembly: GCF_026419965.1. NCBI lineage: Eukaryota > Metazoa > Chordata > Mammalia > Artiodactyla > Physeteridae > Kogia > Kogia breviceps. The sequence goes on from NC_081316.1 coordinate 120,421,245, forward strand.
TCCCTCTCCCTCGCTCTCTCTCTTTCTTCCTTCCTGAGCCCAGGAAAGGAACATGGACAACACAGCTGGCTGGGGCTAGAGTCCAGGGAGATAGCCTGGTGACCACAGAGAGACAGGTGAGGCAATCCCACCTCTCTGCCCCGGCCTGGACCCTGTCTGCTTACAACAGACCCCTCCTGGTTCGCAGTAGGCAACAGAAATATTCGTTGAGAGTGACCGACAATTTCCCTTCCACAGACTGCAAGACGGCTGTCAGGAGGTCTACTCCCCACACCAGAAACAAGGTCTCTTAGACGCCATAAGCCAAAAGGGACCAAAAAGCCCCTAAGCCCTCATCAACCTATAGGAGGAAAGTCGGCATTTGCCCCTTCCCTCTGCGTATGTGGCACATCATCAGAAGCATGCTCGCAGTGTTTGTAAGGCTGAAAACGCAAATCCCCCTCCCCAGCCCAAACCTTCTCCCCTCTCAGATTCCCTCCCACACCCAACCACTTCCCCATCGTAAACCATGCACAAGGTCAGGATCCCTGGAGCCATGAAGAAGGGGGATAGGAAGGAAAAGGAAGTAACTGGTGTGTATATGGGGCGGAAGGGAGACTGTGGCCTGGGTCCTAAAATAAAGCCAGGGAATCCAGTGCCAGGGAGGGGAGGGATTGGTAGAGCATATTCCTTCAAGCTCCAAAAGAAGAGGCCCAGCAGCCATTCATGTCACCATCAAGTGGGATGGGAAAGACAGATGGCAAAGGACCGGGGACAGGAACTAAGACGTCGTACCGCTTCTCCCGAACCCCCCAGTCCAGCTCTCCCAGCCAGTGATCTGAAGCTAGTAACTGCTTCGTCAGCCTTCTTCAGAAACCCTAACTACCGCTGCTGGTCCACCACGGAGGAGACTGTCCAAGTGATTTTATTAATGGCTGCTGTTCTACCAGAGTATCTAGCAGTCAAGATGCACCAGCTCTTCTAGAAGGTACAGGCAGCCAGCAGTGATGTTTGCACTTATGCCTCACTTTTCCTCATCCTACACAGAAACCCCTGGGGTGTGCGAATGTCTTTGGATAAGAGTCAACCGATTGATTTATTCCTCTAGCTTAAAATGGGTCATAGAAACACTTCTATCCGCTCAGTAACCCAACAAACAAAATATTATACTTGCTCATGAAAAGTTATTTGAAAGCACAGACAGGGGGCCCAGAAATAAAGCACTGGACCAGTATGGATTCACTGTCAGTCAGAGGGGGTGGTAATGGACACCCCTAACCAAACATACAGTTGCTAAAGCGCTGAAGTCCAATCTGGGCATTGATCCTTGGTTTATCAACTTTTAAAATTCTGCCTCTTGATGTGAAAGGAGGCAGATTTGGAGACATCAAAGAGAGGACAGAGGAATGGCTGGTCTGATTTCAGGGTGAACCCTTTCACCCTCCTACGTCCACCGGACTGGTAGCTTTCATCTCACAGAAGAGGAGGAGGTGAGGACGAAAGCTGTAGGAACACAGCCTCTGTGTAGCTCTGTGATCTGGAGCAGTCTTGCCCCCTCAGGAGGAAAAGTGTAACCCAGCCTCAGTCCCTCCTCTCCATCCCCAGCGACAGTGTCTCAGGACCAGTTTCAGATCATGGAAGAGGCCACCTGCCCTTCTCCTTATGAGAACAGATGCAAATCCGTAAGAACAGTTCTTCCTTCTCCACTAACACAGAGCTGGTGGTAGCATGGGGACCTCAAGACAAGTCTCCCAGCTTTGGGCCTGAGGAGTCCCCACAAACTGACATCACAGAGAATACGTCCATGCTTGGTTTGGGCACTCAGTGTCATAGGCTGACTCTAGAGGGAGCAAGGAGGTCCAGCCAAGAAGCAAGACCTCTTCGGGATCCAAGACTCACCCCCAGGCTGCTTTCAATGACTGCATCGCTCCCCCACCACAAAGGTCTTCACTGCCTCCACCCGCAGCCCACCCCACCCCAGGGCAGCCTCTCTCTTTCTCTTCCTGGGACCACCCCCAACCTGTACACAGCACCCTGAATGGTAACTAAGTTACCATGTGCCCAGAGAGAAAGGTAAGCTCGATGTCCCTGGCTTTGGTCTTACTGTCACATCCATCCCCGCCTCCCACTCCAGGGCCGGGCCGACCCGGCTGTCTACTCCCCTTCCGGCCTTACAGACGCACGGCAGAGAGCCGACCTCCTCGCCACACTCCAGCTCTCTAACGCCCTTCCCAAAACACTCCTGGGCCCTCTCCTCAAAGCAACAATGCAGCCCCACGGGGCTCCGAGCCTCCAGCCTCCCTTTATTTTGATATGATAGAAAGGCAGAACTGAGCCATGGAGGCCTGCTTCCCAGAGGGGGTGGGGGATGAACTCAGGGGAGCCCCCAGGCACCTGCCTACCTCTACCTTCCTGCTGTTCCCCAACAATCCCTGTGATGCTCCCCCGAAAGCTCTGTCACATGCAAGCAAAGCAAGCCTCGGATTAACCATGAGCTTTTCCTTCCCTATGTTTCTCTACATAGTAATAAAATGTACTTTATGTACAGTTCCTCCCCCCAGCCCACCCCAATCCCCCAAAAGGCTTTTTCTAATAAAATTGGAAGAAACAGCTCCGGCTATGCACACCTTGGCCCCGAATTCTAATCCTGGTGAGTGACAAAGTCACCCTGATGCTCTGTCAAGTCTGTTTCCTCCCTGAAGCTATCTTGTCAACCTTTAAAAAAAAAAAAAAAAAAAAACCCTAGTCAGGAAATTTCACCTACCTGTGAATCCTACCAGGTTTCCTCTGCATGAAAAGGGCAAAGGAAAACAGCTGAAATCAGTTTAACCTCAAATATTCTAGATCTCAAATCAAAAATAGAGTATTGAAAAATATTAATAATGACTCCAATCCACCCCTGCTTGAGACACCCCCTGCACACGATCATGGGACACGGGCCCCTCCTCAAAGGGGGCGCAGACCCTGCCCGCCCTGTGGGATGAAGCCTCCTTCCCCTGCAGAAAGCGGAGTCTCAGAAGGCCTCTCAGACCCGTGTCTCTGAGGAAAGCTGAGGGAGACAGGCTGCGAGCTCACAGACAAAGTTGACCACCACGTGCTGGGTGGGGTCCACACTCAACCCCACCTGGTCAGCCAGCAAATCAAGAAACAGGAAAGCCACTTTCCTTACTGCTGTTTCTTCCCCAAACAACTTATGGCATCACTTTACCCTTTCCCTGGTCTCCGAGTCACCTAACCTGAGACAGCTGCAGTCTCCCAGCAAGATGCAGGATGAAGGGGCAGATTACTTCTATGCAAGGCTACCAGATCACTCAAGGGGCAGTTTGGAAGACACCTGACCTCCCATGGACTGGAGCGTGAACGTCAGAGGAAGCTTCGGAGTCGTCACTGCAGTTGTTCAAGGGCAGAGTGCAAAGGACACGTGGTCCTTAGAAATGGCCACACCTTACTTACCATGCAGACATCCACAAGCACACCCTCGCGCACATGCACACAATCAGCACGTCAGCGTGCGCCTGTGACATCCCTGTCTCCGTCTCATGGACGGAGGAAACTGTATTCTGCCCGTTTCCATCGCAATCCTTACGGGAAGTACTGAACCAGCTCCCCAAGGTGCAGGAAGGCTGCCGGTCTCCATGCACACTGTCAAAGAAGGAAGCCCACTTGGGAGGAGAAATGAGTCCAAAGCTGTTGAGAGATAGGTTGGCCTTATGTCTGTCCTTCCCCAGCTTTGGGGACACCCAGCACAGCTGCCACCCAGCGGCCAGCAAAAAGCACAGCTCCAACCATTTGGTCTTATCTGCTGAGGTACAGGGCACAGCCAGAGGAAGGAAGGGAGGAAGGAAGGAGGGAGGGAGGGAGGAAGGAAGGAAAGGAAGGAAGGCAGGAAGGAGGGAGGGAGGGAGGAAGGAAGAAAGGAAGGAAGGAAGGAAGGAAGGGAGGAGTCAGCACCTTTGTCACCACTGGGGACGGCTCACGGGCGGGGCCCTGTATACCACTGTAAAGCAGCAGAGCCTTCCCCCATCTCCTCTTCTGTGGTAACCTTGGGGCCTACAGTCCCAGCACGAGGCTCAGAAAGGGTGGCCTAGTTCACCCTGAATACACACACAGCCCTGATGTCCCACACACAGTCCAGCAGGATCTGCTCTGCTCGAGAAACAGCCACCATGAGAGTGCAGACAAAGGCCACAACCGACCCCAGGGCCCAGAGGAGGTGCCCATGCCTCCCCCGTCGGGCACGGTGGCAGAGGTAGTGCTGCCTCAGGAAAGAAGCAGAGTCGCTGCTTCGCTGGAGCTGCCGCCCCGAGGGTGGCTTGGACTTGGACTTGGTGCCCAGTGAAGTGCATTGGCCAGAAGGCGCAGGTTCCACCCAGGGGCTGGGCAGTGGACACGGCGAGGCCACAGATGCTGCCCCTGTCACTTCTTTCTCCACGATGTGTCGCGTTTGGAAAGAAACTGTGGTTTTTGTGACTTCTGAGGCAGAGCCTCAAGGGTGGCATTGGTCCCCACTTGCTGGGCAAGAGAAGGAAGCACGGGGCGGGTCTGCGTGGCAGCAGATTCACCCGTAGGATGGAAGCTCCCAGGGATGTGCAGCCGCCCACTCTCGGGCCACCTCGCCTGGGTCACCGGGCTGAGAGCCACAGAAGTCTCCAGTGCTTTGACTGGGCCAACATCCAAGCAGGTATCTGGGGACAAGGGATGTGCCCAAACCCACCAAGACAGCAGCACCAAGAAGGAAGTACCTGGCGGAACCCGGCAGCTCCCTCGATTCTCGGGTGGCCAGAAGAGCAGGCTTCCACACGAGAGGAGGAGCAAGAGGCCAGACGCACCCCCTCCACACTCAGGCCTTCTGCCCTGTCGAGGGCAGCGTCGTTACCTTACTAGAAGAGAGAGAGACATCTGTAGTCGCTGTAAGATGACCTCGCAGAAGCTTCTGGGTGCTAAGAGTCTGAGTTAGGACAAGAATTCGGCAGGGAAAGGATGTAGCCTGGCTCCTGCCTCCCACCCCGTCCAGCTTGACTCCCGGGCCTCAGCCAGTTCTATATAAACAGACCTGGGGGAATAGGGGGCCTGAGCACCCCCCGGAACCCGGAATCTGAGGCCCCCAGCTTTATCTGATCCCATCCTGTGGGAGCCCAGGTCTGCGGCGGGGTGCACGTGGGGAGCATGCAGAGGAGTGCAGGCGGGCTCCCTGCACGTGGCAATTAATCAATCTGGGGAATTAGCTCCCACAAAAGGAAAGGAGGAATCCAATCAGGGCTTTGGAACGGCGCTCTGGAGGGTGCGGAGCCAGGCTGGGATATAAATAGAGCCGCGGCGCCTGGCGCTCGGCACAGATGGCTCCCGAGTGGGAGGCCCTCGGCCACGGGGCGCCCAGCCTGGCTGGACCAAGGGGCTGACGATGAGTTTGAGTCTCAGCACAGGGCCACCTCCCGGCCCCGCTGCTAAGCAGCTTCTACTTCTGAGCCAAACCATGAAACGAAGAGAGATGCCTGTCTGGCCGTTCACCAGCCACCCTTCTTCACCCAGAACCAAGAAATAAAGGCTGTGTTTAGTTCTGTGGTAACTCACTGCTGAACCCCCCAAGCAGGCAGCAGGAACCATGGCAAGCCCCTCCTTCCACTCTGAATGGGAGAAGGTCAAGACAAATTGGGAATTCAGCTGAGAAGGCATGAAACCCATCTCAGAAGGACTCATTCCCGAGATACAGACACCAGGGCCCCCGCCAGCCCCTCTCACAAAGCCCACAGGCCAGCTGCCCTCTCCCTCCTCCTTCCACTGACCACAGAAGTAAACAGCATTTGCTTCCACGTACATATATATACATAAAGAAACCCACAAACTACACACATACGCATTTGCATCTATATCTATATATATGTAGAGTCTGGAAGATGGCAGGAAGTCCAGCCCTCTTTCAGGAATTGAGAAACTGAACAGAAGCAGACAGCAGTGAGAGCCATTGCTTCGTCTTTTGCACTCCAGAGATATTTGAGGAGGTGGGAAAAATCCATCCAGTGAAGAGGGGAAGGCGGGGGAGGAGGCATATCTCTCCCCGTCCCCAGTTCACTTCCCGAGCTCTACACACAGCCACGCGGCCAGTCTGCCCTCAGCCCTCTCTCCTGGACACGAGGCCAGCAGGCCAGGATGCGGAGGAGACACCCGCTCAGGCCCGAGAGAGAACAAGCAGATCCAGGGTCTGAGCAGCCCCGGAAACTAACGGCCAGGCCACCCCTCCGCTGGCAGGAGAGGACGAAGCCCCGCACACCCATCGCCCGTGCCCACCCTCGCACCCTCGCCCAGGGGACGCTTAAGTTGCGGCATCACAGCAAAGTGGCGTGGCCGGGGTCATCATGCTCCACGCTGCTGAGAATTGCCGTCTGGTCTTCTGGAAGCTGGCGGTGGCACAAGTCTGAGAGTCGGGCAAAGGGGTCGGGCCGGGAATGTCTCTTCTTCCTCCGGAGGCAGACAGCTTCGTCGGGCCACAGGACCTGAGAGTTTGGAAGGTTCTGAGCCTGGGAGGCAGAACCATCTGGGGAGGAGCAGGTGCACACACACAGGAAAAGAGAAGACACTGGTGAAAGGGAGAAGGCAGCCTCTCACACCCCGCCGTCCTCCGCAGGGCACGGTGCCCGGCCTCGAGGGCCACACGCCGCAATCGCCCAAGTGCAGAACACGCGGCAGGGAAAGCACGACGGGCCGGCGCCCGGGGCTGCCCCAAGGCTGTCCCAGTGAGCGCCAGGAAGCAGGGTGGCTGTGGCTGTACTGCCTGCAGATTCACAGATCTAGTCAAGCAACATCTCTTTTTCTTCTTGTATTTAATATTGAATATATTCAGTACCTTTTATCTAATCTTTCTCGTATTTATCGATATTAAAGAAATATTCATACGTCTCTTTTAGTGCCTCCTGGGTGCCAGGCGTCATTCTAGGTACTGGATTGGGACTCAGCACACGTTTCCCCCCACCGCCTCCCCCGGGCAGTGACGGACGTCACACAGATTTTATCCATACGCATTAGAGTCAGGTCTGGCCCATCCCGGACTGCCAGGGCCATCCCGCTGCCTCATGGTCCTTCTGGGGACACAGAGGTAAAGCCCTTGCATTCTAGAAGATTATACTTCAATGTAGCAATGGAAAGGAAGAGACAAACTATAAAGACTTAAAAACTACAGATATAAAACCGTCAGATGCTGCAAGTGCCACCAAGAAAGATAAAATAGGATCACTAGGCAGCAAGTGAGTGAGGCACTGCTTCTACTCTGAAGGAGTAACACCGAGGCGAGTCTTGAATTATGAACCTTCCACAGACCTGGGGGAGAAGTGTTCCGCCAGTGTGAAAGCCCCAGGCTAAAAGCAAACGTGACCTGTTCTGGAGACTGAAGGAAGGCCATCCCGGCCACGCAGAGCGAGCAGAGTCGGTGAGGCAGGAAGGGCAGGCAGAAGCCTGTTCTGATTGCAGCGGGAAGCCTCTGGGGGGTTTTCATCAGCAGTGTGTGTGTACGTGTGCACGCGTGTATGTGTGTGCACACCCCCGTGACTTTCTAAAAATCACTCTGGTCGCTGTGTGTTGAATACACCGCAGGAGCCAGGACAGAGGCAGGAGGGCCAGAGAGGAGGCCGCTGCTCTGGGCCAGGTGAGAGATGCAGTGACTCATAATTTAGCTTTAGCATTTGAGACAGAAAAAAGTGGTCAGATTTTAGGACGTGTTTTAAAAGTTAAGTCAACAGACGTTACCAGATGGACTGGATGTAAGACGTGAAAGGAAGAGGGTCAAGGATGAAGTACCCTGAGCAACTGGGCAGGTAGCAGTGCCTTTTATGAAACTGGGGAACAACCAAGGAGAAGCACAGCTGGATAATCAGTAACTCTATTTTGGACATGGTAAAGGCTTACAGAACATCCAGCTGCGTGTGCAGCAGACACCTGGAAATATGAGACTTGAGCTCATGGACAAGATCTGGGCTAAAGACGGGGGGCACTTGGGAGCTGTGAACATATGACGGGGAACAGGACCACTGCAAGCAGAACAACAGAGAAAACAGGCATTTCGTGGGACTTTTTGCAAAAAAAAAAAAAAAAAGATAATAGATAAATGATAGGTAGGTATGTAGATGGGTCTTAACCTGAATTGAGCTTAAATGGGTTGAAAATTCAGCTTTGGGCTCTAATTTCTCTCCCAAAACCTAAAAAATTCACTTTCTTTCTCTCCACCTCAGTATTCCAACCTGTAAACTAACAGGATAATAGGACCACCTGAAGGCTAAGTGAGAACTAAGGGCTCACTGCCTCCCAAAGTATCAATCACTCTTCCATGACCCAGCCTCTGCAGAAAGTTACACTCTGGTAGATAAGAAAGACTGGCAAGGAAGCTGTGCAGTGGTCTTCTTGGACGGGCTGTCACAGCACTTCTAAAACCACTGGTAAAAAGAGAGCACGTGATAAATATTAAGGAATTTTCTAAGTCTGAAAAAGGGCTGAATTATTTTTGCACTATATTAGAAGCTACCTATCGCTGATGGATAAACATCACACATTTCAGTAGTGGTGTCCTCTTCATGAAATAAGGCAGTTTCACTCTATCTCATGGAGAAAAGTCTGGCCAGACCGCAGAGACTGAGTCCATGCCACAGTGACCCCTTAACACTGAGTAGGACCCCAGAATTTCATGTCCAACCAGAGGCCTGAAATGATAAAGAGGAAATATTTAAGGAGATGGGGATATGCCCAAGGCATATGACAGAATGAGAAAAAAAAGTACTATTTATGTTGTTAAAAAATACAGGGGACTTCCCTGGTAGCGCAGTGGTTGAGAATCTGCCTGCCAATGCAGGGGACACGGGTTCGATCCCTGGTCCAGGAAGATCCCACATGCCGCGGAGCAACTAAGCCTGTTTGCCACAACTACTGAGCCTGCGCTCTAGAGCCCGGGAGCCACAACTACTAAGCCCGTATGCCACAACTACTGAAGCCCGCGTGCCTAGAGTCCGTGCTCCACAACGAGAAGCAACCGCAATGAGAAGCCCGCGCACCGCAACGAAGAGTAGCCCCTGCTCGCCGCAACTAGAGAAAGCCCGCGCACAGCAACGAAGACCCAACGCAGCCAAAAAAAAAACCTGAAACAATGCCATGTACTTTCTAAAGGCATATGCACAGAAAGGTTCTCAACACACATACCCCCAAGAAGGATGGCTCCCAGGTTGGATGAAACAGAACTGGGAGTATGATCAGAGACTTTTAACCTTACTTTTCTCATTTTTTCATAAGAAAATTCTATTTGTGTATTCCTTGACAATTAGTATTAAAGAGAAGCAAAGAACGAGATAAGCTGGAGGAGTCGACTGCGCAGAGAACCCAGGGCCGGGATCCTGAGCCAGACAAGCCCGTAGCGGCAGGTCAGGGTGCGAGGAGAGGAGCAGGGTGCTTCTCGACATTTACCGGATCGTCTCTTTGACTTCGAGGAGCCCTTGGATGACTTTTTGGGCTTCTTTATCCGTTGGTATTTCAGAGCCTCCAGCCTCTCAGGTACAGCAGCATTCCCAGGAGCAGGTGGCTGTGTCCTGGAAGGGACAATTGGAGAGGCACAGGTCAGCTCCCGGACGAGAGAGCTTTGGAAGAGGAGCTGGAAGAAAGCCAAGTAGCTGACCCAGAGGAGACAGAGCACAGCTCTGCGGAGTCCCAGGTGCCCATGACGGCTCCTTGACACCTGCCTTCCTGCTACTCCTGGAAGAGAGAACCCCAATGGAGAGCTCCAGCAGTGGGAGGCCTGCTGAAGGTAGACACCCATCTGTAGAGCCATCAGATGACCTAGGAAAGGGAGAGACAGGCTTTAATGGCGAACCCATCACATGGCACTCAAGCTGGGGCAAGGAAGTCGGAGGAGGAAGCAGCTTTGATGTCTGAAGTTTGTGGATCGTCACAATCAAGACCTTGAAATGAAAGGTAAAGGGGCAGATGAAAGGAGGGGGAGAACGACCCCACCCCACTGACTGTCCTCCTCCGGGAAGGACAAGGCCGGGCCAGATGGGGACCCAATGCCCAGTGACATCATCCCCTCCATCGCCAAGATTCAGGCAGAAGCCCGGCAGCCAATAGCAACTAACAGTTGTCGCCCACCGACATTTCAGCAGCAGACTGGGCTCAGACTCCATCAGTCCTGTGAGAGAGCAGAAGAGGACAGAAGCGGGCTGTGGCGGCGAGAGTGTCCAAACCAGGCGGGCTTGCAAAGCCCCCGACATCCGCAGCAGGTCACCAGTGGGTCCATATTTTAAGACTCGACAGCAAAACCAAGGTTATGGGAGAGGAGACCACCTACGTCAGCGTCTCTTCCTGCCCCGGTTGTCGAGTGGGCGTAGCCATTTGCCTAACAGAGGAACTACACGGTTAGGACAACAGCAACAACTTAACTGGAGCCTGTGCTGCCCAGGTGACAAAGGGGCCCAAAGAGAGCCGAGAGGATGGACTGTCTGGGATAGTCTGCACTTACTGGAGAGAACTGTTCAAGGGTCATAAAAGAAGACAATCTAGAAGACATGGATCAGTGCCAAAAGTAAGCCAAACTTGGACCCTGAGGAGTAAGCGGGGGGAAGAGAGAGACAGGTCGCTCTTTCTTTCCCTCCCGGGCTGGCATTAGCACGCCATCAGGGAAGCAGGGGCGGGGGCGAGTCATCTCCCTCCATCCCCACACCACCCTCACAATCCGTGGTGGGTAAAGTCTGATCGGAAGGAGTAGGACAGCCAAACCTGGGAGGGGTAAAAAGTCCCCAGTGGTGAGCAAGCAATCTAAGGTTTTTTTTAAAAAAAAAAAAAAAGGGTGGGAAGCCTACAGCCGCATCCCCCCACCATCAGATATCTCTGCAGGGACGAGAAAGAAAAACATACAGACTAATTGTAGATAAGCCTCTGGTTCCTGGGGTTTCTTGCACTAACTGACACTGAAGCAACCTACATCTTCTTTGATGGATGCCATCATTCCATCGTCCTTTAGTAGATAAAACATGGAGAAGCTCCTCCCAACTTCAGGTCAGAGTCGTATTAATTTTCAACAGCTCCCTAAGAGCACAGAACTAAGACTCCAGCTACATGCGCACACAGTCTCAGAGAGGAGGAGCCCAGCTCACCACTGGAGGTCGGGTCTTCACCCCGAAGACCTGACTGCCAACTCCCCTCCCCTTCCTCTCTCACAAGCCCCACAGCCTACCCATGGAGACCCTGCACAGCAGCAGCTGGAAGGAAACTTGGGAGGCAGACAAAGGCTGGAGATGGCCAGGGCACGAGGGGGCATGACTTCCCAGAGCTGATGCAACGTCCCCACCCGCCGCTCATCCTGGACTAAGGCTTCTCCGTGCTGCCTAAAAGGAAAAAGACACGAATCCACAGCTCAGCTCATCTGCCTCCCGGTCCCGGCCAGAGTCTTCCAAAAGGCCACACGGATGAATGGTGTACAGTCTGAGGAGGCGCATGACAACCAAGTGGCCCCAGCAAACGACGCAATTCAGGGTGACCCTCTGGGCATGAGAGAAATGGGTACAGGGTGCCCCCGAAAACTCCTAGGGGTTCTCCAAGCCAGCTGAAACTTCCAGGGACAACGTGATTATTACAAGCAACATATTACTACTATTACCACTTTTGTCACCCAGCAGCATTTACTTACCACGCCAGGCACTGATCTATGTTCCCTGCAATAATTTTCTTCAACCCTTACAACATCCCTAAGAGGCAAATACTGTATTGACCCCACTTTTCAGATGGAGACACTGAAAGGCTAGGCAGTTTGTCTTATAATCCAGTTATCACGGGACAAGAGCCAGGACTCTCAACATCAGATAAACTGCGTGTCCAACCTCTTCCTAAGGGAAACGGGTACAGAAGCTACGTGGAAGGAAAACACTGCTTTCGCCTTCACCTGAACAATCGGCCTGCCCTGCACGCACTCGCTGCCAGAGTCACTGACGTTCTCTGCTTCATTGGCAGAGCCGGAGCAGGCAGACCAGAGCGGGGGAGAGCTGGCTGAAGTGATGCCCTCAGGCAGTGATTCCCACGATCCGCTGAGGGAGGGGGGGCGCAATTTTCCCTTGTGAAGCAGCCAAGCTCCAGCTCTTCCAAGACACCTGCTGTCCACCTGTCTTCGCGTTTGGCTTGGGGCTCAGGCTCAGATGCACGACAGGAGAAGGCTCCCCAGGGCACTGGAACACTCTCCCGGTACAGGAGGCAAAAAATAAAAGCAAGGGTCTGGAAGGACGGGAGGTACAGGGGAGGGGGCAAAATGGGTCTTTATACTCAGCTAATTATGTAGGAAAGTCACATGAAACGTGTCCCAGCAGACTGGAATCAAACCACGTCCCTTCTCTGCGAAGGGGGAAGGGGGACCATGTCCCCTATCAACGCCAAGCCCCCCAGGGGACTTCCAGGTAATGGACTTTTGATGCCGATGGCGTTCAGACAGTAGGAGGCTGGGTGAAGCAGCTCCATCCCATCCCTGGAACAAGGGCAGCAGGTAGTCCAGGGCTGACCAGTGGGGTGCCCTCCAGGGAGGTGAGGCCGGAGTTCTCTTTCCAGTCAGCCCCAGTTCTTCCAGAACACACAAGAATTCAGCAAACTTGGACCCCATCCCCCAGAAAGTACAAGCATTACTGCAAGGTGAAGGCCTGAAATTAAGGCCTTAATTTCAGGGGCTTCTCCGGACCGTGTTCCCCATGAACCCCAGTTCTCTGTCCCACAGGTGTTTCTTTGTGGTTCATACCTACCAAAGACAGCCGGAAATTGACCTTAACACTCTCTTTTTCTCTCTCTCACCTGTTATAAAATCCATACAAAATCCAAGTCACAACCAGATAGCCCCAGAGGCCTTAGTGCGTATCTCTGTGCTCACCCAGAGCAATGGAAGAAAGACACAGCCAGGTTCAAAAAGGCAACCCACAGGGCAGGACAGTCGAAATCCTCTGGACTTTTCCTGCCCTCCTGCCCCAAGAGCTGGCCGTCACCCCAGCGGCTGCCGTGCCTGGTGACAGGCAGGGAGTGACGCAGAAGCACTTCCTTCACTTCCACCTCTCCTGAGCGCACACTCTGACGCCTGACTACAGGACTGGGGTGGAGACCGAGGACACCCACTCACCCACGGTGTAGCCAGGACATGGGTGAACCCACCCTCTGTCACAGCACAGCCAGCCAGGAGTCCGGAGATCAGTGCCCACCAGCTGCACCCACAGACAGCCCCCCTCTGGGGGCCAAGTGTGTGGCCTCCGAACTCGGAAGAGGCTTTTACCAACGGGACCTCCTTCCCAAGGTTCACCCAGTCCAAGGGGCCCAGGCACGCTCCCAACCCACCTGCCTCGTGGAGGCCAAGGTCAGTATGAACAGGAAAGGGGATCAGAGGGGACGCAAGAACAGGGCCGCTACTGGTGTCAGACAGGGAACTGAGCGCCCCATCCACAAAGGGACAGGTCCGAGAAGGGAGCTGGGGGGAGGAGGAGAGGGGAGAGGAGGAGGAGCGGGGACAGGGGAGAGCAGAGGAAGTGGGGACAGAGCAAGGACACACGTAGACGAGACGAGTCACACCACCTTCAGCGAGACCCAGCGGGGACACATGCAAAGGCAGTGTGAGGGTGGCGTCCGAGGAGGAGCCTGGCTCCTGCCAGGGCCCAGCAGCTTCCACCCAGAGCTCTCGGCAGGCAGCACGGTGAGGGCCTGACTCCCCAAGGCTGCAGAGCTGGCCGGGCCGGGCGGAAGCCATCCCGCATCGCACCCCTGGTTTCTGGGTTTACCACAGCAGTGAGAGGACACTCAGCCCCCGGGTCTGGCGAGTGGGGACACTGGGGAGGGGGTCACAAAAGAGAACGGGGCCCAGGCCCAGGCACTTTCCTGGAGTGGAGCGAGAGCTGGGCCTGGAGCCATCGCTCCTCTGGGGGCAGCAGGGGGGGTCACAACTGGGGACAGGGAGGACAGCAGGAAGGAGGAGGGCGGTCCCATCACCGTCACCCCGTTGGCCGCTCATAACTACGCTGTCCCTGGTCTCCCCGAGCTCATGGCTGCGGCGTGGCACCCGGCCAGCCTCACACAGTCCCACGACCTCTGGCTGAGGACACTCTCATAGCTGCAGATGGTGAGGAGATGCCACGGCCGTCCCGTCTACGGGAGGCCATCCTTACGACCAGAGGAGACTGGTGGTCCTGAGTTAAGACCGCTAGCCCTCCTGCCATCTCCAGGTGGGGAAGGGATGCAGAGACTTCAACCCGGGAAGCCAGAAGCGCCCAGAGGAGGCTCCCACTCCCGTGTGAGTGCCCGGTGCCTGCATTTGCTCGTTGCCACAAGCACGGGACTGGCATCCACGGCAAAAGGAAGATCTTGTCAGCTGCCGTGAGACTGAGCAGGCCTCAGGTGACCACAAAAACCTCTCAGACAGACTTGGCACCCCTCTGCTGTCAAGTTCCTGAGACCTCCACCTGGAAGAGGAGTAGCCCACATGGAGAGCAGAGCTGCCTTCTGCCTGGGGGCCTGTCCTCTCCTCCGGCGGAGCTCCTCCAAGACCCCTTCCCGGAGCTGTGGCCCAGGGACATCAGGAGTGGCTACTGGAGGGGCCTTGAGAGCAACGTGAGCCCGCGGACAAGGTCCACGCCTCAGTCCTGTGGCAGCCAACAGGCTGCAGAGCAGGCTCAGGAGTGGTGACCTCTCCCTGCCCCTGCCCCTGCCCTCAGAGGACGACAGGTGGCCTGGTCCTGAGAAAGACCCGGCTGGTGAGGAAAGCAGCAGGGCCATAGCCCAGCCCCGCGCTCCTGGGAGGACCGATCATCAGTCGGGTCCCAAGAGGACAGTGAGGGAGCGGCCACCCCAGGGGAAGATCTGCGCCCGGGGGGCTTAGGGAGGAAGGGGGTGTCTATGCCTGCTGCTGGGGCAACCGGGCAGAAAGGGGCCGGTGCTCCGAGACACCACGTGCTAGCCAGGTTTCCATGGTGCAGAGGTGCAAAGCGCTCGTAGGCATTCTAGGCCCCTGAGGGTGCATGCAGGCAGGGCCCCGAGGGCTTCTGTGGGAAGCTCTGGGCAGCAGGATGGCGAGGTGTCTGAGTGCAAAAACTGCAGGGAGGCTCTGGGAGGGGCTCGGAAGCTGCAGCGAGGCAGTGCGAGCGAGGCCCGGCAGCTGTGGCAGCAGCAGGGCGTGGGGACCCAGGAGCCACGGGCCATCGGAGCGGAGGCTGCCGCCCCCACAGAGGGGTGAGGGCTGTGGTCTGGACTGCCCTGTGGAGGAAGCGCTGGCCCTGCGGAAGCCCGTCCGCTGGTCCGCCCCCTGCCCGCCCACCCAGCCGGAGCTCCCTTACCTATTGAGCTGAAGAGAGGCTTGTCTCGACAACACTGCCCAGATAGCTGAGATCAATCAGAAACAAAGCGGTTATCAACATGGGTGCGGGGGAACCACCCACGCACACCCAGAGGGAAGGGAAGGAGCACGGGGACCAGAGAACCGACAAGCGAGGCCAGAGAATGGGGTGAGGAGCAGTAAGGAGAGAGACAGAGACCCAGACGGCACGATGGGACGAAGCAGATGAGGGCTGCACAAAGCACAGACGACAGGGCACAGCCCCCCGCATCTCCTGCACAGACAGCACGCAGCTCTCCTCCACCTCCCGAGCTGCTCCCCACCTGAGCCGGGGTGGGAGGTGAGGCTTGTGCTTCCAGGTACCAGAGTTGGGGGGAGTGAAGGGGGCAAGGGAAGGCGCTGGGCTCCCTCCTCTCGACCTCCTCCCGTCTGCCTACCACCAGGCCAGCCTCCTCTGGACTCTGCTCCCCTGCACAGGCGGCCACATCAAGAAGAGACCAAAGGACGGAACCAGGGCAGGGGGCAGGAGGGATGGGGGACTACGGACGGTGCAGGCTCTTCCCAGCAAGTCGGGCCAACCCAGAGAAGATGGAGAAGGAAGAGAGACGGACAGAAGGACGGACTTGGGGAGGAAGTAGTGGGAGGAGGAGGGAGGACAGCAGAAGAAAGACCAGAGAGAAAGAACACGGGCAGGCGTCCAGGCTGACTGGTACCTGGCACACCAGCTGCTACAGTTTACAGTGGGCTCCCCCAGGCCGGCTGATCGCAGGGGCTTGTCTGTCTGTCTGTCTGTCTGCAGCTCCCTGCGAGGCACACAGGTTGGGGTGGGGGGTGTGGCTCAGGCACAAGGTTCAGAGGCCTGAGATTTTGCTCCCAGCCTCCAGGACACAGCCTCCAGGGAGGCTGGGGGGCCAGGTGGAGGCAGGAGGCGGCACTCGCTAGGCGGCTAAAGGCAGGAGGTTGGGGACGGGAGCCTGGTGGTCCAGGGAAGTCAGGCCCCAGGGCCCTGCTTTCGAGGAGAAGAGGCTGAGGAAAAGGAGGCTGATACAAGGTCTCTGGGCCAAGCCTGGAACCGCCCAAAGCCAGGCTCACGGGGACGTGGTGGGCTCTCCACTCCAGAAGGCCCCAGGGGACCACTCATGGGGACACACCACACACACCCCCGGCCACGTCCTCTCCCCCGGCCCCCGGATGGCCTCCTGAGAGCTCTGGGCTGGGTGGGGAAGATCCCTCATGCCCCTGGCAGGGTACCTGGGCAGGTAAGCCACACCCCCCCCCCAGTGACCACTCCCTGCCACTGCCAAGACCAGCGCTCCTCTCCCGAAGGGATGCTGCAGCGTGTTCCGACCAGCCCTGTCAGTCGGTGGATGGAAGGGCGAGGGCGGGGGAGGAAGGGGGAGGAAGATGACTAGGCGGCAGTGGGCAGGAGAGACGGCTCGCACTCACCCTGCAGTAGGTAACGGTGGCGGCGGGGGCTCCGGTCTGAGCAGCTCCTCCCCCACCCTCCGAGGGGAAGGCGTCTGTCCAAACACACCCAAGCGGTCCGCAGGCCCCGCAGGGCCCGGCGGAGGGGAGGGGTAGCCCGTGGCCAGAGTGGTGAAGCCCACGGTGGGCCGGTAGCCGGGGCTGTCGCTGCGGCTGCTCTGGGACGGGGAGCCTGTGGACGGCGTGGGCTTGTGCGAGAAGCTGACGGCCGCCGGCGGCTGCAGGGTGGTCTCCGACGCCTCGGCGGGCTGCAGGAGGCTGGGGCGCGGCCGGGCCCGCGCGGCAAGCTCGGGAGAGCTGGTGCGCGAGCCGAGGGGGCTCTGGGTCAGAGGCGAGAGCCGGGAGGGCTGTAGCACCACTTGATGTAAACTGGGCTCGGCGCGCCTGGCCTGCCGGGGGCTGGGCCGGGGCCGGGGCTGAGGCTCGTACCACGGGGTGTCCAGGCCCAGCGCGCTGGGGCCGCCGTGCGCCCCCGGCTCGGCCGGCTCGGGGTAAGGCAACACGGGTATGCCCATGCCTTGGCTGGTGTGTCTCAGCTGCCCTTGGCTCACCAGAGGTTGCACAGGCCTGTCCTGCCACTTGGCGGCGGCGGGGGGCACTGGGGCAGGGCCTCTGCCCGGCGCCTTGCCAGCCCAGCCCTTGGGTGCCTCCAAAGACAGGATGCCCGGGTAGGCTGCGGGCACCTGCAGGGAGGAGGGCGGCAGTCCTCGGGGGAGGCCGGCCGCAGGCTGCAGACTCTCGGCCACATCACACGGGTGCAGCTGGTGGGGGAACACCACGGCCGGGGTCTCCAGTCCCCCAAAGGGGAACTCCGGCCGGCCCCAGGGCTCTGGGGAGCGCCCGCCAGTGGGCGTCTGAGTCAAGGGCAGCGTGCTGTTGGAAGCGTTCTCTCCGTTCTCCTCGGGGATGGCGGGGTGGCCGAAAGGCCCCTCGGCGTGCAGAGGTGGCGAGGACATGACAGAGCTCAGGGGGCTGCCCACCTCCGGCATGTAGAAGGGCGGCGGCTCCACCTCCCCAGGGCTACTGCTGCTGAGGTACCCGTAATACTGGCCGTGCTGGAAGGGCCGGGGGGCGGGCGGCCTGGCTTGGCCAGTGGCCTGGAGCCGGCCCTCCAGGCCGCCGGGGCCCTCCAGGCTGCGGGGCTGGAACCGAGGGCTGTATGCTGGTGGTGGCAGGTAGGACTCCTGGCTGGATGACAGAGGGGTCAGCTGGGACTTGAGGGCGGCCACAGACGCGGGCACTAGCGGGTCTTCGTTCTCCTCGTCCGACTGGCGGAACTCAGGGTACATGTCGGTCTCCTCCGCAAAGGGGAAGCCCTCGATGCGCCGAGCCTTCGCAGAGGGCTCCACCTCGGAGGGGTCCATCACAAAGCGGCCGTCGGGGCCCCTGCTGATGAGCTCGATGGGCGTGGTGGCCTCCGCCTCGGCCTCCGCCTTGGCCACGCTGTACTTCTTGCTGCTGATGGCCCTCTTGGTCTTCTTGTACAAGGACAGCTCCTTCTCCCGCACGGGGCTCAGCATCCTCTTGGCTGCCGGCTGGCCCTGGTCGTCGGAGGACTCGGACGGGGCGCGGAGTGTGCGGATGCTCTCGGGGCTGACCTTGCCGGAGGACAAGCTGGGGACAGGGAGAGAGCAGGAGGCGTGAGGAAGCTCAGAGGACACGACTTCTTTCTGTTCTCCCCGCAAAGTACCACACGCGCCTAGGAGGGATGCTGGTGGGTGGCGTGTGCCAGCGTGAAATACTCTGGCCAACTCTCAACTCTCAACTGTCCAGGCGTGCGCTGCCCACTTTCCAAATAGACACCTCGTTTCCACGTTTATTCTGCCTGCTCCTATGTTTGCTACCTCTCTCCAGTCACACCTGCAGCTTCACTCCCAGGTGGCTCAAGGAATGCAAGCTCATTTTAAGAGTAACTTAAGCAAGGCATATTAAGAAGGTACATCTGCTAGGATGGAAAAAAAATCAAAGAAGTAAACAGCTCATCTACTATTTTGGGTCATCGACACTACTGCTCCCCCTGAGAGTGCGGACAACTTAACATTACCATGCAGATCAATTAAGGGAAAACAGCTTAGAAACACTGTCATGGAGCGGAGCGAGCCCTCCACCCTCCACCCCAGATGGCCGTACCCTGTCTCTCTGGGGCTAGACCACTTACGGAGACTCCAGGCTCTTCCTGCAGTGCGTGATGGAGAGTGGAGGGTCTGCAGGGAGAAAGAGGGGAGCCCGCTGAGGCCTGACGCCACACAGCCCTCCCCAGCTGTCAGCAGGGCCCAGAGCAAAGCCCCGCAGGGAAGCAGCGCCCTAGCATCTGGCACGTCTGTGTCCGGGACCACCTGCCCCCACCGGGTCCGCCTCCACCCTTGTTTCGGTCCCAGCCGACTCTCCCACCATCAAAGCAAGTCCCGTCGGCAGCTCTGCCCACGAGGTCTCAGTTTCCCTGTTTTCAAGGCGACACCTACCTTTCTTGCGCTTGAGCTTCCGCTTGCGCTGCCTGTTGACAAAGCAGGCGGCCAGGGTGCTGAACAGGATGGCCGCAGCCAGAAAGCATATGGTGGCCACGATTCCAGCCAGTACCGGCCGAGCCAGGCCGTCGTCGGTCAGGTCCGGCTGCGGGAAGATGTCTGGGGGGACAGGGGGAGAGCACGGGTTAGACCCTCCCTCCCCAGGGCCCCAGGTGGTTCCCCACCTGTGTAGGACAGACATCACTAAGGCTCCGCCCTAAAAACGAAGAGGTGGCGTGGCGGGAAGACGGAGAAGAGGGCGTTTACAGAGCCGAGGAATCGCTACCTTGCTTGTGGAGAGGAAACACCATCTGTTATCTCTTCCCTGTGGGACGCCAGCTCTGTGATGGTCTGCGCCGGCCCAGCACCTCGCCAGCCACCCTCACCTACCGGCACGCTCTACACGGAACCCGTGACTAGCTGACTGGACACTGCAGGGGCCTAAGCATCATGACTCCCACCAGCCCCTCTACAGGACCAGGGCCCAGAGGGTGAAACCCCGCAGCAGCAGCAGTAGGGCTGCTGCTCCAGAACGCAGGTGCCCCTTTCTAACCATCACAGTGGAGGCAGGCAACTTCTGCAGGGGGTCAGCATGTCCTGGTCACCACAGGCACGTGCTGGCACGGATAGGGGCTCAAACAACGTCCTTGTTCTACAGGCAGAAGTGGGCGTCACTTGGTGCCCAGGTTCGTTCGCAGAGCTCAGAGTGACAGCCAGGACTGGACCAGTCCACTGTGTTACATGTCACCCGACAGTCGTGTTCGTAAGTGCTGCTCTACAGGCTCATCAAAGGGGAAGCCTATGTATCTTGATACATTTGGCCAGAATCCATTGCCATGTGGACGACAGTGATGGATTGAAACAATCCAGATCACGCTGACTGGGCGAGTAGAGAATGAGGGCTCAGCCTTTGGAAGTGGGAGGCTTCAAGACAGGGAACGCCGAGGTAGCTGCATCCTCGTTTACCACGGGAACCTCCCGGCTGCCGGGAACCAGACGTCAAGCCACCGAATGCAGAACAGCTCACGAGAGGTACCCCCAAACCCTCAAGTCCTCTCTTCTAGCTTGGCTGCAGCTCTCTTCCCTGGAGGGAAGCCAAGACAGTACGCTTGTCTCTGCTGCTACAGCAGGCACCTCCGTGTAGAAAAAAACAGCCCCACAGTGCCTAGTACACACGACAGAAGTCACAGCCGCTCCCCCCCACCCGGGCTTTCTCGCCCACCCATCCCCTGCCCCCCCCCCGCTGCCCCCGAATCTCTACCAGGCCCGAGCGTGAGCTTCTTGGCCCAGCTCTTGCCCGCTGGCTCCGAGGGTCTCTGCGAGCGCTCCCCGAGGGAGGACGTGAGCCACTGCTGGATCGCTAAAGCAAAACCTCTTCCCAAACCAAGGGAACCACTTCTGGGGGAGGGACCTGCTACATGTGAGGGAGTGTAGCTGGAGAAAGATGTATAGAAATGGGACCAGGGCCAAGAGAAAGAAAGATAAATGGAGAAGATGCTGGGGAGTTGGCTTTATTTAGCCTGAAAATATCTACGGAGAGGAAGGAATGGAGGAAAACAACACGAAACAGCAATTTTCCAAATGAAACACCCTAATTATGAAGCCGCCTTAACGAGAGGCATCAGTAAGTACTGCTGACCTGTTTCTGTCTCTTTGCTCCAATTCGCCCCCCACCCCACAAGAGGATGACACCGGAGGAACAGAAATGTTAGAGCAAAAGGGCTTACGTCCTTTTTGACTATTCTAACAAGAACCTTAACTGGATTTCTTTCTGTGGTTACCTTATAGAAACGGTCATGAACGCAGCTCTTTGGGTGGAGAAATCCTACCCACCTGGCAGGCTTCAGCTGGCGCTCTCCCTCTACTTCCAGCTCAGCCTCTTCCCATAAGAGCTGTTCCACAGACGCCGCCCCTCCCCCAAGTACCTGTGCTGGAGACGCCGGCGATGTTGCTGGGCTCGCTGATCAGATCCTGCATGACAGCCAGGACCCGGAACTCGTACCACATGTCCTACAGCCCCAGGGAGGACACCCCGTCGTCAGCCAAGCGACCTGGACCTGCGACAGCCGCCCACCCTCCCCCCCACCCCGGCTCTGCGACTCGGAGTATCTGCCGATTTCCGTGGGGTAAACACTCCCACCGTGGCCGATTTCAAGCTACCAACGTGAGGTCACTGGAAGCAGAGCTGGGCAGAGATGCCACGCGGGCTCTCAGGAGCCGATCCCAGCTCCAGAGTATGCCAGGAAGGGAGACAGGAAGATAGGTGGGACAGTGAGCATCTGAGAAATAAGCTGCTGCCTCTCCAACCAGAGAGACATCCCGGCTTAAGGGGAGCCCGCTGGGAAAAAATACCGTCTTCTCCTCCAGGGGCTCGGAATTGTTAAAGGAGGGACCCTACTCTGGGCAAGTGGAAGACCAGCGTTCTGGGAAGCCTCTGCCCACGTCAGACTCCAGCAGGGAGCTGAGCCCCCAGCCCACCCTGGCTCGTGTCGGCACCTGGAGACCCCTCAAGCAGGAACAGCGCTCCCCGCGGCCACAGGGCAGGCCCTGCACCTGCGGACCTCAGCTGCAGTGATCTGAGGATCCCAAACCCTGGCGGGAGACCTGGGAGCACAGGAGTGCAGGTGTGGGACGGTATGCAGCGGCCCACACACACCTGAGCTGGGTCGCTCAAAGCTTCCGGTGATTCTAGGAAGTCACGTCACTTCCGGAATTGAGAAAAGCATCAGGAAGAACGCTAGGCACCTCACCTGGGACAGGTCCCTGGCGAAGAAGTCCCCGTCGGTGCCAGGTATGGCGTCATCCAGCGTCTCCCAGCGCTCTCCGACGCGGAACTCCAAGACGTAGCGGTCGATGGGGAAGCTGTGGTTGGCAGGTGGGAGCCAGGACAGGAGCACACCCTGCTGGGTCCGGTTAGCTGTGAGGCACCTCGGTGGGGTAACCAGCACCAGGGGTTCTGGAGTTGTGACAGGGAATGCTGCGGGGGAGGGAGAGGTGATGGCGGGGGTGCCAAGGCTGCTGCAACCCCTCCACCCACACGTCCCCGTGGGGGCGGTGACCCCAGGGCGATGAGGGCCACATCCTCAGGGTGCAGGCATCAATTCAGGACACGTATCCCATGAAGAGCCCTCCTGACCCAAGGGAAGCGGGCAGGGCAGGTGGGCCCGAACCTCCTGACTCCATTTCCAGAGCACTTCTAACGACACACACCAAGGCATCAGGTCCCGTGAAAGGAGAAGAGTCAGGAACTTCAGGGAAGAAGGAAATGTAATTATCTTTTGAATAAGACAGTATCTTTGAAAAGATACTACAGGGACTTCCCTGGCGGTCCAGTGGTTAAGACTTCGCCTTCCAATGCAGGGGGTGTGGGTTCGATCCCTGGTCAGGGAGCTAAGATCCCACATGCCTTGGGGCCAAAAAACCAAAACATAAAAAACAGAAGCAATGATATAACAAATTCAACAAAGACTTTAAAAATCCACATCAGGGCTTCCCTGGTGGCGCGGCGGTTGGCCTGCCGATGCAGGGGACGCGGGTTCGTGCCCCGGTCCGGGAGGATCCCACGTGCCGCGGAGCGGCTGGGCCCGTGAGCCGTGGCCGCTGCGCGTGCGCGTCCGGAGCCTGTGCTCCGCAACGGGAGAGGCCACAGCAGTGAGAGGCCCGCGTACAAAAAAAAAAAAAGGTCCACATCAAATATATCTTAAAAAAGAAAAGAAGATACTACAAAACGTATCTTTCATTCTCTTCCAAGGAAGGAGGAACATCTTCCCTCGGCACTGCTCACTCCATCCGTTCCCCTCTGGCCCGGGTGGAAAAACAGGCCCCAGGGCACGGGGCTCCGGGGCAGCGGGAGCCACAGCAAGGAAATGTGGGACGAGGCTGCTGTGGGGCTGCCTGGTCACAGCCGAGCTCTCTGGCCACAGACAGGGGCCAAATGCAACAGCAGGTGGGCGAGGTGAGCCGCTGGGTCAGGGAGGAAGAGGCGGCCCTACGCCTGCCACCACACGAGGCCGGGGGCCAGAGAAAGGGAGCAGCAGGAGTGCAAAAGGAGGAGGAAGGACCCCCAGACCCCCGGAAGGCCACGGAACGATGCAAACATGGGGCCAACAAGCAACGACGGAACTGAAGCTCTTCCATCCATCTGAGGACACGTCAGGGCAGCCCACAGCACTCAGACGGGGCACGAGGCACCCTGGCCCGGACAAACCCCGCGGGACGGTAGGACAGACCCTTACTGGTAGGTCAGTGTTGGTCGTATAAGGCACTTAGCAAGGCGCCCGCATACAGCGGGCAGGAAAGGTCTGCTCTCCATCCCAGCTCCTCCAGGAGCATCCCGGCCCGGCCTCACCTAAAGTGTTCACAGTGACCACCTCACTGAAGGCGCTGGCGCCCAGCCTGTTCTGGGCCAGGACGCTGAACTGGTATGCTGTCTCGGGCTCCAGGGCATCCACCAGCAGCCAGCTGGGTCCCGGAGGCACAGGCAGGGACAGCCAGTCGTGGGGCCCAAACTGTGCCCGCTTCGTCCTGCCCGAGAGAGAGAGGGTCGGGGACAAGGGCGCGGGGTGGGTTACACCGGAGACTCGAGAGGGCACACAGGTGCTGGAGTTGGGGGCACTGCCCCAGCCTCCCCAGGCTAGAGGTCGGGAGCAGGTCACGACCCCGCAGCTCTGGCTATGCCAGTCCCCATGAAGTCACGTCCCCACTTACTGGTGCCTGTTCCCTGAAAAGGGACCCTTGGCGTTACTGATGCTCGAGATACTGGTCAGATTACCCATTGCATTCTGGGAGAATGTCACCCTGGTCAGAGCCCTAAGAGCGGTGCAGCCCTGGGAGTGAGGACGCTGGCAACAAGGCAGGTGCCAAAGTGGGAGAGTGGGGATGAGCAGGACCGGGAGAGGCCGGCACCCTTGGCCACCCGGCCTCCCAGGGACAGCCTGAGTGGGACCTGCGTGACCCCGAGGGCTCAGTCTGTCCAGGCAGGCTTGAGTCACTGAGGAGGAGCTGGGCACAAGACAGAAATGACCAGTGCTTCCCCACCGCTGAGGCTTTCTGGGTTAGAAGTCACCAAGGAAGGCTGCACTGTGGCTACAGAACGCTGGAACCAGGGGTGAGGGTCGACCCTTGCTCTGCGGCCCACTTGACTCCCTGCCGGCCATGAAGCCAGCGCCCAGGCGCAGTGTCCGGCACCCCCCCGGGAGGACACATCGTCCCGTGGGATTGGCCGCGCAACCCCGCAGCAGCCCAAGGACCCCCGCAGAGGCCAGGCCCCTGCAGGCTAGGGGCTCACGTCTCACGGCTCACAGCTCGAGCCTCTGCCCAGGAATCAGAGCAGAGGCAGCCAAAAGCACAGCAAAGAGAAACCAGCGCAGGAAGGAGGCCTCCCCAGCCCGGTGACCGCCCTGCCCCCGCCGGCACCACAGCAGGCAGCAGAGTGACAGCAAAGCAGAGCCGCGGGCAGCGAGGGAGCCAGTCCACGCCAGACCTTCAGCTCGGGCCTCCCCAAAGGCGGCCACGCGCCCTGCCCTGGCCACGCGGCCACCTGGCAGCGTCCCGCCTGCCCTGGGGAACAGGTGGGGATGGGACGGGGCTCCGTTTCAACTCCGAACCCTCCAAGCTCACCACCCAGGTCCAGTTGGCATCCAGAACTCAGAACGCCTAGGCAGTCAGAGTCTGGGAAGCAGGCCAGGTCCCTCTTAACCTCCCTGCCGCTGAGAAGTATACAGAGGGCTCTCCCTGAATCTCCAGGCACCCCCGACTATGCTTCCTCCTCCCCCCGACCTGGTGAGCCTGGCTGGGGCTACACACCCACATGAGACAGGTCTGGAAAGGAGGAGGTGAGGGCTCACCCTCCCCACTCGAGGATGTCACCCATGATGCAGGTGGCCAGTGCTCGGCTCAGGACAGGGATGTGGGGAGAGAAAACCCTGAGGGGAGGGGTGGACCTCAGCCGAGGCCTCTCTTCCCAGCTTTTCTACACCTCCTGTCTTCAGCCTGCTTCATGCATTATTAAGATGTCTGTCTACCCCGAGGTTTGGGAAGGATCTCAAATCTCTGCACTTCACTAAATGAACGTATAACCAAGTACAAAGACGACAGACACACAGTTCTAGAGAGAAAATACACGTGTGCAGAAAAGGCCAGGAAGGTGAGGGCCACTTCACACTGGTTTCTGGAACCCCTGGTGCAGGGCCAGGATAAAAGTTAGATCTATGCTTGTGGCTGGCTGTCTTACGACGCCCTTGAACATCAGCAGTCTCTTCCAGGCTCCAGAGAACAGAGGAAGCTGGAGGAGCGAGCCAAGGACAGGGAGGGGCCGCGAGATCAGCTGGGGACGCGCAGCCCAGGGTGATGGACCATCCAGGCCCCAGCCCCGTCGTCATCCCAGACACCCCACCCCCCCTGGAGCCTGGTCACCGGGCCACACACCCCACCATCCGGAGAGAGGGAGGGCAGGTGGAGAGAGCCACACCCTTCTCATAACCTGCCCCCTGACCCCTGGGACCGATGGCGTTGGGGGGGATGGGGGCGGATAAGCAGAGAGCAAGGCGTGCGGGGGTGACTCACAGAGGTCCGTACCAAACAGAGAATGTCTGCTCAAATCCTCCATCGTAGCCTGGCTCCCAGGACACGTTGGCAGTTGTCATGGAGACCTGGACCCGGACACTGCCCGGGGCATGGGGGCTGGTGCCTGCAGGCCAAGCAGACACCTCAGGCGGGAGGAACCGAGCCCGCGGAGCCGGGCTGTGACCTCGTGCACCTGGCGAAAGCGGTGCCCCGGGGGGAGAGATGGGGACAAGGACGCTCCGACGAGCTGCACCCAGCCCTGCTGGGTCACGGGGCTGGAGAAGGAAGACCGTCCGGCAGGCAGGCTTGTCCTTCCAGCAAGAGATGCGTGAGCATCAGGAATAAGGGCCGGAGGGAAAGCAGCCCCTGGTCATCAGCCCCGACCAGGCCGGCGCTCTTATGCAGAGCATGGAAGCGCTGCCGACGGCCTCAGGCAAAGCCCAAAAGCCCCCGTCCCACACAGCTCTCTGGCCTGAGACCCAAACACCAACATGAGAGCCGCCCACCAGCCCGGCACGGCAGTCAACACCTCCGGCAGGGGCCTGAGGCCTGGGCCCACCGCTCAGCGCAGTAACGCCAGGCAGGGTGTCCCACCCAGACCAGCCTCGGTCTCAATGAACGGGCGTCGGGGGAACACCAGCTCCCACCTCACACACATGTGTGTTGAGGCACCACTAGGTACTGAGCCTAAAGCTGGTGGTAAGTGCTCAAAAAGCACTGGCTGTTGTTACGACCGTGGCTGTGTGTCCCCAGAGGGGCAGGGAGAACGTCCAGGCCGAGGTCCTGGGCACGAGGTCTCAGGCAGAGGAAGCGGACACACGTGCCCGGCGCCCCAGGTAAGGGCACACGTGTGCCAGGCCCAGCGGACCTGGGAGCAGGGAGCCGCGCACCCAGAGCCCGGCCCGCCTTCCCACAGCCGTACCGATGACGGTCAGGTGGGTGCTGGCAGTGACGCTGGCGACCACATTGGTGGCGGTGCACTCCCACTCCCCGTGGTCTGCCTTGCTCAGCGCGCGGAACTGCAGGCTCCCGCTGGGCAGGGCACTGTGCTTGCTTCTGCTGGGCTTCCCTACCTTGGCCAGACACGGGGCGGGGGGGAGGGCGGGAGGAGGGCCAGGGAAGAAGAGAAGCCACCCACACTCAGGGGTCCAGGAGGGACAGGGGCGGCACCGGGGCCCAGCCCGCAGCCCTCCCTCCCTGCCCCGGCCCCCGCACCAGGAGTCACGGTCGCTACTCGGCCCCCGCCCCGTCGGAACAGCGCCATCCCCAGGCCGTGCCCCTGCCGCGCTCCCCGGGAGCCCCGGAGCCCAGAGGTACCTTCCTCCACGTGATGACAGGGAAGGGGTCCCCAGCGGCGGCGCAGGGGATGAGCAGCTCCCGGCCGGCCTCTTGCCTGTACTCCCAGCCTGGTAGCACCGTAAAGTACGGGGGGTCCTAGGAGAGCACGGCGAGGCCGTGACGCCGGGCGTTTCAGGCGCCCGCCACCCGCATGGAGGCCGCCCACAGCCCCGGTCTCACCTTCAGGACGAGCCTCGCGGGGGAGGACTGGCCCATGGTCCCCAGGGTGTTGTAAGGCACACAGGTGTAAGTGCCAAGAGCCTCCTCTGTGGCCTCCTCGATTCGGATGGAGCCGTCCTCCATCAGGGTCCAGCCCAGGTTCTGCTGGGGCACAGACAGCGCAGGGGAGCTGGGGTCAGGAGCCGGTGCTCGGCCCAGGCCCCTCAGCCGGACCTGGGCTGCTCCTCCGTGCGCAGGCGGGGTGCGGCGTCTCGCGATGCGAGAACAGCCAGGCCCTGCTGGACTCGGCCCACGGGAAACAGGTCCTCGCTCTCCCAAAGTCCTGGGGGGAGGGGAGGGGCCCTGGCGGGAACCAGACCCCCAGAGGTAGCACCTCGGGGCCGGGGGCCTCCCGCGACCGGCACACGGCCCTCCGGCACCTTCTCAACCTGCAGGGGGCGGCCGTCCTTGTTCCACTTGACCACGGTGGCCGGTGGCTCTGCGTCCACGGGGCAGCGGATGTAGCCGTGAATTCCCACAGGCACGTAGATCACGGGGGGCATGTTGAGGACGCGGGCTGGGTCTGCAGGGCCGGGGGTGTGGGGAGGGAAGCGGAGGTGAGAAGGCCGGTGGTGGGGAGCGAGCCACCCCACAGCCCAGGGCCCCCCACTCGGCGCAGTGCCAGGTGTCGGCCCAGCGGGGACCACGAGATGGCAAAGCCCGCCCCCCAGGCTGACCGCCCAGAGGCCGCAGCAGCCGTCCTGCCTGTCCAGCCCTACATCCTTAAGAACACCCGTCTGAATGCACGGAGGCACCTCCGCTCCCGCCCGCCTGCAGCTCCCCCCAAACTCCTCTGCCCGGAGACTCAACAGCCGCCGGGACTCAGAAGACAGCGGCGTCCCTCCCAAGTCTCTGCAGGGCCCCGAGCCCTTCCTCGCCCCACATCCTCTGCGGACGGCGACCAGAGGCGGAACCACAAGGCTGCTTTTCTGCTCCGCCTCGGTTTCCCCTCTGTGCGGGTGGGGTGCAGAGTCAGCCACGGAGCCGCTGGAAGTTTCTCGGGAGAGAAGCAGCAGCCCTGTGACGTGGGTGAGTCATCCTCTCCGAGGCTCCCCGGGTTCCCCCTGAGGGCCACGGAGGAGAAGGATCCAGAACTCCCCGGGAGGCGGTGGGGAGAAATGGGCGGCTCTGTTAGCGTCTGGAGCCCTTCAGAGCAGACGTTACATAAATACCAGGCCGAAGTATATATTTAGACATAGCTTCCTACTTTTGTAGGGTAGATTTTTTTTTTCTTCTCCAAGGTTTTCAAAGGGTTTATGAATGGGAAATACTCTGAACACTGCTTTTTAGCAGAAATAAAGATCCTTGTCCCACCCACCTGAAAATCTCACCCCCCAGGTTCTCTCTGAAGGCAGGAAAGAGGTAAAAAATGACAAGTGGGGGTGGATTATAGTGCCAGAGGGAGACAGGGAAACGCTTCCCTCAGCAGACAGGGCCACAGCCTGGAGGATGGGAGCCTTGGTCCTGGTGGACCATCGTCCTTTGCAGACCACCACTGCCCCCTCCGTGCCCGGGTGACACAGGCAGAGGGGTTCTGCTCCGCAAGGAGCCTGCCCTGCCCTTGGCACCTTCACAGCCTGGGCACACAGTAAGTAACTTATCAAAGCTTTTTCTCTTCTGGGTGGGACAGGGCTGGGGTTCAGGGCCTCACAGCTCTTAAGAACTCGGGACTCACAAGACAGCAGCTGAGAGTCGTCCTCGGCTGTGGACAGCAGAGAGGAGGGCTCTGCCCCCACCAGCAGCATCACTACGTGAGGGCGTGAGGTCGGGACTCGGGGAGCCCACCACCAGGCCCATGCTCAGCCCGCCTCCCGGGGTCACCAGCCGTTCTAATGTCCTCAGCTCAGATGCCACCTCTGGGCCACGCCTCTCCAGAGGGTCACACTCTCACCCGCCCCTCCGTGCTGTGGGAGGGGGTGGTTCTTGCACATGAGCCCTTGTGTGATGGAGAGCCTGTCACCTACCACGTCAAGAGGGGCCTTTATTGTCAAAGTGACGGAGCCATCCTCCAATAAGGAGGATCGGCCCTCGGCACCCATCCTCTCCCCCACTCGAGACCAGCAAGCTGAATGCTGCTGCACAGAAGCCCTCGGTCGCTCCGGCCCAAGAGCAGCCCCTTCCCCTGGGTCTCGGGCAGCCCTGGAAGGCGCAGCAGGGAAGCCGCCAGGCGCCCGGTGCTGGGGAAGGGGATTAGTCTCCCCAGAGAGGATCTGTCCCCCTTGCCCACCCAGCAGGGGAGCAGAGCGGCAGGAGAGCTGCCCCACTGGGTCTGAGCTACCTGCCCTCAGATACTGAGAAAAAAACACCTCGTTCAAGGTGCGGACAGCGGAGCTAGCTGGCCAGCACCGGCACGAGGACGGTGTCCAGAAGGCCCACCTGTCCGAGCCCAACCGGGGCGAGGCTGATGGAATGGATTAGTGGACACGGGCGGCCGTGCGGCCCGGAGAAGAGCCTGGCGGGGGCTCGATTCACCTCCGCTGACCAGCCCAGGCCAGGCCTCCTCCCGCGCTGTCCCACCCCCGCCCCGGCCCCTCCTCCACCCACACTGCCTCCACGCAGCCCTTCAGCCCCCCGTGTGGCCAGCGTGGCCTGAGCCTGCCCCACTCACACTGCACAGTCAGGTACGCTGAGGCTGAGGGCGAGCGCCCCAGGCTGTTGCTGGGGACGCAGGTGTACTTCCCCGCGTCCTCGGGCTTCACCCTGAAGATAATCAGGGTCCCGTCGATCAGGATCCGCACCCTCAGCTTCAGATCGCTGCAGGGACACAGAACACAGGACACAATGGGGCGGGGGGCAGGCGTCTTCCATTCAACGCTGGGACAACGTGCCAGTGAGTCCTCCACACGGCCGAGGAGGGGGACAGGCGCCCGCTGCACACACACTGGCCTCAGCATGAGGGACACACGGACCAGATGCCCCCAACCCCTGCCAGCTCCCAGAGCCCAAGGGCAGCCCCTGTTCGGAAGTTTCACCCCGGGGGGGCCTGGCTGGGCCCCAAGGGAAGGGCAGGCACTCACTTCTGGAAGTAGACGTTCTCGTCCTGCCAGTACCAGGTGTAGGTAAGGTTGCCGGGATAGGCCTCTGCCCGGCAGGTGAGCAGAGCATCCTGGGATATGTTGACGGTGATGTTCTCGGGAGGGGAGACGATGAAGGGAGGCCCTGGGGGGACAGGAACAAGCATGACCTCTCCTGGCGGGGGGGTGGGGGGACCACAGCGCTGGGCTCCCAGGAGGCTCCAACCCTCAGGCAGGGGCACCCCAAGCCCTGGGAGGGGCAGCGGGGGAGGCACCGGTCCAGGAGCTGGCAGCACAGCCAAGCAGTTGTCATGGAGACGCGTCCAGCTGCTGCCTGTGCTCAGGTTCTTCCTCCCCCCACAGGTCCCAGGGATGCAAGGGGTCCGGAGGTGTGGCGTGTGCTCCCAGCCCGCTGTAGACACCCGCCCCACGCACAGCCCCTCTGTAAACCCAGCTTCCGAGCAGCCAGCTAACCCCTACGCAGGCACACACACGCGCACCCCCCCACCCACACACACACTCACATACACACACGCACACGGCCCTCCCTGCCCCTCCTTCTTCTCTGCAGCGGAGCCCAGGCAGCACACGTGCAGGAAGGAGAGGGGTGGAGCTCCAGCAGCCCCTGCGTGTGCGCCTTCCAGACAGGCCCCAGTCGTGGAAGCAGCGGCGTGCAGCCACCACCCCACCCCCTCAAGCAGGACGGAGGCCGCCCCTTCTGGGGGCTTCGGGGCCCCAGGCAAGGCAGGCTGGCATCTCAGGTGCTGACCCCACAGACACCAGCCCCACCAAATGCCCTCCGTGTTATTTGACCCTCTGGGGCTGGACGGAATTCCTATCTTTGTTTACTGATGCCATCATCAGAGGGTGGAGGCCTGAGAGAGGGCTCCTCCCCTGGGGAAGGAGGAGGCCCAGTGGGACGCCCTCCGCACATTCAGAGAAGGCATGGCGCCTCCCACCACCTCACGAGAGGGCTGCCGCAGGCCACCAAGGAGCCCCATGATATGGAGAGGAGCTCCCACCAGCCCCAGCTGAGCCACCCACGCCCTGGGAAGAACCCCACAAGCTCAGTGGAGCCGGAACTCCCTGCCAGAGGCCCAGGGCGTAGAGGCCAGATCGCCCTCACCTTGGACGAGCAGGTGGGTGGTGTGGATGGCCTCCCCCTGGATGCTGTAGGCGCGACAGGTGTAGGCACCTCTGTCCTCCCGACTGACCGACGTCACGGTCAGGCTGCCGTCACTCACCTGGGGCCAGAGAGAGTCAGGCTCAGCTCCCAGCCCTGGGCCGGCCAACTCCACCCCACGCGGCGGTGGCCTGGGGCCCATATGCTCCTGGGGACACGGAAGCAGGCTTCTCCCTCCGAGGGGGGGGCGGGTGCCAGCCGCTCTGCCGGCCGCCTCCAGCCCCACCTGCGCCTCCGAAAGCGTGAACTGTCACGGGGACGGAGGCGCAGGGCAAGGAGGAGTGGGCGCGGCGGCCGCGGCAGACCCACACTCACCTGGTACTTGCCACTGGCGCCTAGCAGCATCCCCTCCTTCAGCCAGGTGACAATGGGCTTAGGGTTCCCAAAAGCTGTGCAGGTCATGGTGACACTGCTGCCCTCCTTGGCCTCGATGTACTGGGGGGGGGTTTCTGTAAAGGTGGGAGGAGCTGCAAGAGACCCAAGGTACGGGGTGGGGGTCAGCCAGCGGCCCTGCACGCAGCGAGGGCCCTGCACTGGGCCACCCCACGAGGCCGGCGCCCTCCAGGAGGTGAGAGGTGACACAGGTGACAGGCTGTGCCTTGTTGGGGGGGGACCTGGAACTCAGAGTCAGTGTGGCTGAACCCCAAGTCTAAACTTTCCCCATTGCATACACCTAATTCCCAATAAAGGACTGTTTGTCCAGCACCCACAGGGAGGCCCCCCCATGCTCAGCACCAGGGGTGCGGCAGTAAACGAGGCACCCGTCACCCCACGATCATCCAGACACCCCTCCTTCTGTAACCCCAGCCCAGCCAGGCCCACGGTTCTGGGACATTTGCCGTCTGAGCCCTGTCAGGCCTAGTGCGGATCACAAGCCAGGTGACAAAGAATGGCCCAGGCTCTGCAGCGACAATGCCCCACCTTCCCCGCAGCTGCCTTGGGGACCAGGCAGACAGCCCAGTCCACGGGTTACTCGCTTCCGAATTCTCGACCACTGTGCCCGACTGTCCCCCAGCACCTGCCTCGGAGTTCTGACTAAACTCCCGTCCGGCATGAACAACACACTCTGTCTGACCTGTCTGAGCTGCCTACAGAAGCCACCTGATCAACCCCAACTCCCTGGGCGATCATTCGGGGTCTTCTGGAGCGGGGGCACTGCTGACACCAGCCTAGGGTCCGCGGCACCGGGCTCACGGCTCCAAGTTCAAGTCCAGCCGACACTCGCTCTGTAACCCTGGGCTCAGCAGCTCTGGGCTCTACCTAAGATCCCACCCTCCACACCAGTGGCAGGAATTAGCGCCGTAAAGTCCGTGAAAGGAGCTGGTAAAACGTAAACATGTGAAACGGTGGTCATTCTGTCATCACTGTCGGCTGCCCAGCGGGAGCCGCCCAGGGCTCCTGAGGCCCCGACGAGAAGCTGTGACCGGGGTCTCCTCGGAGGCTGCCCTGCCCCAGGCCCAGGACACGCTGGGGGTCGCGGCCACCCCCCACCTGCCACCAGCCTCACCTCCCACTGCACACCCCTCAGCTCTGCTCCGACACAACAGCCTTCCCGTCTTCCTACACGTGCCAAGGACTTGCATTCCTGGCGGCTTGGCGTTCGCCATCCCCCCTCCCGGGCTGCACCCACATCTCACCCTTTCGGTGCCTGCTCGCCTTTGCTAAAATGCCACCTCTGCCTCACCTGGTCAGCCGGTCTCGGAAGGCACCTGCTGCATTCCTGTCTCCTCAGACTGTTTAAAGCACTTAACGGCCAAGTCTCCTGAGAGCAGAGATTTCCAAGAATCCCACTATGTGCCCAGCTTTTAGCACAGTTCCTGGCATGTAGTAGAGTCTCAACAAACACTGGTTGAACAGACAGATGAATGCGATGAAAGAGCCACACACGTGCGCGCACACGCACACACACGCGCACGCGCACATGCACACGCAAGAGACCAACACAAATGCAAACTCAAGACCGAAGACAAGACCATGGCGAGACGGCTTTCTTCGACGATCTCCCCACCCCTCCGCTAAGTGTGGCCACAAAGGGGGCACAGGAGTGAGGGCTGGTGACCAGGAAGCAGGCTTCATCACGCACGACACGTCCTTGAGAAAGTCCGCCCTCACCCAACGTCTAATACACCAAAAGTGATGGTAAAAAACTCATTCCAAGTCCTTGCAGAGGGAACCTGTCATCCGAACCCCAGGCCCCTCATGGCCTGGCCGTGCGCTCACCCCAGCAGAGCCCTCCCTCCATGCCTGCCCTTGAACTCCAGCTCACACAGCCGTGGCCTCTGTTACCTCTGTGTCACACATAAAGAAAAGATAATATGGTAAATTACATCCTGAAGTGACAAATTAATTACTAATTACATAATTACTTTACTATTTAGGTGCTAATCCGGAAAGCACTTTGAACGACTTCGAGTTTTCCGGAAAATAATGGTTTGACTCCTGATTATTTACTGGATTAGGTGTGAGCTTACCAGCTGCATTTCTAGGCTTAATTCTTTTTTACAAATGCCCTATAATTAATCGTGCACGTTAGAAATAGACTGGTCTCTCCTCCAAGCAATTCATCAACCTAAAGCAAGGCTTGACTCTGGCTCTCCAGGTATTTTATATGCAATAAAGAAATAATTGGGTTTGTTTCCTCCCAACTGGTCTTCGAGAAAACACAGAAGGAGAATAAGACAATCTGTGATTCTAATTTTTCATTTTCCAAAGGTGATCCCCGTCAGAAATGCCTGACATTAAATATTCTAGTTTGGAAGCAAGGGAATGTTGGTGCTCCAAACTCCTTCCTTCGATAATGGAAGTATTTACGTGGCAAGGAGCCTCAGAACGCAGGAGGAGGAAAGGGGGAGAGAGCTCACCTTGGGAGGTGAGCGCGGTGTCCGCCCTTTGAGAGGGAGGCCCCTGGCGAGGGAAAGCATCCGATGATGAGCCCCAGTGCTAAAGCCTGACCCTTCCTGACGAACAACCTGCCAGGTTGCCTAAATGTGCCGGCTCTCCTTGCTCTAGGCCTCCAGGCATACTGTTCCCTCTGCCTTGGAACACCCTTCCCGCCTCCTGCCCCCCCACACCTGACAGCCTCCTCCTCCCCGAAGGATCTCTGCCCAGGGCTCGTTGCCTCAGAGAAGCCCTCCACCCCTCACGTTCCCAAAGCCCATACTGCAATCCTCTCTGGACCTGACTGCCTCTTGGCGTGTCCTGCAGAGCTGGGTCTGGGTCACACCCACTGCGTTTCCCTATAGCCTGCCAAGTGGATGTTCAGAAATGTGTGTCGAATGGGTGATCATGGGTGTATTCCCAAGGGCTCTCCGACCACCAAAGGCCACCTCTCCCAGCCTGAGGCGCCTCCTGTGCTACCCGACTTCATCTTTTTCTCCCTTAAGGAGGAGGATAACCAGCATCCCGCACACAATGGCCCCGCGCAGCCAACCTTCCAGTCGCGGAGCCAGACATCTTCACCCACAGCGCTTCCCTTAATCTTCACAACAGCCCTACAAACAGGCTCTGTTCTTGGAGACACAAAAGGGAAGCTCAGAGAAGTGACATGGGTGCCAGGGATCAGACAGCTAACGCGGTGGATTCGTGAAATAAGCCGAGTCTCATCGGGCCGCGTTCCGTGCCGGTCCATCCGAGCAATGAGGAATTCCCAGCCATGAACTCCCCCTGGTGCGGACGGAGCCCGGGCTCTAACAGGACACACGACTCCAGACGAAGCTCTGCGTCCCGGCTCGGAGTGTCTGCGCATGCCTGCTGCTCTGCTCGCTGGACCGGACCCAGCAGTGACGTGAGGGGAGGAGGTGGGGCTGCAGGAGGCGTCGGCCCGCCTCGGGAAAGGGCACGAGAAAGCAGGCAGCGTGGGGCTCTTGGCTCGGTGCTCGTCAGTGACGCTGTCAGCGACGCTGTCAGCAGCAGGTTTACCTTCCTAATTATGTTTTGCTTGGGCTAATATTAAGCCGAGTTTTCATTCTGGGCACACACAACAGCTGGCATCGAAAAGGGATGACTCAAAAACTCGCGGGTGGTGGGGACAGCCCAACTAAGATTTAAAATAAGCCTCCAATCGGTCTCTGGGGACTGACCAGCAGGAGCCGCCTGCATCCAGGGGCTCAGGCAGCCTGGACCACTGACCCAGGGCCACCGTCCCTAAGTTTGCTCTCCAGAGACCAGTGCTCTGGCTAAAATACTTTGTTCTTCCAGGGCCCTGTATGGGTTTTCAAGGCGGAAGGAGCACGGCCTGACCCGACCCCACGAGGCAGGGACCCTCGAGGCTCAGAAAAACTTGCAACCCAGGCAAGCGCCCACTGCTCTCTCCCGACCGCGGCACCCAGGGTCACAGACATCACACCCAGAAAGATGCAAGCAGTGGGCGGCGCGTCCAAAGCACACGCACCGTTGACACCTCAGTAACCAGCGCAGCGTCTGCAACACGCGGCGGCCGAACACGTCGGCTCATAAACTGAAGCAAGAGTAACTTATGGTCAGAAAAACAAATCAAAGCAAAAACCCTGCTCCCCTCCACCGTGGGGACCACCTCTCCTTCCACTTTCTCCCGGTTCCGGCGCCCCCTGGCTCCTCCAGAATGTCCCCTCCCAAGGGCACAGGGGACCCTCGGTCCAGGGAAACCCCGCCCCCCTGGGAAGCACGGCACAGCACGAGGTCTGTGGCGCTAAGTACCCGCGGGCATCAGAAGGCTACCCTCCGGACCGGGAGCAGCAGGATCCCCGCCCGGCCCTGGGTTTGCTCTGCTGCTGCCAATCATCCAGCGTCGAGACTGGCGCCCAACGGTTACTGAGGCGAATGGACTAAAGGAAGGCTGTAACGGGGAGATGCCCGGAGACGGTCTTCCTGCGGCTGCTCCCGAGTCCGCCCCGCAGAGCCTCAACCCTACCGGTTTCGCAGGCCGGTTTCCACCTCCCTGCGCCGGGCTCTGACGACCCCGCCCGCGGCAAACGGGTGCCGGGAGCTGCCAGGCCTCTGCGCCCACGGCCCCCAGGGGCTCCAGGACGAGCGAGGGGCCTGGGGACCCCAAACTGGGGGCGTGGGGAGGAGGCGCACACGCACGCACCACATACGCAGGCTCTCACGCAGGCGCACACGCACGCACCACGCACGTCTACCCGCTCACTCGCACGCACGCACCACGCACAGGCCCACGTGCGCGCATGCACGCACGCACCGTGGATGGTGAGGTGCACCCAGCTGCCGTTGTGGAAGGTGTCGTATTGCTGGTCCAGCAGGAGCACCTTGCACTCGTACCAGCCCTGGTCCTCGGCGCGCACCTGCTCCAGCCGCAGGGACGCCTTGTCGTGGAGGCTCGCGCGGCCTGTGAAGAGGGGACAAAGTTAGTCAGGGCCGCACAGAGCACCCTTTTGACCCCAGCCCGCCGCCGGGCAGGCCCAGAGTAGGGCGGCCCCGAGAGCCCCAGCCTCGCTGCCCGCCAGCTGCACCGAGAAAGCCTCAGTCCCCTGCAACTTCCTGTTCTCTTGGGGCCAAGGAAAGGCAGAAGGGATACGGAGCTGGCGGGAAGGGGGCCAGAGAGCCCAGAAGAAGAGGAGCGGGACCCCGCCGCAGCAGGTCCCCGTGGCTGCCACGCCAAGCACCCTGTCTGCCCAGCACTCCTATGGGGGGCAGAGAAGCGGCCGCTGGGGACAGGGTGCCGGCGTCCCCTTCTAGTCCTGTCGTGGAGGCCAGAGAGCAAAGCATTCATCCAGCCAGAGCCCAGGTTCCGAGCTTGGCCGCAGGGCCTGTAGCCCGAGAATGAGGAGCGGCTGGCAGGCAAGCAAAGACCCGAGCCACCTTCCCTAACTCCATTCCCTTCCCCAGAGCAGCCATCGGGGTCCCCCCCTCCGCTCACTCTCCACTCAGGCCCACTCCTCGCCCCAGTGTCACGACCTCCTGTGCTTTCCTCGTCTCCTCGGTAATGGCAATCTGCCTACAAACCAGCCAGTCATAACCAACCAGGGCCGAAGAGACATAGACACAGGAGGGAGAGGGACAGAGAAAAATAGAAGCTGAGAAAAATGCAATGCAGACCTCAGACATCAGAGGTAAAGATAAAAGCTGTGTCCCACCAGTTTCCTCTCTTCCTTTAAACCCCAGCACACGCGCATGCGTACATACACTCAGACATGCATGCAGACACACACGCCCACGTGCAACCCTCGCACAGGCACACACGCCCCTCACTCACACCGCCCCACGCCCTCCTCCCTGGTGGGCAGGCCCTGACAGTGACTCAGTGAGGCCACCGCTGGCAGGAGTCATTGCAGAGCAAGACAGCACTGGGGCCAGGAGGAGGGAGGGAGGCCGCAGGATGAGGCAGCGAGTAGAGCAGGCGCCCAGACACTTCCTCACACTCAGGACGGGATGAGGCCCCAACTTCAGGGCCAGAGGGAGGGAGTGGGCAAAGCCAGACAGAGCAAACCCCGCGGCCGCCATCCATGGCGGCCATGACGCAGCCGCTCCTGCCGAGCCAGCCGCCCTCCCACCGGACTCCTCTCCCACACATCGGGCTCCTGGCCTCCCTTCTCCTCCTCCGGCCTCGGGCCCTGCGGCCCAGCGGGGCTGTGCAGGAAGCTCCGTGTCTGCCCCACCTCCGTGTCCCTCTCCTCACGCCACTTAATTAAAACCTACCAGAGTGCAAAGGATGGGAGGGCAGAGACAGCGACTGGAAAACAGAGATAAGAGGCCCATCGGAAAAGACAAGAGGCCACGAGACACAGGCAGGAGGGACGGTGCAGGGGCCCCGGAGGCAGGCGGGAAGGCCTTACCTGCATACTCAGGGTCCACATGGGGCGGGTAGTAGCCAAACTTGATGAAGATGGGGATGGGCACCCCGAACTTGAACCACTCGACGACATAGGGCGGGGGCTGCCCCGTCACCGGGTGGACCACGTCGCATCGCAGGACCACGCTCTCTCCAGCCCTCGCGGTCACAAACTCGGGCTCCTCTCTCAGGCCGTGGGCACCTATCAGGTCAGCCACACGGGGACACAGGGAAGGAGGTGAAAGGAGATCCTGCCCGGGCCCCCAGAGGCCACCCCTGCCCTGCCAACCCCAAAGAGTGGATCCCGACCACGCCCTCCCCCATGACACCCCCGCCCACTCTGAGGAGCGTGGCCACTGAGAAGGTGGAGGGGCCTTGGCCCCTCTGTGGACAGGGCGTGTCCCGGGCGCTGCAGCAGGTGAACATGGGACGTCTTCCTGCACCAGGATGCTTCCCACTGGAGCCTGGCAGAAGCTGCAGAGCCAGCCCTCCTCCCACGCCCCGCCCCCAGCTCAGCCTGATGTTCACAGCACAAAACAAGAGTGCTCCACGAAGGAGCGGGGAATCCCTAACAGGCTGAGCAGAGGCTGCTCATGGCATCACCAGAGGGAAAACCCCGGGGGCCGGAGCTGGCCTTTCCGCCCCTCCTCCCTGTCCGCTGCGCGCGCCGCAGAACAGAGAGCCGGAGGGGCCTCCAGCCGGCCAGTTTCCACGCCCCAAGCCTATCAGGCTGCGAAGCCCCACAGACACCACCATGAAGACCGCAGTAGGCTAGGGACGCAGGAGGGGGACCCTGGGGCCGCTAACCTCCGCCAGCTAAGGGGAACATCCCCACCTCTGGCAGCGGACAAGGAGCACGGCTGGACGGGGCTCGGCCACCCTCCCGAAAGGGGCTGGAAGGGACGGGAGGTGAGGCGGGAGAGGCTCCCCAGCAGCCCCACCCCCAGCCGCAGAGAGAAGCGGTTAACCCAGGCTCCGCCCCGAGGCCT
This sequence comes from Kogia breviceps, assembly GCF_026419965.1. Classification (NCBI taxonomy): domain Eukaryota; kingdom Metazoa; phylum Chordata; class Mammalia; order Artiodactyla; family Physeteridae; genus Kogia; species Kogia breviceps. The sequence continues at coordinate 120,460,596 of NC_081316.1, forward strand.
GCAACCCCACCTCCAGCCCAAAGGCACCTTGTCCAGCTCCCTTCCAAGTAAAAGAGGCCCCTCCCCGCTGCCTTCCCTCCAGTACCCACACTACCCCCCAGACCCCAGCCCCTCCACGCCGCCCCTCCCCTCCAGTCCCGGCTGGACCCCTGCAGGCAGCACCAGGGACAGCAGCTGCTCCGCGGAGGCTCCCAGCCGGGGACGCCCAGGAGGGCAGCCCCCGTCCTCCGCGGGCCTCTGGGCCTGATTCTGACCACACCTCCCAGCCCTGGGGGCTCCTGCCCCGCTCCTCTCGTCCGTCTCTCCTTCGTGTCTCTGTGTCTTTCTGACTCTGTTTGGCTCTGGCTCCTCCTCCGACGTCTGTCTCGCTGTGTCTCTGTCACTTTCTCTCTAGCTCCCCGCTACATGGGTGATTCTGTCTACCTGCCTGTCTCTCCCCACCTCCCTGTCTGTATGTCTCTATCAGACGTGTGTGTGTGTGTGTGTGTGTGTGTGTGTGTGTGTGTGTGTGTGTTGGGGAAACTGTGGGGTTCCGTTCGCCTGTGCCGGGGAAGGGGTTTTGCTTTTCCACTGCCCGGTCTCCGTGGTGCGCTCTGCCTCCATCTCTCTGGGTCTGTGTCTCCGTCTCTCCTTTTCTCCCTCCCGCTCCAGCTCCCTCTCCTACTGCAAATTGCGGAAGGAGGAGGCAACCCTTCCAGAAGCTGATTGGCTACCGGTGACATCACTGTTTTCTAGAGAAAGAGCTAAGATCACAGAGTATTTTTGGAGCAGAGCAGAGTGTTGCCCTCACCTGCCTGAGGCCCCAGCCGGTTTCCCAACCCTCCCAGCCCTGCTTTAGGCGAAGTTTGAATTCCAGCCCCTCAGGGAAAGCGCAGCAGGCACCCCCCACCCCCACCCCAGGGGCACCAGGTGGGGACAGAGCCCGCCTCACAGCACCCGGGCACAAAGGCTGATCCTGACCCCTGCAGGGATGGGCAAGGAGCAGGCCTCCCGAGCAAGCAGGGAAGGCAGCGCGTGTGCACGCGTGTGTGCGTGTGTGTACGTGTGCGCATGCACACGTGAGTGTGTAGACTTTGGAGGAGAAGAGAGGAAATACAGGAACCAGGGTAAGAGGAGGGGGCTCCTCCCAGGGGCCATCACCTGGGGGGCAGAGACCTCCACAGAAGGGGCTCCTTCCCAGGCTCTGGCCCCAGCGCCTGGGGCACGGGGCAGGGTCGCTTGCCCCCCTCCCACAGCGAAGGCTCTGGAGGCTCTGGCGGGGTGAGGGTCTGCACCTGGGCTGCCTCATTCTCACCGCGCAGCAGCAAGGCAGCCTCTTCCACACCGGCCCCCGCCAGCCTGGACTCAGGGCTACGCACCCACCCCACCAAGGCCCACCGGGGCCTCGGCCCCGCCTCCACGGTTCTTCCCAAGGACCCTTCCACCAGCGGCCGGCAGCTGGGAGAGGACACGGTGAGGCCAGCAGTGCAGAGACGGGAAGCAAAGCCAAAAGAGACCCGCTTCCCAGGAAGAAGGCCGGGTGGGGGTGAGGGAGGCCCTGCCTCAGCTCCCACACTCAGACCAGCCCTCCTGGCTTTCTGAGTCCTAAAATATTTATCAGCTTCCCTCATCTCCTCAACACACACCCACACACCCACACATACACACAGCGTGTGCTCTCACTCCATCACCCACGAGCACTTCCCCCTCAGCCTGAGCCTTTCTGAGCCAAGCATGTCTAATAAAACATTTTCTCCAGAGAAGCTCACTGCAAAAAAAAAAAGTAAACATTGCTGGCAGCAGAGACAGGAGAGGGGCTTGATGGAGGAGAGAGATGACCTCAACTCTAGGAGGACACGACCCAAGTCAAAGAGTGAAAGAGTCCAGGGGCAAGAACAGAGACAGAGAGACAGACAGAGAGAGCTCAGAGGCACACAGGACTCAGCATAGGACACAGAGACACAGGCCTTCAGAGGACCCAGAGCCAAGAGGGGACAGAAGAGAGGCCGTTAGTCCAGGAGCAGCGGGCTGCTCACGGCTGGCTCGCTCAGAAGGGAGCAGGAAGGAGGGGGGGAGGGGAAGACAGGGATGGGTGGTGACCTGAGGGGGAGGGCTGCAGGAGGGGGAGGCCCCAGACCCCTCCCCACCACAGAAGCCTGCAGAAGCCGAGGGCCCTGAGGGACAAGGCCGCGAGCCTCAAAGGGACGCTGGTGACCCTGCAGGGGTGGGAGGTGTCTTGGATGCCCCACACCCCTTTCAGAGAAGGCAGGACACAGCTGTACCCGGAGGAGCAGAGCAAATTTGCAACTTGGGGACACACCCTGGTGGGCAGAGAGGGCAGAGGAAGACGCGGTGCCCCTGTGGTCTGGCTGGCCTTTCCGAAAGCCCACTGGGGACAAACCTGCTGCTCTCTGGGCCAGGTGGTGCCCGGCGGGTAGCCGGGTCCAGGGCTGCCACTGGATCCCTCATGAGCACAGGACCACGGGGCATCCAGGGCCTGGCACGCCCCCCCACCAAGCTGGGGCTCTTCCACAGGTGGGGCTGGGGGAGGAGAGGTGCCAGGACCGGAAGGTCTGACTGCGGGGAGAGCCGGCCACCAGGCAAACCCGGCTTCCTCTAGGCTGCCCCTACATACCAGGCCTGTGCTGGGTCGCAGCGCTGGTACTACCATCTCCATTTCACAGGTGAGCAGGCTGGGGGCCCCCTGGCTGGCTCAGCCGCCCGCCGGGCAGCAGGTCGGAGCAAGTTCCAGCTGCCGTGTCTCCCCTCGGCCCCCGCTCACCTGGCCACAGGCCCAGAGACCAAGGACGAAGGCCCCTCCTGTGCCAACCCAAGGAGCAGCCCCCTCCCCTCCGCTGAGTCAGGCCAGCCCCTCCACACCGCACACTCTGGACCGGTTCTCCCAGCCAGAGCTCCGCAGCCCCGGACTCAAGCAGGACAGCGGGTGCACCTGGGTTAGAAGGCAGCTGCCGGCACTGGGCTGAGCCCCCTCCACCTGGGACCCGGGAGCTCCCGACGGGTGTGGCGGCAGCGCCAGCCTCCTCCTCTGCGAGTACAAGTCCTCAGGGAGCCTCCCCTCCCCCACCCACCCCCTCCCCCTCCCCCTCGGGCACCAGGCTCCCAAACCACAGGCCTGTTGTCTAATAATACCAGCGCCAGCCACCACCTCCATCTGCCAGCCTAAAAATAATCCCTGCTGAGTCCAAAAAAGGCACAGCCCCCAACAGTCCCCCAGTCCCTCCCTGATACGCCAGGGGGTTCCAGGAGATTCCAGGGAGCTTGTGATCGGGCTCCACCAGAACAGCACCCACCCCCTACCTGGGGGGTGCAGAGCCAGAGGCTTGCACGAGGAAAGCGGAGGACAGACGTATCACCCAAAGCCGAGAGTGAGATGGAGGAATGGCCGTGTCCACGTCAGGCCGCACCCTGGTTGTCCTTCCCAGAAGGCAGGTGGGACAGAGGGCACCAGGACAGCCTGCCTCGGGCCAGGACCTCCACCCCTGCCCGGGCAGATCCTCGGAGAGGTCCCCACCTTCTGCGGTCTCCCCGGCGCTGTCCTCACGGCCCTTCGGCCCCCGCTCCCCATCAGACTTTCAGGGCCCAAGTCAAAGGTCAGTTGAGCCCACCCTGGCCCTGGCTGGGAACCTTCCCATTTCCTCTCGAGGCCCTGGGGGAGGGGCAGGATCTGCAGGCCCCCTCCTCCGTGGGCTCCCCTCCATCCTAACCCTCCTGACCCAGGCAGCCCAGAGAAGCAGCAACAACGCTATTAGCCGCCTTAATTTGCTCTGGGCTAGATTGTATTCCCAAGAGCCTTTCCCCAGGAGCCACCGGCAGGAAGCAGTCAGCAACCCAACCTCCACTCTGCTCCTGCAGCAGCTCCCCGTGAACAGACCCAGCGACACCCACCCTGCCCGCCTGCCGGGCAGGTGCAGGCCTGGTCCAAGTGCCCGCGAGCCGGGGAAGCCCTCGGGTGAGGCACCAGGGGGACACAAGTAAGCGAGGGAGCGAAGACCGTGTCTGCTCGTAGTGAAGCGTCAGCACTCACTCCCTACTCAGAAGCCAGAAAACAGGACAGCGGCTCCCCTCGTATAGTGTGTGCAAGTTACCCGCCACAGCCTGTGGCCCCAAGCCCGGCGCCTGGACCGGGAGGGAGCTCAGGGGCGGGGCGGGGTAGAGGGTCGGGCTGAGAGCAGCACCCAGTCCCCTCCCTTCCAGGAGGACAGGCAGGCTGGCTGAGACCTCGCTCACAGTCTGGCCCACGAGGAATTGCTCTCCAAAACCTTCATGAGGGCCCCGACTCTGCTCGCCAGTCTTCTGCTTATTCACGCAAGAACAGAAAAGCAGGAATATTCCTAAGAAAAATAGGTCAGCTGCCTCGGGCAGGCTGGGCTCACCCCCACGGGCAGGGCCAGGCTACAAGCTGCCTGTGCGCCCGGCCCCCCAGGCCCCCAGCCCCTCCTGCACTCAGGAGTCTGGGCTACTGGGCAGCCGAGGCCAGAGCCCACCTTACAAGACAGACCCGTCTTCTGCGTCCCCGGGGCTCTGCCCGTGTGTGTCCCCACTGAGGCTTTCTCTCGGGGAGTTCAGGCATCCTTCGAGCAGCCCCTGGGCTGAGCCTCCAACTTGGGGAGCTTCTGGGCGGCCCAGACTCGGGTGTGGAGCAGGGGGCAGGGAAAATCAGGCGTCTGCTCCAAATCTAGCCTTACTGCCACCCACGGCCATCGACACACAGACGGGAGCGACGCCCCACCTCGTTCCTAGAGACTCTGGGTCGCCTGTCTGCTGCATTCACGTGCACACGCAAACACACAGCACGCACACACGCGCGCGTGCAGTCACCTCCAGCAGCCTGCACCGGGGACGGCTCTTTGCACAATTCAGATCCACTCTCACACAAGCTGCTTTACCCATCCTCGGGCGCAGACAGGAGAGAGCTGCTCCCCGAGACCCGAGCCCCGAGCCCAGCCTGAGGAGGCATGGGACGTGCAGGGGGACAGGGAGCCTTTCAGAGAGAAGAGAGTTCGTCCCTCTCGGGCCTCATCCCCTCACGCCCAGGTCCGCCCTCACTCCCTCAGCGCAGCAAGGCTGTGGCAGCCAGGCCCGAGGAAGGGAGATCTGAGGGAGGAGAGCACAGGGCCAGGAGCCAAGACAGAGGGCAGCCAGAGCAAGGCTGGAGTTCAGCATCTCCCGGCCAGGCAGCATCTGCTCCTTGGGTAACCAGATCCCAGCTTTCTGTCTCAGAGCCTCAAACCTGAAACCACCGGCCCTGGGACCCGGCAGCTCCGGGTCCAGCACATGCCGATCTTGGGGCCAGCAGCTGAAAGCTGATTCTTCCCACGCACCCCCTGCTCAGCTTCTCCTGAGTGCAGCCTGGCAGACACACCCCTGCCTCTAGCGTATGTGCTGGGGACACACACACATGCCACTTGGCCACGTCCTGAGCCAAGTCCTGCTCAGCTGAGAGGCTGCCCGTGGGTCTCACTAGCAGCCTCCAGGCCTAAACCTCCTCCCTCCCACCTTTGCTGCCAAAGGGAGGGAGGAGGGTCAGGGCCAGGCCAAGAGTACAGGGCACTGGTCCAGCTGCCAGCAGGATCTGAGTCAGAACCCACTTTATTTGGGGACACTAGTCATGCAGGATTTGTAGTCAACAGGAGGAGGCAGCCTTGGCGGTAAAGGCCCGGGTCCTCCCCCCGGGCTTGCTCAGCAAACATCTGGGATGCAGACTCTAGTAGCCATCTTCTAGGCTCTTCTGCACACCCTCCCCAACCTCTCCACTGCCCCCCGGACACACGTGACTCAAGCCCATCCCTCCCTCTGTCCCAATCCTTTCGCCCCTCTGCTGGAGCAGCTCCTGCTCAGCCGAACCCTAAGGCTGGCACCGCAAAGTCCCTCCCCTCAGGAATCTCCCGGAAGTCACCTCTGCCAGTTGGAGAACAGCTGAGCTCACACAGCGGCATCTGAATGCTGGCAGTATGCAGGCAGCAGCCTCACAGGCCCATCTCCGGCCCCCGGAGGCTGCGCGTGATGAGCTGCTTGCCTCCTGGGCTCCCTGCATCCTTCCCACAAGGCTCCGGCCACCGACAAGACTCCAGTTTTGCAGATCTTTCAAAGGATTTCCGAGCAGCCCTCCACATCTCCCCGGGCAAGGTCCGCCTGGGAAACCAAACTTGGTTCCCGACAGAGGCAGCATCTGAACTTTACCCCAAGGCATTCCCAGCTCCCAGTGCCCTGAATGGCTCAAGGGAAAGAAACTGAGAGGGGCGCCTGGAAGCCCCAGACAGTGAAACCATCATCATCATCACTGACTTACTTACTCCGGAACGCTAATGTTCACAAAAACCCTACAGGCTCAGGCTGTTAGCCCCCCAATGAGGCAAGTGACAATCAGAGAAGAGAAGCAACGTGTCCAAGGTCACAGGCCAGCACGTGGCCGAGCCGGACTTGAGTCCGGGTCCTGTGACTGGACCTAGGTCCTTCACCGCCACACGCAGAGCCCCTTTGGCTAAAAAGACCCCCAAGACCCACAGGGGTGGCAGGCAGGGGTTCATGTCCAGCCACCTCAGACAGAAGAAGGCAAAAGCTTCATAACCAACAACCTTCAATGCTGGGAAGTCCTTCCTTCTGTCTAAACGCTTTGTGTGCTGCTGTACTAAAGCCCATTTTCCTTTCTTCTGTGCTTAAACTTGCAAAAAGTCCATCCACCTCCCCTGAAGTCTCAGGCTTGGAGTCTATTTCAGAGCCTCCCTTCGGAGTCTCTTTTTTATTCAACGATCCCAGCACATCCTTTTGTGCTTTCAGCCACAGTCCCATAGCAGGAACATACCAAAAACTGGAGGGGAGGAAGCTGCGGGCATCGGAAGACTACAAGGGAATGGGGGGGAGGGAGGGGGGCTGAGGCTGGAGACAGTTTCTCAAGCGCAGCTCGAACAACCTCACACCCCACTCCACGAGCTTCTGCGGTCACTCTGGCCTCAGTTTCCCCACCCGACAAAGGGAGAGTTTTAAAACCATCCAGGTCACACACCATTTAACAAAATCACCCTTCCCTTCGCCCTCCTCTGTTTGTATTCACACACACACCCCCAAACAGCGCAGAGACCTATTCCATTCCAGAAACTTTCCCAAATCACCTCCCCTCCCCCTACACAGCCCCAGACACGGTGAGGAGAGGACGCTCCTGCGCGAGCGCGGCAGGACGCGGGGTAGCCCGCTGCGGGTCCTCCCTGCTGCCGCCCACTGCCGGCGGCTCTCCCCGGAAGCCATCCCTCCCGGCCCTAGGAACCTGTCCGCAGCCGGGTCGTGTCTGCGCGCTGGGCACCGTGAGCTCAGAGACCCGGCACCTCCAGTCTCCTCTCCCACCTCCATACAAGGGCCCAGAGTCGGGGTGTCACACAGAGGCGGGCAGGTGGCTCTGCCGTCTCCAGAGCACAAGCCCGCGCGCTCACGAGCGCATCACCCAACGCGCGGGCTTCCCTCTGGCCTCTTTCCAGCTCAGACCGGAAAAACGGAAAGAGGAAAACCTCCCTCCGCCCGGAGACGCGGCAGTGGAGACCCCCTTCCGCCGCCCTCGCCCCCGGCCAGCCGTGCTCGGCTGCGGCGCGCTCCCGGGGAACTTTTGCCCGGCCAGTCTCAGGTGCGGCGGAGCGGGGCGCGGGCAGGGCCAGCCGAAGGCAGCCGCTCCTCGCAGCCGGCTAGGGACCCCGCGCGGAACCAACTCTTCTCCTCTCGTGGGGCTCCGTGCGCCCCGCCCTGCGAGGGGACCCGACCTCCAGCTGCCAAGACGTGTGGTCCGGAGAGACGCGAGCCGGAGCCAAGCCCCACAGCGGCTCTCCTGCGGAGCGGTGGCGCTGCGCGGGGTCCAGCGTGCCGCAGCCGCCCGAGGACCCGCAAACTCCCCGGCGGCAGAGTTCAGAAAGCCGCCGCCGCCCCAGCGCTCGCGGCGGCGGCTGCGCCCGCGAAGGGCACCGGGCGCGGCACCAGCTGTGAAGCCCCGGGGCCAAGGGTGGCGAAGTGGACCGAAGCCCGAGGCGTCCTCTCCCGAGCGCTGGCAGCCCGGGCTCAGGCCCTTCCCGCCGGCCGCGGCCTCGGCCCCCGCCCTCCCCGCGGTGCTCGCAGCGCGCCCGCCGGGAGGGCGCGGGCTCGGCAGGAGGACGGGGCCGAGAGCGCCGGGAGGCGCAGGGGAGGGACGCTGCACTTCAACTCACCTTGAGCCGCAAGACCTCGGGCGCTGATCACACTTGCTATCAAAGTGGCCACATACCAAATCATAGTACTACCGCGCGCCAGCCAGGAGCCTCATCCTATCGCAAAGTGCCCCGCGCCGCCTACGCCCCGTGCCGGTGCTCCCGCGGCTCCTGCGGCTCTTGCAGTCCGGGCGGCCCGCTCCCCATCCCTCCGCGGCCCCGCTCGGCTCGGCGCGTAGCCTCCCGCCCGGCGCAGCGGCACCTGCACTAGAGCCGGAGCGGAGCGCAGCCAGCGCCGAGGAGAAGCCCGGCCGCAACGCCCCAGGCCCGCCCCCGCCGTCCTCCCATTGGGCGTGGCTCGCGAACCCGGAGCCCGATTGGCTGGGACGCCTGCCCGTCGCGGCGAGGGGGGAGAGCCCATTCAAGGTGCGTTGACGTGTGGCCAGCCCAGAGCCGCAGAATCATGCGCATTGCCGGGGAGAAGGCGCTACCGCGTCTCCGCTTGGTTCTGCTCCCTGCTCCCGCCGCCTGGCAAGTTTCTGGGGGAGGGAATGTGGCTGCCGGGCCGGCTAACGGGACCCTGGAGTCTCGGGTACCCTGCAGGTCTGAGGGGTCGGCGCCCCCGCCCACCTAGTGAACCCAGCATCCAGTTTCCATCCAGCAAAAAGGCGTCCCGGGAGGACGGTGCTGATTCAGTGATGGGGAAACCCGGGAACGGCGGCCTGGGGAAGCTGGGAACGTCCTTCGCCGGAGATCTTTTCAAAGGGGTCACGCGCTACCGCCACCACCCCCTTCCCTTCCACACACGGCCACTCTTTTCTCCCCAACGCACCCCCTCCCACCCAAACGTGAGATTGCGTTAAGCTCCATCCAGCCCGAAGGCAGGGGGATGACTAAAATGACCTCTAAAAGTCGCTAAGATTTGGGGTGATTCATTGGCTCAGCTGAGGGAGAGTCACGGGCCCCGTCGGGAACACACGTGTGCACACTGCCACCCCCAGTGCGGGTCATAGTTGCTCATCACCACGAAATCTCGACTTTGAGCAGTGAAAGTGTTTGTTCTTCTCCTAAAAAGGCTGTCTCCTCAAGCACAAGGTTCCTCCCCCCTCCCCACCCGCCTGGGAGCCTGGCCCCATCTCAGCAGCATGAAGCCAAATGGATTTGGGGAGCAGGGTAGGGGTCTGGGATGGAGGGACTCAGGGAAAGTGGACTTCTTATTCCTACAGTAGGGGACAGGGAGGAAACTGGAAGGTGTTCATGTTTCGCAATCTCATCCCCTCCCCCAGTGCAGTTGTATTTGCAGAAGAAATAAACGAGTGTCATGGAAACATATACTACAAACAATCCCCTCACACGGGCGTTCTGAGGCTGCAGTGAAGATGCCTGTTCTTTCAAGGAGTGAGAGCAGTGGTGATAGGGGCACAGCTCCCCAGGATGGGCTGCTGCCACAGAGGGGAGACAGAGGGGCAGCAAAGGGGAGCTCACTGGCTCTAGGACATGAACCTCAAAGAAAAAAAAACAAACAAACAAGAGGGAAACTTGCTTCTAAGAAAACACACACACAGACCATGCATCAAAAGTGGCCTAGGGGCTTCCCTGGTGGCGCAGTTGTTGAGAGTCCGCCTGCTGATGCAGGGGGCACGGGTTCGTGCCCCGGTCCGGGAGGATCCCGTGTGCCAGGGAGCGGCTGGGCCCGTGAGCCATGGCCACTGAGCCTGCGCGTCGCTCCGCAACGGGAGAGGCTGCAGCGGTGAGAGGCCCGCGTACCGAAAAAAAAAAAAAAAAAGTGGCCTGAAGACTGGAGAAACGGCCTTCCCTGGAAGGTGAACCCTCTTAGCTCACCGCCAGCCAGGAGATGGAAAGCTGGGACCCCCTCCCCAGCAGAGCAGCAAATACAGTGGTAAAGTTTAGCATTTGGATATAACCTGGAGAACCAAAATCCTGCCCTGCCCAACTGCTCCAGTCCTGAGACATAACTCTGGTGATGCAGGGACAGTTCTCCCTGAGCCATCACTTTAGGGTCTCTTTCTCTGCCAAGATGCCTTTCTTAGGGATGTGAAATGAGTTGGAAGCTCTGGTCTCCCACTGAAGGGCTGATTCCCAGCCAGCGTGTCCAGGAACTAGAGCTCTGCCCTCAACATATACACGTGACCAGGGTCCTAGGGCTATGAGCCTTAAGGGATCCCTTTGCAGAACTAACGATAACAGGATTCTCTTTCTAAAGCCCCTAAGCAGCCAGCTGGCCTAAAGAGAAATGCTGGGTCTCCCAGGGATGCCCCAGTTTATGCCTTTGTAGGCATCAACACGGCAGAGGGGTGGGAAACATTCTTCTAGGGGCCTGAAGGGTAAGGAAAGGGGTGGAGCCACTCTTACCATCATCTTCACTGTATTTGCTTGGTCATTGACTTTGTCCTACTCAGCATGGTAGTTTCTGCTAGGGAACTAAAACTGTCTGTCAGATTGAAAGGAAAAAAAATAACATACAGAGCTTAAGAGTGTGAGTTCGGCTGGGAAGGGTTTCAAAAGATCTATCTGAAAAGGGGACTAAATTTCTTCTGGATAAATCTACCGGAAATGCAGCAGAACAGGGGAGTAAAGGAGGCAGAGAGAAAAGGGAGGAAAGTTGAGATTCAAAGGGAAAAGTTAGCGTCATCCTCGGACATGTCTCAGTTTGGTTTCAAATCAACTCAAAAGAGATGTACAATATCAGGTCCCAGTGAGGAATGAGACAATTAAGTCTTTCCCTCTTGGCACGTGGCTAATCTCGGGACCCAGGAAGGATGGGACACGTCCAGTAATGGACTCAAGGTGAGCATGGACCCCAGCATCCAAGACGGACGTGAGGGAAGGATGTAAGCCGCTCCTGGGAGCAGCTGCCGGGTGTACCTGGTTAGTCATCAGTGTCTCTAATAACGCAGGTGTGCACATCAGGTAAGGGAGTAGATGTCATCCCTCCTACATTTTGGAAATACAAAATGCTAGTCTTATCAGTTCCTCCATGTAAAACCATCTAGCTACCTACCCACACATGCCCCTGGAGCCCTGAAGGACAGGTGTCTGCGGAAGCTTCAACTCTAGAAGAGGAGGGGGTACTCACTTCCTCCTCACATCCACTGAGCACATGGGACTCAAAACCAGTTGTTCACTCACTGTCATTCTCCCTTCCTCAGTGGTCCCAGACCTCTTTGTAGAATCTAGGTGAGGATGGCCGTCAGAACAGCTGCTTGTGAGGAAGAGAGGCATCTGCAAGTCCAAGTAATTTACCCCAATCAGCACCAGAGAGGGTGTTTAATGTTTCTACAGTCAGGAACTGTATTGGTTATCTTGTCATATTAAAAAAAAAAAAAAACATCCCAAAATGTAGCGACTTAAAGCAACAAGAGTCACTTATTAGCTCACAAATCTGCAATTTGGGCAGGGCATGGTGGGGACAGCTCTTCTCTGCTTCATACAACATCTGACCAACCTGGGGAGGGGAGCTGTGCGCTGTAGGTGCCTCACTCACGCGGTCAGCAAGTGATGCTGGCTGGCAGCCAGGGCTACAGGCAAAGAACTGCAGTTATTCTCCAGGTGGGCTTCTCCGCGAGATGCTTGGGCTTCCTTACAGCATGGTGGCCGGGTTCCAAGAGCTGGCATCCCAGTAGAACCAGGTAGAAGATAGACTTCTCTTTATGTCCTAGCCCTGGAAGACACATAGCACCACTTCCAGTAGAGTCAAAACCCTGCCCCGATTCCAAGGCAGAGAATGTAGATCCCTACCTCTTGATAGGAGCGGTGTCCATATCCCAAAGCTCATGAGATGGGACGTCGTGCTGCAGCCACTGGGGAAATGATACAATTTGCCAGGAAAACAGTCTCCAAAATTCAGCCAAAAATGAACTCTAGAGGAAATCCCTAGAAAGAAAGCATTTGTAGACAGACAGTATCTAGATCTTAGAATTTTCTCGCTTGAATTCAAGCTGCCACCACCAGTCCCAGGCACACAGGGATGTGAGCGTGACCATTACAGAAGCCTAGCCCATTTATGAAGCAACTTCTTTCACCTTGTTTTCTCTCAACATGCCAGAGACCAGTCAGCATGTTTAAAAGAACTTGGAAGGAGAGAAGAAAATAAACAAAGGAAATTGGATTTCCGAAGTATAAATATCTCATCTTAAGATCTGATGCAGGAGAAGTGGGGAAAATCTTTGCAGGATTCTAAACCTTCTTATAATAAGAATTTTCCATCTCAGCTCAAAATGCTCACAGATCTTTGCAGGCACCTGCAGCCTCTGGCCATACGTTGTTTTTCTGGACCTGAATAGCTATTCTAACAGTCCACTTTGTCCTCTCCAAAAATAAATTCCTGGAGACTTTTCTTTTTAAAACTCAAACTTCATTATGATTCTAATTTCCCAGAATATCCAGTATTCTCCTGCTCAAGTTATAGTTTCCCTGAAGGCCACATCTTGGTGAGATGGAGGTGGTGACTGGCCCAGAGACAGATCCAGGCCTTCCTGGCTTAAGACACCTGTTCCCACCACATAGGATCATTTTATGATGTCTCATCCAGATGGGTCCCCAAACATGGGAGGGGGTCTACCAGGACCCCACCTGTTACAGAGCATGATACTGCAGAACCGTGTGTATGGTGGGATACAGCAGAACCGTGTGTATGGTGGGATACAGCAGGTGGGTGCCAGTTCTTGGAATTTTAGCCAAACTGTATTTGTTTCTTGTCTGGCTGAAAAGAGATCAAGTTTTTGCCCAAGGAAGAAAGTAGAGCCATAATTTAGGATGATTCTATCTGAAAACCAGATGATAACCCTCTCAGCCTTACTAACCACGCTCCTCTTCCTTCGTGGCTTTCCAGGCCAGCTCTGAACAGTCTCAGAGAAGACACGTTTCATGTTTTTGGGCCTTAATGTAAGAATGCAGAGGTTCTCTGCTTTGCATCAGATCTGTCCTACAGAGCTCAGGAGCCCTAATGACAGCCCTCCCTGTGAAGTACCCCCAGGAATACGCAGCCGTCACTCTTCAGAAACCCCTCACCTTGCCAAGGGCTGCATCACAGAAAACGTGATTCACAGGACTCCGCCTGAGCCTTCCCTTGCCTGCCCGGAACTAAAGGCCCAGCAGCGAGGCACTGGAGCAGGTGGAAAGCTGTGGCCTCACTTACACGCTCTGGCTTCCAGGTGTCTAAAGGGGCCATCCAGCTGTGGCCCTCGCAAGCTGGGGGTCTGGGTCATTCTTTTGTCTGAGCCATACTCTCTCCATCCACAGAGGGGACAGGAGCAGGTAATGGGGACGAGGGTCTGCAGGAGAGGAATCTGAAAGGACGTATGTGCTATTTCTCTGTCTCCGGTTCTGTGCCCCTGCTACATTACATCGGAGAAAACCTGGGCCCGGCCTCATCCCAAGACTGTTGACTGACCAGGGATTCTAGTATAGTGTGGAAGCTTCTGCAGAGGCACATGGAGCCATGGATTGGAGCTCCTGGCATCACTGAAACTGGCCACAGATTGATGTCAGCGGAGGATCAGGAATTTATGGGAAATCCGCCAAAGAACGAGTCATGCCAACACACAGGAAATGGAGAAATCAAGGAGCAGGGCTCAAGGAGCGTCCAGAAGGAATTCTCCAACCTACAGGCAGCCTCAGAACCAGCTTGCGGTCAGCACTGTGCCAGGCGCCGAGGAGGAGGACAGAAGAGTGACAAGCCGGCATCCCTGCCCCCGGGAGCTTAGCATCCATTTGGAAGGATGAGGCTGAGCGCTTGAGCAACACTTATTGCTCGGTCAGCGGGGGCCTGCGGAGAGACTGTGGTCCAGGCTCGAACCTCCAGAAGGTGGAGACAGGTGAGAGCTGAGTGGAGGGCGTGAGGAATGAGCTAAACCTGCAGTGAAGGAGCAAAGGAGGCAGGATGGGGAACAGGCGCTGCTGCCAGGGAACCTGCTGCTCTGGGAGCCCCGAGGGCAGAGCTGGCCTGCCGCACTCTCTGCTCTCCGTGCCCTGGTGCCTGCCAGGCGGCGGCGTTCAGTGGGCGTGCGTGGGCACGGACCTACAGGTGGGGTGGTGCGGTGACACGGGGACAGCAGAGACTGCACTGGAGGACTGAGGAACCGGCGGGCCAGGAACGGTGAGGAGGAGGAGCAGGCAGATAGGAGAGAGGGAAGCGGGGGGGGGGGGGGGAGGCGGGAAACAGGCTGAAGAGAAGCATCTCTATCGGCTCAAGTAAAACCAAGGGGCCAAGGAGGTGGGGGGGGGAGGGAACGAGGGGCCCAGGCAGTGAAAGGGGAGGGTCTGCGCTTCTGCTTTGGACCCACAGATGGACGGGCGGGGGTGGGGTGCAGCCACAGCTGGAGGGCTCGAGCGGGTCTATTCCTGGCACACATTCAGCCCCCAGCCCTCTCTTTCTCGGGCCCCTCCACACTTGGTTCTCAGCCCCCACACAAAAGGGCCTTGTGCGGGAGTGCTAGGACATGCCCGGGGCATCTTTATTCCGTGCCCCCCCCTCCCCCAGAGCCTTGGCATGAGCATTGCTCTACCAGGTGCAGGAAACAGGAGGGGGGCGCTGGGGACCAGACAGGAGCCAGAGGTCGGGTGCAGATGCAGCCCTGCCTTCCCGTCCCCGGGCTCCTCTGCCCCCAGCGGCTCCACTCTCACCCCCCGCCCCTTTGCCCCTGCCCCCCTCCTTCTTTCACTGCCCCCTCTATCACGAGCCCTCACTGCCCAATTTTCTCTCCTTCTTTTCCTCTCTGTTCCCCCCCTCGCTGGGTTTCAGAGTCGTATGGGGAGCCTGGAGACAGAACCGCATTTATTCTTGGAAAAAGCATCCATGGCAGAGGGTACCACAGCAACAAGTTGCCATGGTTCTTGGACACAAGGTAAATATGGTGTAAAGAACCGGTTGCTGGACCCAGAGTCAGGACACCTGAGTCCCCTCCCTGCCTTGTCTCACCAACAGTGCGTCCTTAAGAAAGTTGTGCGACTTCCCTAAGCCTCGCTGGGAATTCCAGAAACGTCCAACCATGTAATCAGCAGCTGGCACTCACAAATGTGTACTGAGCACCTACTGTGAGCCAAACACCCCGCGAGGTGCAGGATGAGCAAGGCAGACGCATCCTTGTTGTCACAGAACTTACAGCTAACAGCCGATAGGGTTGTTCAGAAGAATACAGAGAGCTACAGGGCCAGCGCAGTGGCCGGTCCGTAGCTGGAGAAGGAGACGTACCAGAAGCCCCTGTGGGACGCAGCTGCTTTGGCGCCGGTTAAAGTTAGAAGATGGTGCTGAACCTCTAACCTTGCTTGCAGCCCAGTGTCTGTTTCTAGGTGGTTAGAAACTAGGAAACAACGTGACAGAGTGAAGATTTATCTGCGCAGGAGAGGATTGCCAGCCCAACCCGGGAAGCACCAGCTATAGGGAGATTCTGGCGTGTGTTCTGAGAAGGGTGTGTTCCCTGGGCTGGGGTGGGAGAAAGACTTAAACGCTGATGAGCGCCTTTCTGGAAAGGAGGAGAAGTCTTCCAGAGCCTCAACTTCTGAGGGCTTTGAAGCTGAGCTCCCTCCCCACTCCCTTTCTAGGAAACCCACTTGGAAAAGCCCATGGCCTTGCGGGGCAGGGGGCGGGGGGCAGCAGTCATGGCTGCCAGGGAAGCCCAGGGCAGGAGGGTTTGTGGGAGAGGCCAGCTGAGGCGCTGAGAAGATCCCATGGGGGACCCAGGACAATGAACCCATAGAAGGAGGGCTGTGCAGAGAGAGGGCGGGGGCGGGGGCGGGGCAGGCTGTCATGACGGCTGCTCTCCTGGCAGCCTCCCAAGGTTAACTGAGGGGCACCAAGACGACGCTGCTCCTTTCCAACAGGACGGGGGCTGGTTTGGAAAGGGCATTTGCTGTGGGAGAAAAGGCCTTTCTGTGCCCGGGGCTGCTGTCCTTTGTGGAGGCTCTCTGAGGCATGAGCCCTGCAAAAAAAGGCGCAGGGCACGGGGCCGGGTGGATGGTCTGCAGTCTCAGCAGCAAATGGTCCTCCCTGGTGGACAAGAAGGGGGTCAATGGCTGGTTCCGCTGCCTTCACTCCCCCGAGAGGTTGTTCTCTCTATGCAGAATTCCAGCGTCTGACTGTCCCCCATGAACGACGGGTATTTACGGGGGGCAGAAAGGGAGAGAAGGGAAGAAGCAGCTGGAAATCGGGCAGCACGTTTAGAGGGTGGGGTCAGGGGTTCACAGCCCAGGAAAATATGTGGACCCGTCCCAGGTCCCTGCCTAGGTTGAAGGCTTTGGCATGATAATGCCAAGGCTTTACCGTGTGGCGTGTTTGTACCACTGGAACCCACCTCTCTCCACAAACGCACACAGTGCACACACACCTTTGCAGGGACTCAACATGAAAAATCACACCCGGGACGCGGGACACGCCTGTGCCCACCTCCATAAGCAGGATCTCTTCTGACAGCCACGCACGTGTCACGTCCACCTCTGTACACGCCTGCGGAGTGCACATCCTCCCGAGCTCTCGCACGGCAGGGGGGTGCCTCAGCCTCCGCCCCCGAGCGTCCCACGTGCACGTTCCTCCCGCCTTCCCAGCCAGGACGCCCAGCATGGCACCCGGTCTTCCTGCCTAAGTCAGGCCCCAAGGAGCCTTGTCCGGTGACGTCCACCTTCCTCAGACTCGCCCTGAGCCCCGCGTCCAGGCGGCTCTGGGCTTCGGCCCAATTCTTGTCTCCGGGGGGGGCCCAGCTCCCCCCACCCCGACCTGTGCAGACACTGGGGAGTGGCCACCAGCAGGTGGCGCCAGCAGGAGCCGCCTGTGACCCCGTCTGGAGGAAAAGCGGCCGCGCAGGGGCCGAGCCCCGTGAGTGGATCTGCCCCGAGCACCAGGCCAGGGAGCGCCGCTGCCGAGGGGCCGGAGGGGAGCACGAAGAGCAGGGGCTCGGGGAAGAGGGGCTGAAGGTCAGGACGGGGATGCGCAGGGCGGCAGCCGAGTGGACGCGCGTGCCCGCGCTGTGTGCGTGTGCCCTGCACCACTGCCGGGCTGCCTGTGCCCGTGGGTGTGGAAGACGCAGGTGTGGACAGGCTTGAGGGCGCAGGTGTGTGTGTGCATCTGCGTGAGCGGCTCGGGGCGGGGGCGGAGCTGAAGCCCAGCGCGCGGGGCTCCTCACCACGCCGCACCGGCAGCACCCCACGCTGCAGTCGTTCAGCCCCGTCCACACTCTCCACACCACACACTCCAGGGACACACGCTCTCACCGCCCACGCGGACAGGTGCTGTGGCACCGCGTTCGGACCTGCCCGCCCACGCGCTTTCACACATACATGTGCCCCTGCGCGGAGCCACGGGGATACGGATAGATGCCTCCTCCAAGACGCTCGCCGGCGCCCGGCACCCGCGTCACGTGTGTGCACACTTGCACATTCCGTGCCGTGTCCGGGAGCTCTCGGTGCCCCCACTCCCAGGAGAGACGGCTCTCCGAGCTACACAGCGTCCCAATTTCTGAGCGACGAGAGGCCCTGGTCTGAGGACTGTGAGAAGAGAGCCAGCGCTGCGGACGGCGCCTCCACCTGCCGGGGACCCCGGGCCGTTCCGGAGGGGGGGACCCTGGGGCTCCCTGATCTGCACCCAGAACAGCACCGGCATCAGAGACGTTCACGTCCCGATCCTTGGACTTTGGGGTCTTCTAAACGGGGGCTGGTGTGAGGATCACACGAGCTGAAGACCGCAAGGCCTCCAGCACCGTGCCTGGCAGGATGGCAAGGTTCTGGGTTCCAGCCCATGACCCTCTAGCCCGGGAGCTCACTAGTCTGTGCAGAGAATATTGATTTGATTGGTAAGAGGGACTGAGAGCTGGTGATCTGTGTTTGAGCTCCAGCCTTGCCAAATTTTAGCTCTGAAACCAGGCAGCTTGCTTACCCCGCTCAGTCTCGGGCTCTCCTGTTACTGACACGAAGCAGCTAACACTCACCGAGCCTCCTACGCACGGGCCCTGTTCCCAGCACTTTCCAAAGAGCAGATCACTGAATCCTCGAGACGCCAGGTGGGACACTCGTTACATCCCCATTCTACACAAGCGGTAGGAGCTGAGGCAGGGCCGGGACCCAGGCAGCTGCCTCCAGAACCCGTGCTCGTAACCGTGATGCTGCACCACCTCCTCCTCAGTGTCCTGTGCACCGGTGACGTCACGGGCATAGTTTGTAGTTTGCAGACCACAAGGCTTGTCACACACGTGAGGGCCAGTTGCTACGCCTCCCAGCCTGGTTCGTGCTCCAAGTAACTCCACGGACGCAAGGACGGGGATCGGTGCCGGACACGGGATGGGCTCGGCGCCACGTGGGCCTGGCACGTCACTCTGAGAAGAGAGGGGGTCCACGCCACAGCCGTGAGCATCTTTCACTGGGCTTGCACTCTCCTCAGGCCATGATGGCCTGGCGCTCAGACGGCTTTATGGAGCATTAAGATCATTCTCAAGTCTCCCGGGAAGTGCCCCTCAATTCTAACTGCGGTCTCCCCAGCTCCCTTCCCGCCAGCAGCCTCAGCCGCAGCCCTAGCGTAGACTGTGTCACCTGCGGTGGCGTATTTGGGAGTTGCTGTGATGGGACAGCCGCTGCTGCAGCCCAGAGCGTCCTAGGAGGGTCTCAGAGCAGAGCCAGGGTGAGCGTGTATCAGGCCCCCCTGCCACCTCAAAAAGCAGGACGTGGAGACTAGGAACTCTGTTTGCAACTCACTTCGGGGAAAGGAGACCCCTGAACAGTCCTTGAACCCCAACCTGACTCATCCTGGAGAAGATTCTCTGATTCTCAGAAATGAATTGCTCCACACACGTGGGGAAAAGCCCCATCTTTTTGGAAGTTCCCTGCCCCCCGACCTCACTTGCTCCACGTAAGACAGACTAGTCACTGGCCGGGGACAGAGGGTCCCTTAAACCCCTCACACCACCCCAACTCCTGCTTTTCCCAACACTCCTTTCCAGAATCTTCCCCAGCCTGGTCCTTCCTGCCTTCCTCTCCTGGCTGATGACCCATCAGGACAGAGTCCTTTTCTTCTGGCCCTCAAGCTGGCAGCATGAACCCAGGCGTTCACTGGGAGTGGCTGTGAGCCTGAAGCTATTAGCAGAGCCACGAAGGTGCACAAGCCTCCCAGCTGTCTTGTTCCCGCCCCTTTCCCATCTCCTATCGTGACCCCCTCCACTCAGTCTGGATCCCCCTCCTGCATAAGAAAGGCACAGATATACAATGGACTATTACTCAGCCATAAAAAGAAACGAAACTGAGTTATTTGTAATGAGGTGGATAGACCTGGAGTCTGTCATACAGAGTGAAGTAAGTCAGAAGGAGAAAAACAAATACCGTATGCTAACACATATATATGGAATCTAAGAAAAAAAAATGTCATGAAGAGATTAGTGGTAGGACGGGAATAAAACACAGACCTACTAGAGCATGAACTTGAGGATATGGGGAGGGGGAAGGGGAAGCTGTGACAAAGTGAGAGAGTGCCATGGACATATACACACTACGTAAGTTAGATAGCTGGTGGGAAGCTGCCGCATAGCACAGGGAGATCAGCTCGGTGGTTTGTGACCACCTAGAGGGGTGGGATAGGGAGGGTGGGAGGGAGGGTGACGCAAGAGGGAAGAGATATGGGAACATATGTATATGTATAACTGATTCACTTTGTTATAAAGGAGAAACTAACACACTATTGTAAAACAGTTATACTCCAATAAAGATGTTAAAAAAAAAAAGAAAGACACAGCAGCTCCTCCTCTAAATTCCAAAGAATGGGGTTCTTCAGGAGCACGCGCTGAACTGGGGAGGCTGGAAACCCTGTGAAGGGGTTGCCGTGAACCCCAGACATCCTGGCTCTAAAGGGTCGTTGTCCCGCCCCCTCTTTATTCGTGGCTTGGACCGCCCCCCGCCAGCACCTTCCCTTCTCTTTCCACCTCCCGCAGGCCCACACGGTGCCCACCCCTCACTTCCTCTCCTGACCGTCCTCGCCCTGAGCTGGAACAAGCTCTTCCAGATGTCCTCCTTCGCCTCTTCTCAGCTCCTAGACTCTGCTTGTCCACAAACAGCTCCTGGTCCACCTGCGTTAGGAGCGCCTGGGGCGTCAGTGAACATCTCAGGTCTGCGCCCGGCCCTCCTGAGAAGCCGGCGAGGCCTGAGGACTGGCCCTGCAGAGCCCCCTGTGGCTGAGGCCCACACTTTGAGGACCTGCTGCCCCAATGTGCAGGAACCAGCCTCCAAGGCCACCCTTACTCACAAGCCTTCACCCCGGACACTTGCATGTCTGTGCTGCACTGGAGAATTGCTGGTGCAGCCCCAGGCTGGGCTGGGACGGTGCACAGCTCCACCCCGACTGTCCACGGTGACTCGACTGTCCCCGTGCACCTGGCCTGTGCCTCCTCGGCTGTAAGATGAGGTGAGGCTTGTTCTCTCACCTTAGAACTATGCTCTAAGGTTCAAACGAGGAAAGAAAAGTGAAAGCTTGTGGAGAAGCTTGAAGTCCTGACTAAATTACATGTGTTTTTATTATTATGTAAGCGATGCATGGGAGGGGGCGACGGGGCATCTGTCAAGGGATCCGTGCCCGTGCCCCGGCAGCAAGGCCAAAGCCAGGAAGCGTGGCCCCCAGCCCTCACCCTGAGCCCATCCCAAGCCCAGCGAGGAAGGAAGGCTCGTTGGCAGGAGGGCTCGAGGCAGAATCACTTGGACCCCCTTGAATGAGTCTCCTTTCCCCGGCGCCCCAGCTGCCCCCAGGCCCCCAGCCAGTCAGGCGCACGCCCGGCCCTCTGCAACTCTAATCACCCTGGCGCCAGCCCTGCAACCAAATTACAATGGATCCTTCACTCGTCCTGGGTCAATGCCATCGACCCGGAACAGGGGGACGATTACAGACTCCCCTCGAGGAAACCAACGGCCCGAGGTCAAGCCCAGCACAGACCTGCCCACCGAAACTGTGCACGTGAGCACAGGCGCCCACAAACACGCACGTGCACTCGGGCACATACGCACACACGCGCGCGCACGTGCCCAGGAAGGCACACGGATGAGCATGTGCCCAGAGGTCACCGGCCGCACGTACGTGTTCAAGTGGAGACACGTACTCTGATGCCCATTCCTGGATACTCTCGCGCCTGTGTGCACAAGTGCCCACAGACACGCACGCACACGTGGGGGCACGCACCTGCCGTTAGCACAAAGAAGAGGCCCTTTGGAGCCACAGAAAGAGCGTCCCGGCCGAGCGGAGAGCAGAGCCCTAGTCCTCCACAGCCCCTCCCGCCCGCTCCCCGGCTGCACACTCAGGGCCCGCAGGCTTGATCCACAGCCACGCGCTCCTGACATGCCCGGGCAGAAGCCTCTGTGGCTGCGTCGGGCTGCGGTGCCCACACCCCTGGGACGTGCCCTGTCCGCTAACCTCAGCGGGCGCTGGAGCAACACCCCGCGACTTCCTCACCCGGCAGCTCCCACTGCAGCTCAGGCGGGCTCCCGCTACACCGCCATGCGAAGAGAAGCCTGGTGCGCGTCTGCACCGGGGCCCCAAACGGCGGGCAGTGAGGTGCCCAGCCACCCAGAAGCCAAAGCACAGGGACAGCCACCAGGGTGCTCCCGTCGGCTGCGGCGTGGGGACCAAGAGAGAACATCAAGTGTAGAGCAGAGAGAAGGCAGGATGGAACCCCACTCGGTACGGCCCGTGCTGAAGCCCAGGGCCTCAGGCTGCGTGGCCCCCTGCCCTCGAGGTCGAGTGCATCCACTCAGCCTCACACCCACACCCAGGCCACTGACCTCACGCCAGGTCCCCCTCTGGGTCGAGTCACAGAAGCACAGAATGTCAGAAATAGAAAAGGCCTGAGTATCATCGGGGACACACACCCCCCATCCTTTCAATGCCCACCTTTCCTTGAGGACTTTCTGGATAAGTGACCGTCCGTTATGTAAACATGTTCACTGGACGCTTGGGAAATGCAGAACCGTCATCCAGTCCCAGGATGAACAGCTCTCAAATTCTCTCCAAATAGAGTCAAAACCTGCCTCCCGACAGCATCCACCACGTACATGACGCAGAAGGAAAGCCATTTTCATCATAAATGGCCAGTTCTACTACTGCGGCTACTTCCAGAGAGGGTCACCGTTTCACAGCCCTTCTGCTCACTGCTCCCAATAGGAGGCGCTGTGCAGAGGCGGACGACCGGGCCCCGGGTGGTCTGCCCCTCGGAAGGACGTGCAGGTGACTTTGACCTCCATCGTGCAAGACGAGACGTTGGAAAAGTCCAAGATGCTTTCAGCATTTGCAGGAAGCCTGACTTGGCTTCCGGCTCTCATTCTGTAGACTGATCTTCCTAAGCGACAGTGGGGGTCCCCCGGGCTCACAGGATCGTAGCAGACGCCGCGTCCAAGGTCTGAGGCGAGCATGCGGGCTGCCGGGCGCACCTGCACGTGGACGCCCAGCCTCGGCCCGGCTGTAGACTCAGGCCCTCAGCCCAGGAAGCAGGATGCCTGAAGTCACCTTCTCCGCTTTGTTTGAACCTCCTCCGCGTGACCCAGCACCCCTCGCTCACGCAGAGCCTTCCCAGCCCCTCCCTCTGGGGCCTGAGGACCCTCAGCCCCGCCCCCGCCCCCGCCCCCGCCCCGCCCCCGCCCAGGCTGTAATTGCTACTCAATCCCTCCGTCACTCCAGGCAAAACAACAGAGGGTCCGTCTGGGGCAGAGAAGCCTGCGGGGGACCCTGGGCCGGCTCTGCCACCCCATGTCACTCCCCTCCCCACCGTCTCTATGGAGAGGTTGGAAGCCGCCCCCCACCCCGATCGATGCCGTGATTCCAGGCGTGAGCCAGACCCCGTCCTCGACACGCACCCACACAGGATCTGGATGCCCCGCGGGTGGAGGTGATGTGCCGGCAGCCTTGGCTGTCGGGGGCCTCAGGGTCGCCTGCCGGAGCTTCCGTGTTTACGCTTCATCTTCTGCATTCGGTCAACAGCAGGCTCTCCATCCGACTGTCCGACCCCCGGAGTCTGCGGTCTGGGGCCAGTGGCAGCTCCAGCCTCCCCGGGCTCGGCTCCCCGGCAGCCTCAGTGCTTCAGCAGCCCGGATTCTGCCCTGGTCTGGGAGGTTCTAGCCGTCCCAGCACTGCGCCTGCCTCTCCCGCCCTCCAAGAGCGCAAGCCCCTGCGACCCCGTAGCACAGCCCTCTCCGCTCGGATCTCTAGAGGGGAGACGTCGTCCTCCTCTGGACCTGCACAAACACGGTGACGCTGGGTCAGGGGCAGCCTGGGAGTCGACTCAGCGTAGCAGGTTCTTGATGAGCGCAGGCTGTTCGTTTACCCTGGCCCGGTGCCCACGCAGACACGCACACATCGAGAGCAGGGGGAGCAGAGTCTCACACGCCCAGCCGCCGGAGCTCAAGGGAGAGAGGCGTGTGGAAGGAAGCGGGCCTTGGGCGGCGGGCAGACGGGCTGGGGCCTGGCTCCAGCGCTCACCGCTGCGGAGCCTGGGCACGCTGCCTGCGCTCTGTCCAGGGCTCGGCTCCTTTGCTTCGCCCCTGCTGCCCCTCCTCTCCTTTGTCTCCAGCATTCATCTGCCCAGACGCTGGGCGGTGTCCTCTCCCCGAGATCCCCTGCATCTCCTCCATCAGTGCCTCGGTTCTACACTAACCTCTCCCATAACCTCTCTGCATGGTCCATACAAAGTGCTCAGTAGACTGAGGGCTTCCCTGGTGGCGCAGTGGTTAAGAATCCACTTGCCGATGCCGGGGACACGGGTTCGAGTCCCGGTCCGGGAAGATCCCACGTGCCGCGGAGCAACTAAGCCTGTGCGCCACAACTACTGAGCCTGCGCTCTAGAGCCCGTGCACCGCAACTACTGAGCCCATGAGCCACAGCTACTGAAGCCCGCACACCTAGAGCCCGTGCTCCGCAACAAGAGAAGCCACCGCAATGAGAAGCCCGCGCACCGCGACCAAGAGTAGCCTCCGCTCGCCACTACTAGAGAAAGCCCGCGCGCAGCAACGAAGATGCAACGCAGCCACAAATAAATACATTTTTAAAAAACCAAAGTGCTCAGTAGATTGAATCCATATGATCCCCATTCCAATATTTCTTCTTTCACACACACACACACACACACACACACACACACACACACACAGAGGAAGAAACTATTTGTCTTAGGTCGAGTTCCCTAGACACAGAACCTGAGATGGGGATTCTTGTGCAAGGGACTTATTGGGGTGGGAGCTCCCAGGAGGAAGCTAAGAGGCTAGGGAGGAAGCCAGGAAAGGTGGGGTTTCATGTGAAGTCGTGCTCTCCCCTGGAGTCCCCAAGCCCCTGCAGGTCACCCAGGCGGGGACACGACCTCCCCAGTGTTTCCCTGCAGGGCAGCTGCGGCAGGTACGGCAGCCAGATAAAGGGCCTGGGAGAAGCGCCTCCTGTGAGAGGTATGGAACAGCAAGTGCACTACGGGATGCCTGGAGAGTAACAGCTGGACAGACGGGGTCAGGCTCCTAGTCCAGTTGCCTTCCTCCCCCGCCAGCTGAGCCAGAGCGGGTGGAGCAGATTCTGGCCAAGATGGCAAGATGGTCACAGCAAAGACTTGGTTGTGCTTGCAGGAATGTGGGGATTAATTAGGCAGCATAGAGCTGCAGGGTGTGACTCCTCTCACCTGCCACAGGCAGACCTGTTGTTTGGGTTGCAGTGAATTTTGAACAGTGTGGTGGGACCCGTGGGCCACCAAAGGGCACAGCAGGTGGAAGAGGCCTTACTTTCCAAGGCCACCTCATCTTAGCATCTTCCCAGGAGGCAAGGGGATGTCTGGCACCCCCTCTTTCTGAGCAGCCTGTAGAGAGCTCTGTTCCATCCATAAGCCGGGGAGGGACAGAAAAACTTAGTGCTGGGAATGCAAGGGCGGCCCTGCAAAGACACAGCAAGCAGGGGCTGTGCGGCCTGAGTCCGTCATTAGTATTCCCTTAGCCCAGAAAGAGAAAGAGCAGAGCTGGCCAGAGCTGGCCTTTCCCAGAGAGAAGACACAGCCCAGGAGCCCGCAGGGTGCCCTGGGCCCTTGGGCTTTGGCCAGGAGGGACAATGCCAGAGTGACCTGATGCCTGGACTTCCCCTTCCAGGGGACTGACGTCAGAGCTGCGTGCTGCCTGCCTTAAGGAATCTCCGATCCTGGCTCGTTTGGTTCCTCACCTCTAAGCCAGGAATCCTGAGTCCCACGCGCCCTACAACAGACTCCCAGGAGGCCAGAGTCACCAGAGCCAGGAGCGCAGCGCTCTGGGGGCCTCCGGTCCCCCTGGCCTCAACCGCACTGCCTTCCCTTCTCCCATCCACCCCCTGCCTGAAAGAAGCAGGTGGTGATTCCTCTCGGAGCAAATTTGCCCCAAGGGCTGTCTGCTCTGGCCAAGAAGAGAAAGTGACAGCAGCAGGTCCCGGAGAATCCGTCTGGAGACTGTGGATGCCGGAGCAGTGACGGCCTCACGTGCCCCTCCGGCCCCGGGTCCCCGGCAGGCACCACTCTGCCTCCCAAGGATGCAAGGCGGACGGTGGCTCCCTGCTCCCAGGGCCACGTCGTACGGGCAACAACAAGGTCGGCTCTGGTCTACAGGGCGGCACGGCGCCGGGCACTGAAGACGGGGTCGTGCTTAACAATAGTTCGAGTCCTTCCCACGTGGTGAGAAACTGCTGGACGTTCAGGTGTAGCCAAGAAGATGGGACTCAGGCTCCAGGGGAGGTGGGGAGGTGGGTGACACAGGTGGGGCGAGGAGGGGCATGGGGGACAGAGCGGGTGCACACGTACGGTCTGGCTGGGTCAGCGCGGCCCTGGCGGTCTCCAGGCGAGAGCCTGCCCTCGCTCCCTCTTGTATCCCCCAAGCCCTCCGGCAAGCGTCACCCACTCACCTCTCCAACCTCTGAATGCCACTTCTGGTGGAAACACCGCACTGGCTCCGCTCCGGAAACTCTTCCTTCTCACTTGAGCCCTTGTCTTGAGCAATAGCTGGAGCTGGGAATGCAGAAGACGGCGTGGGGGGGTGCGGGGTGGATTCTGAGATCATTCCGAGGTCAAGCGCCCCTCCCGCTGTCACGCTGCACAGACCACGGTAACTCAGAAGACAATGCTCAGCCGGGCCACGGAGCCCACACGCCTAAATGCCTCCCCAGCCCCGTGGTGCCCCTGCGTGGGGGACAAAGCCGGCCTGGCGTGGTCTTGAGGTCCGGGCCGCAACCCCCCTGTGGAGGAAGCA
This sequence comes from Kogia breviceps, assembly GCF_026419965.1. Lineage (NCBI taxonomy): Eukaryota > Metazoa > Chordata > Mammalia > Artiodactyla > Physeteridae > Kogia > Kogia breviceps. The sequence continues at coordinate 120,486,965 of NC_081316.1, forward strand.
AAACCCAGAGCGGCCGGGGTCTCCTTCTCCCTCCGTCTACACTCACTTCACCAGAGCGGACAGGGAAGCAGAGGTCAGAGCACTTCTCCCTAAGGCGCCTGCCAGGAGCCCCCAGGTCAGGACAGGTCCCCAGTGGGAGAGAAAGGAAGTCCAGGGCAGAGGCCACACCTGCAGCGCCTGGGCCCCAAACCGTCCGCGCCCGTGGCGCATGGAAAGCCACCTCCTTCCCGCTTGTGCGTGAAACGCGCGGAGGACTGACTGCGGGAGCCTCCCCGGCGGCCAGCGGGTCCCGTTAGGAAGCCAGATGCGCCGCCTGCCCTCAGGGTCCTCTCACCCTCACCTGAGCTAACGGTGCGGGAAGCCGAATCGTTGATGCAGTGGACGACGTCAAATGGTACTTCCTGGAGGTATCGTCTCCCGCCTAATGTCGTATCCACATAGCTCTGCCTGGTGATTACCGTAGTATCATACGTTAATCATAGGAGAACGAGGCACGCTCACCTGCCTCCCTCCACAGTCCGGGACAAGGCGCCTGCATCCTGAGCTCCACACCTGCCCTCCCGTACCTGTGCCTCCACCCCCCGTGGGGGCCGGCCGCGGGCTCAGCACCCCTTCCTGCAGGTGAAGACAGGGGGTCATCTTCTGTCCGTCTTCCAAGCTGACAACGTCCAAAGGCAGAGTTTGGAGCCCACACATCCCTGCCACCCACTGGCCTGTCTTTCATACCCTCAGGTGGAGAAAAGCTAGCAGGCAAACTAAGATCCAAAAGAGATGAAAGAAAGTTCTGCTGGTTTGCTGGGATCCAGAAGAAGGCAGGAGAGGCTGGAGCCGAGCTTAGCCGGGCCTGGGCCCCCTCGTCCGCCGCTGACTCGGCTCTGCTTTGTCAGGCGCTCACTCGTTCCCTTAGCAAGTAGCTGTTAAGCCTCTGCTAGGCAGGCTCCGCTCCAACCCTGGAACTTCATTCCTGACGGAGGGACCATGTCAGGCCACGGGGACGCAGCATGAGAGGTCCCGGTCCGTGACCCCTCCCGAGGACACTGACCGACGACGCAGGATACCGGGGAGCATTGTGACCTCACGAGCACAAGAGCCAGGGCGGGCAGAGCGGGAAGAGACAGCACGTAGGAACAGCTCCCAGCCCCCCAGGGACGGCTGACTTCCACCAAAGGGCACCGCACGCGCGAGGGAGGGACCTGCGCTTCTCGTCATGGGACCGCCACTTGCCAGCGGCGACGGACACAGCGACTCTGGGGCCACGAGAGCCGTCAGGACACAGAGGCGGTGCGGCCGCAGCAGCACAGGCGAGGAGAGGAGAGTAGAGAGCTGAAATCCGTTAGCAGCAGGAAATCCATAAGTGGGTCTGAGGCCAGGAAAGGGACTTGCAAAGAAAAGTCTATTCGTGGTGTATTTCCTTCTTATCGCAGCAAATGGTCAGCCAAAGAGGCCTTGCTCTGGGTTAAAACCCTGCTGTCCTTTCAAAAGTGCACGCAGACACCCTGCACGGCATCTGCCGTGTGTACGTGGGGGCGGGGGGAACGCACCCCTCCCACTCACAAGCGCAGGGCCTGTGGTGTCTGAGGACTCACACTCCAGTGATGGTAATCCTAGGACTTGTGCCTCGGGATAAACGCCACCCTTTCCTCTTTTAAAGATATTTTTATTTATCATGTAATTATTATACAGCAGCAAACGCAGCTCTTTTTTCCTTTGGTGAATAGTTTTAACGGGTTCCTACCCACATACAGGTCCCTATAACCACGATCCTGATCAGCTCACGTGACAGCTCCGTCACCCCCACCCCTTCGTACTCAAGCCCTCGCCCACCCCGCTGACTCGCTCCCCACCACCCCCGCGTGTGTCTAACAGATGGAAGCACGTGGTCCGAAGCCTTTCCCACTGGCTTTCTCACCAGCACGGCTGGGTGAGTCGCTGACCTGTTTCCTCTACCGGCAGCTCACGCTCCGGCTGTTGAGCGGTGTCCCCGGGGAATGGACCCGAGTTTGCTCCCCTGCCCTTTAGGCCCGCCTCATAAATCCTTCGTTCCTTCCTCACGTCGTGGGCAGAGGAAGAGAAGGGACGCCGTGGCCTTCCCCGTCTCTCCCTGAGTGGGTGCGGGCTGAGGTCCCCCACGGGTGAGCGCGCCCTGTGACTGGGGGTGCACGTCGACCGAACCGTAACGCTGACGAGCGGACGGTGTGGGGCGTTAGGAGGTGCTGGGTGCTTTGGAGCAGGACAAGGGGAGTCAGCACTGCGGGCAGGGGGCGGGCTTAGGGACGGAGAAGGAGACATGTGGGCCAAGACTTGAAGGAGAGAGTGGAGCCCCTTGATTCCTGGAGCCGAGCAGCCTGGCGAGGAGAGCCTTCGAGGAGGGGAGGTCCCGCTGGAGCAAAGCTCCCGACGCACGCACGACGGCTTGGGGGGGGGCAGGTCCTGCAGGCCTGGGGCTCAGCCTCCACCTGGGACTGCGACATCCCCGAAAATCCCGGGGAGTCAAGCCTGGAAGGGCACCGAAGCCTACGGGGGCACGTGCCCACGGAGGGAGCAGCCTCCCTAACCCACCACAGCTACACCCAGCCCCCCAAGCAGCCCCAAGCCAGAGACCCTCGGGTCCTGACCCAAGAGTCTATTCTGCTCCCAGGAAAGTGGCATTCTGGTCAAACTCTGCCCACGCATCTGGGAGCAGGACAGGACATCCGAGTGGCCAGACTCAATTCAACTGGACGGGGACACAGGGGAGCCCCAGAGGGGACCTAGAGGCCCAACCCCTAGCTCCCCTGTTAGGACTGCCCGCAGCCGCTGGGAGCAGTTCTGCTCCACCTTCATCGCAAGCAAGTTGGAAATAAGCATCAATAACCAACAGCTGGCAGAGAGGAGGGGACGTTTTGAGAAGCAGACGAAGTGGGGCGTCCCAAAACCAGGCAAGGAGGTGCAGCCCCTGACCCCGCAGCAAGCCTGGCCCAGAACCCTTGGGAGGCTGCCCCTTGGCCGCACCTCTCAGGACCCAGCCCAGAACGGAGCTGCTGTTTCTCCAGGCTGGAGCTGTGGTGGCCAGCGCACCAGCGCCTTCGCGGTCACGACGGTGCCGCGGACAGGCCTGGCGCGGGACGATGCGGCTCCGGCCTGAGCTCGGGCTCACCCCAGCGGTGGGAGCCGGACGCCTTGCAGGCCACGGGGCCTGGGTTACGGTGTGTCACAGGTATACCGGGAGGCAAGGGCCTGCAGGGCGCAGGTCTCACCAAGCCTCACCCATTCCGTCATGTTCTGTTTCCCTCAGAAGACAAGATCCACTGGGTAGAGAAACTGGTTTAAATTATAGAAGATAAAACACTTGATTAGACATCTCATTTAAATCAGGGGCCAGGGATTCTGCAGGAATATATGGGGTCCTTGGAATATATATTAAATTCCCAACTCTTACCCACACAGGGCTTAGAGACCAAGCCGGGCTGTTAGAGGCACGGAGGCAGCGGAAGGCAGACCCTCCTCCACGTCCACACAGACATCAGTGCTCGGCTCAGACTCCGTTCTGCCAGGAGCAGGGGCAGGACGACGGGAGGCTGGAGGCTGCCGTCTTGCATCTTCTGCCCGTGACACCGTGTTCCGTCCTCGCAGGTCTGCAGAGGAGGAAACCGGAACTCAGGTGAGCCGCGTGAGTTAGAACCCGGCTGGGGCTCTAAGCGTGTCTGTCACTGTCGGCCCGGGGCCCTGGCGGCTGCTCCTCCACCCGAATGCAGAGTGGGGGGACCTCAGGCCAACAAAGAGTCGGGACCAGTGGACTCACCAAGCCAGCCGCCAGCCGGGCCCGTCCCGACCGTGCTCCCGGCTCCAGCTCCGGCGTCTCCGAGTGCAGCTGAGGCCCCTGACCGGCCCGTTAGCACAGACTCCAGCCCCCTCCTCCCCTGCCCCCCTTCTTCAGCCCCAGGCCGGGCAAGCTCCGGGGAGGGCAGGGCCCGGTCATCCCCGGGGACAGAGACCTTTCTCCACGGAGAAATCGTCACCTCTCTCTCGCTCCTGGCACCGAGACCATCTGATTGGGAAGGCTGCATTAACCTCCAGTCAAAACCGCTCTGTAATACGAGCTGTGACAAAATTGTCACATTAGATGGAGCCGAATAAAGTCAGCCGGGCGGCCGGCAGAGCACAATTTTACATCATTTTGACAGCCTGCGTTAAGAAGCTGCAGGCGCCATTGGGAAATTACCTCCAAGCTCAGCCCAAATTACAGCCACTGCGGCACACGCAGCCTTCGTGGGGTGGGAGGCTGCCTGGGGAGGGCTCTTCCTCTCCTGTCCTCCCGCAGCCGGAAGGGGACGAAAACGGCCTTTAGTGCATTTCGGGGTGTTTAAAATGCAAAATTCTACCGGGAAGATGTCAAAGCTCTTCCTGGCTTCATTCAAATGTTCATGAATCGGGCTGCGTCCGTCCAGCAGACAGAAAGGGGCTCCAAGGAGCAAAATGAAGGACTTCCACAGGCAGGGCGGGGGGCGGGGGGGGCAGTTACTAGCAGCACGCCGGTAAGGGGGCAAAGTCACCCTCCCTCAGCGGCCGGGTGGCAGGGGTCTGCCCGGCAGACCGCCTCCCTAGCGAGGACCAGGTCATTCCACATGGGCTGGTTCCAGAGTCCACTCCGGAAAGGCTGGAACTGTGATTAGGTGAGGTCCGAAGTCTCGTTTGGTGACGGGGCTTAAGCACACGACTACACTTCAGGCCCACTGTCCCCTTTCTGACGGGGAGACCGGCTTCCTTCCATCTGACCAGGAGCCCCTGGGCTTGCACTTCTGTATGGTCTCCCAGGTGAGCCATCCGGAAACACACTGGATGAGGGAGGGAGGCAGAGAGGGAGGGAAGGAAGGAAGGCAGGCGAGAGGGAGGGAGGAAACCACCAACAGCCAGGAGCAACCAGATTTATTAATTATTAGAACAGCCTGTGCTTAAAGGTCCAGGGTGGCCTTCTCCAGAAGTAACCATCCTCACAGGCTTCGTGGCAAGTAAGGAAATCTGTGCCTTTTGCATTTTCCCAGTGGGGAGCTCGGATGGCCAGAGACTTCTTGCCCGTGAAAGGAGGAGGTAGTGAGAGCTAGGACCTCAGGGGCCCTGCCCACGCCCAGCCTTGCAGAGGCAGAGGAGGCCTGAGCTCTGCGGGGCTCCACCTCCCACCCCAGGTGTCTCAAGTAGAGTCTGGTGGAGCAGGCTGGGCTGGGAGAGATTGAGGGGGGGAGGATGCAAAAGGGCGTGAGGCTCTGAATATTCATGATACTAATTAAGTAACGGCTAATTGGAAAATGTTGGATTTTATTAAGACCTCACACTTATATCGCTGCAACATAATAACAGCCATCTAATGGGCACTTTGGGTTCCTTCCAGAGTTTCTTTCCTCTCTCCCTGGCAGTGAGCAGACCAGGCCGAGGGGGCCGGCTTCACAGCTGGGCTTGGGGCCCTGGAGCAGGACGTGAGACCAGAGGACCTGGGGGCGCTGCCCACATCATCAGGGGCGGGGCTGCTGAGAAGGCTGGTCTTCCCCCCCACCCCTCGGGGGGTCCTGAGATGGGGGAGGCAGGGAGATACACAGAAGGAAGAGGGCGGGGGGAGGCGTACAGACCTAGTGTGAGCTTTGCACTCAGCAGACAGTGGGTGCTGATGGCCGAACAAAATGGCCTCGGGGTGGGGTCATGCTGGTCACCCTCCCAAGAGCTGGGACCCAGCCACTTCTGGAATCCCGGGAGGACGCTCCTCACAGCCTGTGTCAGCCTGAGGCCCAGAAAACAGCTTGGAATTGGGGGCAAACTCCCGTCTACTAGTTTAATTTCCCTACCCTGCAGACAGAGAGAGACACCCCTCGGAAGGAAACTGCATAAACAGGAGAGAGTGCCCTGGAGCCTCTGGGTGGTGCGACGCTGGGGACAGGGTGCAGTCGCACCTGCTCTACTTGAGACTTTCGGGGACCGGGCAGCGTGTGGAGCAGACCAGCGGGCGCGGTCCCGGAAGCCCCTTCCCGGTTGTTTATGCGGGTATCGCAGCTCAAACGCGCTCCGAGGTCACATCCCACTTGACCGTGGAAAGGACGGAGAGGCAGCCGCAATAAATGTCTAGTGAGACAATCAAAGCTGAGCATCAGAATCAGCGGAAACGGCCACCGACACCCTGATGAACAGGACTGGATTAATCCTCTGCAGAGCAGCCCTGGTCACCAGCGGCCGGCAGCCCCTTCCCTGGCACCGAAGACGCAGTGAGCCGCCCGCGGACCCTGGGATGAGGAGCAGGGAGCGGAGCCATTCCTGAGGCGATTTCATTGCCCTGCATCCTGCCAGGGACCCCGCCCACCACCCAGCCAGGCCGCAGGCCCCTTGGTGACCCTCTTGGGGTGGGAGTTCTGCCCCAGGCAGGGGGGCAGGCCCACTGAGGAGGAGGTGGCCCCTGGCCCCCCTCTCAGGCAAGGCGCTCCTGACCAAGGGACGGAAGTCAGGCAGGACGATGAGCGTCTCAGGGAGGGGACACTCTCTGGGGACTTGTTCGTGGGAAAAGGAAGACCGGAGGCCTGAACTCTGCTAACATCCCAGTGGTTTGCCTTTTTAAAAAACTGGTAAGAAAGGTTTTTTTATTGACAAGAAAACAATGTTTGTTATGTTTAATCAAAAAAGGCAAGTTGGGGGCTTCCCTGGTGGCGCAGTGGTTGAGAATCCGCCTGCCGATGCAGGAGACACGGGTTCGTGCCCTGGTCCGGGAAGATCCCACATGCCGCGGAGCAACTAAGCCCGTGAGCCATGGCCGCTGGGCCTGCGCGTCCGGAGCCTGTGCTCCGCAACGGGAGAGGCCACAACAGTGAGAGGCCCGCATACTGCAAAAAAAAAAAAAAAAAAAAAAAGGCAAGTTGGAGAGCAGCATTTGTTGTGCAGATTGAAAGCAAACAATATATTCGTTTAAGTTTTCTCCCATCGGTTTGCTACTAGGAAGCTCTTCCTTCCCCGTTTTGCGGGAGCACATTACATCTGTCCTGGGAACCTAGATTCAGGCGCACTGTCACCTTTGGCCGCGGCTCACCCACCCTCTAGCACCAAAATGAGCTTGCTGGCGGGGGTGTGGAGGAAGGGAGCCCTCGCGCACTGCTGGTGGGCATGCAAGCTGGTGCAGCCACCGTGGAGAACAGCATGGAGGCTCCTCGGAAAACTGAAAATGAAACTGCCACCTGATCCAGCAATTCCGCTTCTGGGTATCTGTCCAGAGAAAACAGAAACACTAATTGGAAAAAATATGTGCACTCCCATGTTCACTGCAGCACTATTTACAATAGCCAAGACATGGAAGCAATCCGAGTGTCCATCTATGGGTGAATGGATAGAGAAGATGTGGTACATATGTAAATAAAAAGAAGTAAATCTTGCCATCTGCAGCAACATGGGTGGTCCTTGAGGTCATTATGCTCAGTGAAATAAGTCAGACAGAGAAAGACAAACACTGTATGATCTCACTTATATGTGGAATCTAAAAACCAAACAAGTCGGGGGAGGGGGAGGGGCGGCGTGAAATGGGCGAAGGGGGTCAAAAGGTACAAACTTCAGTTATACAATAAATAAGTCATGGGGATGTACAGCGTGGCAACTACAGTAACAAATACTATTTTACATATTTGAAAGTTGCTCAAAGAGTAAAGCTTTAAAGTTCTCATCACAGGAAAGAAGTTTTTTGTAGCAATGCATGGTGACAGCTGTGATCGACTCATTTTGCAGTGTACACAAATATCAAATCACTATGCTGTACACCTGAAACCAATATAATGTTAGAGGTCAATCATACCTGGATAAAATAACTTTAAAAAAGGAAAACAGATGATGGCTAGATGCGTCGATGGATGGATGGGTGTAGGATAGCCATGAATAGAGGTGATGGATGCAGATACGCAAAGCAAGGCAAAGCTCGGGGATTAACAGCTCTGTGCTGTGTGGCGGAAAAGGCGGGCCCGGCTTCAGCGAGAACTCGGGCTGTGCACCCAGCAGCCGGGTGGGTGACACTGGCCCAGAAACGAGGGGGCTTCCGTGCCTGTGAGCAGAGGGCCAGAAAGATGGGTGGGGCAGAGGTCCCAGCAGCCTGGACCTCGCACAGAGGGAGGGACCAGCCCCGGCCCCCAGCAGGGCCTGTGTGTGTCCAGCCCGAGGGGGCACCAGGTCCACATCCACACTGTCCGTTCTCCAGGCCATGACCCAAAGCCGGTGCCTCCACCCACGAGGCCGCCTCCGAGGACTCCGCGGGGAGAAAGGCCGTTGTTTTCCAGACTTCCAGGTCTTCTCCCCTCCGTTCTCTACGTGACCGCGCTTCTCTGGGGGTCCAGGACCCCCGTGGCCCCGCCTCCCCGCAGCCTCGCTCCCGGCCTCCCCGCCCAGACTCTGCTGGGGCCGTGGAGCCGCTCCTGAGACACAGGAAGGTCTGCCCACGGGACAGCTCACCGTGGTCCCCGGGGGGCTCGGGCCCGTGAGTCAGCCACCCCCCCGCCGCGGTGAGGAGACCCCCAGGACAGGTTCCCGCCTCCTCTCTCCCTTGCCCCGCCCTCTCCCTGCGGCAGGCAGGTACTGTGCACCGCGTCCACGCCGGGCTCCAGCTTGAAACAACCCCCAAATGCGCCGGGGGGCGGGTGGGAGCGCGCAAGGCCTCGGCCTGCCCGCCTCTCTGCACCTTCCCCAGGCCCGGGCAGCCTCCTCCAGACCTTCCCGAGCCCCAGCCTTCCGGGAAGGAAAGCGGGGCGGGCAGCAGCCCCAGCTCGTCTCCGGGAAGGGGCTGCAGAGACACTGCTGCCCACCACGCTGTCTTCTGTCTCCCCGGCCTCTCCCTCTGAGGCTTTAGGTGACAGGTTTGGCTGTTCCTCACTCCACCGCCGGGCCACCTCCCTGCCAGCCCCGGTCTCCGCTCCCTGAGTCACCCTGACCCCGGCTGCCCCTGCCGGCAGCCTCCGTCCCCACAGCCGTCTCTGCCTGTGAGCGACAGCTCTGCTACATCACCCTGTGTGGCTCGGGCAGCACTCTGTGTCCCTGAAGACCTTCTCCTGCCTGCAGTGCACGCGTGGCTGCCCCCCGCCCTCTGCAGCTTCCTCCAGACACTGCGGCCATCCTGTTCTCCCACCTCGACCTCCCCCGCCTCGGGACACGTTGTCACAGCAGCCCTGATTCACCAAGCGTACAACCCTGGCAAACTTCTGACCCTTTCTGAGGCTGTTCTCTCTGTAAAACAGCGATGATAGTGCATCTTCCTTAGCCAGCCTCACGAGACGACTGGGAGGTGCAGTAAGATCCTGTGTGGGGGTTTGCTGAGCACCGTTAAAAACGGTTCTTACTCTTCTTATTCGTACAAGACAACACACCCCAAACCTGATTCACCACCAGGCGGGGCCGGGGCAGTTTTAGTGCCTCGGGACTGTCACCTCCCACTTTCCCCACGACTTACCCCAGCAAGCTCACTCCACCCGGGTCTCAACACACGGGAAGAGTATCAGGGCCCTACGTGACTGTGATGCTTAATTTTGTGTCAACTTGACTGGCCACAGGATGCCCAGGTATTCGGACAATGTTATTTTGGGTGTGTCCGTGAGATTTTCGGAATGAGATGAACGTGTGAATCTGCAGACTGAGAAAAGCAGATTGCCCTCTCCCGTGTGGGTGGGCCTCACCCAATCAGCTGAAGGTGTGAGTAGAATAAAAGGGCTGACACTCCCGCAAGTCAGAGGCAGCTCCTCCTGCCTGACAGCCTTGAGCCGGGACAGCAGTCTTTTCCTGTCTTCGGACTCAAACTGAAACATCCGCTCTTCCTGGGTCTTGAAGCTGCCGGCCTTCAGACTGGACCTCACACCACCTTCTCTCCCGGGTCCAGCTTGCTGGCTGCAGCTCTTGGGACTCGTCAGCCTCCATAATTGCATAAGCCAGTTCCTTATGATAAACATCTTCCTATACACGTGTCCTGTGTATAGTGGCCCCTGTTAGGCAGTGTGTAGGAGTGCAAATGCATTGGGGGATTTTTGGTTATCAGAACGACTTGGGAGATGAGGTGCTACTAACAATTAACAGGCTAAACGCCACCTAACACCCACGCCCGGCTCACCCCAAATGCCCGCAGCGCTCCTTTTAGAAACTCTGGATCAATGCCCACCGGTCTCTCCAAGCTCGTGCCCTCTGCCAAAGCCACACTGGCCTCCTTTCTGCATCCCAGATGCAGACACGGCCAGATCATTGCTGCCCAGGGGTTTTGCCCTCGGCACCTCCTCGGCCTGGAGCTGCCTCCCCGTCCCCTGACGGTTGCGTGGCTGCTTCTTTCTCGTCCTTCGGGTACCACCACCCAGTGCTAGGTGGTCGGTCCACCCAGACACGCTCCAGTCCCCCATTCTACTCGCCAGAGCCCTCAGAGCTGACCGCGGCTGTCGCACCCCGCTTCACCGCTGCCCATCTACTCGCACGGGGGCGGGATCATCCTGTCACCCAGCCCCATGTTCCCAGAGCAGCGGGAGCTCAGTGAGTGTTGATTAGACCTAGATCGGGCGTTCACAGTGAGCCAGACGCTGTGCTGGGCACGGAAAGTGCAAAGTAGAGCAAGCCCTCTCCCCTGACGCGGCGGTCCTGGGGGAAGGCCCAGCTCCTGCATGTTCACCGAGGTGTTGGTACGACCAGGTTTTGGCCCCAGTCCACGGGACTGCTGGCGCCGCTTTACTCTAAACTGCTTGACCTCAGATACCCCTCCACTTCCTCGGGGTCCACCAGCCTTGCCCCCAGGCCCTCCAGAAGTTGACTCACAGGGTGCCAACCACCCACCAGGGCCCACTTGCCCCAGGGACCCCCTCACACCTGCCAGTCCAGAGCTGCCCCTCGGAAAATCCCTCGAGGGCCAGCTGTTGACCCAGGAAGCAGCCTCGGCACACGGTTCCCACAGCCCCTGCTCTGTGCAGACCTGATTTCTCTCAGTCTTCCTCCAACTCAGGTTTCCGGAACCCCAGCCTGCCTTGTGCATAAAAACCTGCTCAGGTCCAGACCAGCAGACCACCTGCCCAGGACGGGGTGACGACTGACCTTTGACCTGGTCGTCACTGGCCCCCTGCACTTGGGGTCGGCGGAGTCTCGGGGGTGCGTTGGCAAACCTCTTACCCGACAGCACCTCTAGAAGCCAAATTCCAGGGCTGTGCGCAGACAACGGCAGCTGAAACAGGACAGATGTTGTGAGAGACCTCAGCGCTGCCGGCGACGCTGGCCAGCTCCTCAGCCAGACGCCCTCCCCACCCCGCGCCCCGCTGCCTGTAGTTCAGCGCTGCCTCCGGAAGCTTTTTCTTAAAAACGTAAATGTTATTCTTAATGTACAAACCGGGAGACGTGGAACAGCAGTATTACCAGGTTCTCATTGTATCATAAGAACAGATCAAACAGGAGCCAGAAAAGCGCACGGGAAAGGAAGGGGGAGGAGGTCCTGAGACAAAGGCTTTTGTTTCAGAATTTCGCCTCGGGTCACCCCTTGGAGCCGGTCTCCCGGGAAGGGAGCGCCCCAGGCAGGTGGGGATCAGCAGGTGTCCCCGGGGCACAGCCTGCTCTCCAGTGACAGCAGCCCTGCATTCCCACCCCAGGGGTGCTGATCTGACCTCTGCCCTGTCCCTACAGTGGGAAAAGTCACCTGTTTGCCTTAGGTTGGTTGAAATTATTCTGGAAGTGTAAGAGGAGAAAAGCAAAAGGGGAAATCAGAAAACACAGCCACTGCTTTCTCCCAGGGCATCTGTTTGTGCAGGTGGGAATGACCTTCTTCGAGACAGAGTTTCCAAGTGTCCTCAGGATTTGAGATTTCTGTCCATTCAAAATAATATCAAATCTATAAATGCCCCATTTTCCTTCAAACTGAATAAGTTACGTTATGATATAACAGCAGCGCACTCTAATAAATAACATAATTTGCAATATAGATTGTAGTCAGACTTTCTAATAGTATGTCTTTTCATTGGATCTATAAATTTGTAACAAGCATATCTAACATATTTGTTGAAACCACCTGACAGCTGGGAAACAGAGGCCTCACCTGGGCCTCCAACCGGAAGGAGCTCCTGGCTGAGTCCTGCAGGACAGCCCTGGTCTAGGCAGGGCTGGCCCTCTGCCCGCAGCCCAGCTGCCAACCCCACGCCTTGCTCTTCACCCCGGAACTGAGGGAGGGATCCTTCCCACAGGCGTTTCAACCCCCAATTTAACCGTGAGGAGTCTTCGGCCTTCTCTGGGTCACTAGCCCGCTGTGTTGAGGTATTTGGGACCAGTCTCCCCACTTCAGTGCTGTCTGATAGGACTTGGTGCCGTGGTGGACGCGGTCAACATGGTGACCTCTTGCCAGCCACAGGTGGTCTTTCCTCAGGGTAACACAACTGGAGAACTGAGGCTTTAATTCTATTTAATCGCAGTTCATTTTAAAAATAATTTTTACTGGAGTCTAGTTGATTTACAATGCTGTATTAGTTTCTGCTGTGCAACAACGTGAATCCGTCATACAAATACGTATATCCACTCCTTTTTTAGATTCTTTTCCCATATACGTCATTACAGAGTATTGAGTAGAGCTCCCTGTGCAGTACAATAAGTTTCAATCCATTGGATTGGTCAAAAGGTTAGTTCGTTTTTTTCCATAAGGTGGCTCTAGTAGCGCTTTGCTGTCTTTAACTTCATTCAAAACAATTTTGCTAGACTGTATTGTGACAGCTGTCATATCAGTGTGCACTTTTAAAAGACTTATTAAAATTAGTGAATTTTTCTGTAGCCATTTTAATATTGAAGTTGGAAGAAAAGCAACATTTTTGGCACATTATGCTTTATTATTTCAAGAAAGGTAAAAATGCAACTGAAACACACAAAAAAGATTTGCGCAGTGTATGGAGAAGGTGCTGTGACTGATGGAACGTGTCAAAAGTGGTTTGCGAAGTTTCGCGCTGGAGATTTCTCGCTGGACGGTGCTCCGCGGTCGGGTAGACCAGTTGAAGTTGATAGCGATCAGTGTTATACCACGCGGGAGAGAGCCGACATACTCAAAATATCCAAATCGAGCGTTGAAAATCATTTGCACCAGCTTGGTGATGTGAATTGTTCGGATGTTTGGGTTCCACTTAAGTTAAGCGAAAAAAACCTCTTGACCCTATTTCCGTATGCGATTCTCTACTTAAACGTAGCAAAAACGTTCTGTTTTCAAAACCAATTGTGACGGGTGATGAAAAGTGGATACTGTACAACAATGTGGAACAGGAGAGATCGTGGGGCAAGCGAAATGAACCACCACCAACCACAGCAAAGGCCGGTCTTCATCCAAAGAAGGTGGTATCGTGTATATGGTGGGATTGGAAGGGAGTCCTCTATTACGAGCTCCTTACAGAAAACCAAACAATTAATTCCAGCAAGTACTAACTTGTTGGAACAGTTAGACCAACTGAAAGCAGCACTCAACGGAAAGCTTCCGGAATTAGTTAACAGAATACACATAATCTTCCATCAGGATAACGAAAGACCACATGTTTCTTTGATGACCAGACAAAAAGTGCTACAGCTTGGCTGGGAAGTTCTGATTCATCTGCCAGGATGAATATTCACCAGACATTGCACTTTTGGATTTCCATTTATTTCAGTCTTTGCAAAATTCTCTTAATGGAAAAAATTTCAATTCCCTGGAAGACTGTAAAAGGCATATGGAACAGTTCTTTGCTCAAAAAGATAAAAAGTTTTGGGAAGGTGGAATTATGAAGTTGCCTGAAAAATGGCAGAAGGTAGTAGAACAAAACAGTGAATATGTTGTTCCATAAAGTTCTTGGTGAAAGGAAAAATGTGTCTTTTATTTTTACTTAAAAACCGAAGGCACTTTTTGGCCAGCCCAATATTTTATATACAGTAGTGTGTATATGTCAATCCCAACCTCCCAATGTATCCCTCCCCCAATCATAGTTATTTTAAATTTAAAGAGCCAGATGTGGCTTGCCCCAGACACCACTGTCAGCCTGGCGTTGTCTGGCTCCAATCAATGGCCAGCCCATCCTTCCCTGTCGGTTACAAGACCACTGACATTGGAACTTATGTTTAAACCCCTATTTAGTCCAAGAAGAGATGCCTTACTTTCGTCGTAGTTGCGAAGCAGATTTATATCTTTAGTTTTTCATTATACCTTTAACCTGCTGGATGACCTGTGTCTCTGCAGTTTAGAGGGTAAGTTCTGCCTCTGCCCCAGGAGTTGCTCCCCCAGGGGTGCCTGAGAAGCTGAGACAAACCGCCTGACAGGAAGGGAGACAATAAAGTTACATCATGAAGACCCTCAACATCGAGAAGGAATTTAGACACGATGCCCTAAGATAAGAAAAATTGTTGACAATTTCAGAGCTGAAAGGGACAAAGGGGGCAGGCATTTAGGGAAAACCTGGTAGATTGAAAGCCTAGCAGAGCTGAATGCGAGTCCTTTAACCAGCTATGAATAAGTGACTTAACCTTTCTGAGCCTCAATTTCTTTGTCTGTAAAAAGGGGATAATTCTCACCTGTACTTGTCAGGGCTCTCCAGAGAAACAGAACCAACAGGTGTGTATGGAGAGAAGTTTATTTTAAGGAACTGGCTCACATGATTATGCAGGCTGGAAGTTGCAACACCTGCAGGCTGGAGGCCCAGGGGAGCAACGTTGCAGCTCAAGTCCAAAGTCTGTCTGCTGCAGAATTCCTTTGCTCAGGGGATGTCAGGCTTTTGTTGCATTTGGGCCTTCAGCTGATTGGAGGAGGCCCACCCACATCGTGGAGGACACTCTGCTTTATGCTAAGTCCACCGATTTAAACGTTAATCTCATCCAAAGCTACCCTCGTGGAACGATCGGACACACTGCAGAACTACGTCTGACTTGCACCTGCACACCTTGGCCCAGCCAGGTGGACACGCAAAGCTGCCCGTCACTGCCCTGTAGTGAGGGTCACAGTCGCTCATGTATTTGGCAGTGTTTTATCGGATGCTGGAAGAACGCCGTCATGGGGGGAAGAGCGTCCGTGGTCTGGAGGCCGCGTGCGGAACTGAGTGAGAGGGTGCACGGGGTCCTCGCTGGCAGCGGGTACGTCAGTGCGGAGACAGCTGGGCTCTCGGGGCCCTGGATGCGTGTGGAGCGGGGGAGAAGTGAGCGTGGGTGGCGCCTCAGGACACGAGAGGACGCCGAAGACACACCCCAGAGGTGGTCCTGTGGCTGGGTCCCGGGGGCCGCAGGCACTAAAGCCGGAACTTCCATTTGCTCACAGGGGCAGGAAGCCCACCCCGGGCCGGCCTCCTCGCCTAAGCAGGTCACTGTGGCTGCGTCGGCACGTGCTGTGTGCTCACTGGAACCTCTTCCCTCAGCTTCCACGCAGTCCCTGCTTCGCACCGCTCAGGTGTCTGCTAAACATAAATAAGCGTCTGGGGAAACGTCCCTCATCACTCTGCATCTAAGCTCCGCGCCTGAGGCCCGACCTCGGGTTTTTTTTTTTTTTTTTGTAAAGCAAGTGCCTGACAGGCTGTGACTGCAAGGCATCCAATGCTGAGCAGCAGGGGTAGGGGTCATCTCACGTCAACACATGGCCAGACCCCCCCGCCAGGCCCCTTTGCTTTAGAGACCCTGGTTGATTTCAGTGACTGCCGGCTTGGGCCACTTGTTTTCTCTCTTTGCGCTTTACATCCCGGCTCCGCTGTTTGAAATTCACCACTAAAGCCTGAGCCTGTGAGACCCCGGGCCCCCACCCTCGACCCCAGTGAAAGCAGAGCGCCGGGCCCTGCTCGCTCACTCACGCCCCACCCCACAGCCCCTCCCAACTCGCCGCGTGGCCCCAGGTGTGCCGTGTAATTTCCAGGACGCCATGGTTGCTGCTGAGGGCACCTTGCAATCAACAAGAACAACAGGGCCTGTCCTGCCACAGTGCTGGCTACAGAGAGGCCAAGACCAGCAGGCCACAACCACACACAACACAACCACACACACAACGACCACACGCGCAGCAACCACCCACACACCACCACCCACAGAACAACCACACATGCAACGACCATACACAACCACACACATAATCACACAACCACACACTAAGATCACACACACAACCACCACACACGCCCCATCTCTAACCACCCCCCCGGCCTTGCCCTCCCCCTGGTTTCCCTCGTCACTTCCAGGCAGCTTGTGTACCTGCTCCCCGCCCGGCTTCCCAATAGCAGCACGGCTCCAAGAGGGGAGAACATCCCTGTCTCCACCGTGTCTCTGATGCCCAGAGCCGCATCTGGCACGTATCAGAGACACCGATAACCGGCTGAGTGAACAAGTTAGTGGACAGATGAAACTGTGAGGAGGACGGGGGAGGCCAGAGCCAACGCTCCGGCCCATCCCGCCCCCCCCCCCCCCCAGGCTGCGGTGGACCTTCCCAGTGTCACTCGAGGCCCTGGGCGAGCCCGGCCTCCCAGCACCGCTGGGTCTCCCGGCAGAGCAGACGTGGACATTGGGAGCTTTGTCTCCAGGAGCGAAGTGCGAGGTGCTCTCACGTCCTGGCCTCCAGACGGCGGGTCCTGACCCAGAAGGAGGGGCAGGGACGCCCCCTGGTGCCCGGCTCCCCCGGGACTCCCTTCAGGGACAGTCACCGCCCTCCTCCCCCCAGCAGACCCATCCCCACGACCCCGTGGGAGGAAGAGGCCTGTGAGACGGGCTGGGGGGCCTCCACCTCCCTCCTTTCTCCCATCCAAAGGGAAGTAGCTTCCCACAGGAGTGATTTTAAAGAAAAAAAAAAAAACTTACTTCATCAGCAGTATTTCCAGATAAAAAGTGCCAGGCACGTAGGAGGAACTTATTATACATGTTTGAAAGGAAAGGATAAGGACACTTTGCCAGCCTCCGGGTGGGGTGGGGAGCCCGGTGACCACGCCAGACCACAGCTGAGAACCACGGCGGGCTCTCAGCGTGGCATCGCGGCGCCTCCCTCAACGTGCTCCTTGCCGCCCACCTGTGAGGACGGGGTTGCTGTCTGCACACGGGACCTCCAACAGGAAACCGGTGCGGCGCCCCCGGGGCTGAGAAGGCGTAATTGCGGCTTCTGCGGACCATTCACCACCGACAGCGCGAGCTCTGGGCACTGGCTGGGAGGGCTCTCTTCCAAAGCGGGGAGTCCGCCGCGGTGCCGGCCGAGGCAAGGCCCCGGGTCAGCCGTGGGGGGCAGGCCAGCCATCCCGCCCCTCTGGGCGGGGCCGAGGCAGGCCGTGGCCACCCCTAGAGCCCCGCACGGTGCACACTCGCCGCCGAAACAGAGGCCACCGTGGAGGCCCCTGGGGACCGAGGGCCTGGGCCAGAGTCAGAGGACCCGCTTCCGGTTTCGGCTCTGCCTTGACCTCGGCGTGTGCCCCGCGCACGGGTTTTCATCTGTCTTCCGGAAGGGGGCGGCGACACATCCCGAGGCTCGGGAGGACTGGGGGAGGGTTTCGCGAGGTGCTGCGTGCGAAGGCTGAGCACAGGGCCGGGCCAGTCCGCGGCCCCCTCTGGCCCTGCCCCGAAGGCCCTGCCTCACTGAGCGCCGTGCCTCTGTGACCCGGCTGGGTGTCTTCCCCCAGCTCTGTCTCTGAGTCTCTGGCCATGAATCTCACCCTTCACACGTCACCTAATGAAAACAAGAGGCCTTGTGCAGGAGGAGCTCAGGAAGCTGTGTCCGCTGTGGGCGGACCCCCCGCCAGGCCGCTTTGCTTTAGAGACCCTGGTTGATTTCAGTGACTGCCAGCTTGGGCCACTTGTTGTCTCTCTTTGCGCTTTACATCTCGGCTCTGCTGTTTGAAATTCACCACTAAAGCCTGAGCCTGTGAGACCCCAGGCCCCCACCCTCGACCCCAGTGAAAGCAGAGCGCCGGGCCCTGCTCGCTCACTCACGCCCCACCCCACAGCCCCTCACAACTCGCCGCGTGGCCCCAGGTGTGCCGTGTAATTTCCAGGACGCCATGGTTGCTGCTGAGGGCACCTTGCAATCAACAAGAACAACAGGGCCTGTCCTCCGGAGGGAGCAGGACGGGGCCGGGCGGGCACGCACTGGGGAGGAGGCCGGGGGTCTCCAGATGCTCTCCAGGTCTGCGCGTTTGTTTGCTTGCCTGGTGAGCCGTCGAAGCAGGGGCTGAGGGGACACGGGGACACTGGTGGTGACGTCCCAAGACACCACGCTTGCACTTGACATCTCCTCTTGTCCCAGAGCCCAGAAGATCCTGGTCGGATGTGACACCTCTACCAGGAAAGGCTTTGTGACAAGGCCGGTCTGCTGTCTGGAGGCCTGTGCTGGCATCATT
This sequence comes from Kogia breviceps, assembly GCF_026419965.1. NCBI lineage: Eukaryota > Metazoa > Chordata > Mammalia > Artiodactyla > Physeteridae > Kogia > Kogia breviceps. The sequence continues at coordinate 120,505,243 of NC_081316.1, forward strand.
AGTACCTTCCCCGGGCGACCAGCCATCTCAGCTTGCCGGGGACCAAAGTGTTCCCAGGACGTGGGACCTGGGTGAGTGTGACACCCAAGACATCCCTGAGCACTGCAGTGGGCTGGTCCCCATCCTCCCCGTCCCAGAGAGACCCCCCGCCACCAGTCATTCCAAACCAGCCTTCCTACTCAAGCCCTCCAGCCTGTACCTCCATCCACCCCTGCCTGCAGGAGAGAGACAGGTGGGCAAGGCTGTGCCCGTCTGTGTCTTGGGCGCTTGCAGGGCAGGACTAGTCTTTCTAGAAGCTGAGCTGGGTTAAGGACTGAAGGTGGACTCCAGAGGTGGGTGAGAAACCAGAGGCCTGAGCCATTTTATTAATGAAAAACCACCCACTTTGTTTACAAAGCTGGGCCCAGCCCTTCAAAGTCTCCCCCTCGGGCCTGCAGGTTCCTACTTCCTGGCTGTACTTGAGAAGGCGGTGACATGCTGCTAACAGATCTGACGAAAACATGTGTAACTTAGACACAGCAGCAAGGCGGTGGTCTCCCCCCTGGGCCTGCGTCCCGGGGGTCTCCTCTGTCCCCTCACCAAAGGAGCTGAGGGCCAGGACCAGGGCTTAGCGGCCAGGGCCAGAGCCTTGGGTCTAAGGATCTAAGACGTTTCCTACTTTCAGAGCATTTACGCCTTTCTAACTGCGACAGTCCTTACCTCACCTCATTTTTTTTCCAGAAGAGTCTTGTTTGTTTATTTTTCCAGCTTCACTGAGACGTGATTGGCAGAGAACATTGTGTAAATCAGCTCATCACTTCGTACACCTTGAACACATCGCCCCTTGACCGCGCCGGGCCTCCTGAGCTCCAGCCCCCTTGCGAGCTGCACCAGGTCCAGCCTGTCTGTTTGCGGCTCAACAAGCGTCGTCCAACAAGCCCACCAGGCTCCGCGGCGGCCCAGGCAGGGGAGGAGAGTCACTGCCACATCCTGATGGGTAAAGCCACAGGCTCCAGTGACCTGAGACACGGCCCAGATGTCCCCGCCCCCAGGGGCCTCACTTTATCAATCTCAGCCAGGCCTGAAGCCAGAGGAAATACCTTTCAGGACAGACTGTACTTGCAGAGCTGTCGGCGAGAGCTCTGTGGGTCTCTAAATGCTGCGCTCCTTCAGACAGATACCAAAATATAACAGAGGTGTCAGCTTTTTAAAACTGCATCTTTTATAGTTTTCTCAAGTTAAAGGAGCAACGTCATGTCCTCTGGGTGATTGCCTGCGAAGCCCACACACGCGCACACACACCAGTGCTGAGGTTCTTCCCACAGCCCTTCTAAGTTATCAGCACTGATGGAGAGACAGATGTTGGAGAGGCAAGTGCAAAGGACAAGGACCCCCCCCAATCAATTGCTGTGACCTTCTTTGAATCATCATGAGAGAACAATTCTTATTGCAAACAGGAAGCGTAACTCTTTTTTTTTTTTTTTTGCAGTACACGGGCCTCTCACTGTTGTGGCCTCTCCCGCTGCGGAGCACAGGCTCCGGACGCGCAGGCGCAGCGGCCGTGGCTCACGGGCCCAGCCGCTCCGTGGCATGTGGGATCTTCCCGGACCGGGTCACGAACCCGCATCCCCTGCATCGGCAGGCGGACTCTCAACCACTGCGCCACCAGGGAAGCCCAGGAAGCGTAACCCTTGATGGCAAACCGAAGGATCTGGTCTGTGGGACTCGAGCCACACAGTCCCTAGCATCGTCCGTTGCGATTTCTCTGCACGCAGGCCACCGAGAAGGGCGCTCACGGGAACTTGACATGTGTCACTTTGTCACTTACTTTTTTAAAAAAAGCCTTGAAACATAGGTATTAACACCTGTTTTAACAGATGTTTTAACAGGTATTAACACCTGTTTTACAGATGACGGGGTAGTGGCTTAGAGAGGTTGCGGGGAGATTAGAGGTGTAGGCCCTGCGGAAAGGCTGAAGACGGAGATTGCTTTCAAAAATACAAACGCTGCTTGAAGCTTCTACAGCTTCTCACGCACTGAGACTGAGTCCCGAGGCTGCGTGTGGCTGGCGAGGCCCCGCCCCAAGCCCGTCCATGCCACCCTCCTGTCACCCTGCCGCACCTGGCTGGCGCCTGCTCGGGGCCACCCACCCCCCCCAAGGTGACTGAGAGAATGAGGAAGGGTCTAAGGATCACGCGTCCACCCTGGGCGGTGCCGGCCATGCAGGCCCTCAGCCCGGAGAACAGGCTGGACGCGGCTGCCATCCTTCCCACAGCAATCCCCAGGCCGTACAGAGCGGCGCCCAAGCTCAGATATTCCTCAGAGAGGCCCCCCGCCCCTAGTACTTGCTAAGTCATGATTGTATTTTTTACCTGTTTGTTGGTTCATATTTGTCATCACCCTCTTGGCTCAATGAGCACAGGAACTGTACCTGACTGAGGTCCATGGTACCTACTAGGTACTAAATAAATATGAATTACATAAATAGTGGAATGACTGAACGAAACAGCAAGGTGTGCTTAGATTAACTAGGTCACCTATCGGATTCCAAGAGCATCTCCGATTAGGGTAAAAGACTGATGAGGTGGACGGAATGGCCCCAAGCAGACCGTCCGGACCTTCTCTTTGTGCTCAGTGTCACACTCTGAGTTTCCAGAACAGCCCTCCTTGCTCACGATTATGTCCCCAGCGGGGACCACAGTCCTTAACACACGGTAGGGACTTAATACATTTTTGTTAAATGAACAAACGTTTCTGGCAAGCGTGGTTTCAAAGCAGTCACATTTCTGCGTTTAAGCCAGAGTCCTATCTCCTGGATCAAATATTAACAGAAAATCATATTTTCTGGAAATTATCAGAACGATCCCTAGAAAATTCAGGGTCTGAGCATCCAAACATCAGGATGTTAAATGAGTAGATCTTGCTGTCCTGGTCTCTTTACAAATAACAGTAATACAATGCACACAGTAAATGCAAATAATCTCCAACCAAAGCCAGTCTCCACCATTTTCCATCATATGCCCTTTGGAGAAGCATCTTCCCTGAGCCTCAGTTTACACACCTATAAATGCAGGTAGTAAGAATGCCTACCACTTAGGGGACCTCTGAGGACTAGACTAGGTTTCTCCCGGTACATGTAAGCAGCTACTATTATGATTGCTTGCACAGAAGGCATCACTTCAGAAGGAAGCCGTATACAGCTCTGAGAAAATATTGTAGAAAAGTTTTCCTGACATCATTCTATACACAGAAAAAAGTCAGGCAATTCCTTGAAATGTGCTGCCCTAATGAGAGTATTCTCTCCTGAGGCCACTTCTCTGGCAATCAACAATCCAGTTTGAGGTGGATTCTGATTGAAATTACCAAAAAAAAAAAAAAAAATTGGCAACAAGAATGTATATTGCAAAACAAAATGTGTTGCTTTTAAAGTGATTTTGGAGCCTCAGTAATTAGTCTAGCAAGTTCCAAAGATACATTCTGTAGCTGTCATTCAGTATTTGTTTCCTTTGGTTATCTGCCTTTCTTTTAAAATGAATACATAAATAAAAATAAGCTGGGGAAACATGTGTTCTGAAGCTGCCTGGGATGGCAGGGCCCCGGCCCTGGCAGGCTCTGTTTTAGGAGGAGCCCCCTTGGATCCCACACTCTTGTCTTCCTGGCAGGCTGCTCTTGGGTCACTTCTCAGCTCTGGTGGATGCTGAAACAAGACAGATGCTGCTGTACAAAATCACTTGAGAACATACCAGAGCCTGTTGCTTCCAGCACTTGGAAAATCTTGACATTCAAATATGCAAATATTTTATGGCACGAAGCGAAAAAAAGGAGAGAGAAGGAGCTGGAAAGTCACATTTGAAATGAAACATACTCGAGATGTAAGCAAACTAGAATTTACACTCTGGATTATAATTAAACTGGTGCTATTATCAGAGAAGACCTCGGAATCGGCCACGATCCGCCCAGGGGGTCTCCTGTGTCTGCGAAGCCACCCAGTGGGTCCTCAGCCCCTCCAGGATGGCCGGCACGGCACACACGGAGCCGGGTGCCCCTCCTTCTCCGCCGGGCCCCAGCCCTGTTGGCTCAAAGGGCAGCCGGCAAGTGAGAACACTGTCTTCCTCCATTTTCAACAGTGTGATATTTATGTTTATTTTAAAAAGCAGGATGTCTTCAAGGATGTGGATTAAAACTCTGTCACGCATCCAAGTCCTCATAAACTCTAAGTGCTCTTCTAGGAGCTGTGGAGATACACACGGTGGATCTTACCCTCAAACGGTGGCGTGCAAAGAAAAACAAACCGCAAGTCCCAAACCGATCTGGTCACACCATTAACAGCTGAGCTAATTAGAACAGTCTCGTGACTTTTTTTTTTTTTTTTTTTTTTTGCGCAGTACACGGGCCTCTCACTGCCGTGGCCTCTCTCGTTGCAGAGCACGGGCTCCGGACACGCAGGCCCAGCGGCCATGGCTCACGGGCCCAGCCACTCTGTGGCACGTGGAATCCTCCCGGACCGGGGCACGAACCCGCGCCCCCTCTCATGATTTCCTCGCTTATGTGAAGTTGGCATGTTGCTTAAGAGAATGGACCCTGGTTCTCATCTGTAAACAGGGATAACAGCTCCCATCTCACAGGGTCACCATAAAGTTGAAATGTAACTTTGTAAGTAATGCATTTGCCGTAGAGTAAATTCTGGTTTTGAGACAGGCTGGGCCCTGGGCCCTTTGCTGCAGGACCTGCACCTGGACAAACATCTCCTCGAGCAACAGATACAAGGAAACTATAAGGGACTAAAAATAACTGCAGGCCTGCACAGGGGGGCAAATGATCAACAAGATACAAAAAGGCCACAAACCAACAGCCACTTCTGAGGCGCTGGGGGCAAGAGCAGGGTTCCCGTGTGCGATCCCTGCACTCAGCACCGCCAAGGGGGCGGGCAGACCACCTAAGCCCCGCCTCTGACGGGCCCTTGGATCCATCCCCACCCTCACCCCATTTAAGGGAGCAGCCCGCCCTCCTTGGGAGCAGTAAGGGTACCTGTTACTTGTTCTCACTCCCGCCTGCTGCAGCAGGAGCCCCCAGTAAAGCCCTGCCTGAATCTCCTGTCTGGCCTGTGGTCAATTGCTATTGATTGATGAGTCCAAGGACCAAGGTCATTAACAGTTTCAGTCCCTCTTTCTTAGGATTTCTTCTCCTTTGTCACAGAAGCCGCAGAATTCAGCTAGATGAGAGAAATGAGAGCTTGTGGCTGGGAACCTGCAACACTGACCCCCTGGGTGCCATGTTCCAGACACCCGAGGTAGCTGTGAAGGTCTAGGCTCAGATCCTGTCATGGGACTAGTCACTTAACTGAAACACCCCCCTCGGCACTTTTTGTATATAATTTGCCGTCCTCTGATGCCAACTGTGCTTTCAGTGCCTCACCATCACCAGGTGGTGTGTATTTAGCAAATAGCAGTAATTTTTATTATCGATCTAGCAGAGCAGTAAGAGGTAAACTCTACCACCTGACTTCCCCTCCCCCATAAATCACATGAAGATATCCAGAAATGAGTTTCATTGTGGGTTTTTCTGAAGCGTTAAAATTTTTATTTTATATACAGAGTTAGTATTGTTTCTGAGGAAGGTAGGTATGCTTGATGACCCATTCAAGAAGTTCACACTTAGTCCAACCTCATGAAGCTGATGTCCTTCGCGTACTCGCAGAAACACAGGTGGCGTATATTGAGGCCATATTCCCGGATCACACCGTGCCGGTTTGAGCGAGAACCCCGGCCGAATTTTCCCAGATGGCTCCAGTAGAGCTGCTGGTGACCCATGTTGCTTTCTCAGCTGCAATGAGGCAAAAGCTCATTGCGGTTTTCTTGGTTTTGTTTTTTAAATAACTTTATTTATTTATTTTTGGCTGCGTTGGGTCCTCATTGCTAACCGCAGGCTTTCTCTGGTTGCGGCGAGCGGGGGCTACTCTTCATTGCGGTGCGCGGGCCTCTCATTGCGGTGGCTTCTCTTGTTGCGGATCACGGGCTCTAGGCACGTGGGCTTCAGTAGTTGTGGCACACGGGCTCAGTAGCTGTGGCTCACAGGCTCTAGAGCGCAGGCTCAGTAATTGTGGTGCACGGGCTTAGTTGCTCCACAGCATGTGGGATCTTCCGGGACCAGGGCTTGAACCCCTTCGCCCTGCATTGGCAGGCAGATTCTTAACCACTGTGCCACCAGGGAAGCCCCTCATTGTGTTTTAACTTTATCAGTAACACTTATTTGACAGATACTGAAATTTATTGATTTAATTAATTCGCCTGGTTCCTCTGGCATTTGCTCCATTTTTTTTTTTTTTTTTTTTTTTTTTTTTGCGGTACGCCGGCCTCTCCCCGCCGCGGCCTCTCCCGTCGTGGAGCACAGGCTCCGGATGCGCAGGCGCAGCGGCCATGGCTCACGGGCCCAGCCGCTCTGCGGCACGTGGGATCCTCCCGGACCGGGGCACGAACCCGCGCCCCCCGCATCGGCAGGCGGACCCCCAACCACTGCACCACCAGGGAAGCCCTGCTCCATATTTTTAAATACTGAGACAAGCTATTTACCAGGCACTACGCTAAGCCCACAAAATAAATGAGAGGAACATTCTTCAGTTTGATTGGATAAAGGGAGGCTGATTTATCAACAGGCTCGGCTCCAGTAAAAGACATTATTGGGAAGGGCATGGTGAAAGAAACCTCGTCATAGAGAAACACACCGTATCAATAATCTACTGCTGTTTAACAAACCACTCCGAGAAAGAAACGGTGGCTGAAAACAATAAACATTTATCCTTCCGCACAGACTGTGGAACCCAGGAGGAAGCCGACAGCAGCTCTGCCGGATGCTCCCGGCTCAGGGAGTCTCCTGAGGCTGCAGGCAGGTATCAGCCGGGGCTGCGTCACCTACAGGCTTGACCGGGGCTGGAGGACCCACCTCCCGGCGGCTCAGTCACACTCCAGGAAGTTCCCCTGGTTTTCGGCAGGAGCTCGTCCCTGGTAGACCCCTCCCCGGGGCTGCTGGGCTGCCTCCTGACGAGGCAGACGGCTTCCCACGGCTTCTCCCTTCTGTGCCTCTACAGCTTCCGGCGGGGCACCCAGGTGTGGACGGCGACCTCGAAGGCTGTGGGTCCCAGCAGGTGAGGGTCATAGGGGGCCATGCTGGAGACTGGCCAGCACATGGATGATTGGAGAGAGAGAATGGACTTTAGGCCACGGAGGGGGACAGGGGACAGCTATTCTAACCAAAGGCAAGGAGAGGGAGGAACAAAGGCACCCACTTCGTTGGATGGGATAGGGATAGAGATCAGAGAGCACGCAGAAGGCACCAGTGTTCCTCCCCTGTTAGGAAGGTGGGTGGTGGTCTGGCCACCGGGAGCCTAACCCGGCCACAGGGAGTGAAGGCAAGACAGAGGCCAGGGAGGGGTCAGAGGCAGTGGGTGGGCTGATGCTGCCTTGGGGGAGGGGTGGCGAGCAGAGAGAGGGGGTGCTGGGGGGGGAGCGTGTGAGCAATGCAGCCAAAGCTCTGGGACACAAAGGGGCGGCGGGCAGGCCTGGGGAGGGATACGCCATCCTCCTGGACGCTCAGCTGCCATGCTCTTTCCATCAAAGGAAACCATCCAACCGGTGCTCGAAGCCCACCCCCGGCTGGGGCTCCGGTCTTCTCTCGTTCCACAGTCCAGGCCTCACAGGCTTTCTTTCCTCATGTGGTCCTAGGGCAATCCCAAGAAAGAAGCATTTATAAAGACCTCAGGGCTTCCCTGGTGGCGCAGCGGTCGGGAGTCCGCCTGCCGATGCAGGGGACGCGGGTTCGTGCCCCGGTCCGGGAGGGTCCCACATGCCGCGGAGCACCTGGGCCCGTGAGCCGTGGCCGCTGCGCCTGCGCGTCCGGAGCCTGTGCTCCGCAACGGGAGAGGCCACAGCGGTGAGAGGCCCGCGTACCGCCAAAATAAATAAATAAATAAAGACCTCGAACTAGGAATTTTCACCAGGACATCAGCCTCCATGAGGCCCACCAGCTTGGACACTGAAACTGGGTCTGGCTGGGATTTTTTTCCCTTTAGTGATTTATGTGGTCGGTGTTGTAACTGAGCAATTACCATGAGTTACATTTAAAAGCTTGACCCTGTGAGGCTCCACACGAATCGGGTAAGTGTGTTTCCTGAGGCTCTGTGTCCTCGCCTGGGACGCATCCCCTGGGAGTGCTTCCAGACTGGCAGGCCAGGTCCGGAAGGCTGGGCACAGGACTAGCCAGGCGGCCTGCAAGCACTGAGCGGCCCTGTGGCCCCGGCCCAAAGTTATGCCCCTGGAGGCTGCACCCAAGCCCGCAAGCAGAGGTGGCAGCATCTCGGCTGCACCTTTGAGAGGCTGCCAGAGAGGAAGCTGGCCTCCCGGAGGGAAGGCAGGCAAGGAAGGTGCAGGGAAACTGTCCAGCAGTGCTTCACTCGCTGTCTGGGCCACCGCACAGAGTGGCTGTGACCCCGGCCCCCAGCTCCGTGGGGGCAGTGAGTCAGAGCTCAGAGATCATGGCTTGTGATGACCCCATTTACCCCGGTGAGTAATAAAATCAGGGCCCATCTGCTCAGGTGCTTTGTCCCTCGAGGGAGGACCAGAGGCAGGACAGGCCGACGGAGAGATGGAAGGGCAGCCGGGACCTTGTCGCCCAGGAAATGACGCATCTGACAGGAGAAGCCAGCAGAGACCGACCTCGGAACTCCTGGTGGAGAGCTTCTCCACCAGCTCCCACACTCTTCAGGGCTCGACGTAGGTGAAGTAGGTGTCGGGATCCCTGCCAGGATGCAAAAAATCTGGCCAAGACCACATTCTGCAAACGGAACTGCCAGAAGAAGAGCTGAGACACAGATCCCCAGTTCCCAAGGGCAGAGAAAAGAGCATCTTCCCGAGCCCTCAGTTCAGCACAAGGACGTTCACCATCCCCATCTTATTTGCCTGGGAGAGCCCCGCACCTCACCCACACGGTCATGGTAGACCCCCAGGAGGGGCTTAGCTTCTGGGTCCCTCCCCTCCAGCAATGCCCCACGGCAGAGCCCCCGCTCCACTTCCTCGAAGAGGCTGCCGTGGTCAGGCCCTCGCGCCTCTGTCCTCTAAGTCTTTGAAAATAATTTAGGATACAAGGGAAGGAGCGTTTCCTGAGGGAACAGCCAGGAACAGATTAACCAAATTATATCAGTGTGCAAACCCACTTACCTTAATGTATGCATGATATAAATGCTTAATGTCTCGTGTTACTTTTTTAAAGTTTGCTCTTTTTGTCCTGTGGATGGCTGCCCATATCAAGATGTCTGTCTTTAGACTTCTGATTCCTCAAAGACAAGTCTTTGTCTGGAATAATGATTGTTATTTTAAAACATGAAAAAGTACATGATTCTGAGTGGTTTTCACCAACATGGAGAACAGGGCCCTCAGGAAGAAAGCAGGACTGGCCCCCTACTCACCATTGCTCCCCCACTACCCCCTGCTCCTCAAGTTAAGAGAACCTTGAGGGGAGGCCTTTGAGATCTGACAATGTATCGAGCAGAAAGGTTGAGGGGAGTGGGTCCTGCTGCCCGGAGACCATTAAGCTGCTGATGGAACCCCTGGAGGTTAGGGGTGGGAGGGTGTGACCATGGTAAAATGTTCCCAATAATCAGGAACAGACGGTTCGTAAAAGCAGACTAGAGAAGACATTTGTCAGGGACACATGATTAAGTGTTAGAAGAAGTACGATCCTGAAACTGGGGTGGACAGAGAGCCAGAAGCCACTAAAGCCAAGTTACCCCCGTCACCAAGGGCAAGGAGAGTAGCAGCAGGTTTTGCAGTTTGCGTCCCCAAAGGAGCGGTGTGTCCTCCCCTGTTAGTTCCAGGCACGTGGTCGGGGCTCATGAGACACTTGTGCACAACTGGACTGGAGGATTCAAAAATAAAGGGGTCTAAAGCCAGAAACATCCACTCCTCCCACCCGTGTCAGACTGACTCGGGCTTCGGCCCGAGGTGTGCACGGCAGGCTGGCCCCCGTGCCCAAGTCTCACACCTTCCAGGGGGAGCTCACGCCCGGCTCTGCATTTCTCCTTGACTGCGCTGTTCCCTGGTATTTTTAGCTTGGCTTCTTAGCAGTTCCTCAGATGCTTCAAGATGCTCACGGGTACGTCTCGAGAACTACATAGTACCAAACCGGGGAGCTCTCCCAAGACCCGCCCACCGCATCTTTATTTCCACAGTCCCACCTACGAAGGTCTCTGTCTTGTTCTCCTGCCAGTTTTCCTCTCTGACGGGCTTGGGTGCCAGAAGCCCAGGCTGGATCTACCCTATAAATCAACCTGAACTTGGGCATGAAATAAAAGAGAAAGCTTTTAAAGATATTACTTTTCTGTCATTAGGCAAAGAGTCAGTTCTCCAATGGGCTGACAACCTTCGTTTGACTTTCAGGGGCTAAGCAGATGGCTTGTGAGCAAGGAAGCTCTCCTATGTCCACTTCAACAAGGGAAGCAAGGCCACGGGAGGGCAGACTTGGCTATCTGACACCCAGTGAAAAATACATAAGGGTATGTATAAGGCGGGACCCCCTTTCTCTCTTTACTGAAAAGGTTTAGGAAAGATGGCACCAAACCAATGAAAGTTAGACGGAAAGACTTCTACTGATGTTAGGATGGCACATGCTGTCTCAGAGATTTAGAGGCGTCTGGATCACCTTCCGCATACCAAGCTTAAAAACACTTTCCCTTATAAGAAGCTTAGGAAGAGGAGAGCTGACTTTAAAGCAATTGCATCTAAAGGCGAGGGCAGGGTGAACTACAGGTGAGTTGGGGTAGGGGGAGAACACTGAGGAAGCCCTTGGTCACCTCTGGATTTCAGGTTCCTCTTCTGGTCAAGGAGTCAAGGTGAAGATCGTGAAGACCTCTTCAGCCTCTAACACTGCATCATTCTGGAGATCTCACCCAGCTTGAAAAGAATTTGATTCTAAATGGTGAGTCCTGGGGTTTATAAGTTTCCACCACTGGTAACTGGCAAGTCAGTTCCTCAGTCATTCGTAGTGGAATCTTGGATGCGTCTGATGCCACAAAGAAGAGAGAATGGTGGCCAGGCAGAATCCAGCTCTCAGAAAACCCGCACGCACAGGGGCTGCGGGGCCAGTAGTCTTCTAATTAAATGAAGACCTTTTCACTTGGCCGGGGTTAGCGAGGAGGATGGGGGCTGCGGAGACTGAGGCAAGAAACTAGGGGAGGAGAGCCAAGACCTTCCTTTGAGAAAGCTGCCCCCTTTGGGGACTTGGAGGGGAGGGGAGGGGACCAAGGAAGAGAAAAGATTATGTCAGAGGAGAACATGCAATATTTATTCCTGCTCCTGGACAAATCGCAGGTGACCCTATCATGACACCCCCGCCCGGATGGTCACCGCGCACTTAGACACGGGGCAGGTGACAGAGAGGGCGGACCCACCACTCCTGCTCTCAGCAGCAGTCACTCGGGCTAGAAGCGTGGCAGGGTCTTAAGACAACTGTTCTCTAGCCAAGCCTTTGTGCCAAGTGCCGGCTCTGCGTTGCCCTCATCATCTGGAAAACCCACCTCTGTGTTCTTGGAGCAGATCCATCGGTCCTGGCTGAGCGGACAGCCTGGTCAGAGAGCACAGTGGTTGGCTTCTACACAGGCGTCTGCCCTGACTTACGAGAACTCCCACTCTTCCCCTCTGTGAAATCATAGGCGTCCAACAGGCAAATGTGCCCTCCCTGTGGCCCCTTCTCCTTCCTCTGGTCAAGCCTTCTCTTGCTGAAGTTAAGGAAGAAGAACTGCTAAGCTCGTAAGCCATCTGGCTGGCCCCCGAGGTCACGTGATGGGGTAAGTACCTCTCGATGAGCTGCTGGCCCCCGAGGTCACGTGATGGGGTAAGTACCTCTCGATGAGCTGCTCCCTGCTGACGGAGGCTGCTCTCACCACATGCTCTTTGCTCATCTTCGTCATCTTAGACTAAGTTGCCACAGAAAAGACATCCCCGCCTCTCGCCACCTGGAACAGACATGTTGCTTCTGTCTGTTTTATTGGTTGCTGTCTTATTCCCTTCCTTGCTGAAAAAAAAAATCTTTCCTCCCTTGCTGGTGTCTTAATTCCCCTCTCCTTTGACTGTAATTTCGGCAGCTCTGCTATTTAGCTCCGTGGTGTCATAGCAGACAGTTGGTGGGGAAGGAACTGTGCTAAGTGACAGAACGTCAAAATCCAGCACTGGCTCTGGGTGGTTAGAAAGGCTTCTTCAAAGCTCGCTGCCATTTCATAGCTGTGCAGGGACTTCCCTTTGGCGAGAGAAGAGAAAGCAGCCTTAATCCACTACTTTCCACTCCTACACGTCTAACACCCCCCCAGGCGGTGTCCAGTGGGCCTTTACTGCCCGCAGGACGTGGCCGTGACCATATTCCTCCCCTGGTGGAAGGAGACATGGCCGCGGCGGGGGGGAGGTGGAGGGTATGGGGGTTTGCGTGTGGCCGTCCTGCTCCAGAGCCCAGAGGGCCCAGCACTGCACTTTGGAACTTGGAGAGGCTGCCTTCTCCTCTGTAGCCTCAACCTTCTGACCCATAGCTGAGCTCACAGAACCGTCCAAAAACCACTGCCTTGGTCCACACACCAAAAAGACTCAGGATGTGGTAGAAAAAAAAATGAGCCTGGAGTCAGCGTTGCAGCCCGACTCTGTCGCTGCTGACGGACGGCGGGCAAGATGCAAAGTGAGAGCCAAATGATGAGCGGTGTCGGCCTTCCAGTCACACACACCTGCTAGAGGATTCTAAAGAGAAATATTAGAGCTTCTGCTGTGCAGGTCTGTAAGGAAGTTGGCCTGGGACTTTAAGACCCCTATGTTTTGACAGTTCACAATTCCAATTCTTTACTAAACTCATAAACCCGGAAACTGGGGTTATAATCATCAGCAATTAGAAAACCCGTCATTTATTGAACACCTACTGTGTATGACCCTGCTCTTTCCGTTGAAAGGCTTGAAATGCAGACGGGCTATATTTTTTTAAAGTCACTGAAATACACGCTGAGGGACAAACGACAGCCTTGTGAAAGCAAATGGTCCCCCTGGGTCCCGAGGAGGAAGCAATTACCCAGAATGCCCCAGTGACACGTCTGCCCAGCCCAGCCCCCCTATACAACCTTCACCAATTTCCATCTCAGCCAGGAGAAGCCAAGCACGATGGATGATTGGGAGGATGTTTTAAACTCCAGGTTTTCCGTCTCAAGAACACAGCGGGTGGTCCCAGGCCCTGCCTTCCATGACAGCGTCTCTCTCGCCAGCCCTGCGGTTTGGGGGCAGAGCTAACAGGAGGTGCCCATGATGGCCCCTGGAGAAGGGGCACTGCTTGGAGCTGTGTTCATCCTTCTCGGATGGGGAACACCCGCCAACGGGAGACATGGCACCGTTTGGATCTAATCTGTCACCTGGCCAGGACCCAATTCTTTGCATTTCCCTGGGTTCGTAAACTGTCAAGAACTGTCCTCCGCATTTCAGAGGTGAGGAAACTGCAGCTCGGGGTGCAGGATGGCGTTCGCCCGGGTTTCAAATCCATTAGAGCGGCGCCTGCTGACAGTGCTGCGTGGTGAGGCCCAGTGTCCGGGCAGACTCTGAGATGAGCCCCCCCCCACCCCCCACCCCCGGCAGCCCTGCTGTCATCCCCCGCCCCCTGCCGCCCGAGAGTGGGACGGAGCCCAAGCACATCAGCCACACTGAGCTGAGGCGGCGGCTTGCAGGGGAGAGACCTCTCCCTAGGGAGCCAGTTACTCTTTTGCTGCTTGGTTTGTGTTTTTGGAATAAATCACTGGTGTAATAATAGAAATGAAGGCGCCGGAGTGAAACGTCGTGACAGAAGAGCTCCCACTGGTATCTTGATCAGTTGTGGGTTTCTTGCCCTGACGTTCTCCTGCTCGTAGAGGGGTCCTGCCCAACAAGGAGGGGCAAGCTCCCTTCTTCCCCTCCAGCCCCGTCTCCCACCAGGGAGGGGTGGGCTCTCTCCCCACCGCTAACCTGCCGTCTCAGGAGGAGGTCTTGACGCCCACGGACCGTATTTGTTCCTGTTTGGGTTTCTAGAGTGGTCTAGGGGGAGAGGGCAGTTCTGGGGCTGGAAGGGACTTGAGAGACCATCGTGTCCAATTTCCCATGGGGTCAGGGTCAGTGACTTGCCCCGGGTCCACACCTGTATCTGACTTTCCTGCTGGGGGGAAATTTCCACCATGACACCCTCCCCTCGGTGAGGAGAGGAGAGATTTCCAGTGAGTTCCAGGCAGCTGGACACGTGCCTGGCGCTGTCCCTGTTGCGCTTTCCCTTCCCTCACGCCCTCCCCCTGGTCGACGCCCAGTGGCCCAGCCAAACACCACCTTCTCTGGGAGCTTCCTGCTCCCCAGGTTGACTTGACTATCTCTCTTTTTTGTTTCTAAACGCCTTTTGCCTGTGTCCGTTATGGCCACGCATGGGTCATCACGCTGCAGTGAAGCCCTTGATCTACCTGGTGGCTGCCTCACTCGCCCGAGCACTGCTCGAGGGCAGAGACCCGGCTGTAGCGTGGTGGTGCCCAGCGCACTTGCTGAGCGTGTGCGGAAGAGCTCACGCGGCCAGCAGGAGTCTGGCCTGCAGAGGGGTGGGCGCCCCTCCCGGGGCAGGAGCGAGGCTTGGAGAGCGCGTCTCTCCGAGCAGCTGCTCCCGGAGCAGCACGTGGGGAGGAGCTGGGGGGCGAGCTCGGGAGACCATGCGAGTCCAAGTGTAAGGAAGTGATGGCATCGCCAGGAAAGCCACGAGCCCCCCGGAAGCGGGAGAGACCAAGGAGACGGGAGGCGCCGAGGCTGCAGCAGAGACCGTGGGACTTGCACAGAGCACTGATTCCTGCAGAGTCAGGAGGCTTATCCAGACTGAAACCCCAAAGGGTCCAGCGCCCCCCGCGCTCCGCCGCCGAGGCCGACAGGCCAGGCAGACCTCAGGACTCCCGTGACACTTGGTGCCAGGCACGGGGTGCCTGAAAGGGGTCGAGGTTACACGGGGTTGCCCCTCCCCCCCCAGAGCGCTGCCGCCACGGCGTGCTGGATGGGACGGCCTCTGCGGTGGCGGGAACGCCCAGGCATCCGATGACCCGAGCGTAGTCGTGTTCTCCCGCCGACGAGCAGGAGCTCCTACACAAACCGATTCGTCTCGCCTCACCTGGACTCCCAAGCGTCTACCCTGAAGCTCCCTGCCCCTCTGGCTCCCCACGGAGCGTCATCCGGGGCCCCAACCCTCCGTCCTGTCCCCTCCCCCCACCCCGAGGGGACAAACTCTGCATCGTAAATGCCTTGTGGTCACAGACTCGGCAAAGTTTTGCTTGTGGCAGAAATTCACAGGAGGACCAAGACCCAATATCGAGCTAGAGGATGGACAGGAGAGAGCCCCTAGCGTGGGGGACGTGTCCGGAGTGGTGGCCTGGGACCGACAGCTGGAGCGGACAGGGACAAGCCCGCTTGTCTTCTGCCCCTTCCTTCCGCTCCTGTGGGGGGCGGGCACTTTGATAAGCCCCCGTCCGGGCCCCTCCCCTTCTCCCTGGCACAGTGGCAGGAGCGGCCGGTTGAGCCCTCGTCTGAGAAGCCACCTTCCCCCTGGAAGAGCCCACCTCAGCCCACCTCAGATGCCTTTTCACTCTGATCTTCTGTATCAGCAGCTCAGTCTATACGCTGATGGCTGTTGCCCGGGCCTTCGATGGCAAGAGGCTGCGGCCCACACGTGCCAAGTGAGGAGGAAGTTTCCCAGGAGCGCTTTCTGCTGCTCTGAGGCCAGTGGAGGCCAGGGCGTGCGTGAGGAGCTGGGCTTTGGGAGAAGGACGGGGCTGCTGGGGCCAGAGACCGACGCTTCACGGGTGCCAGGCCCCTCCCACCGGCAGGTACAAGAACCAGGATCTTGGTGACTTGGCTCCCAGTCGGATGGTTAAGTCGCCCTGATTGTAGGGCCCTTGTGTCTGTGGGGGCTGTTCTGGATGCATTCTGCATCCAGAATTCAGACAGGCCCGAAGCCCAGGCCTGCCAAGGAAAAATGGCCTTTGCTCTTCCCAAGGTCATAATAAACGCTGGGAAACAGAAGGAAAGCTGTGCGTGAGTGGCTCACACTGGCCGAACAGGCCGGCTCATGGCAACGGTGCCCAGAGCAGTCAGGCAGTGGGGGTGGTCGGGGCAGGAGGGAGCCCACGGACACCAGGATGGAGGCAGCATCTCGGCGGGAGCCCCAGCAGAGCCCTGGGCCCCTCGGGTGGGTGTCCTCAGCTCTGATCTTACAGGGGCGCTGGGGCTGCCGGGTGGTCCGCTGGTCTGGGATCTGGGATCGCCCTGCAGGCTCTGGCCGATGCCTCCTAGAGGTTAACGTGGTGACATCCCTAACTTTGTACCTTTGCGCCTCATGTCAACCATCCCGTGTTTGCATCCTGGCAGCCACTTGAGTCCTATCCTTGTTCTTCTCACTGGTCAAGGATTCTTGCTTCTCCTTTGGGATAAAGAAAAGTTGGCAGGCCTTCCCTGGTGGCACAGTGGATAAGACTCTGCGCTCCCAATACAGGGGGCCTGGGTTCGATTCCTGGTCAGGGAACTAGATCTCTCGTGCACGTGGCAACTGAGAGTTCACGTGCCACATCTAAGGAGCCTGCAAGCCACAACTAAGGAGCCTGCGAGCCGCAACTAAGACCCGGTACAACCATAAATAAATAAACAAATATTAAAAGCTTATTAAAAAACAAAGGAAAGAAAAGAAAAGTTGGAAAAGAATTAGACTCTCTTTCAAGGCATATGTTTGGTGTCGCCCTGGCCTGAGATGGAGCATTTGACGAACCCTCCAAAGGTCTAGAATCTTGATTATTTATGAAAATGGTATCTTGATCATTCTACACTGAATGTTCACACTTCCCCAACTTCTCGTTTCTAAGACTCCGAACCCAAGACAGAAGGGGTACCATCTAGGTCTCCTCAGAAGCCAATCAGGCATTTTCAAGATATGCGCACTTTGGTACCTTCTCAAAGGCGGTTGCCGACAATAAAACGGCCTCTTTCGTTAAATATTGATTGTGTTTTGGGGGCAACTTGCATCACTGTGTCACCCAACTTCGTGTGCCACTGTGACCACAGTGCACTGTCAACCTGGTCCCCTTGGTCAGCATTTCTGCCTTGTCTTTGGAACAGAGGCGAGAAACTGATGAAAAGTTCCCTCCTTCGTTTAGGGCAGATGCTTGGTGCCACCCTGCCCGCCTCCGCTGCTACAGTCTGGGCCCCACGACCCCTATGGGCAGGAATTCCATGCTCTTCTTACGGGTGAGGAGACCCCACCTCAGAGAGGTGGGGTCGCCTGAGCAGAGCTAGGGAGTCCAAACTGGGTTCATAGCCAGGTACCTTAACTGGACAGCCTGCCAGCCTCTCCCATCAGGGCCGCCCCCAAACCCCTCACTTTTCTGGTGCGGGCATATCACTGCTTCACCTGTCCGGGGCCCTGGCAGTGTCCACCCTGGGCTCCGCCCCTCATTCTCAGAAAAGACCCCAACCTCCTCACATTACCATTGGAAAATTAAAGAAACAAATAAAAAAACCTTTGATTCGGAATCAGAAGCTCATCAGCTTAAGAAACGCTGCTTTTTAAAGTGCCGCTGAATCACTCACCTTTTCAACAAGCCTCCCCCTCCAGCCTGCAAGCTGGGCAGGTGAGGCGGGGAACAGAGCAGCCACGAGGAAGCTTCAGCCCTGAGTCAGCGATGACTCCCAGGCCTTCTCCTCCGTGGATTAATCACCTCCGATTACGGCTCCTGACTGGGCGCGAGTCACTCACGGCGTCACCTCCTTTGTCTGACCCTCGCCTCCCTGCCATCCGGCTGCTTGTTTGTCCAAGATGCTGGAGCGCGCTGTACTTGCTGGCACCCCCAAAAGGAAGCCCTACAGACAAGTGACTCAGGAATCAGGACCCACCAGCCTCTCTCTCACCGTCTGCTCTCAACACCGTGCGCCTCTGGGGCAAGAAGAGGGGCCGTGACATTGCTCCCCCCAGAGCCTGCAGGTGACTAACGCCTTTGCCTGCGGATCGGATGGTACCCTGTGCTTCTCCCCAGCAGTGACAAATAAAGCCATCATTTCCCCATCATCCTCTGCGAGGATGCCAACAGCCCACTCGGCCTGGGGGAGTTCCAGGGCTCACCCGCAGCTCCCCTCACCTCCCTCTCCAGCCCCCCTACCACCTGCCAACGAAGCCTGGGGCGGCTGGGCCCCTGCTGCCTTCCTGCTCCCTTGGAGTCACCGAGCTTCCTTGCTCTGGCTGCTGACCCAGGCACGTGGTACCCAGAGGCACCGTGCCGTCTGCCTGCCCAGGGGCACCCGCCCAGGGACACCAGCCCGGGCTCTCTGCCGTGAGCCACAGGCATGGACGCATCTCTGTAGCACAGCTCAGTCTACGAGGACCCCCTGAGGTCCCTTCCTCTGACCGGCGCATAGCCAACGGTGACTCTACACAGTCGCCCAAGGAAATAGGGTACACTGTAAGCCCTGCTCCTGGGAGACAGGGAAACCCAGCTCCAGGAGCCCACGCACCTGTCCCCCCCCCGGTGATGTGCCACCAGGTGTGGAGCGGTGACTCGGCATGTCGTGGTCCGGCCCTGGCAAGATGGCACGGGACGCCCCGAACACCTTCTCGGGGCGCCTGAGCGCCAGGACCGGACAGAATGTGGCTGGACCCTGCCCTGCCTCTGCTTCGTTTGGCGGGAGGGGCTGTTCTGAGCGCTTTTCAAATGTCGTGCTGCCTCTTTTAACTCCTTTGGGGTGGGACTCGTCAGGATCCCCGGTGTGTGGCTGGGAGAGCAGAGACCGGGCCCCGAGCTCACAGGCCGGGGTCGGGCCGGGGCGCCCTGGTCCACGGCCCCTCGCTCCTCCGGCGCCCAACTGCATCGACTTGGCAGATGGCTTACTTTTTTGTGGCTTCAGTGTCCTCAGCTCTAAACAGCGGTGGTGAGGGAGCGTCCTCCCCCGGCGTGAGGGTTGATGGGACCCTGCGGACAGGGTGTGTAAGACGCGGGGCTCAGGGCCTGGGCACAGCAAACACGCATGGTTTACACGGCTGACCTCGGGGCGGAGCTGCAAGGCGGAGGAGGGCGGGAAGGACGGAACATTCTGGGTGATCAGGAGGGACACCCCACCCCCTATTCCCCGAGGTCCCCAGTGGGGCAGCTGGTAGGTTTCAGGCCCTGTGGGGGTCCCCGGGTAGCACGCCGTCTGTCCCTACCCTGCCGCGCTGCACCCCTTCCTCTGTGCGCACCTCCCAAGCCTGTGGGTCAACCAGTCCCTGAGATACTTCTGACCCTGAAAGCAAAGGGCTCCGTAACTGCGGCTCTTACCTACTGGGGATCTTAGTCTTCTTTGAGAGTTGGATAAAGACTATAAACTCTTTCTCAGAAAAATCCACTTACACAGAGATACACAAACATGTTCTTAGAAATCAGGGGTGATCACCTGACCCCAAGATTACCAGCTGCTTTTCCGTGTCGTCAGGAAGGATCCCGGGGCGGTGGCAGCAAAGCTGGCCCGGGCTTTCCCCTCCCAACCTCATAAGCACCTCAGCTCTGCCGGACCTGCCCTCCCTGCCTCCCCCGAGAGCATCCCTGGACAGTGCCCCACTCCCACGCCCAGCCGCCAGTGCAGAAGCTGCAGCGGTGGTTGCGATGGCGCTGGTGACGGCAGTTGCTAAGGAGCCAGGAGGCTGGGTGGGGGAGGTGAGTGGGCAGCAGCCTAGCAGAGCTGCCCCTTACGCAGGTCTGAGCGCCTCGGGCCCTGGAAACGGTGCTCCCAGCTGGCTGCCATGGCAACTGGCAGGCTTGGGGAACTATTCCACAGGGTCTGGACAGATTTCTCCAGCCCCCCCTGCTTTTTCTTCTTCCTAAGTGGCTAACTGAGGTGTGAACGGGTCTGCTGGATGCAGGCCAGGGGCACAGAGGGCCAAGGGCTGGTCACACACCCACCCCACAGGGCAGGCTCCCCGGGAGGCGGAGCGACGGGTGACGGGCCTGAGCCAGCTCCCAGGCGGAGGCCCAACCCCAGGAGCGGGATGCTCTTGCCTCCTCCAGGGGCCCCGGCCCCCTCCTGCCAGGGACCGCTGGCTCCTGGCCCAAGGAGTCACCCCAGGAGGGAGGCCTACCTGCTGTGCCCCAGGTGAGCCAGCGGCCAGGCGGGATGGGTCTCTTCCGGCAGGGCCACTCGGAACACGCGGGGACCACGGCGGGTCAGGCTGACGGGAGACATCAGGAGATCGGGACTTGATGGCACTGGGTCTGATTTAAGCGAGGCAAAGGGACCGATGAGGTCAGAGGTCAGTGAAGTACAGTGTCTAAGGCCACCAGTCACCGGTCTGCTTGTCGGGCCACTTAACGCCACCATCACCTGAAGCCCTGTGCAGTCACCTCCCCTGGGTGGAGATTAAACGGTGCGCCTCTCGCAGCTTCGCTCTGGGAGGCTCTGCCTTCTGAGCGAGCCGTCGTCCTCCTTTTGAGACAAGAGAGCTGGCCTTAGGGAGATCAAGCCCCTTGCCCACGTCGCGCAGCCAGAAGGCAATAAAGCTGAGATTTGAACCGACGTCTGTCTGCCTGCAAACCCGCCTCTTACTGGTGTGCCGGCAGGTGGCGGAGGGCCAAGGCTGCGAGGCTATGACCTGTTCACCTCTCCAGACAAGGGCAGGCCCCTCCGAGCCGGTCTGGGGTTCAGGGCCCTCGCGGTCCAAGTGCCCCCTCGCTGTGCATTGGTGACCTGTGGCTTTAGACCAACAGTTAGGTTTCTCCTGAACCCCGGGATCTGCTGTGCGATCTCTTTGCATCATTGTCTTTAAGACACGTGCCCGAGAGTCTGTGACCAGGGCTCTGGTGCCTGGCGGTGACTCCAGGAAGCGTCATAGGAAGAAGGCCCTGGACAGGAATCACTGGGCCCTCCGCTGCCAGAACCGCTGGGGCACCCGGAGGACGTCCCCTGGCCTCTGCTCTCAGAAGCTTGGAGGGCAAAGCGAGGGGGCTGGGCCAGCTGGCGTCGTGAGAGGAAGGGAACTAGCAGTTAGAAGCACCTACTATGCTCCAGGGATTCTAGTACATTTACTGCTGAATCTTTCTTCTTTTTTCTGCAGGTATGATTAAAGCTTTACTGGGGTTCAGACAGGGCTGGGCCGGAACCACAGCGGGAAGCAGGGCCTGCACACTAGGCCAATTCTGGTGTGCAGGGCAGGGCTGGGAGCTCAGAGCGAGCTCTATGGGCCAGGGGTCTGGCTGGGCTCCCCATAGCGGACGCCACCGTGGAAGGGAAGGGTCGTCTGGTCGTCTTTAGTGCAGAAGGGACGATGTGGAATGGGGAGGAGTTTTGCTGGAGAAAAGTGGGGACTGAAGCTTTAAAGGACAGATGAAAAGGGAGTTGGGAGGGAGATAAGGGGGCCAGGAAGGCATCTAGAGTGAATAGAGGGAGAAAGAAACAGACAGATGGTTCTGGGTGCAGGGAGATCCAGCTGTTTCCAGGGTACCAGATCCTGGTTACAGGGCACTACCTGTTGCCCCACATAGCAATCTTTAGAAACAGAGGGCCTGGAAGCAAGTGAGTGGACTTCATGTAGGCAGAGATCTTCTTCAGGCCCTCAAAATAGGAAATGAAGTCTTTCAGGTTTGGGAATTCATCCAGGCACTCGGGCTTCCATGTGCAGTGCACATCAGGATGTCAGAGCCAGGAAGGCCACATAGGTGAGCCTGTTGCCTGCAAAGCAAGGCCTCTTCCCCAGAAAATCCAAGAAGAGCCTCATCTTTTCAGGGCTCTCCTTCAAGTATGCAGGCTTGAGTTTCTCCAAGTCAGAGCTGTAGCAGATCCTGGCCACGTACGAGCGGACACCCGTGAGCGGGTTCTCCACTACGTCCTCGTGAATCTTCTCTTGCTCTGTCTCGCCGCAGGCTGTGCTTGCGGAGGATGGCGTTGCTCTGGGTGAGCTCCTGAGCCGCGTCAACTGAGTAGGGCAGACAGGGGGAGTCCAGGCCCAGCTTGGATTTTCCACTCAGCCACCGGCTTCTGTCATAGTGGGGAGCATCCCATCGTGCCCTTCTTCTCCTCACGGTTCGAGTCTGTGTACTCTGGGAGCAGGGGGGCGGCGCGCACCAGCCGCGTATGTCCCAGTGACCCAGGATCATGGGCATGGTGCTGGGTTCTGTGCTCTGCGTGGAGACGCTTCACAGGAGCTGGGCTGGAACTTTATTGTTGAATCCTCACTCGAACCCTTTAAGGTTCGTAGCGCTACCCGTGTTACGGAGTGAGCTCAGAGAGGTTGGCGATTTGACCCAGAACAGCAGGACTTCAGCCCAGATTTCACTGGCTCCAAGTCTGTCAGGTTTCTGTTCTATTCTCTGACCTCCCACAAGCACGGGCTGCTCCTCGGGCCTCTGGACGCCAGGGAGCCCCGAGTCAGCCTCTTAGCTGGGAGCCTACATAGCCTTCTTCCTCCTCAGGCCCCGTCGCCACACGGCAGACGAGCATCCTTCACCCTCCAGCTACTTTTATTTCTCTTTCCGTTCTTCTTACCCTCCTGGCTCTATCCAAGCAGGAGACCAGGAGGCACAGCCAACGAGCCGAAGCCAGAGCGAGGCTCTCACCCCATTCCCCGCTCCGACCACAGCAGAGGTGGAGCCTGGGGTCCTCACCAACCCTGAGCACAAAGGAGGGTCATCGGGAAAGCCTGGAGACAGGGTCTCTGCCCCAAGCTGCAGGCTGTGCATCTCCAAACTTTCCTCCATGTCTCTGCTTCCTTGGGAAGCCCTCACATCTGCAGGCCACAGCAGAATCTCAGGGTGTCCTCAGTACTCCGCTCTCTGGGATGGACGCCTTCTGTGCCAGAAGCTGACCAAGTTCAGCCTGTCTCTGGAGTCATGCCCCCTTTTGGAATTGTTTCTTAGGGGGCAGCTTGCAATCCTGGGAAGCGCTCAAGATCGAGGGTCAGAAGATCTTTGTGCAGTTCCCACTTCTGCCACCAACAAGCTGGGTGATCTTGAGCGTCTGGGCCTCGGCTTCCACTCCTGCAGTCTCTGGACTAGCTGGCCCATCCTAACACCCTGCACTGTCCTCCAGGCTCTGCAGTTCCTCGGCCCCCTCCCAACCCGGCGATGCCTCCGCCCCCCGCAGCCAGGTGCCCCTGTGCTATGCAAACCTGCCAAAATGCAAAGTGTGCAAGGCATTTGGTTCGTTGGTGCTATGATTTCTTTTGAGGCAGGAAGTCGCATTTAAATTGTGCCCCAATCAGCACAAAAGCCGGGAAGCTCAGGCCTTCCACACAACGGATTACATAAAACAGCTCAGCTCTTCTTCCCTTTATTTCCCTCTCTTGGTTCCTGCTCTTTCTCAGTCACTCAGTCAAGTAACGTGTATTGAGTGGATGTGTCCGCGAGGCTGGGTGCAGTCGCGTGATCCAAGCCGACAAGGGCTGTCGGCAGGACTCGTGGTTCCCCAAGAATACGGCACAGACCGCGGAAGGACAAAGAGTTCCTCGGTGCCTCTGCTGTTTCCCGCACCAATGGTATTTGGCAATTTTATAGTGAGATCATGTTTTGCGTGCCCGCCTCCTGCCTTCTCATCCAGGCAGGAGATCAGGCTGCTCTCTTGCTGGGGCCTCACCTCCAACCTGGATGGGCTGACCTAGTTCCCGCATCTCTGGCACCAAAGGCGAGGATCTGAAGATGGTGATGTGCTGGCCGCGCCCATCCAGGCAGATGACGGGACGCTGACGGGGCTGGTGTAGGCAGTGAGGTCGCCGCCGGCCTCTCCGGAGGCCCCGGACATTCCGTGCTCCTCGCTGAGCCTCCCTGAGGGCAGGGGATGCCCATCTTCCCCGTGCAGCGCTGACGCCTCGGCACTCCACGCCTGCTTCTCTAGAGCTCTGTGCATATGCACCCGGTGCTTGCACTCCTGCTTCTTCTTTTAACCTTCTCGGCAACGCGGCGATGCAGGATTATTACTGCTGCTTCCTCACAGATAAGGACCAGAACTCAGAGAGGCTCATGAGTGCCCCAGACCTCACAGCTGGACCGGCCGGGCCGAGCTGGGCTCACTGAGATCTCGCGGCACCAGCTGCGCCCTCGGGAATCTCCCGGGGGAAGCCGAGGGGCCCCAGCTCGCTGCTCTCCTAGAACTGGCACCGCCTGCAGCCCCAGGGCAGGGGGCCCAGAGACCCCGAGCCCAAGCTCTCCCTCCACCGCCTCACACTGCACGGGAGGCCGGCGCTCGGGACCCGAGAGAGCCGGCGGGGTCAGCAAGGAAGGAGGTGCTGATGAGAGGGAGCCGCGGGGCACGGCTGCCCCTCCCCACCTGAGGACCACACCCATGGAACCTCTTCGGTGGGACAGAGTGTTTGAAGCAGAGTGGCTGTTGAAGGGTTTGTTAGATTTGTTTTTCTTTTCCAGACAGAAATAAAAGAAAGTTTAAGAAAATATTAGGACATTGGCCCAGGAGTCCCATGTAAAACCGAGGTAGGCGTCTCGGGGCGGAACCGTCCTCTTTGGGTACCGGAGGCTGGCTGTGCGGGCAGGAGGGGGTGGCGGGAGCCTTCCCTGGAGAAAAGGAGGTCTGCCTGCACCGCAGCTGCCCGAGGCCCCGTGACCGGCCGCGAGGCGAGTGCGTGTGGCCGGGTGCCCGTCAGCTGGGTGCCGGGGCTCATAAAGAAGGGGTGCATGGGGCCCACCCCGGGCGTTTAGACCAGGGTCAGGAGCTGTGGAGGAGGGATGTGGTCACTCCGACAGCCCACGGGGTTCATAAAGGGGGGTCGGTCCAGCCACCTTGAGGCTGCACTGGCCACCTTGTCACGGAGGGACGAAGGCCGGGCAGCTTACGAGGAGGTGGTCAGGGGGCAAGGAGGGGTGAGGAAGGGGAAAGACGGAAGAGAAAGGGAGCAGAGGTGGGGGCCGGACCCCAAGGATGGGGGAGGAAGGGCAGGTGCCCTGAAGGTTGGGCAAAGCAGAGAAGGAATCCCAGGGCCACCAGGGGATAAAAAGGCAGAGAAAGGAGCTGGAAACCAGGGGGGCTGGGGGACCGTGAGCCCCGCCCCGCCTCCCAGGCTTGTGGCCCCGCGGGCCTGCTTCCCCCGCCCCCCTGTCCTCCCCTCCCCTCCCTCTCCCCGGGGTGGGGGGGGCCGGGGTGCAGCATCTCAGGCCCTCCGCCCTCAACTGCGGCTCCCCACATCTTTCTGGATCTCTCTGTTCATTCACCGGCCGCGGCCAAGGACCAGAATCCCAAGCCCAGCTGTTGGTCCAGCGCTGCAGGTGCTGGTGGAGCAAGTCCAGGCCCGAAGCCACAGTTCCTTCGCTTCTGAACCTCCCACACGAGTCGCAAGGGGGGGTGCAATAGGGCAGGTGTAGAAGGATTGTCAATCACCAGAGGGTCAGATGCTTGGAGCCTACGTTAATTTCTAGGACTGAACTCCCCCAATCCCTTGCACGGGAACCTGTCCCCGAGGTGGGGGGCTTCGTGTCCCCTGACCGCTCTGTCCCGCTGGCCCTCGCCGTGCAGCACAGGCCTCACACCGGACGAGGCACCGAGAGGACAGGCAGCCTCGCCAACACGTACCAGGCAGTTCATCCAGGCCGGGGTCGGAGACAGGGACGCAGACTTACAGGGTGAGGAGTTTTATTCTTTATTCCTGAAGCAGATCCAGGCTGTTAGCACTGAGAATAATCTAGGTGGATTTTTAAGGAGCCGCTGAATATGTATGACGGAGAGAATCTAAACACGGGAGAAGCAGCAGAGACGCGAGAAGAAACCGGATGGATGGAGGCCGAGGGGAGGAAGGCTGGGGCTGCGGCACAGATGGACGCGGCTGGACAGGGAGGGGAGAGGCAGGAAGAAGGGGGCTCGGGAGGAAGGAAGGGGAAGAGGAACAGAGGCCAAGGGGTGGGCCAGGAGCCGGCGAAGCAGGGCAGACAGAGCGGCACGCGGCAAGGCCTGGCCGCCAAGCCCCGCGGCTTCCGAGGGAAGCAGATGCTCCCAGGCGGCGTGCGGGGGATCCTTGTTGACTCGGGCCCAGCGCAGCCGGAGGAGCGACCCAGTCCCTGCCCTGCGGGGTTCCGTTTCCCCCTCTCCACCCTCCTTCAGGCTCCGCCAGCCCCTCGCGGGTCCCGGTGGAGCCAGAAGCCACCGCATCTCACCCGGCAGGCGCACTCTGGGGGTGAGTGTGTGCAGCGCGTGCGCGGGTGTGCGAGCAGGCGGGACGCCAGGGGCGGGGCAGTGGCTCGGGGGTGAGGAGCCGGGGCGGGACGGACCCGCTGGCCGGGGGGAGGCCATCCCATCCCCTCGTGCCCACCGGGAGCACCCTGCAGCTTCTCGCTGCCACCGATTTCCCTTTCACCCAGACCACCAGACGGCCACGGCCCCGCTCGGCAGGAGGGGCTGGGGTCCACCCCGGGCTCTGGGTCAGAAGGACCTTGGGACTTCCCTGGCCTCGTTCTCTCCTGCTGCTATACTCACGGTCACTTTCCTAGCCCTGCTTCATTCGGGACGAGGGCAGTATCTACACGGTGTCCCCCCCGCACCCCGGCCCCTCCGCAGCCCGGCAAAGCCCTGGACGGGAAGGGCGCTCAGGATGACCGGGGAAGGCGGGGTTCCCGCCGGCCCCAGCCCCCTCCCCAGTCCAGGCCCCTCCCATGCCACCCTCCACCGCCCACCTCAACTTCCCTTCCCAAGGGCAGCCTGAGCACTGCAGGGACACCGACGGCCCTCACTGCCCCTCCACCCGAGGTCAAGGGCTCCCTCGGTGGCCCAGGGGGGAGAGCCAGGCCCCGGGAGGGAAGTGGCGGAGGAGGACGGCGGGGCAGGGGGGCACCCGCGGGAAAGACAGGTACCAGGGAGCCAGATGGGCCTGGCGGGAACAGAAGTTCAGTGGGAAGAGACGGATAAACAGCAGACACCAAGCAAGCAGCCTAGCATATGCTCCGCAAGCAGGCGCCACCAGCACCCGTTGGGCTGCGGAGGTGCGGCCCCACTGCAGGGGGATGGTGGATTTGCTGCGGCTGTGACCGTCGCCTGGCAGGAACCGGGGGTCGAGTCCCCCTCCGTGGAGCCTCAGAACCACGGAGCAGCCTGTGTGGGCTGGGTGGGGAGGAACGCCCGGCCGCCTGGCCCAGGGATGGATGGTCACTGGTGGAAGAACCGAGCCCCAGACTTGGACGTCTGAATATCCAGGTGCCGGCTCCAGGACCCCAAGGCGGTGACCCAGGGGCCCGAGCAGGATTCAGGAGATGAGCAGAGCAGCAGGCCTGGCCTACCCAGGAAGTCCTGGGGCCCCGCGGTGCCAGCTTCCAGATAGCAGCCCAAGCAGGCCGGAGCCCTCACTCGGGTGATGTCATCCCTTTGAGCTGCGGGAGGGAAGGGGTGGAGCCAGGCTGGAGCTCTGCGGACTTCACAGGCTCCACCCCCAGACCAGCTCGGCTCCAGGCCCTGTCTGCCCAGCTCCAGCCAGGCCTCCAGGCCAGCCTGCCTTCGGGAAACTGCAGAGCCAGAGGAGGGAGAAGGGAGGAGGGTCTCCGCACGCTCACCCCTGCAGAAGGCTTGCCTGGGGCCCTCGTCCACCCCATCCCCGTCCACCTAGGGGAGCCCCAAGCTTCCAAGGCCCTGAGCCTGCTGGCAGGAGGCCCTTTTCCTGGTATCCCAGCTTCAGCCTCCCTCTCCCCCCAGAAAGTCCAGAAATGTTCGTCTGCTCTGCAAAGTACCAGGTGTCCCAGTGGAATGTCTTCTCTAAATAGTGCTGCCGGAGGACTACCAGGGAGACAGGCCCTATCCTGGGCTCATTAGCGCTGAGCTAAAGGAATAAAAGCTCTGAGCTGAATCTGAGACTGTTCTGAGCCCCAAAGCCAGACAGCCCTCCTACAGAATGGCCCCATCACCTCTCACATGCTTCTGTGGACAAAAGCCAGCTAGAGGCCAGCTGCTGGCCTCCTTCCATAGCTGGCCCTGGCCCCAGCGTGCTGCCCGCCCTCCTTGTGCTACCCCGGCCTGTACCAGCCACCAGGGCACAGCTCACTGAGGACTCAGCCTCGGCAAAACCTGGCCTTCCCACGCCCGGCTCAGGGTGCTGGTGGGGGCTGCCTCGGGGCAGTGGAGCCAGGGTAGCGCAGATTCAAGAGCAGCCCATCTGCACCACAGGGCCTCCCGTTCTGGCAGCCGCTTGGCACGGCTCCGGGGCCCAGGAGCAGAGAGGAGCTCTCCCAGGCACAAGCCCACGGGAGCCTGGGAGCCAGGCCCACGTGAGCCCACACGCCCAGGGCAGATGCTGGACCCCGTGCCGGCGCTCCTGGCTCTTCCTAAGCCCTTGGCTCTGTAGCCAGGACGTGTCTGAGGCAGACGAGAGGGAAGATGAGGGTGAAACCAGCAGGAAGGAAGGGTGACGGGGAGTGAAATTTCTGCTTTGGTTCACTGAGCCCTGGACCAGGAACCCTGGCAAGAGCAGCTCCGGGACCCACTCACACCGGGAAAATGCTGCCCCTACCTTTGCTGGCTCTCGGACTGGACATCACACATGGGACCAATGGCCCTAATAGCCCATGTGTCATGCGTGTTACACTTCCCAGGCCGCTTCCTTATATATCAGGGTTGGTTCCCATAACATTGCCATGATGGAGATAAAGCGATGGGATTTTCATTTACTCTATGGATGAGGAAAGTGAGGCTGGATTTGAGTATCTGTTTATTGATGGCCTCGCAAGGCAAGTGAGGTTATGCAAGGATAAATGAGCCAAGGAACTTATTACGAGCCGGGCTGAGCAGACAGCGCAGGCTCCTAGCCTCCTTCCCCCGTGACCTTGCTGCCCATATACTCAGCTCTGAGGGAAGAGACGCGGCTGTGAACACGTGTCCACCCAGGGATGCTGCTTGAGGGAGGAGGGGGTGCGTGACGGGGTGGGGGCTGTCGCCCTGCACGGGGCCTGGGACAGAGGGGCCCGGGGCGTGTGAGCACGCCCTGCACGGCACGTTTTCAAGGTGAGCGGGGAAAGGCACGGGAGCGTGCTGGAGGTCACCGCGCAGCGCGCATGTCGGCCGCCGAGCCGTGACAAAGGCGGGACGGGACGATGCCCAGGGAAGGGCAGGACGTCCTCCTGCGGGGACGTGAGCAGGGTCTGCGTGTGTGTGTCTGGGTGACGGTAAGAAGGAAGTTCTGCGGACGGGTTCGCGCACGTGTCCACGATCGCGGCCTTTGCGTCAGGTGTGCGCACTTGTGCCTGTGCGTGGGCGCCGGTGAGCAAGTGTGTAAAGAAAACTAACACACCAGGGCCAGACGCTTCCTGGTGCTGCTGCTCAGACGCTGAGTCAGGCGCCTCTGCTCTCCTCTCCCAGGGGCCTCAGGGGGCCTTCCTCCCCGGACAAAAAGGTGAGTGAGCCTGGCCCCCCCCTGCAGCAGCACCTCCCCTCGCCGCCCTCCACATCTGCAGTCTACAGAGGACCTGAGTGGTCAGTTAGAGACATTTAAATTCCAGGAGTGCTGAGGAGGCCCAGGAAGAGGGAGGAAAAGGCGGCACGGATTCCGAAGGAGGGACTGGAGTTTGCAGATCTTTATCACTCGGCACCTGGAGCCCCTGAGTCCTGTTGAAGCCACGCTGGGCCAGAAGCGCAAAGGCCAGGCGGTGCCAGGACCTGCCGCTTTCCACGCCCAGAGCCGCAGCCCAAAGGGCCTGGAGCAGAGGGGCTGCATCTCCCCCGCCCACCCCGTCCGCTCCCAGAAGGTGCCCCAGGCTGAGGACGCAGGGCACACCCTGTGCAGGGCACCCAGCTGCCCAGGAAGCCGACCCTGTCGCCACTGAGAAGCCCACCTACCTCCATCTCCAGGTGACTGGGCTGCACTGATCTGTGAGGCTGTTACCTCTGTCAGAGCAGGCGACCTCGGCCTCAGGCCCAAAGCAGGTGGGGGGCGGGGGGGGGGGCGCTAAACCCTAATTCCAGCAGCAGGGCGGGGGTGGGTGGCGTGTGACTGGTGAAGGAGGCGGGCCTGCAGGGCCCGGGGGGCCGGGAGCACAGCGTGGGTGGACCAGCTGCTGGAGACTCCTCCCCAGCACTCGGGTCTGGGCGCAGGTCCCAGCCCCACTGAGGTGTCAGCACGTGGAGGCTCGTCTCCCCGTCCCCTCAGTGGAGGACACACACCTGTAGGGACCACGGCAGAGATTCTGGGCACATCTGTGCTGGGAGGAACCTCAGCTCTACTTCGGTGTCCAGCCCCCTCATTCCACAGATGAGAAAGCTGAGACCCCCAAAGCGGGGGCCGGGGGGGCTTGGCCAAGGTCACAGAGCTTGTTAGGCCACACCAAGATTTTAATGTGTTAGGATGTTTGCAGATGGGTTTTCTATAGTTTGGTAGGACTTAGAAATGTTTCCATAGCCTGGACTGTCTGGGCCCTAATCTGCACTGTGATTAAAATTCAGCCGCACACCTCTTGCTGGGAAACGCAGTGATGGAGCCCTCAGCACAGGCCAGGCAGCTGCTTCCTGCTCTTCAAACAGGGCCTCTAAGCACAAGGCCCTTGCGTCAGCTTCCCGGGCTTGTGAGCCCTTCCAAGCCTAGGCAGACTTCTGAATGTCTGTGCTCTGAACATTTTTCTGGAGAGAAGCTTACAGCCTTAATTGATTTACAAAGAGATGCAGGATGTGAAAGGTTGAGAAGTGTTGCCTGAAAGCATCAGGAATCCAGACTCCAGAGAAATCAGACCTTCGCAACCAGTTGCTAAGCGCCTTTGCGGCATTTACAGACCTAAAAGCGTTGGGCTCCTGTTCCCCGGGTTTATGCGTGTATGTTTTTCAATATGAAAGAGCTTCTAAGCTCTAGGATGTAAGTTCCTCAAGGGTAAGTTTCTGGCCCACTTATTCACTCTCTAAGCCATCCTTAGAGCCTGGGTCAGGGCCTGGGGCAGATGAAATTGTGATTAATGTATTGATCTAGGCACTTCTCTTCCATGCCCACCACTACCTGGTCTGCAGTGATGACAAGAATCACAGTCACACGGAGGCAGTGACTCAAGAATCGCGAGAATTATTTTATGATTCAATGCCGATTTGTCAGCGCCCTTGTCATCTCCTGTGAAAGCCTGATCACCTTGGGGAGAGCAAGGCAAACCCAGACCTCCTGACGCATCTCGGGAGGCGTTCCGCCTCTGCCCGAGACCCTTTGGTGGGGTAGGGGGGGAGGTTGCTCGTGCAGACAGGAGGGCAGAGCTTCCAGAAGCAGGGCAGCTGTGCCTGGCATGTCTCCGAGCCTGGACCTGGGGAGTCTGAGTCCTCAGCTGCAAAGAGAGAAGAATTCTGAGTCCACCGAGGACCAGTGTGCCTGGCTTCAGGACACAGGCCGCAACCCCCAGCCTCTCCACCTTGCCTCTGCCCCTACTTTCCTGTCCCACTTTGCAGCCTCGGCAGCCAGCCACTAAGCCCCCCGGGGATTAAGACACTGGGGGAGGGGGCCGGAGGGCAGCTCATCTGGGGGCGGGGCCACCTCCCCAGGAGGGAGGACAAGGAGCTGGGGTCCCAGGCCCCCTGGACCGGCCCTCCCCTCCTTTCTCAGGCTTGCCCGGGGGCTGGACCCTCCTTTGGAGAGCGGAGCTCTATGCAGTGGCTGCACAGCTGCTGCTTCTGTCTGGGGCTAAAAATAGCCTCCTCTCTGCCCTGGTCCAGCTCAGGCTGGGCCAGGGCTGAGAGGGGGACTCACGGGCAGGAGGGGACACAGGAGGGCAACACGCAAGTGCTGCCGGAACGGGCACAGCCTAGGGGACACAGGGGACCCCCCGGGGGGGACAGAGACCCCCCGGGGGCGACGGGGAACCCCCCTGGCCCCACGGGAGACCCCCTGTGGGAGACAGGAGACTCAGGTCCTGCATATTGACACTGACGCCCCAGAAACTCCCGCAGGGAAGGGATGGGGTTCCTTGGGGCAGTGCTTCTGAGGGGAAGGAACCGTGCAAAGACTCAGCCAGCTGACCTGGCCCTCATGAGGTACTTGCCAGGTGCCTGCTTTCACTGTGTGAAGCACCACAGACATAAAAGGACCCTATGATGTAGGTGGTGGTATTATTATTCGCTTTTGACAGTTGAAGAAACAAAGGCCCAGAGACACGAACTCGCCGAAGCCACAGAGCCATCAGGTGGAGGCCGCAGCCCGAATGCAGAGCCCACCCCAAGCACGGCGAGGCCCAGCTGGCCTGGGTACAACCGTCTGGGAAGAGGACACAGGGTCCCAGAGCTGCCCCGAGGAGACGGGCGTGGTGGCCCCAGCACCACCCTCCAAAGGGCTCCTCGTAATCCTGGACACAGGACACGTCCCAAGGCCCAGAGCCACTGCCTCAGATTTGCTCCGAATTTTCAGGTAGATCCTCTCTGGCCACCACATCCCCGTTTCCTGAAAAGGCCCAGGGACATGATGTCCAGCTAAGTCCCGGTGAGTAGGGACCCCAGAGGCTCAGGGGGACGGCAGGTCACCAGAGGCTCGTGTGCTCCTGGGAGCAGGTGGGAGGGGCCGCTCGGGACCTGAGCTCTTTAAACGCCTGGAATGAAGCTGACTTGGGCTTCACACACAGGGGTGGCGGTGGAGAGAGGACGGAGGGAAGGAGGTGAGGGAAAGAGAGAGAGAAAAGGAAGGCGAGGAGGAGGGGGAAGAGGGGAGAGAAAGAATGACAGAGGCAGCGGGGTCCAGAAGACAGGCTGCCGTCCAGGCTGCCGTCTGCACCAGAGGAGCCTGGAGGAGTCCAGGAGGGCAGGGCTGGTCCTGCCCAGCTGATGACAAGAGCTGTGCAGAGACACCGCTCAGTGTCTGCAGGAGGCTGGGGAAGGTAGGGAGGGGCCGCGGTGGCCCAGGATCGCAGGGAGCCCTGTCTCTGCTAGGATGCCTCTGCTGGCCTCGCCTTGTGGAAGGCCAGCCATGCCACCGATGCAATTCCCGGAGCATGCTCACCGATCCTGCCTGGCCCAGAGGGCCTGGCGGGGGGCGGGGGCCTGCCTGCCCACTCCAGCCTCGGATGCTCCCGCCTGACCACCCTCTCCTGCGGGTGCCCCGCTGCAGGGGGGACCGGGAAATGCAGGGGAGTCAAAGAAGCTGAGCGCAGGGGGCGAGGGGCAGGGGACACGGTGGGGACTTTGCCTGTCAAGCTCCCCAAAGCCCACAGGACCCCCCTTGGAGGGCAGTTTTACCTCTGAGGACAGAGTGTGAGACCGAGGGTCTGTGCAAGGACTTGTGCATGACTCGGAGGCAGGATCGTGTACATGTGTGTGCGTGTGTGCTCAGTCTGGAAAACTGGTGACTCACTGAAAAAGGGAGCTTTCTGACCCAAAGAGCTTATTTTCAGCTATTTTTATCTCCTTTTGTATCTTGGCCCTTTTTCCCCTTGTCTTTTTCGGAAGTGGAGGAATTTGGGGGCAGTGAAAGCTGTGTGTACGCATGTGAGGCAAAGTCTGGGCTGAGAGGGGACCCCTGGGGGTGCAGGGACGGTGCACACAGGGGTCTGCGGGTGCACACTGGTCCCCTGCTCTGGTGCGTGCACGTGTGGGCGTACAAGCAAGGTCCCTTCCCTTACCCCACCTGCAGGAACGCTCTGACGGGGCTGGGCTTTATCTCTGCGTTTTCCTGTTGACCTCTGCCCCCTCCCAGGCCACAGCCCCTCACACCCACCCACGTGGGTGCCCTCATCTGAATATGTGGACACAGACACAGTCCTGGGCCCCTGTCTCGGGGGTGGCCCTGGACCCTGAATTTTCTCTATTCTCTGCCCCACCATCCTCACCCCCAAAACACTGACATCTTCTCAGGAAGGCCTTTCTCTGCTCCGATTGTCACTAGGAAACAAGAACTGGGCTTCTCTGGAGACTCACCCATCCCTCCCACCCACACACACACCCGCCTTGGCCCTGAGAGCCAGCAGTGGTCCAGCTAGCTGGGGCCAGCTTGTGCAGGGGTTTGGGTGCCTGGCCGCTGCTCAGAGAGGCTGCTCAGAAAGAGGGATAGGAGGAGGGGAGGTGTTCTCTGATTTCTCCGCCTCGGGACCTGCCCCTGCAGAGGCCAGAGCGGCCTCCTCTCCCCGCCGCCCCACAGGGACAGTGCAGGGTGCAGATTGCATCCTTCAGGGATCTAGAAGGCCTGCGTGTCCCTTACCCAGGGTCTATGTTGACGTGACCATATATGAGCACGTGTCCTGGTGTCACAAGGCACACGTGCACACGTGCAGATTCTGCACAGCGTGTGACAGACACTCTCGGTGTCACTGCGCGTGGGTGGGACCACCTCCGCTGGGGTTCTTGCAGGTGTGTGCCCACTATGTGTATGTGTGGGCAGACAAACCGGACACATGGCGGTGCCCTGCGCTGCTCCCTGAGGAGCAGAGGGAGAGGAGGACGCTCCGGAAGGCCTTCACCGGAAGCCGCTCTGGTCTCTGCAGGGGCGGGATGGAGGGGGGGACAGATGGCCAGCCCCTCCGAGGGCCGATGCCCAGTGTCCATTGCACACCAGGAGCTACAGAGCCTCTGGGCGTCCTGAGCTCCGCTAGGCCCCGCTGAGCCTGGCTATAGTTCACACCCGGCTCAAAGGCCCCGGCCCGGCCCACGGAGGGGCCCGAACCCAGCCCATGTGCCTGGAGCGGGCATGTGTCCGGTCTGTCCGCCCAGAGGCTCTGTAGCTCCTGGTGTGCAATGGACACTGGGCATCGGCCCTCGGAGGGGCTGACCGTCTGTGCCCACGCTCCATCCCGCTCCACAGGCATCTGGGGAGCGCGCACCCCTTCACTGCAACGGAGAGCAAAGCGGAGCCCCGGACCATCACAGCCCTGTGCGGTCACCCGATGCCAAGGCTGTGTCCCAGGCTGCATCGCCCCGGGGCGGGGGTGGGTCCCTGCCCCTTCCTGCAGAGGAGAGGGCAGAGGGTCTGCCTGGGCCTGAGTGCTGCGGAGACCTCCCTGGGAAGGTGTGGGCTCGGGGAGGGCAGACGGTGCCTGGGCCTGGGGCGGGGGTGGGGAGAGGCTGGGTGGGGAAGGGGGAGGGGGAGGGGTGGGTGGAGGCAGGCCCCGCCCACAGGCGGTCCCGTTTCAGATCCTGCCTTGACTCTGGCTCAGCAGCCTGCCTCAAGAAGAGGTATTGAATTATAATCCTCTCTTGTCACCCTACATGGAAGGGGAAATCTTTGGCTTTCTTGAGAGATCTGAATCCCTTCCAAGGGGTGCCTTCCAAGCATCTACAGAATGGGGATCCTGCTAGGGCTCCCCCACGGGGAGGTTCTGAAGATTCGTTCAGGGGAAGGGTGAGATACGCACTAACTTATCAGTCATTACTATGGGCCTGATCTGTGAGCAAAGACGGTGGCTCTCAATCGATGGTGTCCCAGAGGACATTTTGCAGTGTCTGGACACGTGCTGGCTGGTGAAAGCTGCTGGGCTGGGGGAACTGGCCTCTAGCTGACAGAGACCAGGGGTGCTGCCAACGTCCTGCCGGGCACAGGATGCCCCGACAGTGGAGCGCGCAACCCGAGAGGCAAACAGTGCGGAGGCTGTGGGAACCAGGGCCGGGGGCTCGCCTTCCTCCCGACGGCGGCGCGCTGATGCCGAGCTGAAGCAGAGAGTGACACGAGGAGATCTAGGTTCTAGAGAGGAACGGCCAGCGAAGCTGTGACTTGACTACAGAGCTCAATTAGGGGCCCTGCAGGCCTGCAGATCAGCAAGGTGCCATGAGAGGGGCCCAGGGTGGCAGGGGGACCAGGAGGGGGGTACCCGGAGAACTGGCCGGGGCCGGGGTGGGAGGACGGTGGGGCCGGGGCTGTGCTGAGGCTTCTAGCTTGTGGGACCGGGCAGGGAAAGACTGTCTGGCCTCCAGGAGTTGGGGCGAAAGCACCTCCAGCAACCTGGACGTCAGCCGTGTCCCCTCCACTGCCCCCACCCTTCCCCCAGGACACAGGACCCCCTTCAGGAGACCCTGCCGCATGCCCTCGGGGCCCCGAGAGACGGGCGTCGGCTCTCGTCCTCCTCTCCTTTGGATGGGTGGAGACAGAGGCCCCTCCGCAGACCAGCCGCACACAGAAGAGGACACTCCGGCCCCGAGGCCAGCACCCTCTGCAGCTTCCCAGGGACCGGAGCTGCTGGGGGCAAAGGGGAGGATGTGGAGCCGGGTGGGCTTGACCAGCACGCAGACTGAGCCTCCTTTAGTCCCGGTTCCCCTGCCCCTTCGCACGGGTTCTGAAGACAAGTCACAGGACGTGGGGAGAAAGCCCAGGCGGCCACGCCATCAGCAGGTGAACAGGTGGAGGCCTGACCTGACGCCGGAGCGGTTTGAGACATCAGCTCACGGGGAGGGCAGAGGACAGCGCGGCCCCGGCCTGGTCCAAGGAGCACCGGCTGAGGACTAGACCCGAGCTCCGGCCCGCACTGTGCGGCCCCAAGCGGCTTCCTCACCCGTGCAGGTGACCTCCGACTGTGTGGGTTCAGGATGGCGGTAGCACTTCCGCCTGCAGCACCGGGTCGACCAGGACTCAGGGGCTGGGGTAAATTTGTGACACCTGTGGGGGATGCCAGAGGATGCTAGTCAATACGTCGCTACTTCTCTACCGTCCTGATTAAGAGCAACGGACAGGGCTCATTCGCGAGGGCTCTTCCCGCCCGCAAACTCTAAACTCATTCTATGATTTCGACGTTAAATTTCCAGGCACTGGCTGGAAACACAGTAAGTCGGAGGAGGAAGGGATTGAGTGGGTTAGAACCCTCAGCGGGGGCTTTGGGAAGGAGGCGGCGCTGCAAGAAGCCGTGCGGCTGCCTAGTGCGTTCTCTGTACCGGAGGTGGTAGGACGTTTATGGGCAAGAAAAGGGGGCTGAGCAGGGGCTGTTCCCAGCGCAGGAGGAGGAGGCCGGCGCCACGGGAACACGCAGTCCCCATCTGGGACAAACAGGATCACATGTGTGAGGTCGGTGGCGCGTGAAAACCAGAGCCAACTCCGTGGGGAGCCAAGGGGCCAGATGTCTCCGCGCACGCCTGCCTCGCCCAGGCCCCCAGGTGAGTCCCGTCAGCAGCCTCCCCTTGAGAAGGGGACACAGGTCAGGGCCGGGGGTGACTGGCTCGGGGAGAGCCTGGGGGTCCGCCAGGCTCGGGTTCCCATGTGCAGGCGTGACCTCTGCTCTGTGGCTCCCTCCTCTTCAGAGCAGCGGAGAGTCTCTGAGGTCTGGAAGGAGGGCAGGGACAGCTGCATCCCAGGAAGGAGGACCTGCCCGAGGAAGTGCACTGCCCGGCAGAGCCCAGCCAGGGACGCCCGCGTGGGCGCTGACCACAGTGAGGGCCTCAGGCTTGGGTCTGGGCTCCTGGCCGCTTTCCCCAGGCCCTACCTAACCAGCTCGATTATGTCCTCAAACTGCAGATAAGGCACGAGGGCCTGCAATTCCAGGGCCGGTGAGGGTGAAACAGATCCTGCCCCCGGCCCCACCACAGCCCCAAATGAAATGAGAGCTCACTTCAGAAATCCTGGCTCGGCTTGGCCCCCGCCCAGGGCCGCAGCTCCCTCCCCTGCTCTGTCACCCGCCCCCGCCCCCCGCACCAGCCCTGCTGGTCTTCTGTCCTTTCTCCCTCTCATCTGCCTCTCCGGTTCCTGCCTTCCCTCCCAGGTCCCCCCAGCTTCTGCTCCATGGGACCCGGGAAGGTCTGCTCTGCTTCTCCTGCCGCCAGGTGCCCAGGCAGAGGGAACGCTGGTGTCCTCTCCTCTGATTCTCGTCCGCACCCACCTGGGCCATCCGGGCCCGGCTCACCGCCTGCCTCCCTCCCTGCTGTCGGGGCTCAGGGCCACCCGGGCCCCTATGCAACGTCCTCGCATTGAGGGAGGGGCAGAGGGTCGCGATGGGAGTGGGGCTCCCGCTGCTCCGCCTGCGCCCCCCACCCCCGCTCTCCTTCTCGTCTACAACACGTTCCCTGCCAGGCCGCGGGGCCCGCGGGGCCACCCTCACCGCCGGGGAGTCCATCCTCAGCTCCCAGCCTGTGTCACTCCCTCTCGTTCTGGGGAGTAGCCGGCAGGATGCTGCAGTGGTGTCGCCCCCCAAAACACACGTCCTTACCTTCCCCACTTTTCCAGAGCTTCCAGTCCCAGCCCCCTGAACTTGAGGCAGAAGCAAAAGCGCTTTCCTTCCAGCAAGTCGTAAAGGGCAGCCATGCTAGGCGTCCCCTGGGGCCTCCGGCTGCCTCGTAGAAGCCTGTGGAAGCCCCTCAACTCTCCCCGGACTCCCGAGCCCTGCTGTCGCCCGGGGCCCCAGGGCCTGCGCCCCTTGGCCAAGCCTCTCCCCAGTCTGTCTACAAAATCACTCTGGGCCTTATCTGGGCTCCCTGACAGGACCATGTTGTGACAGGCAAATGGGCTCTGGTGTCAGAGACAGGAAGCCCAAAGCTGCATCTCCGTCTGTCTGGAGAGTGAGGTGATAAGAGAGCAGAGAGAGGGCGGTCCTGCAGCAGCCGGGCCCTGGGAGCCGGCCCTCACCTCACCTGCTGCTGGGCTGGGGCGGATGCAGGAGTCACAGGGCGCTGTGGGCGCCCTATCTTCCCATGACCCCCGCCTGGGGCTGGACGGACAGGAGGGAAAGGAAGGCATCCCCTCGGGGCCTGTGAGGATGACCCAAACCCCTTTCCAGTGCGGACGAACGTCAAAGTGCTGCTTCTGAAGGGGGCCGCCACCTGGCTGGGCAGGTAGGAGGGGCTGGAGAAGGCAGGTCCCGCTGGGGGTGCAGCAGCCATCCTGGCCCATCAGGTCCTGTCGTCTTTAGAACAGAGGCCCCGTTACATAAGCTCCAGCTGACTTGGTAGAAGCTGTGACTAAGAAAACTTTCCAAAGACAGTTGGTGGCCCTCCACCCCCTCTGAGTGGTGAGAACCCTCCCATGGAGAGGGGGGCAGAGATTAGGCCTCCAAGGCCCTGACTCACCACACACACAAACACTCCCCAACACTCTCCCAAAACGGTTCCCGCCCACCCGTCCGCCCTCCTACCCGGGCTGGTGACAAAAAGAACACCCCAGAGATCTTGCCAAGTTCTGGGCCAGGCTGAGCCCAGGGAACACGAAATTCCCCGTGGAGTGGGAGGCCAGGTCCCCACAGAAGCAAACAACGCCCGTTCAGGGGACCACAACGTCTAGCAGCCCACCAAGAGCCCCATGTGGCTTCTCAAATAGCCGGGGCTACTCCCCCTCAAAGAAGAGCTCCCGGCTCTGCGAGCATAAATAGTAGCTTGTAAAGGGGTCTTTTTTTTTTTTTTTGGTGGTACGCGGGCCTCTCACTGCTGTGGCCTCTCCCTCTGCGGAGCACAGGCTCCAGACGCGCAGGCTCAGCGGCCATGGCTCACAGGCCCAGCCGCTCCGCGGTATGTGGGATCCTCCCAGACAGGGGCACGAACCCGCGTCCCCTGCATCCGCAGGCGGATTCTCAACCACTGCGCCACAAGGGAAGCCCTGTAAAGGGGTCTTAAAGCCCACCCTCAGCCCGTCCGCAGCCTCCCCATTTCCAGGCACCTACCCATCCACGCACGTATCCATCCATTCCATCCCCAGACAGTTACTGAGCTCCCACCATGTGTCATGAACAGTCCAGGCAATGGTGACCCAAAGACTAGCCTTTCCTCAAGGAGCTAATCGCCGTGTAGGTGAGAAAGGCAAGGAGGCAGCTGCAGCCCAGTGCACTAAGTAGGGGACAGGAAGAGGGCTCGTTCTAGAAGCAGCAGGAGTGGGGTGGGGTGGGAGGTGCACGGAGACTTACTGGGAGAAATGAGACCTAAGCTGAGATACGAAAGAGAAGGACACTCCCCTTTATTCACTAAGGGGTCTGCTCAGCACGCAGCGTGGCCAGAGCAGTGCCGGGCAGGCTCCACAAAGACGGGCTAGGATGGTATCCACTGGTGGAGCTGGCCACCTGGCGAGGGTGTAAGATAGAGGCCCAGACGACCGGGATGCACTGTGAAGCATCACCCAAGGGAAGGGTCCATGAGTGCCCGGGTGGGTCCAGGAGAGGACGAGGGGATGGATATGCATTTGGGAAGCTCAGGAGAAGCTCCAGGGAAGGAGTGGAATTTGGGTTCACTGTGGGGATGGACGGAATTTAGAGGCACAGATGGGAGGGGGCACCCCAAGCAAACGGAATGACACCAGCAGACTCTAAGAGCCAGCGATGTCTGTTTGGGAGGAGGAGAACAGACCGGTGTGGCTGCAGCACGAAAGAGGACGTGATGGTGGCTGCGGCTTGAACACAGACCGAGGCCTTACGACGGGTGGTTCTGAAATTTCAGGCGAGGCCCAGAGAGTCTAAGCAGTTTTCTCAAGGTCACAGAGTTAGCAGAGAAGCAGAGTTCACCTCCAGTGCTCCTTATGCCGGCCACGGATTCCCCTCCCGGGCTTGGGGCCCCTCCCTGTGGCCCATTCCCCTCTCCCCGCCCAGAGGGGTCTCGCCCTCACAGCTGGTAGACCCCAAGCTGCCACTGCAGGCTGCCCGGCTCCCAATCCTGCCTTTTTAGATGAACACGGAAATGCTCTTAAAGAGGGTAGAAAAGTCATCTCTCAGCCTGGGTTAGGGGCTCGCCCCGGCCCAGCCCAGACTGAAATACCTGGAATTTCCCTAGCTGGCCCCTCTCCTCTTCCTCAGCCCACCCAGGTCGCTGACCCGTGGGTTTCAGGGCTATAGCCCTTTCTGGTTCTGTGCCCCGTGCACGTCAGTCCACAGAAGTCCCTCTGAACAGTGGGCACAGAACAAACAAACAGCTCTGGGGTTGGAAGCGAGCGCGGCCTGCGTTAGGGCTGGGTCGGCGGGGAAGGAGCCGTGGTGGCAGGAGCGGCCGCCAGG
Source organism: Kogia breviceps (assembly GCF_026419965.1). Lineage (NCBI taxonomy): Eukaryota > Metazoa > Chordata > Mammalia > Artiodactyla > Physeteridae > Kogia > Kogia breviceps. The sequence continues at coordinate 120,546,029 of NC_081316.1, forward strand.
TGGCGCCATGCGCCTGGCGCCCGGCCAGCCCGCTGGGGGCCGACACCTGCTGTCTGCGCGGCCGGGCCACGGTGGGCTCTGCAGGGGGATCGGAGCGCGGGGGAGGCCCAGGCCGGGGCTGCTCTCCGCGCCCTCCTCTCCTTTGTCAGCCGTTGGGGACCACGCGGTTGGATCCTGCTCAGGTGGGAGGGCCAGCGTGGGGGGGGGGGAGCTGGAGGAGGGGTGTGTGTGTGTGTGTGTGTCCTTCGAGGTTTTTTTTTTTTTGGCTGCGTTGGGTCTTCGTTGCTGCGCGCGGGCTTTCTCTAGTTGCGGCGAGCGGGGGCTACTCTGCATTGCGGTGCGCGGGCTTCTCATTGCGGTGGCTTCTCTTGTTGTGGAGCACGGGTTCTAGGCGCGCAGGCTTCAGTAGTTGTGGCGCATGGGCTCAGTAGTTGTGGCGCACGGGCTTAGGTGCTCCGCGGCCTGTGGGATCTTCCCGGACCAGGGCTCGAGCCCGTGTCCCCTGCATTGGCGGGCGGATTCTTACCACTGAGCCACCAGGGAAACCCCTGTCCTTGGAGTTTGAGAGTGGCGGTGGGACAAGGTCAAAGATGCTTTTTTCTTAGCCTAACAAGCTTCTTGGAAACAAAGCCAGTTATTGGAGGGAAGCCAAACCCTGGATGTTTGCTGCTGCCCCAGAATCGGACATTTTAAGGGGTTTATCCGTGAGATAACGGTAAAAGGTAGTCAACTTCCGTTTGGATGCTTCTAAGAAGCTTCCTCTCTGTTTTTCATCCAAAACCCAACCTTCGCAAAGTCCACACAATCAAACACTTTTCCCACCTCAGTTCATTTCTGTGGTTAAATATGCATTTCTACAAATGTCATTTTACACACACACACACACACACACACACCCCAACAGCTTTCTGCAACACACAGCTCAGACACGCATCTGCGCACACGGGTTCCTCCCCACGCCAGCCCACGTCCCCCCCACTCCACCTCCCCACACTTCTCACACGGGGGCTCCACAGAGTCCGTGCATATTATCTCATAGGCACTGCTCCGTGCAGACAGGTAGATGCACACCCCTGTGCACACACACGCACGCACGCACACACACGCACGCACGCACGCACGCACCGAGACAGCAGACACAGGGCGATGCAGAGACAATAACAACCCCGCGCAGGGTGAGGCCTGATCACCGTTTGACCTTGGGTGGGAAGTTTGTTTCCCTCTCAGCACAGGCTGGCTCTGAGCTCAGCTTGAGGAGGTAGACGTGGAGGTGGAGGAGGAGAAACAGGACAGTCTGTCCTTGGCAGTGAGGAGAGGGAGCCCCCGCTTTGGAATCTTCTGTGAGGTCAGGGATGAGGGAGACGCGGCCGGCTCCGCAGGAGCCAGGAAGGGTTGCCTTTGAACTTGGCCTTCGCAGGTCAGCCAAGGGTCAGGGAGTTTGTTGATGCAAGGACAGAAGTCACAAGAGCGTGGGGCTGCGTGTGTTCAAAACAAGGGGGAACCTGCAGGAGGAGGGAAGGACCACACCACGGAGATGGGACCGGAAGCTGGGACGGTGGGGACCAAGGAGCCAGTCGGAGAAAAAAAAGGCCCCGACGCGGGAGAGGGGATGGAAGCTGAGAGGGGCCGGAGGAGGACCAGCCTGGGACTGGGGCGATGGGGGTGCGGCGGCGGGGAGCCCGGGGCGGCCGCTTGGCAGCTCAGCCGCTACTTAGGAGCACACGCGCCCCTCAATCCTGATTAACAGGAATTAGCGGCGTGCGTTTAATCCTCGCGCACTCCGTTAGCGCTCCCAGGCCTGCAGAGGGACCGGGCGGCCCTCCCCACCCGGACCCGGCCTCCCTGCATCCAGGGACGGGGCGTCCAGGCAGGGGGAGGAGGAGGAGGACGTGGTGGCTGGAAAACTTTCTCTACCGACCCGCACAGAACACCCATCCACCGTACGTGTGCCCTTTCCTTTTCCTTCTTCCCAAGTTCGTGTCCCTTGTTTCCCGTGGATCATCACAGCGCGGGAGACCACGCGATCCATCCCCGTGAAACAATTAGGGAAACAAACCCAGAGAGCTGGGAGAATTTACCCCAGGACTGCCTGCTCAGTGGGCGGCTCTGGGCATCCTTGCTTCCCGCCTGGCCCAGCCCGCGAAGATGGTGGCTGATTGGCTCCTGGAGGAAGGAAAAGAGGAGATGGGGTGGGGGGAGGGGGGGAGGCGGGGGAGGTGACGGAGGCGGGGCGAGGGGGAGGGGAGGAAAGAAAAGAGCTGGAGAGACTTGAACTTGCGAAGGTGGCTGGGTCAGAGCCAGCAGGCCCTGAGCCCAGACCCAGTGCTTTGTGACTGAGGACCCCGGCCTCCGTCCGGGTAGCGTGAGAAGCAGACCCAAGGTGATGAGGATTTGTGTGGAAGACAGTGCCCCCCCCCGGGGGGGGGAAACAGTCAGAGGGTGGGGAGTGGGTCAGGGAGGGGAGAGAAAGGGTGCGTTTCAGGCAAAGCCTCAGCCCCAGCGCATCCTTAGGGGAGCCTGGAGGGAAAGCCAGGGAGCTGGGCCTCATCCTAGCAGAAGCAGCCCCTCCCCACCTGAGACACTGACTCCCAGGCACTGGGCTCCCTGAGCAGGGTGCAGACTGCTCCGGGGGCCCCAGGCGGTGCACCGAAGAGGGGTGGGCCGGCCACCCAAGGGAAGGAACAGAAGCTGGAGGAGCATAGAGCCGGCGCCCTCTCTGCTACTCAGAGAGCTTGCTGGTGTCAGACCCTCACCATTCCCACAAAAGGCAGCTAACTTAGATTTCCGAAATGTTTCTTCCCTTTAGGAGTTCACAGACCAGAAGAAAGACAGTTGCATGCCATCTTCACGGGTACATAAATAATGACATGCTGTGATAGATGCTATCTCAGAGATACACTCCAAGAGGCTTTGGAACATGGAGTAAGTGCTTTATTCTGCCCAGGGTGTGTCGGGAGGGTGAGGTGGGGCTCGGTCACCTGTTCAGAAGCCTTCCGTAATTCCCGTCTCCTGTGGGACGTGGTACAAAGCCCAGCCTGGCATCCAGGGACCTTTGCTGGAGACCCCTTCACCTGCTCCACTGATCGGGAAGTTGAGCACTTCTTTCCTCTTAAGGAGCACCCCCTAAATGTTCCAACTCCATGCTCTAATTTTAAGTCTAATTTAAACATTACCTGTCCTCCCTATGCTCTAAGTGTCTTCCAACGCTAGTTTTTAATGTTATTCGTGTCTAGTAGTTTGGCTTTATTTTTCAAAAGTCGCAGGATAGGTTAGTGTTATTATTATTATATTATTATGTGTTTTTAGAGCCAGTGCTTACTTGCAGATGCCCACCTGCTTACCAAAGTTTTTGCTCATCTTTGCTTCTTTCATCCCATCACTTCCTTCTGGATTCTCACACGAGGTGAGAGCTGATCTGCTCTCACATTTTTTACCCTTACTCTTGAGTCCTACTTTGCTGGGAGATAGAATCCTGGACTGACTTCTCATTTCCCTCAGCTCTTTGGGGCAGTTATTTCCTTTTGTTCCAGCCTCTACTATTGCTGCTGTTATTCCCTTGTAAATAGCCCATCTTTTCAACGTAGCTAATTTGGGGATGTTTCTTCTAGTTTTGGGTTCTGATACTTCACCCTGTTATGTCTAGGGATGGTCCATGTGGCTGGGTGACTAAACAAACAGGAGACATTTCTTTATCCTGGGCTATCATGTGGGATACTCCTCAAACTAAGGATTCATGTCTTTCATCAGTTCTGGAATTTCTGAGCCGTTATCTCTTCAGTTACTGCTTTTTCCTTGTCCTTATCTTATTCCTCTACAATTCTTATCCTCTATGGCACATCCGTAACATCTTTTTCACGTTTTCTTGTCTTTATTTCTCTGTGCCTCATCCTGAGTAATTTCCTAAGATCTCTCACTTCGCTAATTTTCTTTCAGTCAACTGTCAATTCATCCACTGAGTTCTTTTTTTCCCTCCTAAATGTTTCATTCCTAGACATGTGAGCAGGACCCCATGGGGGCCTTCCAGGGACAGGCCCTCCCCCAGATCCTCTGCTTTGCTCCTCTCTGAAGTACCTAGATAATAGTGTTTGATGCACATTTCCTGAGTTGTTTTGTAGATGTAAAAAACCCCCCTCTCCAACAAATGGAGGATGTTAACTCCTTGAGGACCATGAGCACATAGCCCCAGGCCTCCTGATAACGTGAACCCCTGTGACACCACCCAGCTACCTCACCATCAGCCAATCAGAGAATTGTGCACAAGCTGATCACATACCCTGCGTCACCTCCCCACCCCCCCCACCCCCACCCCAAGCTTTTAAAAGTGCTTTGCCAAAACCCTTCAGGGAGCTCGGGGCTTTTTAGGGCATGAGCTGCCTTGTCCTTGCAATAAACCTTTCTCTGCTCCAAACTCTGACTTTTCAGTTCGTTTGGCCTCGCTGTTCGTAATTGGGCACACGGACTCGCGTTAACAGAAACTCTCTGTGGCTCTTTTTCTCCTTAGTCCTTCCGGTGCCGTTTTATTCCTCCATATTTTTCCAGTCCTCTTATCTCTGTGTACTTTGTAGGGCAACTTATTTTGTTGTCTCTTTTGGAGTATTTCCTTTTCTCAAGATTTGGGAGGTGAGTCTCCCGCTGGTCATGGTAGCTTGTAAATTATGCTTAGCGTCCTTGCGGGGTTGTTTATTCTGTGGGGCCTTTACAGGAAGAGTTGTGGGTTTGCTTCAACTGGTTGCCCCGAGGTTTCCCCACTATGAGAACAAGTTTTACATTAATTGGGGGGTTTGGGGATTCCCACACCCTGAGAGATGATGTAAGTTCACATCCCACACCTGGAAATTTGAGTTTCTCACAGGAAACTGTTTTCTTTTTCTTACCCAGAGCCTAGGGCAGAAAATGATGGATGGAGATTTTTCCTAGCCAAATTCCCCTGGGGGAGCCGGGATTTCCATCCGAAGTCCTGCTTCACATGGGTCCTAAGGCCTGTCCCCTTTGCCAGTGTGGTGATGAACTGCTCCCCTGGTTCTGCACACCCTCCTCCTCCCGTTAGCTTTGCCATGGCTTCACTTTGCGGACTTCCTATTTTGGCTTTAAATCCCTTCCTTGTTTCTGTTGCTTACGGATTTCTTTATTTCGAACTCAACATGCATTTGAGTTTTTCCTTGTTTCTGTTGCTTATGGATTTCTTTATTTCGAACTCAACATGCATTTGAGTTTTTCCTTGTTTCTGTTGCTTATGGATTTCTTTATTTCAAACGCAATATGCATTTGAATTTTTCTGTCCTATTTTATTGAGAATCTCCCTGTGTGATGCAACAGAGCAGTGGAGATCCATGTTGGCTCATTCTGTGAGTTACCTGATGCCGAGGGCAAGATTATTTTTCCTCCTCTCTCTCCTACCGGACCGTGGGCTCCATGAAGAAGGAAACCGTGCCCATATTATTTCTGGTTCTTCGCTCGGTACCAGGCACAAACACAACACGCATGGCGTTTGCCGGGGGGATAGCTCAGTGATGGAAGGTGATTATCAGAGGTTATACAGCTCTCTCCACATCTCCATCAAGAAGATTTCCTCAATCATTCCAAACACAAACATACTCTTTTATTCTGAAAACTCTTTTACAGGTGATTCTGTAGCAGATGTCATCATGATGACATCTATGTGCATGTGTTTCTCAGCATTCTGACGTGGTCATCAAGCAAGCACCGCGTGGCAGGCCCTCAGAAGACGGGACACAAGGCCAGCCCTGAGCCGCGGTCCTCCAGCCGGAGGCCGTGACTTGGAAAGCATGGCTATCACGTGATCGTTTGCCATGATTTCACTTATGGAGAGGACTCTGTTTGTTTGGAGGAAAACGTTCACCAGGCCTACTTGGGAGAGCAGCTAAGGCTTCAGGGAACTTGACAGGGAGAGGCTGCTGAGGCCTGAGGCTGGCAAGGGCAGCCTTTTCCTGCTTGAGGCGGGGGCAGAGGGGGAGGGGAGGAGCGGAGGCCAGGAGGGTGAAAGCCGCAAGCTTGCCCCACGGCGCCCTCGGGATGGCACGGTGTTCGCGAACCTGTGCACGTGTAGCAAACACGGAAACGCAACGATGAGAAATCCATAATCACAGCCTGATAGCTCACCAAGCTTCCCCAGATATTAATAACTAAAGTAAAAAAGGAAGGCAAGGATATTGACCTTTCAAGTGGCACAATAAATAAATTTAACTGAATGTATATCCAGAAGTGTGTACCTAACTGAGGCAGGAGACAGACGGGCCCCAGGCTGAGCATCTGGAGGACAGAGACCCCAAGATAAATATAATAGCAGGAGCAGGGAGGAGCTCCTTCCCCTAACCCCAAACCCTGGAGGAGGGGTTGACCCCCTGAGGGACGCCAAGGCAGACAGGCTTCCTGCAGCAGAAGAGGACACCCTGGTCTCTCTCTGCGGTGCCTTCCGGAAGTAAACACTCCGTCCTACCGTTTGTGCGAAGAGAAAATTAGCTCTCATTGGAGGGTTGGGATAAAAATATCTCCAGTCTGTAAACACGTCGGTTGGGGCATCCTGGAGGCAGACGACTGGAGCACACGGGCTGCAGGTCCCTGTCTGCCCTGCGTTTTCCCACCCTCACGGGCGCTCCTGGCTTTGCTCCAGGACAACTGGGTCGCACACGAGTCCCCAGCCCCGGAGCATAGATTAGGAAAAGTTTCTCACTTTTCTCCAGGTCAATGGAAATGTTCCTGAGGCCCAGGGGAGAGAAAGAAAGAGCTGGTCTGTTTCACGTCTCAGCAGATGTCCTTCCGGAAGGCGATGGGGAGTGTTGTTTACCAGCATCCCTGACCCCTCTTCCCTGGCGTCTTGGCACTCAGCCGAGCCCTGTTTCTCTGCTTCGTCAGAGAGGGTGCTGAGGCTGACGCCCTGAGAGGGAGCTGGGATTCCTGGTTCTTAGGGCTCTCAGGCCCGGGAGAAGCCACTCCTGTGTCAGGCTTCCTCGTGGCCACGTTACTGTCCACCCCTGGTGGCGGTGCCATGGCTGCCTGCACGCTGGTGAGTAAAGAGGTCCTGGCTGATGCTGACCCTGGACAGAGGGGAGGGCCTCTTTCTTTCACCCGCAGCACGTATGATACCTTTACTGAAACACACACGCACACTGACACACTCTAGCACACGACAACGAGCCTCCTTCGGGTGAGACGTGTAAGGCCTGCTCCGTCGCTTCTTACAAAAGTTTCTCTCTAGGAAGCCACTGTAAGCTCAAACTTTAGCATTAATGTGACCTTTATTGAGTGAACCCCTACAAAGGAGAGGAATGTGCAAATAAATCCAAGTGCAGACTTTGCTTCTTAATCCAGCATAAGCAGCATGTCTGGTTGTTACCCTAGAAAAACTGGGTCCACCTCTTGGTGGCTGTGGAGCCAAAAGACACAGCCAAGCCAAAGAGGGGGAGAAGGAAGGATTTATTACTTGCAGCAAGTGAGGAGAACACAGGGGAGCTCTCCCGAAGCGGTGTCTCCCCGAAGAGCAAAACTGGGGAGGTTTCACCCTAAGGGTCACATGCATCTTCATGAAGGGGCTCGAGCAGAGGCAAACCCGGCATAGAATTGGAGCAAAGGTCAACCGAGTCCACACTTGAGGGTCCACAGCATTGCTCCGTCCTCCTCCTGGGTGGGGGCCTTAGTTCCTGCAGAACTCAGAGACTGGATCACATGTTATATGCAGCCCTTGAAGAGGAAATGGGACTCTGTTCTCCTTCTGAGCTGCTGTTGTTTCTTGACCGCTTTTCCTGTGTTCCCACATTCCCTTACTTCCCTGAAAGCATTGATTACTGAGACCTGCTCAAGGGCAAGCAATGTGGCCAAGATCCGATCACGAAATGGCTTAGGCCCCAAATGCCTTCTCTTATGTCTAGAAAGCCATGCCTGGTTCTCTCTCTCTCTGGGCCCCCCCCTCCCCTATCGTTAAAGGGGACGTCTGCTACTTGTGCACAAAAATACTCGTTGCCTGCCCTATCAGTAAACAAAGAATGCTGCCTGCCATTCTGGTAAACAGAGAATGTTGCCCACCAGCAAGCCATCAGACACTGCAGCCCACCCTGCTGTGAGCCCTGCGAGGAGCTCAGGATGGAGGAGAAAAGGACACAGGCCCTGATGGCTGAGGTGCACATCAAAGGGCTGATTTCCGTGAGCCCAGACTCTTGCATCCTCCCATACATAGAAAAGCACTAAAGTCGTTAATTTGAGATGTCTGTTTCTTTGTGTGATTAGCAGCCATCTTTTTTTTTTTTTTTTTTTTTTTTTTTTGCGGTATGCGGGCCTCTCACTGTTGTGGCCTCTCCCGTTGCGGAGCACAGGCTCCAGACGCGCAGGCTCAGCGGCCATGGCTCACGGGCTTAGTCGCTCCGCGGCATGTGGGATCTTCCCGGACCAGGGCACGAACCCGTGTCTCCTGCATCGGCAGGCGGATTCTCAACCACTGCGCCACCAGGGAAGCCCAGCAGCCATCTTTTGATGTTTGACTACATGTGATTTTTTTTTCAGCAAAAACTTCTATACATCCTGGCTCTCCCCTACCTCTTTGGAGCAGTCCCTCAGAGCTATCTGCGAGGCTGTCTCCCCAGCTGTTGACCTCAGTAAGGTCCCGGATAAAACATAACTTTCAACTTCCAGGTTGTGTGGTTTTTTTCAGTCCACATACTGTTTCCTTAGGTTATGGAGAGGTGTCCTCCTATTCAAAAAAAAAAAAAAAAACGAAGGAAAGACATTGAAGAGAAAGAGAATTTGATAGATGAGACAAATGTGCAAGAACAGAGTTGGAAATGTTGCAAGAAGTTGGGACTTGAAGAGAGGGAACCTGGAGCCACAGAACCTTGGATCAAACCAGCGGGGGCGCTTTAATGGGAGGCTCTGGGGTCAGTGACTTCCCTGTCAGTGGATTTTACTCTCTCCTGCCGGGAGGCTGACTTCAGGTCATTGCTCTGGTGTAGCATGCACAGCAAAGGAACAGAAGCACAGTCCTGTTACTTTTTTCAGAAGTTAGTCACACTGAAACGGAGCAGGACACTGTGGGGCTCCAGGGCACAAAAGCCTTCCTGTGTCCCCCATTTCTTGTTTGCCGGAAATAGGCTTCATTCAGCCTCCAAGACCTTCCCAGAGTTCCAAAGGGCAGATTCAAACAGATGCTAATCAGGGAAGGGAGGGGCTGCAGAGACAGGGGAGGAGCAGCCAAGAAACAATAGTGCAGCCTTGGGGCAGGTCCTGGTGCCCCCTCAGGGGATGCATATTTCAATATCTTTGAGCTGTTTTGCAGATACTGAAACTCCCACCAGGTGGGAGAAGTTAACTGTCTGCTGCCCAGAGCACGTAGACCCCAGACCAGTTAGAACCAGGTTGATGATGTTGACCCCTGATTACCTCACCACCAATTCTTCTGATTGCAGAAGAACCTCCACCGGCTGATCACACCCTCCTGCTTGAACCATCACTATAAAACTCCTCACCACCCCCTCCAGGTCGGGACACACAGTTTTGAGGGCATTGGCCCGCTGTGGCCCCCTTTGCCTGGCAAAGCAATAAAGCTATGCTTTTCTGCTTCCCCCAAAACTCTGTCTCCGATATTTAATTCAGTGTTGGGGTACAGAGGCTGGATTCGGCATCAACACCAAGAGAATAAACACACTTTGATGTAAAACTCCCTCTCTGCTTCTCATTCCTTCTGACCCACCTGCAGGCTTAAGTTTCTTTTCTTTATCAAGACTTTCCAGGAATGTTATACCATTTTGCCCAACCTGAACCAAAATAGTAGGAAAGGGAAGGGTCCAGGCAACAAACATGTATTGAGCACCTGGTATGCTCCAAATCTTTATCTCACGTGATCTTCAGAATGACCATTAGAGGTGGGTATTGTTATCCCTATTTTACAGACAAGGAATCCAAGGCTTAGAGAAGTCAAGCAACTTTCCCAAGTTTACAAAAACCGAGAATTTGAATCCTTGTCCTTCAGACTCCAGAGCCCATGTTCCCCCATGTTGCTTCCAGCATCTCTCCAGCCTGTTTGGAGGCGAGTTTGTTTTTGAACCCAAGTTCACCCAAGGTCGTGTGCTCGATGCACAGTGAGGCCAAACAAACTGAAACATTGAAGTGTGGAGCAGAGAAAGGCTTATTGCGGGGCCACGCAAGGAGACACACGGCTCGTGCTCAAAACCCCCATACTCCCAGGTGGGTTTGGGGGAACAGTTTTTAAAGGCCAAATTGGGGGTGAGGGCTTCACGGTGTGTGACTTCCTTCTGTTTGGTCGGTGGGGACGTCACGGGGCAGTGCCCCAGGAGTCTCGTGCTCAGCCTGAAATTACCATCCTCCACCTGGTGGGGGCCCTGGTTCCTGCTGAAGAACTCAAAGACATTGTTATGTAAATCCCTTAAGGAGGAAACAGGACCCCTCTCTATGCAAGCACTGTGGTTTCTCAACTGCTCCTCCCTGGTCTCTGCAGCCCCTCTCTTCTCTAATTAGTAACCATTTGCATCTGCCCTTTGGAATTCAGGGAAGGTCTAGGAGGCTGAAGCCTTTTCCCTGCTGTGGATGAAGAATGTCTGCCCACCCTATCTGTAAACAAAGCATGTTTCGGCCATCAAGCCCTCAGCCACTGCGGCCGCCCCCAACTGTATACCCTGAAGGGACTCAGGAGGGAGAAAAACAGGATACTGGCCCTAGATAGTTAAGGAGCAAATCAAAGGAATGATTTCAGTAAGTCCAGACCCTTGCATCTTCCTATATGTAGAAAAGCACTTAATTCATTAATTTGAGATGTCTGGGTTTTCTTTAATTAACAGTAATCTCTTGCTGTTCTGACCACCTGGTTTTTGTTGCAAAAATTCCTATATATCCTGGCTCTTCCCTCACCTCTTTGGAGCAGTGCCTCAGAGCTGTCGGAGAGGCTGCCAGCAGGCTTAAGTCCTCAGCAAGTCTGCCAAATGAAACCCAATTGTCAACTTTTAGGTTGTGCATTTTTTTTCAGTCAACACTACAAATAAGAAACGGGGGACACGGAAAGGCTTTTGTACCTGGGGGTACCCCACAGGGTCCTGCTTGATTTCAAGCCTCGAAGGAAAATTCCACTCCCCATTTGGTACTCGATTCGCACTTTGTGTTGTTTTGAAAAGCATTGCAAATGCTTTTGTTCAAGTTTAGCACAAATATATTTAGTTCCCTGAGCTCTTTTAAGACATGTATCTCTCCTCAGTAAGCCACCATTAGAAACAAGCATAGTTAGTTGGATAACGTGGTGATAGAAGCACAGACTCCACAGCCTTGCTCACTGAATGCGTCCAGCGCTCTGCTGCCTCTCTGCACAGGGCCAGAGCTCTCCAGAGAACAGTGAAATCGTAAGGAGGAGCAGATCACTTGACAGCCAAGTGCCTCCTGCCATGTCACTAGTTAGGCTCCATTCCAGGATCCTGTCTCAGCCGCTGGTCATGACATGTGTACTCCATCTGTGGAGGAAAATCAATGTTTTACAACGAAGCACCTGCATTCACCCTCATAGGAACCTCTGCTTCACATAGAATATTCATGGAGCCTTTCTCTGTGATCTTGTTCTGAGCTGCAAAAGATTCCCTCGCAGAAAAGACCAGTTAACAGACAGAACAATTTCACAATGCAAACACAGGAAATTCAGCAGGAGAAAAGAGGCGCTGATTCTGAAAACTGCTCTTTCCACAATCAGACACCACTTCATATTTCCCAGGTCACCACAATGGCACACATGCCTGAGCATATAACTAGGAGCTAAAGGGAATGACAGAGCAAAGAGAGAGTAGAAGGAAAAAAAGTCAGTGAGCCTAAGTAGAATTCTACTGTTTTTAATTTCTCTATTGTGTTTAGTGATGGGACAGACCATCACCATAAAATAATTTTTACTTGTGACTTGGGAACATGGTAAACTAGAGCAGAAGGAAGGTTTAGTAAAGGAAAGACAATAGAAACACAATAGGTGATGGAGTTATTTCAATATTTTTATTCTGTCTTTATGAGATTTGGAGGAATGTAATTAATTCACACTTACAAAAGTGTGAGCAGTTACAAAGACTTATAGAGTAGATCATATAGGGATGGCAGTTGAAGCATATCCTTGTCAACAACTTCAATCTATTTCACATTTCTTGGCATTCATAATTTAGTATAGTAAATTATATATGTGTATACATACTTATTTTTTAAATTAATTATTTAATTAATTAATTTTTGGCTGCGTTGGGTCTTCGTTGCTGCGCGCGGGCTTTCTCTAGTTGTGTCCAGCGGGGGCTACTCTTCATTGCAGTGCACGGGCTTCTCATTGCAGTGGCTTCTCTTGTTGCAGAGCACGGGCTCTAGAGCACGGGCTCAGTGGTTGTGGTGCACAGGCTTAGTTGCTCCATGGCATGTGGGATCTTACCAGGGCAGGGCTTGAACCCGTTTCCCCTGCACTGGCAGGTGGATTCTTAACCACTGTGCCACCAGGGAAGTCCCTGTATATACATACATATATACACACTTACAAAATTCTACTTTGTAAAAACTAAAAATACTAAAAAAACAAAAAGCAAAACAAAAAAACCTAGGGTGACTGTATAAAAAATGAAGTCCCTAAGTTAAACATTAAAAAATATTCGTCATTGGAAAGAAACTCTGTCATATTTTACTAATAACTATACTGAGAATTCTGTTTTGACTCTGTTGCTTCCTGGAGCATTAGGGATGTACTTTCTACGTTGGATGTAAAACAAGCTATTTCAAGAATTTCCCACAGTGAGACTTCCCTGGTGGTCCAGTGGTTAAGACTCAGCGCTCCCAATGCAGGGGGCCCGGTTCGATCCCTGGTCAGGGAACTAGATCCCACATGCCGCAACTAAAGATCCTATACGCCACAACAAAGATCCTGTGTGCTGTTACTAAGACCCCACGCAGCCAAATAAATAAATAAATAATAATAAAAGAATTTCCCACAGTATTAAATGTATCAAGATCTCCTGCATCCTTGAGTCCAATTTCCAGTATGTTTAATCTTTCTCTTCATCTTGTGTTCTGGTCCTCAAAAGATTCTGTTCCATTTTTCCTCCCTAACCTTAACATTTCCCAATATTCAGAAATCAGAGCAAAGAATTATCTTGCTTTTCTGCATAACAAACGATTTGGTATACCATCATGCTTTTGATCTGACACAGAAACGAAGGATTATGTTTATTTTAGAAATACATCACTTTTATGTACTGTATAATGCACGTCTTGCTTATGTTTTATACAGATTTCAGCGCTTTTCCCTCTCATCACATTTAGAATCTGGGCCCCAAAAGAGGCGCAGGCAATAATGCTTCCACGGTAACTGGGCTCCCTCCATCCTTATTTGTAAAATAAGAAGTTCTGCATTTCTCAAATTTTAATGGAGCGTTCCTTCCTGGATGTGTAGTGACGGATTCATTTTATAGATGTGGAAATTAACCCCGCCCACTCTTGAACGCGCTCCTTCACCTCCTTCCACCAAATTCTTGGAAAGAGACCCCGGGGTCCCGGTCCAGAGCATCCCTGCCTCCATAGCAACCAGACTCGTCTCGGGCTTCCCGTGCACCATGGCGACGGCGCGCCGCCGTGGTCGCTATGGTGACCGGGGCGGGCGCAGGGCCGCGGGCAGGGCGCCTGCGCCGGGAGCGGGCCCTCGGCCCCTCAGCTGCTCTCGACATGGCGCTGAGGCGGCGGCCCGCGCTCGCCTTGCTGCTGCTCCTGCGGGGTGAGTCCGCGGGCCTCCGCCGGGTACGGCCGGGGGGTCCGGGCGGAGTGGGGTGCGGGCGCGGGGGCCCGGGGGTGGGCGGTGCGGGGGTTCCTGGGTTCAGAGAGGGGAATCCCGGGGATGCGGGGGTCCGGTCCATGTACGGGGTCAGGGATGCGGGGGTCCCGGGGTCCGGGAGGGGCGGGGAGCGGCCCCGAAGGTGCGGGGGGGCCCAGAGGTGCGGGTCCCGGGTCGGGGTAGGGGGTGCGTGCCGGGGAAGAGGTGCGGGCGTCGGGGGTTCCGGAGGTAGCGAGTCCCGGGTGTCTGAGGGTCTGGGTGCAGGGCGTCCGGGGGTGCGGGGTCCTGCCCGGGGCCCTGCGCTCCATCACTCCTCGAACAAAGCCGACCCGTACCCGGTCCCCTTTGTCCCGCCGGCGCCCAGCCCTGCAGCCCGCCCTGGAGCGGCCCGGGGGCCGCCCGGACGGGGCGTTGGTCTGTCCTTCCTCCCCCCCAGCCCCCGCCAGCCCCCGGCTGGAGGCCCCGAGCAGCCGGACGGCGAGACCACACGCTGGGGGCCGTGGGCGCGCGCTAGGCGCTCGAGACCGCGGTTCCACGTAGTCCTCAGAGCAGAGTCCAGAGAGAGCCCTGAGCCCGAAGTCTGGCCCCAGAAGCAAGGGACGCTCAGACCCGGGGTCCCGAGCGCCGCGCCAGCCTCGCCCGCGGCATCAGCAGTTCCCCCCCCCCACCGTTCTCGGGTCGGTCTGTGGTCTGCTTAGTTGCCGTCGTCCTCCCATGATGTTTGCCAGAGTATATACTCAGCGAAGCCCCAAGTGACTGTTTGGGGGTGGGGTGGGCGTACTAGGCAAACAAAGGCTCCTGTGTTGGAGGTTCATCGCGGGGTGGTCCTCAGGGGTGGCGTGCACAGTGAGGTCCGGGCAGAAGCCGGGGAGCAGGGCTCTGTGATGAGGGCGAAGTTCAGGGAGTAGATGTTGTCCCTATGCTGTGCTTGAAAGTCGTTTCCATAAACGTGTGGTTGGGAGAGATGAACGATCAAAGGCTAGCCGGGGGACAGGGGTGTCAGGAATGTCCCCTCCCGGCTTTGTTGGTCACACTGACACTGTCCTATTCACAGACTGGAACAACTCCCTATTGTTGAGAAGATCTGCTCACGTGAGAGTTTGCAGTTTTTATTGCAGAAACATTTGGCAGTTTCGTTCAGGAATGAGTTTCAAGTTGGTGGTTTGTTAGTAAAGCTAGTGGATGCTAAGGCCTTCACATCCCCTTAACTTCTTATTAAAAAAAATTTTTTTTAAGTTAAATTAAATTATTAATTTTTTTTTTTTTTTTGGCCACACTGTGTGGCATGCGACATCTTAGTTCTCCCACTAGGATTGGAACCCGTCCCCCCTGCATTGGGCGCGGGAGTCTTAACCACTGGACCTCCAGGAAAGTCCCCGTTAACTTCTTATTTTGGTATCCCGAAGGGGCTGCTTGTGTGCCTTTCTTAACGCTAAAGATTGGGATTCACCTGTAGAACGTAGGAGGAATAATCACAATTTTGCAAAATAGCACTAATGACAAAGAATAGAGGTGATAGGATGTATTAATACACTTTGAAGGGATGTAGCTATCATTTTTAGTAGGGAACTCTTTTCTATTATTTGCTTATGCTCTAAATATACAGTAATATCTTGAAAACTGTATTCGGTCACAGGGCATCCCAGCTGTGTCTCTTTTATTTTCATGATTACACTTTTCAATTGCTATTATTTATGCGTGTTCTCATTTAAAAAAAATCTGGTTCCTGATATAATACAAACAGTTTTTATTAGCGACCCTTTGCCAGGCTCTGTTATAAAAATTTAATATGTGTTCATTGAATATTGATAACTAAAAGGTTGTTAGTATCATTTTGCCCATTTTGTGGACTAAGAAACAAGTACGGAGAGATTCAGTAACTTGCTCAGGGTGACGTCGCATGTGTTTCAGATGTGGAAATCAACCATTTGTGTTCATCCATGTTTTTGGTTACTTGTATCATTCCGTTTGACGTGGAGTTCTTGTTATGGATCATTTTAACCAGATTATTAAATGTTCAACGCTGCGTGGTTTGTAGATAAAGGATTCTTTTGTTGAATTGGTGACAAGTGCAATTCCTCTTTGCAAATGTTATATACCACATGTCTTTTTTGAATGATTATGTGGTAATTATTGTTGGGTTTCCAAATCTTTTGATGTCCTAGAGGAGTGCTTCATTTAGAGTTAAAACAGTTACAGTTTGTATTCTTGGGGTAAGACAATTTGTGTGTGAAAGTTTAGCAAAATCTGAAAATCATAATTTCCAGGAAATTTTTGAAAAAAAATTGTAAATTTTCCATTTGCATATGTTTGGACCTCTGAAACATTTTAAAATGACCTATTTCGTGTTGTTTTCAGTCTTTTGAATTAATTATATCGGACTGATATAAGCGTTATCAGACCCACGTGTGCATGTGTGTGTGTTCAGAAAAACAAGGACCACCTGCCCTGAAGCATGCACTGCTTCAGATCAGCTGTTCATTCCTGAAGGGCCTGTTGAAGGCATTTGTTCTGAGTGCTTCAGGCTGGGGAGACTGAATGGGCAGCTATTAGAGATTCTTAATCACAAGTAATTGCAGCGTTACATACAGACAAAATGTTCACACACCCAACCCCAAGCTCTGGGAAACTTGCTGTTAAGGCAGCCTGGCTGGGTAGGCTTAAACCAATTCTTTTGAAAGAAACCAGATTTGTATTAATAGCCCACTTTTTGAGATGGCCATTTAATGTGACTGAAGAGGCTGTGGATTTAGTAGAATCCAACCAGCAGCTGTTAGCGATGTAATATTAGCAAATTCCTTCTCTACAAATTCTTTGCATTTTTTCACAAGCACAAGTGGAGTAAAACAAAGGAAAATTTGTGTGTGGATGAAGTTAGGATGTATGGAGTCTGCTGAGTGATACGCTAGTCATGAAGCTGGATTCTCTTTAAGACAAGTTTACAATCAGGTGGTGAATGTGATGCTGTTAGGGCTGAAGGAGATTTCGGATCTCCTGTGTTTACCCTCTGGATGCTCACAGTATATGCAGATAGCTTCAGTGGAGTCTAAAGGGTTCCCGAAAGAAAGTTTTGGTGAGCACATTCTTTTACACCTAGTTTCGTAAGGACAGCATCCGCTGTGGGGTTCTCTATATGGAGATCTGAGGCCTTAATTTTCTGCCCTTTCCCACATGTCATGACACACACAAAGCTTCCTGAGAATTAGCCCTTGTTTCTGATGTCTAGGAATGCTCTAGTACTTTGTGTTGGTGTGTTTGCTTTGCTTTTAAGTAATATCTACTATGTGTTCTATATATATTATTTTTCCCATGAATAGTTAATATGTACAGCTGAGGTTTCAAAACTGTGTAGAAACATCTAACTTGTTAATAGGTTAGGACTATACAAACATTTTTTTGATGCCATCTTTCATTTTCACAGCATCCCAAGGCTTCTATGGTTCAGCTTTCTTTCTGCAAAATATTGCTTAAATCAAGTTCTGCCCTGTTCACGGTGTCTGCTTTGCCCAACTTAACCTCAGCTCACAGGGATCTTTACTGCCTCTAAAGTATAGCTTGTAGTTTGTAGTTCTGTTCAGTACAACAGACATTTACTGAGTATCTGTAAAAGGTCCTTCATGCTAGGGGTGCAGAAAGGAATAAGGCATCCCAAGCCTTTGAAGAGCCAGGATTGTTGCCTGCTGAATTACGCTGCACTTTAGTTGTTGGGTGTAAATGCATTTTATCTTCTCAGTGTTATTAAAAATTCATTGGGAACAGAGGCTGAATTTAATTTCTTTTCTATCTTTCCAGGGACTATAGTAAATATTGTCTTTGTCACTTGAAAGTCAGTTAACATTTCTTAAACACTTCCTATGCGTCCAAGCATTTTTTTATGTATCTTATCTCCAGTGACCCCAGAAACTTTTGGAAATTCTTGGTTTTTACTACAGTAAAAACAGGAGTTTTTGTGGAAGAACGAGAATGGTAAGTATTTCTTCACTTGGTTTACTTTAAACATCTTTCTCTCATCTACTCTATGTAGTTATATGAGGTTAAGAAGAAGAAAAACATGGGGAAATGCTTGTGAAGTCAATTAAGTAACACAGTCATATACCATAGGATTCCAATTACACAAAACATCTTACCCTTAGAGGAAAAACATCTGGAAGATAGTGAACCAAAATGTTGATAGGTACTGTCTTTGAGTAGCAGGTCTTACGGCTGATTTAAAAAAAAAAAAAAAAATTATTTTTTATTTATTTTGGCTGTGCTGTGCAGCACGTGGGATCTTAGTCCCCCGAACAGGGATCGAACCTGTGCCCCCTGCAGCGGAAGCACGGAGTCCTAACCACTGGGCCGCCAGCTCTTATGGCTGATTGTTTTCTACTTTTCTCTTGTTTTTCTGGCTGATTCTTTTGGTTTTTTTTCCCCCAAGCTTTCTTTGATAAGTATTTTTTTATATATATAATGAAAACAATTGCATTTTGGGGGGCCTCCTAGACAAAAGAGTGGAATTTTAAATTTGACACTTAGTAGGGATTTTCTTTTAAAGTGGGAAAACTTAGCTAAAAGTGATAGCATGTGATTGTGGCTTTTTCTAGCTCCTGAATTAATGTCAGCTGCAGTGCAAGAAGGACGGGTGGCCTTGCAGTTAGGTTTGATCGCGCATTCTTTGTGACTCATTTGAGAGATTGGCTGGTACTGACTCTCGGGTGGGGCGGCCAGGTGTGGCGTCCTCAGCAAGTGCTTAGCTGGAAAACTGAAGGAGGGTTGATGAGAATACCTGCCTCTTCCTTTTTTTTGAACAAACAAACGGAATCATCTGAGTAGCTGCTTTGGTCTGCCTTTTCGGCATCAGCCCGTGTTTACTGGACCCCTCGTTCGTGCCAGCCGGGCAGCTCCTGGGGGACTGTTTTCTTTGTCTTGGGTGATACAAATACCAGGTCAAATTGACTTCCTTGGGAAACAGACTCTGAAAGATGTTTCCTGAAGTAAGCCGACAGCTGAAGTTCCCTTATCACTTCTTCCTGCCCACCAGGACTTCCTCGTGGGATGTCTTTCTCTAAGGAAAATATTTGACGTCTTTAGAATGAAGTGCAGCTGTCGGGAGGATTACAAGGAATGCAGCACATCCGAAGACAACTGCCTTTTCTTTCCTTTTTTCTTTTTTTTAAAAATTTGGTGCCATGTTTATCCTCTAAAATGTCTCTACCAGGGTGCTGGAGCTCAATCAGCCAATCCATCATTATTAGGCAAAAATCTCCATTTTCATGGCAGTAGAGCTTTCCACAGGCAGAACAGGGACAGCTGAGATAAGCGCTTCCCCAGACCAGAAACATCACACAGTTTAGGTAGTTAATGAACAGAGTAGCACTTTGGATAAATGTTTTACGTGTTTAGGAGCGAGAGCACTTACTTTGGGCTGGCCTGGTAGAGGAACATTTCAAGAAGCAGCTGGACTTTTGGCAATAATTTGGTTGACTTAGTGCAGACTTTTGGGGAACGGACGTGTTATGGGCCAGTGAAGTGGAGGAAATACCGTGAGCAAAGGCGTGGCATTGGGAATGCATATGTTGTATTTTGGGACCATTGAGTTATCATAATGATAACTAATAACAGCTGCCAGTTGCTGAAAGTCTGCGCGAGGCACTGCGGAGAACGCTGCATTATGGGGGTCTTAGCCCATGTCAGCGGTCAGTGCGTCTGGGGCTCACTTTGCAGGTGCTGAACCTGAGGCTCAGGCAGGTTAGTTACCTGGCCCAGGTCACAGCTGGTAAGTTGAGGAGCCAGATAGATGGTCATGGACCTTATTATGTAGGTTCTAGAAATTCATGTGGCAGTTTGAAGCAGGAAGTGATCTGATCAAATGACTTTAGATGTGTTGGACTGATATTATATTCAAGATGGCGGGAGAGGGAAGGTCAGTTAGGAAGCTTCTAGAATAGTTCACAGTCACTCCCTTTAGGGTAGGTCTCTCGATGTTGAATTCATTTTTGTTTATATCTGAAAATATATTAATTTTCATCTTGTTCTTGAAGTATAGATTTGCTGGGTATGTAATTTTAGGTTGACAGTTATTTTGACTTGGAGCCTGGACTCCATTACACGGATGCTTTCTGGTTTCCATCGTTCCTGTTGTGAAATCTGCAGTCACGTCATCAGCCTGTCTTTCTCCAGCTACTTTAAAGATCTTGTCTTCTCTTTGGCATTCTGAAATGTTACTATGTGTGTCTAGGATGCATTTCTTTTTAATTATTCTACTTGTTAATTTGTTATACTTTGTGTATCTGTGACTTTATATCTTTCTGGAGAATTCTCAGGTAGTGTGAGTTCAAATACTGCCCAGCTTCTATTTTCGTAACTCTTTCCTTTAGGAACTCTGATTAGATATATTCAGTCTTCCATCTTCTAAGACTGTTAACCTTTCTGTTGTAATTTCATGTTCTTCTTTCTTTGTGCTGTTCTGGGTTATTTATTTAGTTTTGTTTTACAACTGTTTCTTTTGCCAGCCATGTCTAATCTGTTATTTGACCAATGTATGAAGTTTTTTTTTTTAACTCATTATATTCATTTCTAAAAGTTTACTTGGTTCTTTTTTTTTTTTTTTTTTTTTTTGCGGTATGCGGGCCTCTCACTGCTGTGGCCTCTCCCGTTGCGGAGCACAGGCTCCAGATGCACAGGCCTAGCGGCCATGGCTCACGGGCTTAGTTGCTCCGTGGCATGTGGGATCTTCCCGGACCAGGGCACGAACCCGTGTCCCCTGCATCAGCAGGTGGATTCTCAACCACTGCGCCACCAGGGAAGCCCTACTTGGTTCTTTTTATAATCTGGTTTCTTTTACCTGCTCATTTTTCACTCCTTTTTTATTTTATTTATCTATTTTTTAAAAAATAAGTTTATTTTATTCATTTATTTATTTTTGGCTGCGTTGGGTCTTCTTTGCTTCATACAGGCTTTCTCTGGTTGTGGCGAGCGGGAGCTACTCTTCGTTGTGTTGCACAGGCTTCTCATTGTGGTGGCTTCTCTTGTGGAACATGGGCTCTAGGTGTGCAGGCTTCAGTAGTTGTGGCTTGTGGGCTTCAGCAGTTGTGGCTCACAGGCTCTAGAGCACAGGCTCAGTAGTTGCGGTGCACGGGCTTAGTTGTTCTGCGGCATGAGGGATCTTCCCGGACCAGGGCTCGAACCCGTGTCCCCTGCGTTGGCAGGTGGGTTCTCCACTGCGCCACCAAGGAAGCCCTTAGTTTTTCATTTTTAAACATTTCACGCACCTCTGTTTTATATTCTGCATGTGAGACTTCAAATATCTGAAGTTCTTGGGGGTCTAAATCTAATGTTTGTTGTTTCTTATGACTCTTACTTGCAGTGACTTGTTTTTCTTTACTCGTAAATGACGTTTGGTTGATCGCAATCTGTGCAGATCTGGGGACGCTTTGTGTGAGAGACGCTGGTCATCTGGGATGGCTTTCAGGGCCTGGCAGTGTTTGGAAGTCTCAGGCTCAGCTCTGCCTTCCTGCTGGCCCATTGGCACAGTGTCCCTGATGACCCCCAGGGTCATGCCCTACCCATCCTATTATTTTCTGGGTTCAGCCTACAGCTATTTTACTTGCTGCGTTAAAGATCGCCCACTTCCCAAGAGCCCAGAGGTGCAGTAAAAACTGCAGCTTGCTTGCGTGGGCTCTCCGAAGTTGGAGTGCCGAGGCCTTTTGGAGAGGCTAACCTGTGGCTGGAGCTGGAAACAAGAACCTCGGCTTCACCTAACGGAGGCCCCCTTCTGTATAACCTAAGGGTCACACACCTTCCTTTAAAAGTTTATATTCTGAAGGTAATGCTTTTGTTTTCATTTTTCAAGTATAAAATGAAATTAAAATACTGGCTCTGTTTTTTCAGAGCACATATACACCCACGAAGGTCTGAAAGGGTTGGGGGAAGGGGTTGAGTGAGTCTTGGTAAGCATCACGGCTGTCAGGATGGGGCTGTCCTGTTATGAAGACATGTATACATATACCCAACTGCACAGCTGCCCTCCCCGTCCTCGGGTGGGTTTATCTGAAGAGTAATGAGCATTGATCATTTGAGACACAGCAACGTAAAATTGGGAGAATTACTGCTGTCCCATACTAGACAGGTGTCTGGGACAGCAGCTCCTCTCTCTGCTGGTAACAGGGCAGGTGAAGAGCTCTCCAGATTTTCAGATTCAGATTCCTACAGGGTGAGGTGAGCGGACCACCCATCCCAGGCTCCGCTGTCCAGTGCCTCTGAGATACTCCTCTGGGTGGAGGAGGAAGCACACGTGGGTGTCAGGAATTCTGGACCCACTTCCCAGCTTTGCACGTGATTCGTTTGGGGACCTTGGGGAAATAATATTGGTTTTAATCCAAGTCGCTTGCAAGTAAGTTAAGCAGCATTCCTCTTCCCCTACCACCAACACGTTCACATTTCTTTCCCCTGTTAGATAACTCACAGTGTGAGTTTCAGATCCAGAGAAGTGGTTTTATGGGCATACAAGAGATTTTTTAACTGATTCGTTGAATTACTTTGTTAATTAAAAGTGCATTTGAAGGTTTTGAAAGCCCAGTTCATAGAAATGTCTTCCTCTTCTGAAAGTTTGGAAGTTTTTAGAGCTGGGTAACCTTGATTTGAAGCCCTCTTCTACTCCAAGAGTTTAGGAAATTACATCTTTCAGAACCTCAGGTTTTGTGTTTGTTTTGTGTTTTTAAATCTGCTACAACCTTACTTACTAGGTCTAGTGTTTTAAGAGTTCCTGTGTTTGTTTACCAGGAAGAAAAAAATAGACCACTGTGTTGGTTGGGTTGGTAATCTGTTGTTTGATATCTAGTGTCAGATGTGGAGTTTTCGCTCTGACCATGTTTGGTCTAGCTTTTAAGTCCGCTGCCGGTAGAGAACGTTAGCCGTGAATCTCTAGAGCAGTGGTTCAGTAAGAACAAATGATTGTGTCTTTAATTCACCAGGTCCTGTTTCAGACCTTCATCTGCGGAGTAGTTTATGTCAGGAACACTGTGTAGATGATGGAAATTATGGCCCTTTTTTCCAAATAGTACTTTCATGTACATATGTGGAAATTTTATACACTATTTTGGGGGTTACAACCCCCAGAAGATCATTTATGACATCCGGTTGAGAGGCCTCCTCGAAGGCCCAGGGTCGCTGGAGTGTGTGTCTTCTGAAGTAGATGCTGACTGCATGCAGAGCTCAGGACTGGTGTACAAGTGTGTTATTTTATTATTCTGTTATTTCTTCTTTCCCTTGACTCCGTCCCAGCCTGACTTTTCTGTGAGGCTGTGTAATGGATGGTGCTGGTCTGTGTGAAGCATCTGGTCGTAATTTCCGTACATTTCCAGTTTAGCTCACTCTGTGGGTGGGTCAGAGGGAAGACTTTGATTTAAATGGAAAACAAAGTATGCATGTGGCTTCAGAGATGCTTCATTCTGTGACTCTGCAATGCTCTGTTGTGTTAGCACAGCTCCAGGAGGAGGTGTGCAGGGTGAAGCCCCAGGAAAAACAGAGAAACCCTTGCTGGAGTTGCCTTTCCATCTCCCTCGGTGTCCGTGTCTGTCTGTCTGTCTGTCGGTCTCTACCCTAGGCATGGTGATGAGAGGACAGGCCTGAAGGACGTCTCGTGACACTGGATGAGGGATCTGGCCCTTGCTGAAGCCAGCACAAATACCCTCCCGGTGGCCTCGTGGCGGGCCCTCCTCCGCTGTCCCCCACATGTGGTTTACAGCACAAAGGGCTGCTCCCCCGGGCATCCTCAGGCTGGTGACTTTCTCTGGGATGAGTGTGTTTTCGTGTTTTGTTCCCTCTTCCACTAACAAATTGGCTTTCTGTGCTGTTCTCGGCAGGTTCGTTTTCTATGTGCAGAGTAAATAAAACGTGTTAGGACTTTGGTGCTTCTGTCCTTGTGCGAGCAGCGCCTTTCAGCTCCCAGTTTTGAAGCTACTTCTCACGAAACTTGGAGGAAGACTCTTTAACTGACGCTCAGAGGCTCCAGCTTGGGGGACCCGTCTTGGCTCTCCTGCCCTGCCCCGCAGGACTGGGTTGTGCAGTCCTGGGCTCCAGCAGGGGCGCTGCCTTCACGGGAGGATCGCCAGGTTTGGGCTTCGGGTGGCGGAGACGAGGCGCTCTGGTGTCCACACCAGCCCTCTCCGTAGAGGAGTTGGGCTCTAGAGAGACGTAGCCTTTTCCTTTTCTTTTACAAGATAATGGCTATGCCATAACGAGAAAATGGACCCTACGGGTGTATTCTCTTCGTGCCGTTTTGTCGGGAAGGTCACATGATTTGGAGCGTGGTCTTGGGCTCTGGAGAAGTGCTCCGTCACGGTCCCCTGAGTCCCCCGTGCGTGTCGCCACTTCCATGTGATTGTCGTGGCCCATCTGCCCCGGTGCAGATCACCCCCTCTCTGTTCAGCTCCACGCACTCCCCAGTATCCAGCTCAACACACTTCTCTGGAAAGGCTTTTTTAGGCCTCTAGCCGGCAGCCATCTCTTCCTTTCTGAATTCCTGTTCATCAGGAAGAACGCAAGCTAGAGCAGGGTTGGAATCTCAGCTCCACTGTAGGACTTGTCCAAGTCAATCTCCTTATCTATACCAAAGTAGAAAAACGTATAACTTTGTAGGATTGTTTTGCAAACCAGTGACTGTATATAGTGTTCCTATCAAAGTTATCTATATGAGTGGTAACAAAAATTACACTAATTGATATAGTAAAATTAAAATTAATTACACAAGTGCTTAGCAGAGGGCCTGGTGTAATAACAAGCTCTCAGTGCTGGGTTTTAGGATTTACTGTCACTACTAATTGTTGATGCTGCTGCTAATACTCCTATTACTACTTTACTACAATTCATTTAATCCTCAATTAATCAGAGGCAAATTGAAAATGAACCTTATCAAGCGTAGGCTTTTGGACTCCTCCATTACAAGGAGGCCCCTTCCAAGGCCCCAGGTTTCATCCTAGCAGTGTCCTCAGATGTACAGAACTTAGACGCCTTACCTATAATCAGGTAAGACGACATGTTCTCTTCTTCTCCTCTGCTGCCTTCGTGGCCTTGCACTGGCCCACCATAGGGAGGTGAGTGTCTGTTCTTAGTTGTGGTTTGGGAAAGGGGCAGCGGGTTCACTAGCCATTTTAGACGGGGGCCGACACGTATTTCTATTCAAATGAATTACAACCTGGACAAATGAGAAACCAAGGCCTAATTTGTATGTTTCTTAATTGTTATTTTAAATAATTTCAAGTCAGAAGACCTGGTTTCTACTTTGGTCTCTGATACTTTCAAGTTTTGAGGCTGTAATTGTCTCCTAATATATCCGAGCCCTCTTCTCTTTATCTATAGATAAATACCCACTTTACAGGACTCTTAGATGCATCAAGTGAGACTGTACGTGAAAGTGGTCCTGTACATTATAAAATGCTATGCGAATGTAAACAGTATCATTCTTGGCTTTATTCCCCTTGGGTTCTAGAATTTCATTAGTCCTCTGGTTCTTTTTTTTTTTTTTTTAATTTTTATTGGAGTATAGTTGATTAACAATGTTGTGTTAGTTTCTGCTGTACAGCAAAGTGAATCAGTTATACGTATACATATATCCGTTCTTCTTTAGATTCTTTTCTCATATAGGCCATTGCACATTATTGAGTAGAGTTCCCTGTGCTATACAGCAGGTCCTTATGAGTTATCTATTTTATATATAGTCCTCTGGTTGTTTAGGTTACAAAGCTAATTTAGAGGAACTTTCTCCTATTAAAGCTTCCCTGATGGCTTATTTTGATGAGATAGCAAGTTTTTACCTTTATTTTTTCTGTGTAGGAAAGACATTTCATCTAAAGTACATATTGGTGTCCTGACTTTTTCTTAGAAAAACAAAAATCCAGTTTTAAGTTTCAAGAGTAAAGAAGAAATTATCTGACATTCTTGGATTTAAAAAGTGGTTCAGTGTTATTTGTAGAAAAGCTTAGACCTCTTTTGCTTGGGGACATTTTCAGGGCTGCACTAGCAAACTTTGAATAATAAAAAGTTTCAGTGGAAATTCCAGCATATCTTTAAGTAGAGGAGCTGCCAGTATAAATCAGTGTGTTTACATTAAAAATAAGCATCTTTTTAGATAAATAGCTATGAAGAATGGATGAGTTCAGGACAAGAAAATGTCACGTGAGTATACAGGCCTCAGTATCCACAGGAATCCCGTGTCCTGGGACCAGGGTGCCTCAATGCTGGTGGGCGCCCTCAGCTGCGGGTGTGTCCGGAGAAAGTAGGGGAGAGAATGAAGGAAAGCCCTCAGGAACTCAGCAAGTCACATGCCTCTGTTTAGACCCAAGGGGTGTGTAGTTTCCAAAAAGTGCTAAAACAGACCATGCATTAGGCATGGAGTCTGGCCTCCCAGCTCTCCTGGGTTCTGTTCATGCTCAGTTCAGGGCATCAGCTGAAGAGCCGAGTCCTGCAATCCACCTCGTTCCAGACCCGTGAGATAAGATACTTAAAACCACTCCCTCTTCCTACGAGGGATGTTGTGGACTTCTCTGAAGGAGGGAACCCTCTTCCAGGCCTCATTTCTCACTACCTGTCTGGTTACAGGAGACCTGAGTTCCCCTTGGTTTACGCTTGGTCTCAGCAAGTTCTTCGATCCTCTTGTTAGCTTTATACCCAAAGAAGTAGTATTTACCCCTCAACTCAACAGACATGTAGGTTATAGAATTTTAGAGCTGCAAGAGACTGTGAGACAGGGTTTCTCAAGCTTGGCGCCGTTGACGTTTTGGGCTGGTTAATCCTTTG
Organism: Kogia breviceps; assembly: GCF_026419965.1. Classification (NCBI taxonomy): domain Eukaryota; kingdom Metazoa; phylum Chordata; class Mammalia; order Artiodactyla; family Physeteridae; genus Kogia; species Kogia breviceps. Next base: position 120,572,592 of record NC_081316.1, read on the forward strand.
TTATGGGGGCGCTGCCCTGTGCGTTGTGGATGTTTAGCAGCACCCCTGGCCTCTCAGTGCCACTAGCAGCACCCCCAGCTATGACACCCAGAGACGACTCCAGGTGATTCCGGGTGACCCGGGTGGCAGGGTCTCTGCAGTGGAAACCCTCTGCCGTGAGAGGCCCAGAGATGCACGGTGCCCAGCTTGGGTCATGACTCCCGCCTGAGTGGGAGTGTGGAGCTACACCCACTTCCCAGTTTCCCCTACGTTAACACAGAGTGGAAATACCTCCTAAAGTCTATCTGCAGTTGCTGCTCTGCATTTCAGGGCGTTCTTTTGCACGTTGGATAGAGTCCTGGCTGGTCACCTGCTCCCTACCTCATGTGTGAGAACAGGGTCCTTAGCGACACTGTCACCTTAGATTAGTGACATTCTCAACTCACACTGCTGGGGTCTCTTTCGGGCATCAGTGACAAGCTCAGTGTCTGTTGCAGAGACACCTCGTGGCCTGGGCTGGCCTTGAGCCGGGAGCAGGCTGACTTGTGCTTGGGAGTCAGCGCTACAGGTTTTTTTTCTACTAGCGGAGAAGGAAGCATTGTTAGGAACGCAGAATCCAAACTACAAAGAATTAAAAACAATTTAAAACTGTATTTTACTTTAAATAATATTTCTTATATTTCTGACCAAAGAATGTTTACTTCAGGTTTATGTTTTCTTGCTTTCTTTTGCTATTACAAGATGCCACTTTAAAAATCCCCCAAATCGGGCTTCCTTGGTGGTGCAGTGGTTGAGAATCCGCCTGCCGATGCAGGGGACACGGGTTCGTGCCCCGGTCCGGGAGGAGCCCACGTGCCGCGGAGCGGCTGGGCCCGTGAGCCACGGCCGCTGAGCCTGTGCGTCCGGAGCCTGTGCTCCGCAACGGGAGAGGCCACGACAGTGAGAGGCCCGCGTACCACAAAAAAAAAAAAAAAAAAAAAAAAAAAAATCCCCCAAATCATGGAAAGTCATTTTAAGGTGTGATCTTCAGGTTTTTAAATTTAAAACCTATTCTTAATTTTCCTCTTCCAGATCTGTGCCCTTCTTGGTACTGTAGGATGGATACTGAGTTCATGCCTTTATTAAGGGCTCTAGCCCTGAGTTCCTGAACATTTCATGCTTTCGCAATTGTGAGCACAGTTCGTCTTTTCCGGTCATTTCCAGTCCGTGACAAACCTGTCCACTTTGTAGGGCGCACGGGAAACATCCCCCTTGAGCTTCGCCACTTTATTCCCCAAACCTTAGGGTCCCCCACCCCCACCCCCTGGGTCCAGTCCGTATTTATTGAGTGACTGCTGTATGCACAGGGCATCGCGATGAGGCGTGGCCAAGGCCGTGCCCCACCCCCCGGGAGGAGACAGCGCTGGCCGCTCCTTCCACGCCCCCGTGGGCCTCTGCCTGCCTGCGCACGTGGAGGGTGTAGACTGCGGCGTAGATGGCTGTTGTCTAAGGAGAGAGCCAGAAAGTTCACCTTCAGAGAGGAAGGCTCAGCGCTTACAAGCTAACAAAAGTCTTCCTTTGGAAAGAGGTCTGTTAAGTGAAGCAAGCTAGTTCTTACAAAAAGCACAATAACCAAAGCCAGGTAAAGTGAGATATTCGGAATTTGCAAAATTAAATTTGCTTTAATGAGCCGGGAAAGGTGCGAACTGTTTCTTCCAGGGCAAGATCTGCTTTTCCCGGGCATGTGAAGCCAGAACTAGTGGCACCTGAGCCGAAAGACTCCCAGGCCGCGTTCCCTGTGCGGTGGGTCAGTGTCACCTGTCACAGGTGGGAAGCCTTCCGCTGCATCCGTCACCCCAGGGTGCCCTCAGGGCCCTCAGCTGACCACTGGCTGTGAATTAGACCAATAGCACTGCCTTCTCTTGTATTTTCAGGCCTGATTTTATTTTATTTTATTTTATTTTATTTTTGGTATGCGGGCCTCTCCCTGTTGTGGCCTCTCCCGTTGCGGAGCGCAGGCTCCGGACGCGCAGGCTCAGCGGCCATGGCTCACGGGCCCAGCCGCTCCGCGGCACGTGGGATCCTCCCGGACCGGGGCACGAACCCGCGTCCCCTGCATCGGCAGGCGGATTCTCAACCACTGCGCCACCAGGGAAGCCCCAGGCCTGATTTTTATGGTCTTCTGAACAGCCAGCGCGGGCCCCCTCCTCCGACCTCCTGCAGAGTCTGCTCGGGGCTGGGGGGCCGGTTACAGCAGCACCGGCCTGGAGGGCGCCGAGGCCGCTCCTGGTCTAGATGTTCTTTTCTTCACCCCCGCCCTCTACATGGTGGAGGGTCCAGTGCGCGCGGTGGAACGTGATGCAGCCGGCCGGGTGAACTGTCCCCAAGCTTGTGCTTCCGTTAAGAGGGGGCTTTGAGGTGACCCCCTGTCCCCCTTTCAGTGCCTTTCTCTGCACCTTCCGTGGAGTGACCACTTTTCTGATCCAGACGAGTTTCCGGGACTTAACTGCAAGGCCCCGCATTTCCGGAGGCATGGCTGCCCCCCGCCCCTGCACCAGCCCCCCCAGGGCCCAAGGTCCACCCACACAGCCTTTCCTGATGAGGAGGGGGCGCGACGCAGGGGAAGCACCGTGCTTTTCAGGCCCAGATGACGAGGAAGATCGCTCAGGAAGCTGCACGTTGAACGGCGGGGGGAGGGGGGGCGCGGGGGCGAGTAGCAGGATGAAAAGTCCTGTCATCAGGCTCCCGTTAGCTCTATAAGACCACCTTGTGGTCCCGCTCTTCGTTTATGTGTCTCAGCTGGCGGCGAGCTGGCACTCGTTGGCGGCAGCCTGCGTGGTACTGTGCGCGGCAGGACAGCAGCCCGGGCGAGAGCGCACGTCGGGGGCCGCGCTGACCCTCTCCCCGCGGGGCCTCTCCGCGGGCCTCTCCGCGGGCCCTCCGCTCTGTTTGGGGGGCAGTCATCACAGTGCTGCCTCACGGGGCTGCCCGGAGGACTGTGAGAGCCCAGGGCCTGCAGGGGCCAGTGCTTGGCGCGCAGGCGTGCTCCTGAGGACGTGGGTGTGCGTGCGTGCGTGCGTGAGAGATGGCGCACAGCCCTGTATCTGGGTGGACGTCTGTAATTCATGTCATGTACACACATACACACTGCATTCTTGTTTAGTGTATGGCTGTAGTTTGACTTGGCACCTGCGTGTCATTCCTGTTCCCGAGCGTACAGCTCATTTTAAATTGCTTTCCTGTGTTAAATGTTGCCACATGAGAGGGCTGCTTGTCACGTACAAGCTATTTTCTGTTTTTAGAGAGACCTGCTATCTTCCTTGGTTCTGAAACCGCCTTCGCCCTCGTGTGATAAGGAGGCTGGGGAGGAGGGAGGGGAGGCTGGACCCCGATCGCTGAGTTGCTTAGTTCAGAGAATACGCTGGGCCTGAGTTATAACAGTGGGAGATTGGGCATGTGGGTATCCTGTTAATTTATGGATCTACAGAAATGAAAAAAATGAAACACTTCTCTGCTGAGACAAATTATCTAAAAAGAACACAGATTCCTGCTTTATTATTTATCTGAAATGAGAACAACACATTTTTTTCGAAGCTCCAGTTTGCTTTTTCCATTTCATTTTGCAAAATGAAATTTTCATTTTGAGAAATGAAATTTTCATTTTGAGAAATGAAAATCAAATACATTTTAGGTGCATGTATATGTGCCATGTAATTTTTTTAAATTGGAGTATAGTTGTTTTACAATGTGTTAGTTTCAGGTATACAGCACAGTGATTCAGTTATATTTTTTTTCAGATATTTTTCCCTTATAGGTTATTACAAAATATTGAGTGTAATTCCCTGTGCTGTACAGTAGGACCTTGTTGTTTATTTTATATAGTTTGCGTTTTTAAAAATTTTATTTTTTTGGCTGCATTGGGCCTTCGTTGCTGCACGTGGTCTTTCTCTAGTTGCAGCGAGCGGGGGCTACTCTTTTGTTGCAGTGCGTGGGCTTCTCATTGCGGTGGCTTCTCTTGTTGTGGAGCACAGGCTCTAGGCACGTGGGCTTCAGTAGTTGCGGCACTCGGGCTCAGTAGTTGTGGCTCATGGGCTCTAGAGTGCAGGCTCAGTAGTTGTGGTGCATGGGCTTTTAGTTGCTCCGCAGCATGTGGGATCTTCCCAGACCGGGGCTCGAACCTGTATCCGCTGCATTGGCAGGTGAATTCTTAACCACTGCGCCACCAGGCAGCCACTTGCTATTTTCTGTCACTGCGTGTGCTGGTTTGGATTCCGCAGCACTGTGTGTGAATGGGGTCACACCACAGGTCCTCTTTCTCACCTCGCTGATCGCACTTGGTGTAGTTATGCTGAGATTCATCCGTGCTGTAGTGGCTTCAGTAATTCACCTCTTTTTACTGGTGAACGGAAATAACTGCAGTCTGTTCATCTGTCCATTGTTCATGGTTGTTTGTGTTGTTTCCAGTTTTTAGCTATTATAAATAAAGTTGCTGTGAATATTTGTGTACAAGTATTTCTTTGAACATCATTCTCTTTGGTAGGTATCTAGGAGTAGAATGATATACAGATAAATAAAATGAATCAAATGATAGGTATGTGTTTAAATTTTTTTTTTTTTTTTTTTTTTTTTTTTGCTATACGTGGGCCTCTCACCGCCAGGGCCCCTCCCGTTGCGGAGCACAGGCTCCAGACGCGCAGGCCCAGCGGCCATGGCTCATGGGCCCTGCCGCTCCGCGGCACGCGGGATCCTCCCAGACCGGGGCACGAACCCGTGTCCCCCACATCGGCAGGCGGACTCCCAACCACTGCGCCACCAGGGAAGCCCCTATGTGTTTAAATTTTAAAGAAACTGCCAAACTCACTTCCAAAGTGATTGTGCCATTTTACACTCCCACCTGCAGTGGATGAGAAATCCAGTTTTTCACATCCTTGTTGTGAAAAGACTTGACCTAGTCAGTCTTTTTAGTTTTAACCATCCTAATAGGTGTGTAGTAGTGTCTCATTACTTTAACTTAATTTCAGTAATGGCTAAAGATGGGGAGCATCTTTTCTTGTGTTTGCTTTCCATAACGCCTCTGTCTCAGTTACTGTACTCTGCCGCTTTGGGGTGAGAGCAGTATGTAGATGAATGGGTGGGGCTGTTTTCCAGTGAAACTTTATTTATCCAAATAAACAAACAACAGCAAGAGAAACAGGGAGCAGGATGTATATGGCCTTTGCATCATAGTTTGCTGACTCCTGACATAGATGATCCTGATGTCTGCAAATAAAGATGGATTTACTTCTTTTCCAATCTGGAAGCATTTTAAAATTCTTTTCATGCCTGATTGCACTGGCTAAACTGTCCAATACAATATTGACTGGAAATGGTGAGAGCAGATATCCTTGTCCTGTTCCTGATCTTAGGGGGAAAGCAGTTTTTTATCATTAATTATAATCAATCTTAGCTGTAGATTTGTTGTGGATACTGTTTATCAAGATTAGGAAATTCTCTCAAGCTGGTTTGTTGATTTTTTTTTTTTTCTATTATCTATCTCAGGAAGTTCTTTTCTATTACAAAAATTTTTATCAGGAATGGTAGATAATGGTTAGATGGTTAATGGATAATGGTTAGATTTTGTCATATTATTTTTGGATATATTGAGAATGTCATATAGTTTTTCTTTTTTAGTTTGATAGTATGATGAATTATATTAATTGGTTTTCAAATGCTTAGGCAAGCATCTATGTTCATGAGATATATTGGTCTGTGTTTTCTTTTCTTATAATGTGTCTAGTTTTGATATTGGGGTAATGCTGCCCTCAGAATGAATAAGTTGGGAACTATTTCCTTTTCTTCACATTTCTGGAGCAGTTTGTTCAGAATTGATATTATTTTTCCTTAAGATGTTTTGTAGAATTTACCATGAAGCTGTCTAGGCCTGGAGTTTTGGGGTTTTTTGCGGTACGCGGGCCTCTCACCGCTGTGGCCTCTCCCGTTGCGGAGCACAGGCTCCGGACGCGCAGGCCCAGCGGCCATGGCTCACGGGCCCAGCCGCTCCGCGGCATGTGGGATCTTCCCAGACCGGGGCACGAACCCATGTCCCCTGCATCAGCAGGCGGATTCTCAACTACTGCGCCACCAGGGAAGCCCCTGGAGTTTGTTTTTTTGTGGGGAGGTTTTTAACCTATAAATTCTTCTTTTAAAAAAAAATTAATTTATTTACTTTTGGCTGTGTTGGGTCTTCGTTGCTCCACACGGGCTTTCTCTAGTTGCGGCAAGCAGGAGCTACTCTTCATTGTGGTGCGCGGACTTCTCATTGTGGTGGCTTCTCTTTGTTGCAGAGCACAGACTCTAGGTGCACGGGCTTCAGTAGTTGCAGCAGGCGGGCTCAGTAGTTGTGGCTCGCGGGCTGTAGAGCGCACGCTCAGTAGTTGGGGTGCGCAGGCTTAGTTGCTCCGCGGCATGTGCGATCTTCCCAGACCAGGGCTCGAACCCATGTCTCCTGCATTAGCAGGTGGTTTCTTAACCACTGCGCCACCAGGAAAGTCCCTAAGTTCTTTTTTTAAAAAATAGACATATAGATGTTCATCTCTTTATTAAAGAGTAAAGGAGAGTAAAAGTACTCATAAAGTAAAACTCTGAGTGCAAGTTACTCATTTCTTCTTGAGTGAGCTTTGGTGGTTTGTGTCATTCAAGGAATTTATTTACTCTACGTTGTCAGATTTATAAGCATAAACTTGCTCATAATGTTGTCTCAATGTTCTTTTAATGTCTGTGCAGTTGTAGTCACCCCTGCCTGTCAATTCTGACAGTGTTACTCTGTGTCTTCTATTTTTCCTGACCAGTCTAGGTAGAAGCTTATTAATTTTGTTATCTTTCCAAAGGGCCACCTTTTGGTTTTATTAGTTTTTCTCTATTTGTCTGTTTTCTTTCTTGTGACCTTTGCTTTGATCTCTGTTATTTACTCTATTCTGCTTATTTTGGATACAATTTGCTTCTCTCTTTCTGCTGTCATAATGTAGAAGTTGAGATCGTTGATTTGAGACCTTCTTTTCTAATATAGGCCTTTACTGGTATAAATTTCACTCTAATTACTGCTTTAGTGGCCTACCACAAATTCTTGTTTTCATCTTCATTCAGTTTAAAATACTTTCTAATTTTCTTTTGATTTCTTCTTTGATCTATGGGTTATTGAAAATTATGTTATTCAGTCTACAAATATTAGGGATTTTTCAGATACGTTTCTGTAATTGATTTCTAGTTTAATTTTGTGGCTAGAGAACAGACTTTGTATGACTTAAATTTAAAAAAAATTTTTGTGGTTTGTTTTATCTCCCAGAATATGATCTACTTTGGTAAATATTCCATGTGCACTTGAAAAGAATGTATATTTTACTGTCTTTGGGTAAAATGTTCTATAAATGTCAACTAAGTCACATTGACAGTGCTTTTTAAAATCTTCAATATCCTTACTGATTTTCTTTCTACTTGTTCTGTTAATTACTGAGAGAAGTGTATTGAAATGTACCCAATAGGGCTTCCCTGGTGGCGCAGTGGTTGAGAATCCGCCTGCCGATGCAGGAGACACGGGTTCGTGCCCTGGTCCGGGAAGATCCCACATGCTGCGGAGCAACTAAGCCCGTGAGCCATGGCTGCTGAGCCTGTGCGTCCGGAGCCTGTGCTCCGCAACGGGAGAGACCACAGCAGTGAGAGGCCCGCATACCGCAAAAAAAAAAAAAAAAAAAAAAAAAAAGAAATGTACCCAATAATAACTGGATTTATATATCATATATTTTGTAGCTTTGTTAGGTGCATAATTGTTTAACATTGTTATGTCCTATTAACAAATTGAAGAATAAAAATCATATGGTAATCTCAATATACACAGAAAAAGCTTGTGACAACATTCAACATCCATTTATGATAAAAACTCTCAACACAGTGGGTATAGAGGGAACATACCTCAACATAATTAAGGCCATATATGACAGGCCCACAACTAACATCGTATTCAGTGGTGGAAAGCCAGAAGCATTTTCTCTAAGATCAAGAACAAGACAAGGATGCCGACTCTCACCACTTTTATTCAACATGGTATTGGAAATCCTAGCCACATCAGACAAGAAAAAGAAAAGGAATCCAAACTGGCAAGGAAGAAGTAAAACTGTCACTGTTTGCAGATGACATGATACTATACACAGAAAGTCCTCAAGATGCCACCAAAAAACTACTAGAGCTCATCAATGAATTTGGTAAAGTTGCAGGATACAGAATTAATATAGAGAAATCTGTTGCACTTCTATATATGAACAGTAAGCAATCAGAAAGAGAAATTAAGAAAAAAATCCCATTTACAATCACATCAGAAAAGAATAAAATACCTAGGAATAAATCTATGGAGGCAAATGACTGGTACTCAGAAAACTATAAGACACTGATTAAAGAAAGTAAAGATGACACAAACAGATGGAAAGATATACCAAGTTCATGGATTGGAAGAATGAATGTTGTTAAAATGACTATACTACCCAAGACAATCTCCAGATTCATTGCAATCCCTATCAAAATACCAGTGGCATTTTCCACAGAACTAGAACAAATAACCTTAAAACTTGTTTAGAAACACAAAAGATCCCAAAGAGCCAAAAACAGTCTTGAGAAAGAAGAGCAAAGCTGGAGGTATCATGCTTCCTGATTTCAAACTATACTGCAAAGCTACGGTAATCAAGACAGTGTGGTGCTGGCACAAAGACAGATGCACAGATCAATGGAACAGAATAGAGAGCCCAGAAATGAACCCACACATATATGGGCAATTAATCTATGACAAAGGAGGCCAGAATATACCTAATCAGTAAATAGTGTTGGGAAAACTGGATAGCTACACACAACAGAATCAAACTGGACTACTTTCTCACCATATACAAAAATAAACTCAAAATGGATTAAAGACTTAAATGTAAGACCTGAAACCATAAAACTTCTAGAAGAAAACATAGGCAGTACACTCTTTGACATCAGTCTTAGCAATATATATTTTTTGATCTGTCTCTTCAGGCAAAGGAAACCAAAGCAAAAATAAACATGGGACTACATCAAACTAAAAAGCTTTTGCACAGCGAAGCTTATCAGCAAAGTGAAAAGGCCACCCAGTGAGTGGGAGAAGATATTTGCAAACGATATGTCTGATAAAAGGTTACTATCCAAAATATAGAAAAAGCTCACACAACTCAACATCAAAAAAACCCCAAACAACATGATTAAAAAATGGGCAGAGGAGCTGAACATGTTCCCAAAGAAGACATACTAATGGTCAGCATGAAAGGTGATCACCATCACTAGTCATCAGGGAAATACAAACCAAAACCACAATGAGATGTCACCTCACAACTGTCAGAATGGCTGTTATCAAAAAGACAACAAATAACAGTGTTGGTGAGGATGTGGAGAGAAGGGAACCCTCATGCACTTTTGGTGGAACGTAAATTGGTGCAGCCACTGTGGAAAACAGTATGGAATTCCTCAAAAAATTAAGAATGGAACTACCATGTGATCAGCAATTTCACTCCTGGATATTTATTTGAAGAAAACAATAATACTTATTAGAAAAGGTTTGTGCACTTCTGTGTTCATTGTAGCACTGTTTACAGTAGTGAAGACATAGAAGCAACCTAAGTGCCCATCAGTAGGCGAATGGGTAAAGAAGGTGTAATACATACACACACACACACACACACACACACACACACACACACACACACACCGTGGAATATTACTTGGCTATAAAAAAGGAATTAAATCTTACCATTGGCAACAACATGCATGGACCTAGAGGGTATTATGCTAAGTGAAATGAGTCAAAGAAAGACAAACATTGTGTGATTTCACTTATGTTTGAAATCTAAAACACAAAACAAATGAAGAAACATAACAGAGACAAGGTCATAGATACAGAAAACACATAGGTGGTTGCCAGATGGGAGGGGGTAGGGGGGAGGAAAGAAATAGGTGTATGGGTATGAAATGTGCAGTGTAGGGAATGTAGTTAATTACTATGTAGTATCTTTGTATGGTGATGTTACTAGACTTGTGATCATTTTGAAATGTATAGAAATATCAAATCACTATGTTGTGTAGGGAACTAACAGTGTTGTAGGTCAATTATACTTCAGTGAACAAACAAACTCGTAGAAAAAGACATCAGATTTGTGGTGTCCACCAGAGGTGAGGGCTAGGGGGAGGGGGAATTGGATGAAGGCAGACAAAAGGTACAGACTTCCAGTTATAAGATAAATAAGTCCTAGGGATGGAATGTACAACATGAAAAATGTAATTAACACTCGTATGCTATATATGAATGATGTCAAGAGAGTAAATCCTAAGAGCTCTCATCACATGAAAAAAAATTTTCCATTTCTTTAATTTTGTATCTGTATGAGGTAATAGATGTTTACTAAACTTACTGTGATAATCATTTCATGACGTATGTAAATCAAATTATTATGCTGTACACCTTAAACATACAGTACTATATGTCAGTAATATCTCAAGAAGACTGGAAGAAAAATAAAAATAAATTGTAATTATGTTCTCTTGATGAATCGACCCCTTTAATATGAGTGACCTTTCTAAAAATCTGTTAATAATTTTTGCTCTAAAGTTTACTTTGATATTAATATAGGTACCCCACTTTTTTGTTGACTAGTGTTAGCATAGTATTAGGTGGGCCGAAAAGTGCCTTTGGTTTTTTTAAGTAAAAATAAAAGACACATTTTTCATTTTCACCAAGAACTTTCATATTCACTGTTTTGTTCCACTGCTTTCTGCCATTTTTCAGGCAACTTCATAATTCCATCTTCCCAAAACTTTTTATCTTTTTGAGCAAAGAACTGTTTCAGGTGTCTTTTCAATTCCAGAGAATTGAAATTTTTTCCACTAAGAGAATTTTGTAAAGACCGAAATAAATGAAAATCCGAAGGTACAATGTCTGGTGAATATGGCAGTTGAATCAGAACTTCCCAGCCAAGCTGTAACAGTTTTTGCCTGGTCATCAAAGAAACGTGCGGTCTTGCATTATCCTGATGGAAGATTATGCGTTTTCTTTTGTCTAATTCTGAACACTTTTCATGGAGTGCTGCTTTCAGTTGGTCTAACTGGGAGCAGTACTTGTTGGAATTAATGGTTTGGTTTTCCATAAGTAGCTCATAATAGAGGACTCCCTTTCCAATCCCACCATATATATAACATCACCTTCTTTGGATGAAGACCGGCCTTTGGTGTGGTTGGTGGTGGTTCATTTCACTTGCCCCGTGATCTCTTCTGTCCCACATTATTGTACGGTATCCACTTTTTATTGCTCGTCACAATTTGTTTTAAAAATGGAACGTTTTTGTTACATTTAAGCAGAGAATTGCATGTGGAAATATGGTCAAGAAGCGGGTTTTTTGCTTAACTTAAGTGGAACCCAAACATCAAAGTGATTCACATAACCAAGCTGGTGCAAATGATTTTCAACGCTTAATTTGGATACTTTGAGTATGTTGGCTATCTCCTGTGTGGTATGATGTTGATTGTTCTCGGTTATTGTCTCAATTTGATCGCTATCAACTTCAACTGGTCTACCTGACTGTGGAGCATTGTCCAGCGAGAAGTCTCCAGCATGAGACTTAGCAAATCACTTTTGACATGTTCGATCAGTCACAGAACCTTCTCCATATGCTGAACAAATCTTTTTGTGCGTTTCAGTTGCGTTTTTACCTTTCTTGAAATTATAAAGCATAATATGCTGAAAATGTTGCTTTTTTTCTTCCATCTTCAGTATTAAAATGGCTACACAAAAATACACCAATTTTGATAAGTTTTTTTTTTTAAATGCATGCTGATATGACAGCTGTCACATACAATCTAACAAAATTGTTTCAAATGAAGTTAAAGACAACTAAGTGCTACTAGAGCCATCTTATGGAAAAAAATGAACGAAACTTTTGGCCCACCCAATATATCCTCTTATTTCTAATCTTTTTGTATCTTTATACTTAAAGATGTCTTGCATTTTAAAGAACTCTGACAATTTCTGCCTTTTAATTGGGATGGTTAGGCCATTTACATTTAATGTGATTATTTTTATAGTTAGGTTTACATCTATTATTTTGCTATTTGTTTTTTACATGTCTCATCTGTTCTTTGTTCCTCTTTTCCTCTTTTCTCACTTCTTTCAGATTATTATTTTATTTTATCTCCTTTGTTAGTTTCTTAGCTATTACTCATGAGCTTGACACATTTAAAGAATAGTGGTTGGGTATTTTGTAGAATGTCCCTCAGTTTGAGTTTTTTTGATGTCTTCTCATGATTGGCCTTGGGTTATAGATTTTGAGGGGGTAGGTGGGAGAATTCCATAGAGGTGTAGTACCCTTCTTATCATCGTATTACCATGACATTTCACTGATGATGTTGCCTTGATCTCTGGGTTTAGGTGGTGGCTTCTGGGTTTCTCCCCTGTGAAGTTACTGTATTTCCTTTTTGAACACTCTTAGAGGTTCAGCCATCCTACTTCAAGGGGAGGGCAGAGTATCAAATAATTTGTGGACATATGAGAAACCACCACAATAGCTAATAAATATTTGGTGGGATCAGGTATTCTGAAGCTGTCCAAATATTCTGTTTCTCTTTAAAGTTTTTCAACTAGGTTTGGCAATCATCAGTGTATCTTGCCTCAAGCAACTATTACTTTGTTGTTCTAAAGGTGGTTTTCTGTTTCCCTCATTCATTCTACATTATTAATTGGGATTCTTCCATAAAGAAAGTTCTCTGTCTCCCTTCCATTTGCTTATTCATGCGCTTATTCATATATTATGGACTCATGGATATTTATTTTATTCTTTGTGTTATAATAGTCTATCATTTTTTGCTCAGATCTTCCAGCTTTAGCCTTTGGAAGCTCTTTCAGTTGGGCTTCTGGTCCTTTGATATTTTTGTTTAACACTTCCTCACTTTCTGGCACTACAAGATGCTCCAGGCTTATCTTGTATTTTCCCTGCCCCAGCCTTTGAATTACCATTTTTCCAAGTAGCCCGAGTTCCCTTTACCAGAGAATGGTATGTAGAAATCAAGATCCGGGCACTGAGTGTGCTCTTTGTTATGGAGGTGTCAATACTTCTAGGCTCTTGGTAGACAGGGCTAGGAGATGTATGTATTTATACTAACCCGTGTATGCACACATGTCTGTACTTATTTCTCTATTTGTGTATATTTGAAATAAACATTGATTAGTACTAGTGTCTCTGACTGGTCCAGCACTACAGGGCTACTTCTATCTTCCCTCTTTCATATTCATAACTTCTTTCTTTGAAAGTGAGAAACGTGGCTCTCATTATTGATGACATCTTTATAGTTCTTATTTATTCAACCCTGTTATACATGTAAAGTATTTTCAGAGTTGCTAACCCATGCTGCTATGAGAAGTAAATTTATCAGCTAGAGTGCAGTGTTTGTGCAGAATTCTTCTCTTGGTAGCCTTGTTATATCCAGTCAAAACGCTGTTTCCCAAAGTCATTTATGTCAACTCCTTTCTTCCCCATCTCCTTAAGTGAGGTTATTTTACCTGTAATACAGTTAGTTTCATTTCTCAGAGGCCGCATTCCATCCTGTTTCCCTGGACATTTTGTATGATACATATTTTTAAAACGTTCTTGCCGTATAAAGTTCACTCGTTGTGGTGTAGAGTTCTGCAGGGTTTGGTGAATGCTTGGCCGTGGATTCGCCATCACGGTACTACACCCTAATATGTCTATCAGGCAGCCCCTTGCCTCTTTTTTAAAATGAAGTTACTTATTAAAATAAGTTATTACATGGATCCTTATAGTGTATTTTGATATTAAAATAAACCATATAATGCTGAAGTCATTTCTTCAGAGCAGCTTTTGACATGAAATACTGTGCAGGTCAACCAGAGCTGGAGTTCTTGTTAGGTTGAAATCGGCAGAGAAACGAGCAAAGACAATGTGGCTTTGCTCGCTTTTTGCCCCAGAGTGTGTGGTAGAGTCTTGGATGTGGCTTCCCAGGGAAGAATGTCGGAAAATCAGGCATCTCTGATCTTCCTGTCCACAGTGGAGCTGGTGAAGACCAGGTTAAAAAAATCAGACTGAAGCTGCCGTGGCAGATGTTTGAGCAAACCTCTAGTGCCGACTGTGGGTCTGTATTCCATTTCCTCTTCTATCTCCTTTCTTAACACTGATACACTTTCTCCCTTTTCCTATGTTCGTTTGTTTATGCTATTTCTTTCCTTCTTTTATTTTTATTTTTATTTTTATTTTTTTTAGCCATGCTGCTTGTGGGATCTTAGTTCCCCGACCAGGAATCAAAACCATGCCCTTGGCAGTGAATGTGTGGAGTCCTAACCACTGGACTGCCAGGGATTCCCTCCCTGAATTCATTCATATGTGCATTTATTCATTAAACTTTATGTATTTCGTTGTGACTGTGCCTGTGTCACTAAACTCTAGGTTTTCCTCTCATATTTCCTTGTTTCTTTGTTTCCTTACAACTAGCTTTAATGTAAAATTAAAATTTTTTTAGCATTAGTTATTTTTGAATATATATGTTTGATTTGGTCTGAATTTAAAATATAAGTGGATTGAATGTTTCACTCTTTCTTGAGACAAGAAAAAGCAAATTAAATTGCTTTATGATGATTTATTTAGTCTGTGTATGACTCAGTGGCCATCCCCCTATGTTAGAGAAGGAATAGAATCTACTCTTCCACCTCAGGTGGGACGGTGCTAAAACCAGTGTGTATAGACCCCCTCCACCTCCCCACCCCAGCGCCTCAGTCCCCACTGGAGTATTTCATAGCTTTTCCAACATGCTGACCCTAAAACCCACTTACTGTAGCTCGAATTTGTTTCCTTTTGTTGATGGATCAGTGGAATAAAACAGGAACAGTAACAGCACCAGCACCAACAGGAGGCTTCCCTGGTGGTCCAGTGGTTAAGAATCTGCCTTCCAATGCAGGGGACACAGGTTCTATCCCTGGTAGGGGAACTAAGATCCCACATGCCACAGGGCAACTAAGCCTGCATGCCACAATTACTGAGCCCGTGCGCTCTAGAGCCCAGGTGCCACAAGTAGAGAGCCTGCATGCTGTAACTACTGGGCCCGCGCACTCTAGAGTCCAAGCGCCACAACTAGAGAGCCCACGTGCTGCAGCTACTGGGCTCGCACACTCTAGAGCCCAAGCGCCACAACTAGAGAGAAGCCTGCATGCCACAAGGACAGTCCCGCGTGCGGCAGCTAAGACCCGACACAGCCAAAAGAAACAGCACCATCGGGAGCCCTGCCTCCACTGTGGTCCTCGGCAGTGACACACCCCTTGGGCCTTTGACCCAAGCGGCAGGCGAGCCCCAGCGCCTCTGGGATGGGCTGCACAGACGCACTTGGAGGGCTTCTCTGCGGCTGCGAGCGTCTGTCCTCTCACCCGCGGCATCCTCTGACCCCAGAATCTGTGACAGCAGAACGGGGCTCATGCTCAGGGCCAGGTTTGGGGGACTTATTTCCTGAGGAGGCATTTTACAGAATGACGTGCTTGACACATGGTCTGTGATGGTCACACATACTTGTCAGACCCCAGTGCCTCTGAGGCTTTTGTGTGTTGATCTGGGCTTTAGAGCCAGGGCTGGTGTACGGTTGGTCCGACTGGTCTGCGGTGCTGGGTTCATGTGACAATGGTGCCCGCCGTCCACCAGGCCCACTGGAGCCCATGCAACTGGTACCCATTTCAGCACAAGCCCAGCTCATGGGGAGAACAGGGCCCTGCAGCGGCTCTGTCCCTGCACAGACATGCCTGGAGCCGCTGCAGACACCGAGGACCACTGCACTGGCGCCGCAGGCATGCTGCCTGCCTGGGTGTCCTTTCCCTTCCTCTCCCTCCACTCTGCTTGGCTGTACCCCCCTTCCTCTGCCCTTCTGGGCCGACCCCCCAAGGTTTACTGAATGGTTTGATGCCAACGGGCGTGTAGGACCCAGCCCTTCCCCGTTTCCCCCCGCTTGTCCCCTCCGGCTTCCTTTAGTGACAGGGACTCCTCCCTCGGTAACCCTGGATGGTCTCCCTGGACCGTGCCTGAGATGAAAGAAGGAGGGGGGGGTCCCTCCAGAGCGTTAGCTCTTCAGACACTCTGTCCAGGGGACCGCTTGATGGACTTTTATCTGCTTTGACCTGGCCCAGTTGGTCCGACTTACGGTCAGAAATCTACCCCGGCTTTGGCTTGGAGATAGAATTGAGTGAACTCACGTCAGTAGTGCCTCAGCTGACGTCTTGCTGCTGAGCTGAGCCCGGGAGCAGGATGTTGACGGTGCTGAGACTGTCTAGTGCCGCCACTGAGCCTTCTTCATGAGGCACGTGTGCAGTTTCCGATAAACTCGGGATTCAGAACAAGACAGCCGTGGCCAGGGTGTGAGTCAGGGCTCTCCAGAGAAACACAACAAACAGGATGTGTGTGTGTGTGAATAGAACACAGTAGAATTTATTTACCCTATGTAAATATCTCTGTACAGATAAAGACTTTGATGATAAAGAACTGGCTTGTGTGATTATGGAGGCTGGTGAGTTGACACTCTGCAGGGTGGGCTTGCTGGCTGGAGACCCAGGAGGTCTGAGGGTGCCGTCTGGTGAAGAAACACCCTCCAGCCTGGGGAGACGGGTCTTTTTGATTTGTTCATGCCCCTCAAGTGCTTGGATGAGGCCTCTTCCCCCACCCCCATTACGGAGGGCAGTGCACTAAAAGTTCACAATTTAATGTTAATCACATCCAAAAACACCCTCCAAGCTGACACTTGGACCATCACAGCCAGATTTATTTGGAATTCCATGATGTTTGGTTGGGTCTCTTTATACTTTAGTATGTATGTATGTATGTATTTTGGGCTGCACTGGGTCTTCATTACTGTGCGGGCTTTCTCTAGTTGTGGTGAGCGGGGGCTACTCTTTGTTGCAGCGCGTGGGCTTCTCATTGCAGTGGCTTCTCTTGTTGCGGAGCACGGGCTCTAGGCGTGCGGGCTTCAGTAGTTGTGGCACACGGGCTCTAGAGCGCAGGCTTAGTAGTTGTGGCGCACGGGCTTAGTTGCTCCGCGGCATGTGGGATCTTCCCGGACCAGGGCTCAAACCCGTGTCCCCTGCACTGGCAGGTGGATTCTTAACCACTGCGCCACCAGGGAAGCCCTATACTTGAGTTTTAAGGGTCTCTTTGGATAACAATGTAGTTTAGCCAGAGTAACAACGGGCCATCTTTAACCAGAGCTTCAGCTGCCTGTGTTCTCGTCAGAGCCCATATTTGATGGGTTTACTGTGGATTCTTTGCTGTGTGTCTGGAAAATATCACTGACATGGACTTCTCCCCCTGCTCTTAAATTCCTCTAAAAATTGGTTAAGGAACCAGAACAGTGTTGAAAACATGCTGTGATGGGGTATTTTCTTCTCCAGGACGGGTTCCGCTAAGCAAGCACACAGAAGTTGTCTTGAGGATGGCCATGCAGCATTCTCACTGGAGAGCCTGCACTGCCGTTTATATTTAGCCTGGAGCCCCGGGGGAGCAGCGAGGCCCGCAGTGGAGCCACCATGCGCCCGCAGTGCTCCAGGCCTGGTCGAGAGAGGCGGACATGCTGGATGGAATGTCAGAGGCTAAATATAACTCTCTACAGAGCCAGACACACATCTGACGTGGAGTGGAAACATTTTCTAAAAGAGCTGCTTTTTGCTCTCGGTTTACAGTAATGAATAGAAACCCAAATCAGTTTGACTTCTTGTTGGGAGCTGTCTCTGCAGTTAAATGATCACAGGTGCTGTTGAAGGTAGAGGAAGGCCCTCACCCCGTGCCCATCCAGGAGCCAGCAGGCCTGTCTTGCTGTGTTCAGATTGGTTTTGTTTCCACGGGAGGAAAAGACGGGTAGTTTCCACTTCACATCTTGATGTGTCTGGATGTGGGTTGAGTGGTCGATGTCGGCGCTTCGTTTTCCCTTGGTCTCACTCTGCGCCAGGGCGCGAGCACGGGTGTGGGCTCCCGGGAGAGCCGACCGCAGCAAGGCAGCTCTGCTGCGTCAGGGAGCCTGGGGCCGAGGCCGCCTTGCCTCCACAGCCGTTCCGGCTTAAATGTACTTTTTTACGGTAGTATTTTCTGTTGTTATTAGTTCCTTTGCCTGAGGACTCACAAGCACTTCGTGGCTAGTAGTTTCTTGAGAAAGTAAAGGGGCGCAGGCAGCGTCCCCAAGCCCAGCCACAGGGCTGTGCCTCTGTGGGCCCGGCTCTCGATTTGGGGTGGCCCTGACTTCACGCAGGGCTCAGTGGGGTTGCCAGATGGGCCGCACATGAGCATCACGTGAGAGGCTTGGAGAGACACAGATTCGGGCCGGGGAGGGGTTGGGAAGCGGGCTTTTAAACGGGCCCCCTGAGGTGATCCCCCTACAGCCTGCCTGGCACCAGGCCCCCAGGCCCTGGCAGGATTTCTGAAGGGTCTCCCGCAACCGAAGTAAGAAACTGTCCTTGTTGCTAAGAGCTGCTGAGATGGCCCCAGACCAGGAGAGAGGCGGGCAGACGGGGGGCCAGGAGCCGCCGGGCGCAGCATGGCCTCCTCCCCCTCTGTCTCTCCTCCACTCCCCCAGCTTCCTGGCGGGAAAGGGTGGCTGCTGGAGATGCCGTCGGCCGTTGTTCCGAGGCTTTCTCAAGGCCGCTTCCCTCGCGCCTCGGCTAAGGGAGGTCCGGAAGAACAGTGGGATATGAGCTGGGCCTCCGGGTCTGACCCGGGCTTCCTCAAGCCCGGATCCTCCCCACACACCCTTGTTGCTGTCTCTTCTAGCCCTGGGCGTGCTCCTTCTTGGAAGAGGCTCGGTGAGCTGGAGCAGGGAAGTAGGGACTGGGCGTGGGCACTCCTGGCTTCTGGTTTTCGCTCTGTGCTCACAGACGTGGGCCAGCGGGGCTCGGTTGGCCCCTGCCCCGCGACGGGAGCGTGGCCGGAGCCGACGCACAGGATGAGACCCCCGCAGCAGCCGCGCCTTCCCTCTCCCTCCTGCTTGGTCCCTCTCTCTGTCAGGCCGTCCCGCAAGCTGGGCGTCGGTCCCGTTCCGAGAAAAGGCCCCAGCGGTTCAGTTCCCCTTTTTCGCCTCATCGTGGCTGAGCCACAGGTAGCGGCGCCCCGCGCACTCCCGCCGGCTCCGTGTGTGCGCCGGGGCCCCGCGTCCCCCAGCCCCTCTCCCGAGCCCTGCTGATGCTGAGGTTTATTCTCCATCCGGCACCCCTGCCCCAGCCCACCCTGGTCGCCTCAGGAAGAGCATATTTCCCTTGCAGACCACTGTCCAGAGGGGTGGGCTCCTTGACATCCCGGAGCCCAGTTGCTTAGCCAGATGATACTGGAATCTAGAGGCGGACCCCGGTCCTCTGGCTCTTACTCCGCATCTGCCGCGCCGGGCACCCCAGCCAAGGGGCACAGGCTGGCGTCCAGGGCGCTGATGTGTGCAGACGATGCCTCCGTGTGCCTGCCCTGCCGCCCTCGCTGTTCCTTCCAGCTGAGCCCGCGCTGCAGGGCCCTTGGGTCCCTCTTCGTGCGTGCCTCTGTCGCCTGTGTCTGAGTGCAGGCCTCGTGGCCCGGGGGGCTGTCTCTGAGTCCTCCAGGCCGGATTCCCAGCTGGGGCCCCCCCTCACAGCAGTCCTTGTCCCTCGGGCTTGGCGAACAGCTACAGGAAGGGGCACTGCTGGGTGGTCTGGGGACGAGCAGTGGAGGCGGCTCAGGACCGCTTAGACGAGCCACGACAGCCGTCAGCCTTGGTCAGCCTTAGTTTCCTGCTAGAAAACTTGTGCCGGACGCTGCTGTTCAGGGCCTGGGCGTGTCCCACGTGTCACCTTTCTGAACCTTGGCTTTGCCTCTTCCTCCCCACGTCCTGCCGCTTGTACCGCTGTTGGGCCTGAAGAAGAGTGGGTAGGTCCTCCCTGGCTCTCTAGTAACTTGGTGTGGTTGGCATCCATAGAGCAGAGGTAACCTGGCCCTGACGTGTCGTGGAATAGCCTTGCCTTGGGGCCATTTTAGTCTCGTTTCGCATTGGGGAAATAAGGGGTTAGATTGTAGAGGAAGAATGCTCAGACTTCTGTCATCTGCCACATTTCTTGTCACGTGTTCATCACATATAAAACCAACCGCGTTTTTTTTTTTTTTTTTTGGCTGCATTGTGTCTTTGTTGCCGTGCACGGGCTTCTCACTGCGGTGGCTTCTCTGGTTGTGGAGCATGGGCTCTAGGCCCGTGGGCTCGGTAGTTGTGGCTCACGGGCTCCAAAGCGCAGGCTCAGTAGTTGTGGCGTGTGGGCCCAGCCGCTCCGCGGCACGTGGGATCCTCCCGGACCGGGGCACGAACCCGCGTCCCCCGCATCGGCAGGCGGACTCCCGACCACTGCGCCACCCGGGAAGCCCCCAACCGCATTTTAATGAATTCTTTCATGGAGTCACAGGGCAAAGAAGGAACTGTAGACAATACAGTGAAATGGGAAGAGTGTTGGACTGATTCTAAGGATGAGCTAGAGGCCAAGCTGCCTCCTCCACTGAGGCCAGTCCCTTAGCTGCTGCTTCGTAACCTGGAAATGCCACTGACCCTCACCATCTTGAAAGGTGAGCTGAGGAAGGAGTCGGAATCATCCTCACCTCTGTCCCCAGCCCTGGACTGTGCCACTGCTGATGGACGTGGTTTCAAGAATAAATAACGCCACTGTAATAAGCCGCTTCAAAGCATGATGCCTCTGGAGATATGACTTAGTTTAATATTTTTCAAACAAGTAGGCCCAGTGGAGAATAGAGTGACCGCTGCTGCTCCTAGAATAACATGAAGAAAGGCGCAGAGGACAATAACAGGAAGAGAGACCCACGAGGCCGGCCATCCTGTCCCCGCATGCGTCCTCGGCTCCTGACCCTGCCCTCCCTGCCCCGGTGTGTGGCCGCGTGGCTGTTCGGTTGGTATGAGGTACCTCCAGGCAGAAAGCACATATCAATTCTCACAGTGAGCCAAGTGGTGGTATTTTCTGCTTGTAAAAATAAAATCAGAGCCTTTTGGGTATTATTTACAAGAAAAGAAAAAAGAAAGGAAAAAAAAAGATTTCCCTCCTGGCTTTTAGCCTTGGCTCAGCACTGAGCTGGTATATTTTTGTAATTATTAATCAGCTGGAGAACACACCAGCTTGAGGTCAGATTTTCTCCTTAACATAGCTGGAAATGCCATTCTGTGTGGTTTCATAAATCCTTTGTCATCTCTGCTCACTTGCAGAGATGGGCCTCCCAGGAGTGGACCCCAGTGTCTGCATCCTCAGAACTGATCTGTACCCCAGTTGGGATTAAACACCATCGAGCCAGAAGACCAACAGCCTTTGCCAGCTATGAATTTGAGCATATTTTGATGCTCAAAAGTTTAGAATTTCTGGATTTGGTGTAAAGTCAGGAATCATCAGTTTGATGTTTCCTCTTTTTTTTTTCTTTTTCACTGCCTTTCAGTCCTCTCCTTTTCAGTTCCTCTTGTTCCCCTTCTTTCTTTCCTTTCTTTTTTATCCTGTCTCTCCCTCTCGTGTCTTAGACACTGTATTGAATTTTCTTGGAATTCTCATTTGTATTATTCCACTCATGGTATCAAGGGTTAATATGTTTTCTGGCCTCAGGCCTAAAGCCATTAAGTATGAAACTTACTGTTCCTTGGGCCACTAGAAGAATCTTGGTTCCTGTAAAGCAAATATAATAATAACAATGATAATAAATGACCCCTCTTCTAAATGTTTATTTATCATCAATTATTGGTGAAAGAAGGGTAAAGAGTTTCTAATAATATTTTATAGTTGGAAAAAATGAGGGGTACAAAATCACACTGCAAGTCAATAGGAATATTAAAAATAGGACCCAGATTCTTGACAGTAGTTCATAGCTTTAGCATATAGAAGAGCTTTGAAAATGAAATTACAAGCCCAAGACTGATTGGATCAGTCCTCTGTCCTGGATTGGACCACCTAGTTCTTCTGTGTTGAAAACACACTTGTCAGTCCTACTTGAAGCAGTGAATCCTGGGAAATCATGGAAACCAAATCTGCCAGTTTCCCAACTTACAGTGAGAGGTGCACTGTCAGAAGTGACACCAAAAGAGCAAAGATGGTGAGTTGGACAGTCCTGGGCTTGGATCCTGGTTCTCTGGCCAGCTTCATTGTGCTCTGCAGGCTTCTTTGTGATATTTATCATATTCTATTGAAATTGTGTCTCTCTTCCTCATGGTCAATAACATTTCCAGAAACTCTTGCGTCTCAGGTATGGTGGTAGGGAATTGGAGATGCATAAGAATGGCTGAAATAAAAAAGAAAAAAAGCAGCAATTTTCACCTGAAGTGAAATCAGGAAGAGGTAGAATAGGAGACTCCAGGCCCTTGTTCCCCAACAGAAACATTGGAGAAACAAACAGGAGCTGAACCAACTGTGTAGGAGATCTGGAAACAGTCGAAGGTTTATAGCAACCACGTAAATGCCTGATCAAGGAAAAAAGATCTTCAGAGTGGTAGGAAAGTTTCATGAGACATTTTCTCAACCTTGCCCCACCCTCTACCCAGCAGAGCCTCCTCCCCTCCTCCCACCAAATTGGAGGGAGCAGAGCAAACCCTATTTGCAAATTATTGTGTCCATCATTCTCACCTGCCTGGGGATACCTGAAGGACCGAGACGTGGGGCTTGTCTTTGTCTCCATGACTTGGGATGTAGGTGGGAAAGGCAGCAGGCACTGCTTGTAAGAACTACAAGGGGATGACAAACCCATGACTGCCTGAAGAGATTCTGGTGGAGGCACACAGTAGGCCATCTGAGGCTCAGGAGAGAAACTGTGGTGAGACGGGGAAGGTAGGACAAAAGCAACCACATCGCATCTCAAGATGACCCCTACACTCTGAGCAAGCCTAGCTGAGAGGTGAAGGAGTACCTACAGAGCCAGTTTGCAAAGACTTGGGAGAGGGGGCTCCTCCCTGCCTCTCTCCCTCTCTCCCTTCCGGTGTTTTTGTTTGTTTTAGCTCTTGATATTCAAGGGAATCTTAATCAGAACGTTATTTGAAGATGAGGTAAAGGAACCTCAGTGATCATGCTTGAAAGGAAATAGTGTTTGAGAAAAAAGTTTGGAACTCAAAACAAATGGACTCCTACAGCCTTCAACAATAATAATTTTGAATACACACATGCATGTGCGCACACACACACACACACACACACACACACACACACGGCAAACCCTGGGTAGGGAGGATCTGATTTCCAGAGAAACTGCTTTATAATAGTCAGATGCCCAGTTTTCAAGAAAAACAAATCACAAAGCATACAAAGAAACAGGAAAACGTGGTTCATTCAAAAGAGCAAAATGAATGAACAGAAACTGTCCCAGTTTCTGAGGAGGCCCAGATATTGGACTTACGAGACAAAGACAAATTGTCTTAAATATGCTCAGACTAAGGGAAGACATTATATGAGCAACAAAGTATCAATAAGGAGAGAAGTTATAAAAAGGAATCAAAAAGAAATTTTGGAGCTGAAAAGTGTAGTAACTGAAGTGAAAAATTTACTGGAGGGGGTAAACAGCTTATTTGAGCAGGCAAAAGAATCCGTGAACTAGAAGATAAGAAAATTGAAATTATCATGTCTGGGAGAAGAGAGGAAAAATAATGGAGAAATGTGAACAGAGCCTGTATCAGTTTGCTAGGCTGCCATAACAATATCACAGACTGAATGGCTTAAACAATAGAAATTTATTTTCTTACAGTTCTGGAGGGTAGATGTTCAAGATCAAGATATTGGCAGAGTTGATTTCTTCTGAGGCTTCTCTTTGGCTTGCATATGGCAACATTCTTGCTGTGTCCTCACATGGTCTTTCCTCTGCACACACATCATTCTATGTGTCCTAATCTCCTATTTTTATAAGAACACTAGTCAGATTGGATTAGGGCCCCTAACAGCCTCACTTTAACTTATTACCTCTTTAAGGACCCTATCTCCACATATAGTCACATTCTGGGTTGCTGGGGATGAAGGCTTCAATATATGAGTTTGGGTGGCAGGGGGACACAATTCACTCCATAACAGAGCCTAAGGGAATTGTGGGGTGCTGTCAAGCTGACCAAGATATGTTTCATGGGAGTCCCAGGAGTAGACAGAGAGAGAGAGGCAGAAAGATTATGTGAAGAAATAATGGCTGAAAACTCCCCCAATTTGACATATGGCATTTATCTACAAATCCAAGAAGCTTGGTGAACTCTAAGTAGGATAAACCCAAGAGGACCCACCCTGAGACACATTATAATCAAACAGTCAAAAGCTAAAGACAAAGAGAGAATCTTGAAAACAGCAAGGGAGAAGTGTCTCATTACATACAGGGGATACTCAACAAGATTTTTAGCTGATTTCTCATCAGAAATGTTGGATGCCAGAAGACAGTGGGATGAAAGCTTTAATGTGTTGAAAGAAAAAAACCAACAACAAGTCTGTAAACAGAAGATTTTATATCTGGCAACACTGACTTTCAAAAATGAGGGAGAAATTAGGACATTCCTAGAAGAACAAAAGCTGAGGGAGTTCATGACCGCTAGCCCTGCTCTACAAAAAGTGCTAAAGGAAATCCTTCAAGTTGAAATGAAGCAACACTAGATAGTAACTCAAAGCTGTATGAAGATCTAGAGATCTCCAGTAGCGGTAATTAATGGATAAATATAAATGGTAGTCTTATTATAATTTTGGTTTGTAACTGCACTTTTTATTTCTGTAGAATTTAAAAGATAAATCCGTTATTGGTAAGGCACACAATGTATAAAGATGTAATTTGTGTCTTTAATAACATAAAGGGTAGGACAGTAGAGTTTTTGTATACAGTTAAAGTTAAATTGGTATCAATTCAAGTTTGTTATAATTTTAGGATGTTATGATAATCCTCATGATAACCACAAAGTTTGGTTATCATGAGTATACACTAAAGGATATGAGAAGGGAATCAAAATGTGTCAGTACAAAAAAAAATCAACAAAATACAAAAGAAGGCAGTAATTGATGAAATGAGGGTCAAAAGAATAATATACACAGAAGACAAGTAGCAAAATAGCAAAAGTAAGCCTTTATCAGTTAATTAAATGAAAATGGATCAAACTGTCCAGTCAAAAGGCAGAGATTGGCAAAATGGATAAAATAATGTGATCCAACTTTAGGCTGTCTACAAGACACTCACTTTAGACCTAAACACAAATAGGTTGGTAAAGTGAAAGGATAGAAAAAGACATTCTATGCAAATAATAACCAAAAGAGAGCTGAGGTAGCTATACTCATATCAGACAAAATAGACTTTAAGTCAGAAAACTTACAAGAGATAAAGAATTACAATGTATATTGATTCACCAAGAAAACATAACAATTATAAACATATGCATGAAATATCTAAGCCCCATAATATATGAAGCAAACATTGAGAGGATTGAAGCAAGAAACAGATTGTTTTACAATAATAATCGGACATTTCAGTGCCCTACTTTCAATAACAGATAGACAAGATAGAAGATTAATAAGGAAATAATAGGACTTGAAGAACAATATGGACCAGTCAGACCTAACATATACAGAACACTACACCCCAAAACAGCAAAATACACATTTTCCACATGTGCAGATGGAACATTCTCTAGGATCGATCATATGTTAGGTCAAAGCACAAGTCTTAATTTAAAAAAATTTTAAGCATATAAAGTATCTTTTCTAATCACAGTGGAATGAAGTTAGAAGTAAATAACTGAAGGAAACTAGAATATTTACAAATACGTGGAAATCAACATACTCTTAACCAATGGGTCAAAGAAGTTAAAAAGGAAGTTAGAAAATACCTGAAGAAAATGGAAATGAAAACACAACATACCAAAACTTAATGGGATTCAGCAAAAGCAGTACTAAGACATGTAAATTTCAAAAGAAAAAAAAAAAAATCAAATCAATGACATTCTTACACCTTAAGGAACTGGACAAAGGAGAACAAACTAAACCCAAAATTAGCAGAAGGAAGGAGTTAATAAAGATTAGAGCAGAGGTTAATGAAAAAAAGAAAAAAAAACAGGGAAAAATCAGTGAAAACAAAAGTTGCTTTTTTGAAAAGAACAGGAAAATTGACAAGCCTTTAACTAGATTCAGTAAGGAAAAAAGACTTGAATTACTAAAATCAGCAAAGAAAGTGGGGCTATAACTACTGATTTTATGGAAATAGGATTATAAGACAGTGCTATGAACAAGTTTATATCAACAAGTTGGATAACCTAGATGAAATGGACAAATTCCTAAAAACATAAAATCTAGCAAAATGTAGTCATTAAGAAGTAGAAAATCTGAATAGAACTACAGTAATTAGAAACAGAAAAGCTTGGACCTGGTGGTTTCACTGATGGATTCTACCAAACATTTAAAGAATTAATACCAGTCCTTCTCAAACTCTTCCCAAAGATTGAAGAGAATACTTGCTAACTCATTCTATAAGGCCATCATTACCCTGATACTAACACCAGGCAAAGCCACTACAAGAAAGCTATAGACCAATATTCCTTAACATTGATGCAAAATTCTTCCAAAACATACTAGCGGATGGAATTCCACAACACACTAAAAGGATTATACACTGTGAATGAATGGGATTTGTTCCCAGAATGCAAGAATGGTTTAACATATGAAAATTACAGTAATACACCACATTAATAGAATATAGGAAAAGAACCACATGAATATCTCAATTGATGCAGAAAAATATTTGACATATTCAACACTTTCATAATAAAAACAATAGGAGTAGATGAGATCTCCTTCAACATAATAAAAGATATATAAAAAACCTTATAGCCAGTGTCATAATTAATGGTGAAAAACTGAAAGGTTTTTCCCTAAGATCAGGAAGAACAGTAGGATACCACAGCTCACCACTTTTATTCTACATAACATTGGAATTTCTAGCCAGAGCAATTAGGCAACAAAAAGAAATTTAAAAGTTATCCAAATTGGAAAAGAAACATAAAATTATCCCTATTCATGGATGATTTAATTTTATACGTGGAAAGCCCTAAAGATTACACCAAAAACAAAACAAACAAAAAACCCTGTTAGAGCTAATAACAGGAAAATAGAAAACAAAACCAACATACAAATATCAGTTTCATTTCTATACACTAACAAAGAACAATCAGAAAAGGAAATTAAGAAGTATCTAAATGAATACAATACTTAGGAATAAATTTAATCAAGGAGGTAAAAGACATAGTACACTGAAATCTACAAAACACTGCTGAAAGAAAGGAGATACAAATAAATGGAAGATACTCCATGTTTATGGATTAGAAAACCTAATATTGTTAAAACTATGGAAAGCGATCTACAGATTCAATACATTATCAAAATCCTAGTGGTTTTTTTTTTCAGAAATAGAAAATCCCATCCTAAGGTTTTATATGGAATCTCAAGGGAACCCGAATAGCCGAAGTCATCTTGAAAAAAAAAAAAAGAACAAAGTTGGATGACTCACTTGCTGATTACAAAACTTACTATGAAGCTACAGTAATCAAAACAGTATGGTACTGGCATAAAGAGAGACGTATGGACCAATGGAACAGAACAGAGAGCCCTGAAATAAACTATTGTGTATATAGTCAAATAATTTCTGACAAGGGTGCCAAGACCATTGAATGGAGCACAGTTTTTTCACCAAATGATGTTAGAAAAACTGGATATACACATTCTAAATAATGAAGTTGGATCCTTCCCTTATAAAAAATTAAAATGGACCAAAGACCTAAACATTACAATTTAAAACTATAAAATTTTTAGAAGAAAACAGTGGAAGATACTCATGACACTGGATTTGGCAATGATTTCTTGGATGTGACATCAAAAGCACAGGCAGGCAGCAAAAGAAAAAAATAGTTAAATTGGACTTCATTGAAATTAAACACTTTTGTACATGAAAGGATACTATCAAAAGAGTAAAAATACAACTTAGAGTGGGAGGAGGTATTTGCAAAGCACATATATAACAAGGGATTAATATCCAGAATATATAAAGAGCTCCTACAACTCAACAACAAAAACCCCAAACAATCCAATTTAAAAAATGGCAAAGGATTTGAATAAACATTTCTCCAAAGAAGATATGCAAATGGTCAATAAACAAATGAAAGGATGTGCATTATTAGCCTTTATGGAAATGCAAATAAAAACCACAATGAGACACCACTTCACACCCATTAGGATGAATATTATTGCAAAAAAAAAAAAAAAGAAAAAAGGAAAATTACGAATGTTGGTGAGGATGTGGAGAAATTCGAATCTGTCTGCATTGCTAATGGGATCATACATAAAATGGTGCAGCCACTGTGGAAAAGTTTGGGAGTTCTTCAAACAGTTACACGTAGGATTGCAATATGATCCAGTAATTAAGCTTCTAGGTGCATACCGCGAATAGATGAAAGCGGGGACTCAGATAGATATTTGTACACCACTGTTCACAGCAGCATTATTCACAATGGCCAAAAGGTAGAAACAACCTAATGTCCATCAACAGATGAATGGATAAACAAGACATGGTATAAAGTCAGCACTCCGTATCTATGGGTTCCATATCCATGGATTTAACAAATGCAGATCCAAAATACTTGAAAAAAGATTCCAGAAAGTTACAAAAAGCCACACTTGAATTTGCCTCGCCCTGGCTACTTTTTATATAGCGTTGGCATTGTATTAGGCATTATAAGTAACCTAGAGATGACTTAAAGTACCTGAGAGGTTGTGTAGGTTATATGCAAACACTGGGCCACTTCATATGAAGGACTTGAGCATTCATGGATTTTGCTAGCCGAGGGGTGTCCTGGAACCAATCCGCTGCAGATACTGAGGGATGATTGCATACGTACAGTGGAATATCATTCAGCCTTAAAAGGAACGGGATGCTGCTACATGTTACATGGATGCACCTTGGAAACATCATCCTGCATGAAATAAGCCAGACATAAAAGGACAAATATTGTGTGATTCCGCTTGTGAGGTCTGTCGAGTAGGCAAGTCCAGAGACAGTGGCCTGGAGGTTGCCCGGGGCCGGGGTTCCGAAGAAGTGGGGAGCTGCTGTTCAATGGGGGTGGGGCTTCTGTTTGGTACGATGAGCAAGTTGTGGAGACAGACGGTGGTGTCGGCCACACACACTGTGCAGGTACCTAATGCCACTGACGTTTTACACGTAGAAGTGGTTAAAATGGTAAATTTTTTTTTTTTTTTTTTTTTTTTTTTTTGCGGTATGCGGGCCTCTCACTGTTGTGGCCTCTCCCGTTGCGGAGCACAGGCTCCGGACGCGCAGGCCTAGCGGCCATGGCTCACGGGCTTAGTTGCTCCGCGGCATGTGGGATCTTCCCGGACCGGGGCACGAACCCGTGTCCCCTGCATCGGCAGGCGGATTCTCAACCACTGCGCCACCAGGGAAGCCCTAAAATGGTAAATTTTATGTGTGTATGTTGTACCAGAACAAAAAACATTGTTAAATAGTCATGATGGTGAGACAGTGGGAAAAGTGGAAAACGCAGTGAGAGTACAAAGGGCGGAGCCCCACGTCTCACATTCAGTTGTAAGAATCTCCTGAGATAAAAATACCACATTTGATAAAGGGGGAATCTTTTTTTTTTTTTTTTTTTTTTTTTTTTTTTTTGCGGTACGCGGGCCTCTCACTGTTGTGGCCTCTCCCGTTGCGGAGCACAGGCTCCGGACGCGCAGGCTCAGCGGCCATGGCTCACGGGCCCAGCCGCTCTGCGGCATGTGGGATCTTCCCAGACCGGGGCTCGAACCCGTGTCCCCTGCATCGGCAGGCGGATTCTCAACCACTGCGCCACCAGGGAAGCCCGATAAAGGGGGAATCTTGATGTCACCCTGACTCCTATTTTCTCTGTTCACTAACCTTCAGCTGGGTAGGAACAGCAGAC
Source organism: Kogia breviceps (assembly GCF_026419965.1). NCBI lineage: Eukaryota > Metazoa > Chordata > Mammalia > Artiodactyla > Physeteridae > Kogia > Kogia breviceps. Next base: position 120,602,532 of record NC_081316.1, read on the forward strand.
TTTCTACCTGCTGCTGCTGTTTTTTAGAGAGTCCAAAGGCAAAACCTCAGACATCACTGTTCGGTGAAATGCACTGCAGATTATTCATGACCACATGAGTATTCCTTTTATATACTTTGGTCATGAATACGTTACGCCAGTCGATTTTTTTTAATTAAAAAAAATACATTTATTTATGTGGCTGCGTCAGGTCTTAGTTGCAGCACACAGGCTCTTTGTTGCAGCGCGTGGGCGTCTCTCTAGTTGTGGCGCATGAAGTGCGCAAGCTCAGTAGTCGTGGTTTGCAGGCTTAGTTGCCCCCGCGGCATTCGGGATCTTAGCTCCCTGACCAGGGATCGAACCCATGTCCCCTGCATTGGAAGGCGGATTCTTAACCACTGGACCACCAGGGAAGTCCCATGCCAGTTGATTTTTTAACTGATGTATTCACTGAAAGAATTCAGGAGACCTTACATAAAAATTTTTATGTAAGTTTAAAGAGTTGTTAAGTATATATATGATTTCTGGTGTATTGTGAATATCAGTGCTTTAAAACTGTTAGTTCAGTTTTTTGCATACCCAGCCGATTCCAAATGCCATACTGATTTCACTATCATCATTTTAGAAATAGAGAAGTGTTCTACGATTTAATGTTGAAGTAATTATAGATCCACAGGAAGTTGCAAAGGTAGTACAGAGTGGTCCAGTGTACCCTGCTAAGTTTAAAAACCAAAATTTAGAAAGAAAACTTTCCTACAATGAATTTTTGGTCCAGCCCAACTCTGGAAAACAGTTATTAGTTTCTTTAAAAAACTAACCATGCCACAACATATGATGAGGGTTTGTGCTCTTGGGCATTTGTCCCAGAGAAAAGTTCATACGAAAGTCTGTGCACAAATGCCACAGCAGTTTTATTCATCATATAGCCCCAAACTGGAAACAACCCAGACGCCTTCAGTGCGGTGCCTCCCGGGTGCGGAGCGCTGCCTGGCTGTAGAAAGAAACAAACTGTCACTACACACAAGGTGGATGGATCTAAAGGGCTTTATTCTGAACGAAAAAGTCAGCCTCAAAAGGCCACCGACTGTGTATCTCCTGTTATATAGCATTCTCCAAATGACAGAATTACAGCCGCGGAGGACAGATTAACAGCTGCGGTGCTGGGGGATGGCGAGGGCCTGCAGGAGGGAGGTCTTTGGCGGCGGAAGAGGTCTGTGTCTTGACTGCAGCGGTGGTTACGGGAATCTTCACACGTGATAAATGATGTGCAACCGTCCACACACACTGTTCACGCGTCAGTTTTCTGGTTTTGATATTGTGCCGTAATTATGTAACAGTGGGGGAGGCTGGGTCATGGTCACATTAAATGAACACAATATACTTGGAACTTACCACACCTGCCTCCAGAGGACAGTCTTACATTTCTTTCGGAGGATTTGAATAGAAACAGACAACTACACATGTCTTAGATTCCTTGTAAGTCCAAGATTTAATAATGGATTCCTGGGCAAGAGGAAAAAGAGAGTAGCCACATTACAGCTCTGTGAGCCAACTGAATTCAACTAAATGATTTTCTGGAAAACTCAAGGAGATCCAGTCTAGAACATACAAAATGCACATTGATTTATTCGGTAAACACTTTTGGAGTCCCTGCTAAATACCATTCCACACTAGATTTGAAGCTATAAAGATGAGTGCGTATGATAATTGTTTCTTTGTACTGTTTGATAGAATGTAAGCTCCACGAGGGCGTAGATTTTTATCTTTTATTCATGTATCGTCCCTCATGTTTAGGCCAGTATCTGGCTTATAAAAGGCAATAAATAAATAAATTGCTGAACGACTGGATGGTCCCAAAGAGCTGAGTCTGGTAGGCAAGCCAAGGTTGGTATGAAATTAAAGAGGAACAGCTGCATGTGACGGATGCTGTCACGGACTTTCCCCTTTTTTCTCCTCCTGCCAAAAACCCTTTGCTCAGTGTTACATCACGCAGCCTCGGTGTGTTGCGACAGCGCCGGGAGGCTGCCCTGTGTCAGAACCTCACGCCCAGGCACTGGCCCTCATCCAGAGGAGCTACCTACGACGTCTTCAGGCGTTTGGCCTGGGGCTTCCGGTCCTCACAAACACCGTTCTGATACACGAGTTACTTGTGTATTTTGAAGCGGGACCCTGGGCTGTTGGAGGCGGGCAGAGTAAGCCGGTTTCACATCCAAGAGCGGTTTGGTAGCAGAAGGAAACGCTGAGCAGAGACTCAGCGTGGCAGAGCCAGGGCCCGGCCGCCGTGAGCCGCCGCCTCGTCCAGCTCTGCCCTCGCTCGCGTGGTTGGGCAGGACAGAGTCAGGCCTCGGGGCGCATTCACCTTGGCCACAGTGCGGCGGGGAGAGGAGAGGTGATTACCTGCATCATCTGGGGCTGTGTTACCTTAGCTTCTTTTAGGTTATAAGAAACAAGTGGTCTCGGTTTCCCTAAGCGGTTTATTGTGAAGTCGGCCCCCGTGACAACCTGACCTTTGTGGACACTAGAGTAACCTCGGTGTCCCCTTCTTGTCCCCTGGCTCATCTGTCGCCAGCTCTGCGTCCTCAGGCTGTGCTTCAGCTGTTTCTCTCGTGACTGTAAACTCTCTAGTTTATTCTCTTATTTCCCTCAGCTTCGTACTTCTCCAGAGAAAGCCTCAGATTGGGTTGTCCTGTCATTATCCGGTCAGGCAAAGATCTCGTGACTTACCTCTAAGGCCCCTTAGATGGCCTTTGGGTCGGAAGCTGATCCCCGGTCATAGTCTTCTGGGACCGCAGTTTCGGTGTCTCGTCGCCTAAATTACAGTGATCGCACTGAAAGGACTGTCTGAGGTCACTTTCCTTAGAGGGAACCTGTGTGGCCTTGGTAGACGCTCAGAGCGTCTCGGGTTCCTCTCTGTTAGTGGGTCCCTGGGGGCTTCTGGGTGGAAGGAGGAGTGGAAAGGGCTGCATTAGTGTGGGTGGGTTTCCCCGAAAGGAGTATCGCATGGTTACAGCAGGCACTACCTGTCCTGGCTCTGAAATCTAAAGCGGAAGTGACTGTTTGAGCAACTAATGACAGTTCAGGTATATTATACTTCTTCTTTTTTTTTTTAATTTTAAAGTTTATTTATTTATTTAGGCTCTGTTGGGTCTTCGTTGCTGTGCGTGGGCTTTCTCTAGTTGCGGCGAGCAGGGGCTACTCCTTGTTGCGGTGCGCGGGCTTCTCATTGCGGTGGCTTCTCTTGTTGTGGAGCACGGGCTCTAGAGCGCAGGCTCAGTAGTTGTGGTGCACAGGCTTAGTTGCTCCGCGGCACGTGGGATCCTCCCGGACCGGGGCACGAACCCGCGTCCCCTGCATCGGCAGGCGGATTCTTAAGCACTGCACCACCAGGGAAGCCACTATACTTCTGATTTTCATCCCTATTATTACATTCTTTAAGGGTTCTGCTGTAATTAATGAAGTCTTACTAAATAAGACAGAAAGCTTCAAAACACATACTTGGAATGTATACATGTAGCCGAACCATTAAATAAGATTTAAAAATAAAAGAATGGATTGTTGTGACCTGCAGCTCAGAGTACAAGTCTTCACATTTTCTTACCTGGTGTGGTAAGCTGCGGTCCAGGGACCTTAATGAGGGTTAACATAGGAAGGCCTTCTCTGGGGATGGCATATTCTCCTAGAGGCCAAGGAGCTGAAGAATGACACTTTGTATGTGGTCAATGTACCTAGTTGATCTTGTCTCCAAGAAATCAGCTAAGACATTTTGAGACCATGATAACTGATTTCAATGTTCTTTAAACACGTGGATAGTCAGGTGCTAATTTTGAAAGAGATCACCATGCAAATAGCATATTTTGATTTCAGTGATAGCTTCACTCAGCTATCTAAGCTTCATGAAAATCACCATGTTGTTATTTTTCTTATTTTACCAAAGACTGGTGCAAACTTTTTAATGGATGGAAATCACGGGTTAGATAAACAGCTAATCCAGCAAGGTGGTCTCTTACTTGGTTGGTAACTGTACCCAGAATGTCCATGCCATCCTGCAGGGGAAGGTACCAGGCAGGAGGGAGGAATGACAAGAAGGCCCATGTGGGTCTGGGAGATGATGGAAAGATTAACAATGACTCTAAGCAAGAGAAAATTCTTAAAAATTTTTTTATTGAGGTAACATTGATTTATAACATTACATAAGCTTCGTGTGCACAGCATTATACTTCTACTTCTGTATCCACTACAGCAGCTTACCACCAAGAGTTCACTTTCCATGCATCACCATATTGACCCCCTTTACCCATCCGCACCCCCTCTGGTAACCATTACTCTCTTCTCTATATCTACATGTTTGTTATAGTTTGGTTTGGTTCGTTTATTTTGTCATTTTGTTTGTTTTTTATATTCCACGTATGAGTGAAATCATATGGTATTTGTCTTTCTTCACCTGATATTTCACTTAGCATAATATCCTCAAGGTTCATCCATGTTGCTGCAAATGGCAAGGTTCCATCCTTTTTTATGGCTGAGTAATATTCCATTCCACACACACACACACACACACACACACACACACACACACACACACACACACACACACACACGCCACATCTTTATCCACTTTTCCATTGATGGCCACTTAGGTTGCTTCCATATCTTGGCTACTATAAATAATGCTGCAATGAACATAGGGGTGCATATATCTTTTATAATTAGTGTTTTTGTTTTTTTTCGATAAATACCCAGGAGTGGAATTGCTCAGTCATATGGTAGTTCTAGTGTTAGTTTTTTGAGGATCTCCATACTGTTTTCCACAGTGGCTGCACCAATTTACATTATCCACATGCACTGTGGTTTCCTTTTCTCCACATCCTTGCCAACACTTGTTATTTCTTGCCTTTTTGATAACAGCCATTCTGACAGATATAATGTGATACCTCATTGTGGTTTTGATTTGCGTTTCCCTGATGATTAGTGATGTTGAACATCTTTTCATGTCTGTTGGCCATCTGTATGTCTTCTTTGGAAAAATGTTCAGTTCCTCTGCCCATTTTTTAATCAGGTTATTTGGGGGCTTTTTATTGTTCTTTATATATTTTGAGTATTAATGCCTTATTGGATATATGATTTGCAAATATCTTCTATTTGGTAGCTTGTGTTTTCATTTTGTTGATTTCTTTGCTGTGCAAAAGGTTTTTAGTTTGATGTGGTCCCATTTGTTTTTTTTTGCTTTTGTTTCCCTTGCTGAGGAGGCATATCTAGAAAGATATTGCTAAGACTGATGTCAAAGGCGTACTGCCTGTGTTTTCTTTTAGAGTTTTATGGTTTCATGGCTTACATTCAATCTTTAATCCATTTGGGGTTGATTTTTGTGTATGGCATATGATAGTCATCTAGTTTCAATTTTGGTTTTTTTTGCATGTGGCTGTGCAGTTTTCCCAACACCATTTATTGAAGACTATCCTTTCTCCATTGTATGCTGTTTGCTCCTTTGTCATAAATTAATTGTCTGTATATGTGTGGGTTTATTTCTGGACTTTCAATGCTGTTCCATTGAGCTATATCTGTTTTTCTGCCAATATCATGCTTTTTTGAGTTCTAAAGCTTTATAATATAGTTTGAAACCAGGGAGTGTGTTATCTCCAGCTTTGTTCTTTTTTTCTCAGGATTGCTTTGGTTATTCAGGGTCTTTTGTGGTTGTATATAAATTTTAGAATTTTTTGTCCTATTTCTGTGGAAAAATAAAAATGCCCTTGGGATGTTGATAGGGATTGCATTGAATCTGTGGTTGCTTTAGGTAATATGGACATTTTAACAGTGTTAATTCTTTCAGTCCATGAGCACAGAATGTCTTTCCATTTCTTTGTGTCTTCTTCAGTTTCTTTGAACAATGTCTTATAGATTTCTGTGTACAGGTCTTTCACCTCCTTCATAAAATTTATTCTTGGGTTATTTAATTCTTTTTGTTTGTTGCAGTTGTAAATGGGATTGTTTTCTTAATTTCTCTTTCTGCTAGCTTGTTAATGTTTAGAAATAGAACATATTTCTGTATGTTGATTTTGTACCCTTCAACTTTACTGAATTCATTTATTATATCTAATAGTTTTTTGGTGGAGTCTTTAGGATTTTCTGTATATAAAATCATGTCATCTACAAATAGTGATAATTTCACTTCTTCCTTTCCAATTTGGATGTTCTTTTTTTTGTTAATTCTTTTTCTTTTTAAAAAAATTTATTTATTTTTTGGCTGTGTTGGGTCTTTGTTGCTGCACACGGGCTTTCTCTAGTTGTGGTGAGTGGGGGCTACTCTTTGTTGTGGTGTGTGGGCTTCTCATCGCGGTGGCTTCTCTGGTTGCAGAGCATGGGCCCTAGAGCACGTGGGCTCCAGCACTTGCGGCGCATGGGCTCAGTAGTTGTGACTCGTGGGCTCTAGAGCGCAGGCTTGGTAATTGTGGCGCATGGGCTTAGTTGCTCCATGGCATGTGGATCTTCCCGGACCAGGGATCAAACCTGCGTCCCCTGCATTGGCAGGCGGATTCTTAACCACTGGGCCACCAGGGAAGTCCCCAGATGTTTTAATTTTCTTTTCATGGCTAATTGCTCTGGCTAGGACTTCCTGTGTTGAATAGGAGTGGTGAGAGTGGGCATCCTTGTTCCCGATTTTAAAGGAAAGCTTGGGGGCTTCCCTGGTGGTGCAGTGGTTGGGAGTCCGCCTGCCAATGCGGGGGATACAGGTTCGTCCCCCGGTCCGGGAGGATCCCACATGCCGCGGAGCGGCTGGGCCCGTGGGCCGTGGCCGCTGGGCCTGTGCGCCCGGAGCCTGTGCCCCGCAGCGGGAGAGGCCACGGCAGTGAGAGGCCCGTGTACCACAAAAAAAAAAAAAAAAGGAAAGCTTGGGCTTCCCTGGTGGCGCAGTGGTTGAGAGTCCACCTGCCGATGCAGGGGACACGGGTTCGTGCCCCAGTCGGGGAAGATCCCACATGCCGCGGAGCAGCTGGGCCCGTGAGCCATGGCCACTGAGCCTGTGTGTTCGGAGCCTGTGCTCCGCAATGGGAGAGGCCACAACAGTGAGAGGCCCGCGTACTGAAAAAAATAAAAAAATAAAGGAAAGCTTTTAGTTTTTCACTGTAGAGCAGCGGCCCCCAACCTTTTTGGCACCAGGGACCGGTTTCATGGAAGACAGTTTTTCCTCGGACTGGGGGAGGTGGGGGATGGTTTAGGCGGTAATGTGAGAGATGGTCAGGCAGTGATGTGAGCAACAGGGAGTGGAAGATGAAGCTTCGGTTGCTTGCCCGCCGTTTATCTCCTGCTATGTGGCCTGGTTCCTAACAGGCCTACTGGTCCGCAGCCCGGAGGTTGGGGACCCTTGCTGTAGAGTGTGATGTTAGCTGTGGGTTTGTCATTTGTGGCTTTTATTATGTTGAGCTTCCTTCTATACCCATTTTTTTGAGAGTTTTGTCATAAATAGGTGTTGAATCTTGTGAAATGTTCTTTCTGCATCTACTGAGATGCTCATGTGGTTTTTATCCTTCATTTTGTTAATGTGGTGTATCATGTTCGTTGATTTGTGGATGTTGAACCATCCTTGCATCCCTGGGATAAGTCCCATTTGTTCATGGTGTATGATCTTTTTAATGTATTGTTGTGTTCAGTTTGCTAATATTTTGTTGAGAATTTTTGCATCTATGTTCATCAGAGATATTGGCCTGTAACTTTCTTTTCGTGTGTTATCTTTGTCTGGTTTTGGTATCAGGGTAATGTTGGCCTTGAAAAATGAGTTAGGAAGTATTCTCTCCTCTTCAGTTTTTGGGGATAGTTTGAGAAGGACAGGTATAAAATCTTTGAATGTTTGGTAAGGATTTACCAGTGAAGCTGACTGGTCCTGGACTTTTGTTTGGGGGGAGCTTTTTTTGTTGTTGTTGTGGTACGTGGGCTTCTCACTGTTGTGGCCTCTCCCGCTGCGGAGCACAGGCTCCGGACGCGCAGGCTCAGCGGCCACGGCTCACGGGCCCAGCCGCTCTGCGGCATGTGGGATCTTCCCAGACCGGGGCACGAACCTGTGTCCCCTGCATCGGCAGGCAGACTCTCAACCACTGCGCCACCAGGGAAGCCCTGGGGGGAGCTTTTGATTACTGTTTCAGTCTCCTTACTAGTGATCTAGTTAGATTTTCTTTCTTCATGATTCACTCTTAGAAAGTTGTATGATTCTAAGAATTTGTCCATTTCTTCTAGGTTGTCCAGTCTGTTGTTGTGTAGCTCTCTTACAATCCTTTTTTAAACAGTGCATTCTTAGAGGAAGGTCTTGAAAGTGCTAGGGGCTTTGTTCAGGGACTAAGAAGGGAAGTGCACTCTGAGAATTCTCTTTCTCCTGGGTTCCTTCCAGGGAAGCTCAGACTGAGAGAAAGCAGTCACCCTGCTGTACCTAAGAGACATTGTTTTGGAATATGACATTTTACATCCTCTGTGGTTAGTGATTGTAGCCTCCATGAAGGGAAAGTCTGATCTCAAGTGTGGGTTCTCTGCTCTTTTAGTGTTGCATTGTCTCTGATTTTACTTTTCTTTTTTCCTTCAGGCTGCTTGATAGGGGCTGTGAATCTCAAATCCAGCAACCGAAACCCAGTGGTACAGGAATTTGAAAGTAAGTACAAGGCAGGGTTTAGGCAAAGGGGCACCACTTGGTGGTGTGGCAGCCGACGCAGGATAGACACACACGGATGTGTCCTGCCCGAGAGGCTTGTGGGCGGCTGGCTCGCCAGCAGGCATCTGATGTGCACGTGTGAGTGAAGCACTGCTTCAGCAGCCCACGGGCAACTCCGCAGGCTTTCTGTTGGCTGAAACCTGATTCCTGGCCTGGCTTTGCGTTTACGCAACCAAGAACATTCTTATATACAAGCAGAGTATTAGGGGGAACGTGTACTCTCTTCAATAAAAGTCTTTGCTAATCATCTATATTGTTTTTCTGGCTGAAACTAAAGTCTCTTGGAGCCTGGAGCTAGCGAGATTTTTAATCTACATGACAGACCTAAATATACATAGAGCTTGCAGGGTCTGGGTATACAAGTGAACCTAAAATTGTTCCACATTCACTGACAGTTCTCTTTTTTCCCTTGCTCATTAGGTGTGGAACTATCTTGTATCATTACGGACTCACAGACAAATGACCCCAGGATTGAGTGGAAGAAAATCCAAGATGAACAAACCACATATGTGTTTTTTGACAACAAAATTCAGGGTATGATCTTGTGGTCCTCTCATTTGTACAGAAGGCCCAGGCATGCGCTTGTGGCCAAGACTTTGCTCTAGCTAGACCTGCATCTGTAGCCAGGATTGGTGTTCTGTCTTGTTTTACGTGTGGAAAAGTCAACATGCAAAAGTAGTGAGAATAGTGTATGGAACTCCCTGCACCTGTGACCCTGCTTCAATAAATATCACTTCATCAGTTAGGATTTTAGTCCACACGCAGCTGTAGCTTTGAGGTATCTAAGTGAACATTCTCCGAGGCCATCTCCCCATTGTGACCCACGACTTTATAAGTTAAGTGACTTCATTAGTAGGACAGTATGGAACAGCAGGGGGACAGCAGCGCCCACCGCACACACTTGGGTGCCGAGCGCACGGCGCAGGAGGGCAGGGTAGGGGCTGCAGAGACGCGCTGGGCCAGGATCACGTGGGGCAGAAAGACAGGGAAGCGCAGGGAGCTTCTTGGAGGGACCACCGGGTCTCGGCCCAGCAGGGGAGGGTGGACACGAGGTGGATGGCGCTTGGAAGGCCTCAGAAGGGGCGTGACGTGGTCCCACTGATGCTTTAGAGACGGGGGGGGGGGGGGTGTGTGTGTGGTTGCTTTGCAGACAGGGGGCTGGTGGTGGGCACAGCTGAGAGCAGGGCCCAGTTCAGGATTCTTCTGCAGAGGCCAGGAGAGGAACAGCAGGCGGATGGAAGAGTCAGCGCAGCTGCAGAGGCGGGCAGCCCTGATCCCTCTGAGAACATGACAGTGGGGGTTTCAGGGAAGGGGTGGAGGCTTTGCGGATCAACCTGAAGCCACCGCCTTTCTGCCTCAGGTCCTCCACATCATCAGGGGTCATGGGCTCTTAAAAACAGTTCGGGGGCTTCCCTGGTGGCGCGGTGGTTGAGAGTCCGCCTGCCGATGCAGGGGACGCGGGTTCGTGCCCCGGTCTGGGAAGATCCCACGTGCCGCGGAGCGGCTGGGCCCGTGAGCCATGGCCACTGAGCCTGCGCGTCTGGAGCCTGTGCTCCGGAACGGGAGAGGCCGCAACAGTGAGAGGCCCACGTACCGCAAAAAAAAAAAAAAAACCCAGTTCGGTCCCCACCAGTATCCTCCCACCTCTGATTTAGGAAGAGATGGCAATGTTATTCTCAGGAAACAAATGGGTTTTCTCTGGGAGCTTCATCAGGCTGTTCTTGATAAGCCCTGATGGAGTGGGAATTTCTTAAGCAACTTTGTTTCTTCCCAGAAATTGCCACACAAAATAGAGGCCTGGAGGGAGACCTTGCCTTAGGGCAGGGCTGTGCCAGCAGCGCCTGATGGGTTTGCATTTACTTGTTTCCCACACGGTGGAGGTTCTGACCCCTGCTGATGCCTGATGACAACCTTCCCACTAGAAAACGCCTTCGGAAATGTTCGTTCTCTTATCAAAAGCATTTCGCTGTTTTCCATCGCATGTGGTAAATCCTTCCTAGACTTGTCACCAATTGGCAGGTTTAGTAAATTCGTTTCTAATTTTCATGTCATTTTCTTTTCTAACTCTTTCCCCATTTGTCAGTGCCCGGGTTCTTTGTGCTGCTTTGAAAAAGTTACTGTGTCCTTTATGCTCTAAAAATGTTTTAATTGACGGTCTTCCCTGGTGGCGCAGGGGTTGGGAGTCTGCCTGCCGATGCAGGGGACGCGGGTTCGGGACGCGGGTTCGTGCCCTGGGCCGGGAGGATCCCACGTGCCGCGGAGCGGCTGGGCCCGTGAGCCGTGGCCGCTGAGCCTGCGCGTCCGGAGCCTGTGCTCCGCAACGGGAGAGGCCACAACAGTGAGAGGCCCGCGTAACACACACACACACGTTTTAATTGAGACACGGTAACTCACATAACATGAAACTTACTGTTTTGAAGCGTGTAGTTCGTGGTTACTATATTCAGCAAAGATGTGTGGCCATCACTGTCAGATTCCAGCACATCCCCACCCCCAAAAGAAACCGTGTCCATCCCTTCTTCCCGGACCTGGCAGCCACTAATCCACTTTGTCTCTGTGGATTTGCCTGTTCTAGACGCTTCCTATAAATGGGATCATACAATATTTGGTCCTGGCTTCTTTCACTTAATGTATCGTTTTCAAGGTTCATCCATGTTGTAGCAAGTGTCTGTACTTTGTTGTTCTTTAAAAAAAAAAATGTATTTGGCCTTGTCGGGTCTGAGTTGCAGCACGTGGGATATTCATTGCGGCATGTGGCATCTTTAGTTGTGGCACACGGGCTCTAGAGTGCGCAGGCTTAATTGCCCCGTGGCATGTGGGATCTTAGTTCCCTGACCAGAGATTGAACCCCCGTCCCCTGCATTGGAAGGTGGATTCTTAACCACTGGACCACCAGGGAAGTCCCTGTTCTTGTTTATATCGATGAATAATATTCCATTATAGATATGCCACATTTTTAATGCATTTCATCAACTGCTGTACATTTGGGTTGTTTCCATTTTCTATTATCAATAATGCTCATAAACACTGTACAGGTTTTTGTGCAAACGTAATTTTTCACTTCTTGGGGATAATGAGCAGGAGTACAATTGTGGGGTCATATGGTGACACGTTTAGTATTTTAAGAAACTGCCAAACTTTTCCACAGTGGCTGGACAATTTTACGTTCCCTTGGCTGTGTGTTTCCCCATATCCTCGGTAACGCTTGCGATTATCCATTGTTTTGATCCCAGTCATCCTAGGGGGTGTGAAGTGGTATCTCGTGGTTCTGATTTGCCTTTCCCTGACAGCTAATGATGTTGAGAATCTTTTCGTGTGCTTATTGGCTATTTGTGTATCTTTCTGGAGACATGTCTATTCAAATCCTTTGTCCATTTTTAATTAGGTTGTTTATTTGTTGAATTGTGAATTTTCATACATTCTGTATACTAGTCCTTTGTCAGATATATGATTTTCTCCCAGTCAGCGGATTGTCTTCTTACTTGCTTCTGTCCTTTGAAGCACAAAAGTTTTAAATTTTTTATGAAAGGCTCGTGAGGGCTGATATAACTTTGTGTGTGGGGGGGGGGGGGGCTTGTGTTTCTGGTGACCTAAGAGATCACTGTCTAATCCAAGGTCATGGTTATTCGTGTCTCTGTTTTTTCCTAAGGGTTTCACAGTTGCAGCTTGTGCAGTAAGGTTTGTGTTGTGTGTGGCGTGTGGTGTGAGGTACGGGTCCGTGTCGCTCTCTTGCACGGGGGTACCCAGTTGTCCCAGCACCATTTGTGGAACGCTGCTTGTCTTTTAATGTTGTTTGACTTGTTTTCTCTTTCGATGGGGAACCCTTTCTGGGAATGATGAACAGGAAAGGAGGCCCTTGCCTTAACAACAGACACACACGGCCGAGTCCTCTTACGGCCCAGGCGCTCCCTTGGTGCTCGGCGTTCTCACAGGAACGGAGACGAGCCAGTTGCAGTTTTCCTGCCGAGGCACCAGAGATGGCCCCGGAACCTCCTCCTTCAAGCGGCAGAGCTGTCTGTAAAGAGCCCCTCAGTGCCCTGTCTCCTCCTGTACAGGAGACCTGGCCGGCCGTGCAGAACTGCTGGGGAAAACCTCTCTGAAGATCTGGAATGTGACCCGGACGGACTCGGCCCTTTACCGCTGTGAGGTGGTTGCCCGGCACGACCGCAAGGAGATTGATGAGATTGTCATCGAGTTAACTGTGCAAGGTGCGGTGCACGTGGGGTGGCGGCCCCTGCCCTCGGCTCACACGCCTTCCTGTGGGGAGAAGGACCACCAGCTTCCTTCCTTCCTTCCTTCGCGTCTCCCGTCACGTCCCCCAGGGTGTGGCGCGGGGCGGGGCGGGGCAGGGGGAGCTCAGGCTGCCTGCGCTGGGTTGGAGGTGAGAGAAGGGGAGCTTCTGCCTATTCTGTCCACCTGCTAGAGGGGGCGGAGGCACCGGGAACGCTGGGGGGTCACCAAGGGGGGCAGCCACAGGCGGCGCAAGCTGCGGGGGAGCGGGCCTTCCCGCGCCGCGGTGTCTGGCGCCTGGCGGGCGCGCTTGTTCTTGGAGCAGGTCCCTCGTGGGCTGCGGTAGGAACAGGGCCCTGTTGCTGACCGTCATCCCCGCCATGCTTCTCCTGCAGTGAAGCCGGTGCCCCCAGCGTGCAGGGTGCCGAGGGCTGTGCCTGTGGGCAAGGCGGCCACGCTGACCTGCCAGGAGGGCGAGGGCTACCCCCGGCCTCACTACAGCTGGTACCGCAACGACGTGCCGCTGCCCACAGATTCCAGGGCCAACCCCCGGTTCCGCAACTCCTCCTTCCTCTTCAATCCCGACACGGGCACTCTGGTAAGGTCTCTCCAAAGAGGGGCGGGTGCGCACGTCTGTCTAATGGGAAGAGCGGCTATTAAGAGACAGTAAACTTCACGAGACGGCAGCTTCGAACCCCGCACGTCGGGGACCCTGCCCTCCCTTTAGAGACAGAAAAGTTGTAAGGGGGCCAAGGAAAGGGGGCAGAGTCCCGAGGCAGCTGGGACTTGCTCCTTGGCCGCACGTCTGATGTTAAGGAACTGCTGGCTGCGTTCAGCACGGTTGTGGTGTCGCGGGCACGACTTTAAAAAGTCCTTCTAGAGACGCACGGATGCTCGTGGACGACCCTGTGGCGGGCAGTGAGGAGGCAGCGGGTGGGAGTCGTGTGCGCATGAAGCCCGGCTGCTGCCGGCTGTGGCGCCCCTGGCACGGAGGGGACTCACCGTGCACCGAGCCCTGCTGGCGGGTCCCCGTTCACTCCCAGTCCCCAAACAGGTGTTCAGCGCCATCCACAAGGAGGACTCGGGCCAGTACTACTGCATCGCGTCCAACGACGCGGGCTCGGCCCGCTGCGAGGAGCAGGACATGGAAGTGTGTGAGTATCTCTGCCGAGCCTCGCCCTGTGGGCCGGCGGGTGGACGGCACGGTCGCGCCTGCCGGGGCCCCTCAGCCGTGGCCCCTGTGTGCAGCACACGGGCTCCGCCAGGTCCGGAGGGAGGAGCACCGGGAGCGGCTGAGGGACTGACACGCAGGTCCTCTCCGCATCATGGAACTCTTAACGACGTTTCATGAACTCCGTTTCTTTGGTAACTGATAGAATTATCGAGACACAAGGTTCTCCGGAAATGTATCAAGTTTAACCGTTTTGCAGTAAGCTGAAACCCAGGGTTTAGCCCCGGTAATTCTACCCTGTTCGGGTGCTTCTTTCTCTGGGGGTGTTGGCTCTCGGGGGAGAGGGGGGGTTGAGGGCAGGACGGGGTTAGATTTCAGGGCCCACCCTCCCCTGTGGAGTCAGCCTCGAGGCGACTCTTCTGGCTGCTGTCCGATTTGGGAAGCTGCTCTCGGCAGGAGGAAGACTGCTGGGCTTTGCCCCAGACCTCTGGACTCGACGGATAAGAGCTTGGGAACTGACATTATGAAATCAAAATTTCAAATGGACTTATTTTTAAATAACAGTGCACTCACATTCAAGAACACTGTACTAGACGAGGGAGAATTTCAGCAGCTTCCGAGTTAGATGGCTTTGGTCACTACACCCCGTGTAGTTGCTGTTGCATTTTTAGGGCCCCATACTGAAACGAGAGAACGCAGCTGAGGGTCTCCCATGGGATGGCTGGTGGCCGCGAGGCCACGTTTGCACCTCGTATTTGCCCCTTTAAAAACAATCCGCAGCGAAGGGCAGCCCTAGAAGCTTCGGAACTTTTTCTTCCTTAGCACTCTGGTTCCTAGCTGTCGTGCAACCATGTCGTTCAGCAGTAATGTCTCCAGAGGACTGTTATGCCCCGCGGGCAGTGCCACGCGGCTTTGGTGCAGCGGGTGGGTGTCATGGCCTATGGGCAGAGGTGCTCCAGGCCGGGAGGGGCAGGGGCAGCAGGCCGCGTCTTCTGGCCCCTCCTCTTCTCCAGATGACCTCAACATCGGCGGGATTATTGGGGGCGTCCTGGTCGTCCTGACTGTACTCGCCCTGATCACAGTGGGCCTCTGCTGTGCCTACAGACGTGGCTACTTCATCAACAATGAGCACAACGGGGAAAGGTGAGCCTGTCCTACATGAGCAAAGTTCCAGTGGGCATTTCTGTGGGCCACCGGTGGCCACTCGGCTCTCCCTCCTCTGTTTCAGCTACAAGAACCCAGGGAAGCCGGATGGAGTTAACTACATCCGGACGGACGAGGAGGTAAGGCAGCCTGGAGGCTGCAGTGTCCCGAGCAGGGAAGATGACATTCCCCTGAGAACCAAGCAGGTCCCTAGAAGAGATTTCTGAGTCACGTCCAAAGCGCGAGCCCTCAGCCCTTCCTCTGGCTGTGCGCTCGTGGGGCACTCAGTCCACAGGCCTCGCGGCCTCTCCTCAGGGCACACTGTGGAGAACCGGTGTCAGGCTCCCTTCCCACCGCAAGCTGGGCCCTGCGTGGCCGCGGGTCACCCTCTAACCCGGTGTTGGCCTTGCAGGGCGACTTCAGACACAAGTCCTCGTTCGTGATCTAGACGGCAGTACGGCCGCACACACACGTGGATACCTCCACGGGGGACCCTGCTGGGAGCAGCCCCGCGAGGGGAGCCAGACGGGGCTGGACACGCGCACGAAAGCTTTTTGTTTTGGCCAAAGTTGACCGCTACTCCTTTCTTACTTTTTAACAAGCCACATGAATAAGAGTTTTCCTCAAGATGGGCACAGTCACAAGGCCAAAAAGTGACCAGGTTCTTGAGGCCGACCCCATCGGGGTCTGGGTGGCCTCAGGGCGGGCGCCAAGGGCCTGGGAGGCGCGGTGATCTGCCCCGTGGCAGGCGGTGCCGGCAGAGGGGTCAAGGCGTGAGCCTCAGCTGCAGTGACCTGGCTTCACGGTGGCCCGTAAGCCGGCGGCCCGGTGGTCAGGCCACCTCGTCCTGGGGCTTTGCTATCACTGTCCATCTTGGGGAATCTTTTGGGGTCAGCATTTTATAACAACAGTCCAAATCAGGAAGGTAAATTGCTCGTCAGGAGGAGGGTATCTTCTTACCTGTACGAACCCTGCTCATCCATGGAGGGTCCCAGTGTTGAAGGAAGACCTTCATCTTATGCTAAATCTGAAATGGTACTGATACAATGTTCTGCTTTTCTATGGGTATTTTATAAAATTTTACATTCTAAATTTTTGCTAAAGATGTATTTTGATTATTGAAAATTTCTATTTAAACTGTAAATAAGTTGTCATACAATGTTAAATAACCTCTTTTTTTTTTTGAAGTTCAACTTAAGGCAGGAGCCCAAGCTGCTCCTGTTCAATTGGAAACACCACTGAGTGTTCCTTGTGCTTAGGAAACCTTTAAGAAAATTCCAGTTGAGCATTGTCTTGGTCTGTTTGCATCTCTCCAGAAGAGACACGAGGGGCTTTCGAGTTCGCTTCAGGCTGCCTCTTCCTGGGGCTACTCAGACCACCTGAGCCCCAGACCCACAGACACGGCGTGCAGACTGTGCTGGTTGGGGCCCGGGGTCGGGCCGCACACCTGCTCCGAGGGGTGTTGGCTCCTGACTCCAGGCCAGCCCGCCCACCCTCGTCCGACGCCCCGACGCTGGCCGTGCATGGGTCAGCCCTACCTAAGGGTGCCATTCACATACCACGTGGGTCAACCCAGGATGGCAGCAAGGGCGGGGTCCTCGGTGTGGCACCCCAGACTGGCTTCCCTGGGACAGAGGTTTTTGGCGAGGTTTTTGGCTGAAGGTGGCTCAGGAAACAGCAGCCCTGCTGTCTGGCTTTTAAATTCATTTTACTTACTTGTGTAGTTCATACGACGGTCCAGGGCCAAAGGCAGTTTTGAAATCAGATCTGTTAACTACATTTTATATTTTTTTAAAGACAATGAAGCCTACTGTCCCTCTTTGCCATGAAGACAGCGCAGGCTCTGCCTCGCCTCGCAGGAGGCTGTTCTGCAGGGCCACGAGGCCAGCCTCTGAAGAACAGCAGGCGGGGTGGCCGGGCGACGGTCCGACTGACGACGGGCAAAGTGTGTGCCCGAGTCAAAGGCAACTTCCTGACCGTGCCCCACAGGCTGCCTGCTTGGTGGGGGCATCAGGAACAGCACGCTTTGTTCGTAGCCTCAGACACGCCGCTGTGTTAACTCGGTGTGAAGCGCCTGGGAGCAAGGAGCCTCTCGGAAGGATGCCTCCGGCTCTGTGGTGCAGGATGATGGTTTTTATGTAGAAGGACGTAGTCATCTTGGGATGACACTTTCAGTGTCTTACTTGAATACTCGAGACTTCCGTTGCCCTTTCTTTTCTGAGTCGTGTGAATGCTCTGTCACGGAGTATTTGCAGCAGCAGAGGGCAGCACCTCGTCACGCTGGGGCGCCGGACTCCTTCCATCTGTGTCTTGAGAGCGTAGGCCTAAGGCTGTCCCTCCACCCTCAGCTCCTCTGGGTGGAGCAGGGCGGGGCCCTTCCGCCTGTGGGGGCGGCTCCAGCCTCCTCCTCGGTTGTCATAGTGATGGGGTATCTTCTTGTACCCTAAAACCTCCGCCCTGGTGCCGCGTGACCTGGCTCTGATGGAGGAGAGAGGAGTGAATGTGGGGTCTGGGAGGTTGCTGCCCAGTCACTGTAAAAACGCAGACAGAAAAGGAGCATCGAGTGATTTTAAGATGTAAACGTTGCTGGAGACGCGAGGCCACATGGGCTTCTGGGGCCTTTGTGTGGCTGCAGCTGTACACAGTGCCACAGACCTGTGCTACTAACAAACACACCTGTGAGCTGGTATTTCTTAAACTTCATTTATAAAACCTTCTAAAAAAAAAAAAAAAGCAGCTCAGTCTCTTCATTTCTCTCCTTCCTGTGTTGCGTCAGGCACGGCCCTAGGTTTGAAGCACTGGATGGAGGTGAGGGTGTTCGCTTAGGGGCAGCCCTGTGACTGACTCCATGCATGCGTGTCAACTCACACGCGGGAGCTGGGGGGTCATGACGACATCCACCCTCTCATCCAACCACCCTGTCACGTGCAGGACATGCAAAGAGCAACCCTGTTCTTTTACTTCTGTAGAACTGGGATTAAGACGTGAACCAACCAAATTTCTTTCTGGTCGTTCTTGGACAAAACATGCACGTACAAATGTTTTAAGGTTACCTGATGGCGCCAACAGAGGAACCTAAGGCCACTCTCCCGCGGAAACAGCCCTTAGCGGACTACACGCATATCATCAGCGCTGCTGTTGCTCCAGGTAAGGAACACAGAGGGTTTTCTTAAGCAGAGACTTGTAGTCTATGCTAAGATGTCTGCTGTGAGGAGACAGACAGAGGCAGGGGCAGAGGACCTGGACGTTAAAGACAGATTGAGTCCTTTTTCCCTAAAGGGGAAGATTTGGGTTCTTAAACACTATTTCAATTAAGTGACTACCGATAAAAGCCCTGTGCTAAAAATACTTGAAGGCTGTACTCATACTTAACTTTTTTTTCATTTGAAAAAGCTTTAAAAGTCTGCAATTTATAAAAAAGAATAAAAAATACTACAATCAAGATTTTGGCATCAGATACGGAAAACTATGTACTTAGTATAAGGAACTGAAACCAGCTAACAGAAGCTTGACTTACAGAAGAGAAAGCTCAAGGATTGTGTTCTTTAAGGACCAGAACAGCGCTTATGAGAAGGGACTGGATATTTTCAAAGTTTTTTTTTTTTTTTTTTAAATTCACGAATCTCTCGGTTTATTGCACACAATTAGCACATGACACAGGCTGGCTGAAGTCGGGAAAAGAGGGTCACAAACCACGGTGGGGAGAAGCCGGGGAAGGAGGCCTTTCTGCAAGAGCAGGACCTCCAGTCCAGCAAGGGTCCCTGGAGAAGCAGAGTGGGAAGCCGCCCTCTGGCAGCCTCCTTCCGCCTGGAGTGAAGCTACAGTATTAAATACCTGAGGCATTTCTCTAGTATTTTACACTTTTTAACCAGGTATTTCATAAGGAGAAACTGAAAAGGCTGACCAACCACATAGGTGAGAAACTGGGCGGCGCTGGACTCACAGCCGAGCCCTTTGCTCACAGTGGAAGCGTCTGGGGCCAGGGGCACAGTGGTCAGTTGGCTGTTTTCAGCGGGGCCTTGCGGCGTGACCTCCTGGGGGCTGTGCTGTTCTTTCCTCTGGCCGGAGACGTCACGTTCCACTGCGGGGGCTGCGGGGGCCTGAGGGGAACAGGTGTGTCACCTGGGGTGGGACAGCCCCCCGGTCTCCCAATGGGAACGCCTCTGGGCAGGGGCTGGGGAACTTACGGCATGTCGGGCAGCGACAAACAAAGAACGTTGTCCCCCTGGCCCGGGGCCTCCGACACCCCCCAACTTCCTGGGGTGCCGGCACAGCTCGTGGACCTGGCCGGGGTGGAGTGGCCTCTGACGGGAAAGGGTGTCCGGGGTGAGCTGATGTAGCTGAGTCCCACTCCAAATGTGACATTCTGGATGGTCCCTGGGTGGAGGGGAGAGTCAGTGGAGGGTTAGCGAAGGCCTTCAGGGAGAGAAACTGAGCAAGGTCAGATGCAGGTCTTGCTGCGGGTCCACCCAGGCCCACGTAGTGCCCGAGCCTGGCCTCCGTCATCGGGCCACCCTGCAGGACCACACCGCTGGCCAGACCGCCCTCCGAGCACCGCGCTGGCCACTTGTCGTGCCTGAGGCCCCACCCGCAGCTCAGATCCACCTGCAGAGCCCCCCGCTCTTCCTGTCTCTGCAGCCCTGCTGCTACCGCGGATGTCCCCTCGCCTGCCACCTCCCCTCCCACCTTGGTCAGACTCGGGCTCTGTGTCCCACCGGTTGTGTGAGCTACTCTGGGAACCTCGAGTTTCTTAATCTCTAAAGGGGAGACACATGCACCTCCCCGAGAAGAACTGCCAGGTTTGAATGAGATCACTTGGGTTAAGTCCTTAACACAATACTCGGTGCAAGGTAAGTGCGGGAAACACTGAACCCTGACTGTTGTTGACTACCTGGGTCCCCCCCATCCCCAGAGGCAAATCTGTGCCCAGATCCACGTGTGCACCCTGGTGGCTCCGTGCTCAGGGGGCCTGGCCCCCACTGCCCCCACCTCGTACCCAGTAGGCACGCTGTCACCACACACGCCAGGACGGCCATGCTCTGGGCATCCCCTGCGCTGTGGCTGGCTAGCGTCTGTCAGTGCATCCGTGGTGTTGTGGGCCCAGGAGCCTCTCGTGCCCCCGTAACAGGCAGCAGCAGGGCTTGTTTCCACCGCTGCTGTCCAGACCCTGGGCCCCCAAGGGCTCTGAGCCCCCTCCCCACACAGCCTGGCGCGTCCAGGCAGCAGCACCTTCGCCACCGACTTACGGCCTAAGAGGGACTTGCTACCCCCCACCTGCCCCCATTTTCAGTTAAAACCTGGCTCTGAAAATCCCTCATTTCCACTCGGCAGAAATGCCATGTCCACACCGAGTGCAGCCGAAACCACTTCCCCATGGGTCACCCCACCTGAGAAGTGGTGACGGAACCGGTATATCAACCAGAGAAGGCAGAACGTGGGCTTCTTAAGTTAGCTGATAATTCTCAGAGGAGGGAGAGCTAGGAGGAAACCGTCCAGCATTTCCTTCTGGTTCAGTGTGAGGAGAGAGCCCCAGGAATTTTACATTCAAGAGACTCAAGAAGTCGTCTCACTTCCAGTGCAAATCCGCATGGCAGCAGCCGGGCCTCCTGTGAGGGGCACGTGCGGCCAGGACAGAGCAGGGACGGGGGGACAAGCAGAGGACGGGACATGCACTCCCTCCCACAGCGTCTGGCACCAAACCGCCAGGACAGGAGCACAGAGCATACACCGCACTCTGCTGCTTGAAAAAGGGTGACTTTTTACATATATAACATTAGACCCGTTCGACACACAGGAGCCCAGGTTACCCCCGCTCTTCATGACAAGAGCTGTCACGACTCAGGCGTCATCTGGGGAGGGGCGGGGTAGGAGTTCTGTTCATCCATTCATCTCCCTTGGAAGGACGACTTGGATGAAAATCATCTCTAGCCCGTTCAGAATTCTAAGAGCTCACAGGTAGCAGAAGCACCAGGCAAGGTGCAAGAACGCAGCAGGTGCCCGGTAAGCGCTCGCTGAGGGAGCACGACTGCACCACGGCCCAATGCCCTGAGGCCTCAACATCGCAGGGACGGCTCCTTCCGTTCCTCCTGGAACAACGCCTACAGGACCAGTGCTGAGAGCAGTGGGGCAGGAGTGCCCAGGTCCTTGCCCAGCTCGGCCACCCACCTACTCTCCTGTCCCGCCGGCTTGCAGCCCTTGCCGTCCAGGACCGGACAGACCCCCGGACATGGTGGAGAGCAAACAGTTACAAACCAAAGCCAGACGGATAGTGAAGGACTTGCAGGTGTGGTGCCAGGGGCCCCTCATCCACTCTGAGGGTCAAACGGGGCTGCTTCTGCAAGTGAAGGGGTGACGGCCAGGGGAGGGGCCCCAGGACGTGGACGCCAGGAGAGCGGGGCTCCTGCACCCTTGGGAGGACTGCCCACCCTGGGGTGCAGAGCCAGGGGCAGGTGGGGGGAGATGGGCAGAGGCCCATGGCCACGCCAGGCGGGGCCTTGCCAACATACTACAGACTCTGCACAGGCAGAGTTTCTTCATACTGCAGCAATTTTCTCAAAATAATGGTTTTTATGGGTTCTGAGATAATAGGCTATGTAAAACAAGTGATAAGAATAAACACACTTCTAACTCACCTCTATTTTTGAATAGAAGGAAAGCACGGGACGTTAGAAAAACCTCCCAGTGGGAGAGAGAGGACACAGGCTCTCCTCACAGCCGGCGGGGGCGGCCGCAGCCCGCTCGGTCAGGCCGCAGTAACGCGCCTGGCCCCTGAAGCGGGTGGCCTGAGGTGTTGGCCACCTGAGGAGTCACCGGGTGTAAAAGCACCTGGAAGAGGTCGGCGGTCGGCTGTGCCCAGTTCTGAGCCGATGCCCCACGAGGCGGCTGAAGCGGCTCTTGCTGCGACCCCTGCACACGCGCCACCCGCCGCAGAGACAGGAGGACGGCTCGTCCCTGCAAACCACTTACGGTCAGGGGTGCTGATCGCCCGTTTAGTCACGAGGTCAAGAGCTCCGCTGGACTCCTGCTCCAAGCCCTGCGAGGACACTGCGATGAAATGGGAGAGCGTTACCTCTTCGAAAACCCAAACAGCCCCAGAGACAAAACATTCCAATGAGAAAAAACACTTGCAAGCTACATGATACACTTAATGTCCCACATGAAGTGTTCTTTTAAAGAGGTAATTCAGGGCTTCCCTGGTGGCGCAGTGGTTGGGAGTCCGCCTGCCGATGCAGGGGACACGGGTTCGTGCCCCGGTCCGGGAAGATCCCACGTGCCGCGGAGCGGCTGGGCCTGTGAGCCATGGCCGCTGAGCCTGTGCGTCCGGAGCCTGCGCTCCGCAATGGGAGAGGCCACAACAGTGAGAGGCCCGCGTACCACCAAAAAAAATAAAAAAAAAATAAAAAAAAAATAAAAAAAAAAAAATAAAGAGGTAATTCAGAAAGATACAAATAAATGTCAAACACGAGAAACAATGGCCTTTCTCACTGGGATTCAAACAAGTGGAAACGAAAACGAAAATTTTTGGTCTATAGATAAAGCTCAGCAGAGAAAGAGGAAAATTACGAAACCAGTGTTTCTCTGTAGGACCTGGGCTCTCATGGGCCACGGCAGGGGTGTCACTGAGGGGAACTGGAGACAACAGTTTGACCATCAAAAGGTTAAAGACATTCAGGGGGGTTAATCCTAAAGATCACACACACATACAAGACTGCATGTTCCAGGATGTTCTTTGTGATGTGATGTGTTTCAAAACACTGAGAAAACCTACATTTCCAGGAACGGGCAGGTGAGCAACACGTCACGGCTGCCAAGGCGCTGCAGGAGGGTGGCGAGCAGCCCTCCCCGTGTTGCTGCGGTCGCGGGATTGTGTGCAGGACAGTTACAAAGCCACGCAACCTCCACCGCAACTGCATACACAAGACCACACACACACCTCACCGCTGTGGCTGGATCTCCACATTACCCCGTTCTCCAGATCCTCCATCATAAACAGGATTGTTTTACTCCCTGTGACCCCAAGTCCCCAAAGTCCCTTGTTTAAAGACGACAAACAGAAACGCTTCGATGGGGAAGAAGGGGGCCCGGGTCTCCGAGAGCCCTGGAGCCGCCCGGTGGACTCACCGCGCTCACTGGGCTCGCCTGGGCTCTTGGGACACACGGTGAAGGGTGGCAGCCCCACGCTCTGGCTGCGATGCCGGCCGCTCGACTCCACGGCCTTCTTGACGGAATTCAGGATGGCGACGGTGCTCGGCGACATGGGCCTGTTGTCGCAAAGACAACAGTGAAGCACAGAGGCGAGACGCGCCCTCATCCTCCCTCGGGCCCAATCTGCGCCAACACGCCAACAACGCTCAGGGTGACCTGGGAGGTGCCTCTGGGGACGTGGTGACTTGGCCCTGCACACCTGGCTTTGGGCACCAGCCTCTTCAGTGGCCTGGTGTCCAGGGACAGAGGTGCAGGCGTGTGGGCAGCATGGGGCCTGGATGTGGACGGCTGGCTGGTGGCAGTGCCCACGGTGCCGTTTTCTCGGCCGGCAGGAGCTGGCATTTCCAAACTTGGAACAACCTGTCGCAGAAGAGAAATTAAGACTATGTACCTTCCAACACTTGACGTCAAGAAATGTTTACACCCTCTGAGCAGTTCCGTGTCAGACCGGTGCCTCTGGCAGCTGCCTGGCACCGCACTCACAGGGCTGTCAGGGACTCTGGGAGAGCAGCTCACCCCAAGGGGGCTGCGGGGGAGATCAGGTTCTCTGCCGTCAAAGAGCAAGGACCCTCAGCAGGGTCCCCACTCTCCGGGGACTTGCACGCTCCCCACACTGGGACTCAGTGACTTTCCAGATGGGCGGGGGTGACGGAGAGAAGGCCCTTGGCGATGCTGTCCACAGGACACGGGAACACTGAGCCACGCTCAGGCCTCCACCCACCCCAGGGCCTCACTCAGATGACCACGCTCACATGTGCATGCTGGGACACGCTGGGGAGGCGGGTGGCAGGGAGCAGACTGGAGAGGGGCCGCCCACCCACCTGCCCGGCCTGTGCCCCCTCAGCGCTCGCGGCCGCCCTGTCCGCATCGGCCTGCCTCGCCAGCTCCTGCTCCTGAGCCAGCTGCTCCTGGTACCGTTTCATGTCGTACTCAAGCTCTGAGGCCAGCTGCTTGTCAACCGCGAAGAAATCCTTGATTTCATCTCGGTAGTCCTGCATCACCTCCTAAAACAGACCCAAGGCATCCGTGAGCATTCTCTTGAATAAGTGAATGAGCTCTCCCACATGATGTCATCAATAACAGGAACGGCACCGAGGACACGTGCCGAGACCAGGAGGTTTCCACTATGTCGACCGATGAGTGAACTTGACGGTATTTCCCCAGGAAGTGCCGGCTGCACTGTACTGACCACACGAGCAGGGACCTGAGCCCCTAGACGCTTCCCGCATATCTGCCAGGTAACCCGGAATGCCACAATCTCAGCCTAAAGCAGCCCTTCACAGGGCACAGAACTGCCCTGACAGCTGGATGGGGGTGGAGGTGTATCTGGGCAGCCTGGCTCGGCTCTGGGTCACCACCACTTCAGAGGGTCTTGTGGTGCCACGAGGCGGCCCCTGAGGAATCCCAGCCAGAGGCTGGGGAGCGGGCAATACACAGTGTCCTGGCTGGAGCCAGCCACGGGGAGCTGTGCACACTGGCTTTCTCAGGGGATGTAGCTGCAGCGTGGAGTCATCTGTACATCCTGACAGGCTGTGAGCACATCAGGGCAAGGATGCTCTCAGGTCTTAAGGATGGATGCCAGGACCCAGCCTCTCTGCCATAAGGAAGAAACCATTTTTCCTAACATGTTGGAGGGAGAAAAGATCTACCGTGGCCCCAACCACTAGGGGATGAGACCCGCCCAGTCCTCCAGCCACTCCAGGGCTCCCAGGTGGAGGAGGGGACTGTGGGAGCTGCTCCAATGGGGTCCACACGAAGCCGTGCCACCCTCCTCGGTTAAAGCCGTGTGGCCATGCTCGGTGTGTGCTCAGAAACGGGGACTTACTTTCCTCACATGTTTAAGGAGTCTACCTAGGACCTAAGCTCTTTTTATTCCTCTCTGAGGTTTATTAGCAGGGCAAGAAAAACATGAGAGACCTGAAGTCCTCATTTTCTCCACAGTCAGCCTGTCTTTCCCACCTTCACTTCTGTAAGATAAAGAGATATTTGAAAAATCATTATTCAATCTAATTCTTTCAGAGCTCTTTTTGGAAAAAAACGATGCTTAGCATTTTCTGAGGAAGAAAATAGCCCAGTGTAAACAAAAAGGAAAAAAATGCTGCATTTCGTTCTAACTGAAAGATTCTGCAGAGAGGCCTGAGGCCTCATTTATGTACACTCTGCATGTACACGTGCCCCACTGCATAGACCAGGGTCAGGACGCCCCGAAGCCACTGCTCTGGGCAGCATCTCCCGACTGGGAACCCAGAGAAAGCATTGGAGGTAAGAGTCCTGAATTAAACGATGAGCATTTCCACTTTATCTCACACGAGTGAACTAAGACGAGGGCTCTGCTTGTGGCCGCAGCTGAGAAGCTTCAAAACTGAATGTAATTGTCAGCAAGGACACAGACTCAACTGCCCGAAAAAGGCAGGACCAGCTTCCGAGGAACCTGCGGAGTTAATCTGTCTTCCCCTCAGTCAAAGGCCGGCCTGGGGCACAGCTTCGAGCCCGGATGGACCCACGGTCAGGACTGCGGGACACCCTGAGTGACCAGCGGGGGCGTGGCACCAACCACAAATCCCAAGGCCGTCTTTACCCTGAGATAGTGCATGAGTTCCCGCAGAGCTGGGATCTTATTCTTCTCTAGTACAGACTTCAGGGAGATGATAATTGGAATAATATTTTCTATGAAATTCCTCTTCTGAACCTGTGGTAACACAAACAAAGACTGAGATGCACAAAGTTCTGAAAGACAAGGACTTTCCCTCAGCCTAGTTCTGCCTGCGTGGACGATCCCGTACACGACCTAAGTTTACTCTTTATTTTTGATATGATTCTGGGGATTGGAGAGGAACGCCACCTCAGCGGGGGAGACTGTAAAACCATTATCTCAAAATGCTCAGAGGGCTTTGTAAAGCAGGATGCAGACAAGTACTATTCTTATTTCTAAACAAGAAAAAGAAACTAGAAATACAGTTAACCCTTGAACAACCCCAGTCTGTAAGTTATAGAGATTTTCAACTACGTGGGAAGAGGGGTGTGTCGGTGCCCCAGCCCCTGCACTGCTCAAGGGACAACTGAATGAAGAACTTGACACAAGCTCGAAACCTCCCCACAACACACCACGGACCCCTGGCTCCTCGCCGGGTCCCTCCTTTCAACATCCTCCCTGGGACTGGGGACATCCACGTCCCTGCAGGTGGGAGGGCGACGCGGGAGGGGCCAGGCCTGGAAACGGTTTGTGTGTCCCCCCCTCTGTAACTCTGCACACATTTAGAATGTGCTGGGTATTTACACAGTGCCTTCGCAGTCTTCACCAAGAACAATCACTAACCACAAAGGTCTGCACTAAATCTCTTAGAATTAAAAATAACTCATTACAGTAGCCCACATATGCAAGACTATCATTCTGAATCTGAAGATTATTCTTTTCCTCATTTAAAGTCACTAGTACATGTTCCTTACTTGTAATCCACTCATTTCTCAAAAGTCTTATCAGAGATCTTGAAACAGCAGGGCAAAGACTAAAGGAATAAATAATTTAATAAAGATGAGTCTGAGCAGAGGCTAAGTATAGGGATAGCCTTAAAAAACAGCTTAGGGCTTCCCTGGTGGCGCAGTGGTGGAGAGTCCGCCTGCCGATGCGGAGGACGCGGGTTCGTGCCCCGGTCCGGGAAGATCCCACGTGCCGCGGAGCGGCTGGGCCCGTGAGCCGTGGCCGCTGCGCCTGCGCGTCTGGAGCCTGTGCTCCGCAACGGGAGAGGCCGCGACAGTGAGAGGCCCGTGCACCGCAAAAAAAAAAAAAGCAAAAAACTGCTTAAATGCATTCACTCCACAAATATCATCCAACGCCTCCTCTCTACCAGACACAAGGCTAACCTCCAGGGCTACCGAAATGAGGCCAAGGACTCTTGCCTCCAAGTTACTTCTAGGCCAGGCTGTGCGTTACAGTGTGTGGCCAGGTGATGAGTGGCAGGTGTCAAGGGACTTTGGAAGGGGGATGCCTCAGAGGGAAGGAGCAGGGCGGGATGCGTGTCAGGGCAGACCTTTGGGATGTGCAGGGACTGCGTGGCAGCAGGGGAGGACGGGGTGGGACCGGGCACCTTGGGCAGAAACGGCAGCATGCAAAGGCACAGAGCAGGAGAGCACATCTCCACGGAGGCTAAGAGTCAGTGGACTGGAGGGACGGGAGGGGGCGTGGGGGGAAGGGCACGCCGTGCACACCGAAGTTCTGTGTGCCTTGAAGAACTGGGGTTTTATCCAGAAGGTGACAGGAAGCCACCAACCCACTTATTAAAGATATCATTGATGAGGTGTGACTTACATACCGTAACATTTACCCGTGTTAAGTGAACAGATGAATGAGTTTTGGCACAAGTATATGCTGAGTAACCAACACCGCATCTAGATAATCACTCATGATCCACGGCCCCAAAGTCCCCTGCTCCCCCTCTGCCTCGGTCTATTTTAAGCAGGAGAATAAAATGATCAAATCTGCACTTAAGAAAGATTGCCCTGGCAGCAAGGCGGTGCACAGCCCAGAACAAAAAGAAACAAGAGATGGAAATGGTGCAGGTTAAATAAATGCGGAGCTAGTGGGAACGTGAGACAGACTCGTGGGATGAATGGACAGGACCTGGGGACACACTGGATGTGACCAAAGTCCACTCCTTTGGGCTCAGAAGCCTTCAGGGCTCAGGTGGCAATGCAGGCTCGGTACCAGAACCTGGGCCTGGTGAGGACCACAGCTGTTGTTTGAATCCCAATCCTCACATGCACTGGCCAAGCAAGCAGCGCTCTGTGCCTGACCTGCCAGACTCAGGCTCCCTTTACCTTTAGGGTAACTTGGCAGATAAAGGTGCCCTTCTCCACAACAGAGCCCCTGGGAACCACGATGAGAGAGACACGTCAGAAGAAGGAGAGACGACCGATTCTGCCTGAGATGCCCGCAGCACAGCCAGGCCACAGGCTCGCAGGTCCAGGCTCATGGGAGCCACTGGAGCCATGGGCGCAGGTGGAGAACAGCGCCCCGCCCGCCCCCCCCCCCCACCGGTAAGCGTTGAGGCCGCTGGGAAGAATGAGGCGGGGCCTTGGCAGACACCCAGGACTTGGGGCAGGGAGTGCACAGGCCCCTTTAGGGAGCAGCACACTCACCTGGGAGATGAGCTTCTTCTGCGCCTCCTGCATGACCACATTGGCCAGGGCCAGGTCCTCCTCCTCCATGAGCTGGTCCTTATCCAGTTTGGCCCTCATCGCCAGCAGCTTGATCTCCTTTGAGCTGAGCACCTCGAACGCGTCCGAAAGCAGCTCGCTGGCTTCCATGTCCAGGGGCAGGACGCCGTCGGCAAAGCACGCTGGAGGAAGCAGAGATGGGCTTCTGAGAGACGCTGCCGGGGGCGGGGCAAGGGGGGCTGCACAGCCGGTGGTCCACAGGCCTGCACGGGACAGCTGACGGCCAAGGACCTAAGGGGCCCCCAGCTGCAGGGCAGCTGTGGGTCCTTCACACACGTCTCATCCCCCATGCCGGCCGGTCCTACCCAGGATGCTCAGGCAGATCTTGGACGTGATGTTGAACCGCTGCTCATCTGTGAAGTGCTCCAGGAGGAACTTGTAGATCTTCATCCGCTTCTCCTTGTTTGTCTTCCCCTTCAGTGAGAAGAGCCGCTTCTCTCTAGGGCAGAACAGGACCCTCTGAGCACTGCCCGTGGGCGAGGCCGAGAGGAATTCACTTCCAACGGCAGCCGGAGCCACCCGCACGCCCAGGAGGTGATGCTGCCCGTCTCCCCGCACCCCGCCCCAGCGGCTCTGACCTCTCTGACTGGGGGAACCTGTTGTACTTCTCATGCTTCTCGTAGCTGCTGAAATGGAAGATGCACTCGATGAAGTGCTGGAAAAACATGGCAGGGTTCCTCTTCAGCAGGAGGTGGGCCAGGCAGAACTTCCCAGTGCTGCAGAGAAGGGGACAGGGGACCGTGTGCTACCGGGAGACAGCCTCTAAGTCACACCAAGACCCTGCAACAGAGGGGACCGTGGAGAGGGTGGGTGACAGCTGCACTCCCGTCACTCGGCTCCTCGGCCCGTCCTGCCCTGTGAACCCAGGTCTCACCCCCAGCTCTCCCTGCAAAGCTCACAGGCCGCCGTCACTCAGCTACACCTCACACGCAGGACTCCCCCAGGCCCCGCCAAAACCGCTCCTTCAGGCAGACCTGCCGGCCACGACCACCGGGAGTGAACCTCACCCTCCCACCCCAACTTGAACTCTGAACCTTCTCGAGCACCATTAAGCACTAGAGCAGGTTAGTTTGGGTCAGCAGAACTAGGACCTGCCACAGGCAGCAACCGCTCGACCCAGGCTGCAGAGAGACACACAGGGCCCAGCGCCCACGACCCCAAAGCAGGCACACGCGGACAGGGGAGCGAACGCCCAGGCCTGGCCTCCGCTCGGGGCTCAACCCGAGGCAGTGGAGGCTGGCTCTGATCCGGTCACAGCGGCCAGAGCAATCTGTTCCAGCTCAATGGAACATCCACGCGACAGGATCCCCGCCCCTGTGGGGGAGGAGTAGCAGCAAGCCCAGTCTGAGCACTTTGCTCTTAGCCTTGGGACGCACGGACCCCAGGAGAGCCCCTTCCCCCGATGCTCTCCTTCAAGCTAAGGATAAGATCAGTCAGGCCACAGCACACACACGCACTACAAGTCAGAGGAGGCAGGCCAGAGATCTCGACAGTGAAGTGACCTGCTGCCAGCAGAAACCCTCCGACTTTCACCCTGACGCACCTGCAACCACAGAACAGCGAACTCTCTACCTACCAAAGGGAATTCCCTGGGGAGGAGGCCTGAGCCCCCTTAAATCGCCCTCGGTCCACTCCACACAAACCTGCTCAGCCTCTTAAAGCAGGCTGGAGGCGGAGGCCACAGGATCAGAGGAGGGGCCTTCCTGACAAGGTTACTCTGCTAAACCAGCAGTGACCACGATTGGAGAAAACCACTAAAAAAGCAAAAACATCCCCAAGAAACAAGCTGATTTCACCCCTGAGGTATCTGATGACAGTTAACCCTTCACAGGTTAACTTCAAGGGTTTTCACAGCTGCCAGACTTGGAAGTCATTCCTATATGTACAACCAGACAGAATCCAGTGATGCTTCTGCAAGAAGACGGGCTGCTTTAGGCTTCCATTTGATGTCAAATGCTCACCTACTCACTTTAGGTCAAGAGCACGTACAGGTGGGTGACTGACGGGCGAGCACCCTGGTGAATAACCAGCTCAAGTACCTGGACAAATAAACTCCACAGTTTAGGGACTTCCCTGGTGGTACAGTGGTTAAGAATCCACCTGCCAATGCAGGGGACATGGGTTCAAGCCCTGATCTGGGAAGATCCCACATCCCACGGAACTAAGCCCGTGCGCTGCAACTACTGAGCCTGCGCTCTAGAGCCCACGAGCCACAACTACTGAGCCCGAGTGCCACAACTTCTGAAGCCAATACGCCTAGAGCCCATGCTCCACAACAAGAGAAGCCACCACAATGAGAAGCCTGCGCATGGCAATGAAAAGTAGCCCCTGCTCGCCACAACTAGAGAAAGCCCGCGGGCAGCAACGAAGACACAATGCAACCATTAAAAAAAAAAAAAAAATCCACAGTTTAACATAAATTATGCAAAGGAGAATTTGGATGCTGGAGCTGAAATCAAGTCTAGGAGCTAGGTGTCACGAGAACAGGTGCACGGTCAGTGGTAAAATCCAGCACTAATCCTGCTGCTGCATATCGACTGGGACCCACAAGACAAGATTCAGCCTTGACTGGATTAAGACTCACAGATTCCCCCACCAGCGTGACCAACTGGGCAAGAGGGACGGTTTTTTTTAGTTTGTCAGCTGACAAAAGAAACCAGCATCCTAATGATGCCTCCTGGGGCCGGCACCCTTTCTCACTCTCCTCGCCCTGCAGGACAGTTAACGGGGACCACACACAACAAACCACCAAGTCAGGGACACTGCAGATTCCACACGGCAGGAACTGTCTCATACGTAAAACAGAAGAAAGGCCAGCTAATCCCGAGTAATACTAAGAATCCAATTCTCGGTTTCAATCAGGCCAATGAGGCCACACGAGAAGAGTCATCTGGTCACTTCCTTTTTTAGATTTTTTAAAAAATATATTTATTTATTTGGCTGTGCCGCCGGGTCTTAGTTGCGGCACGTGGGATCTTTTCGTTGCGGCATGCGAACTCTTAGTTTCGACATGCATGTGGGATCCGGTTCTCTGACCAGGGATCAAACCCGGGCCCTCTGCATTGTGAGCTCGGAGTCTTACCCAGTGGACCACCAGGGAAGTCTCTCCTCTTTTAGATTTAGCAGGAATCATAAAAACCCCACTTCTTTCAGATGTCTTCCCGAGCAAATGCTACTCTGAAGCAGGTTCTGCTCAGCAAAGGCCGCTGTGGATGGACTCACAGTCCTGATTCGGCCGCTCTCAGACGGACGGGGGCCCAGACCCATCCACACCAGGATCAATTCCCTGCACCCAGGCTGACTTTGACCCACGCCCCCTCGCTCCCGGGCCCTCATCGCTGTCACCCTGGGCTCGCTTCCCAGATCTTTTCCCACCTGCCATCTTCCCGTTGTATGCTCTGTGGTCCTGGTTCCACGTGTCGGCTGCTTCCCACCCTGTCTCTCCTCTTCATGAACAAGCACACTGTCCTCCAAGGACCCACGGTCCAGGCACGAGGACCACACTCCCCCCGCCCATCCTTTCATTCATTCACTCACCAAATGTCCACTGAGTGTCTCCTCAGTTTCAGATGTGAGGGATACAGCAGTAAACAAAACCACCCCTGCCTCTCCAGGAGGCCTGTGTTCTACCAGGTGCACAGATGTTATGGAAACCGTACAGAACGTGCTGCCAAAAGTGATCTGAAGCAAAAGCTGGCTGCGGGAGGGCGTGCGGGAGGGGGAGAGGGCAGGCTGCTGGTGAGAAACCACGTCCTCCACGAGGCTCACGTGAGGCTCGGCCTTTCCTCTGGACGCTCCTGCCACGCGCCTGTTTTGACCGCTCGGTAAGTACTTCCTGGTTTTCTCCATTCCAAACCCCAACATCGCGGCTATGGTGTGAATCACAGTTTGTATCCCCCCAAATTCCTATGCTGAAACCGAGCCCCCGAGGGGCTGGTATTAGGAGGAGGGCTTTTGGGAGGTGACTGGGTCATAAGGGCAGAGCTCTCACCGACGGGGTGAGCGTCTTATAAACGAAGCCCGAGTCCCTCCTTCCCTTCCGCCGTGGAAGGACACGGTGCCATGAGGACAGGGTGGGTGAGAGGTCTGCTCTCTGGAAGCACCTCACCTCACACTCTCCACCTCCAAACGTGGAGGGGCAGTTCCTGCTGTTTATCAGCTGCCCAGAGTCCATGGGACTTGTTCCAACAGCCCAGAAGGCCTGGGACAATCTCTCAGAGCCCTTTGGGTGTCCATACAGCCTCCTGGCCCCCTGGCTTCATCGACTCAGGGACTGCCCCCCCAGGACTGTGTGTCACAACACCGGAGCCCCCACTTCTGAGGCCGGACAACCCACCCTCACCTGCCAACCCGTGCAGCTTTCTGACTCCCTCACCCCTCCCGTGTCCTGCACAGAGCCCCCTGGATCCTCAGTCCCTCCTCCGTCTCCCAAACCAAGCCATCTCCGCCTTACTTCCTCCTCTATCTCCACGGCCCATCGCTGTAGTCACCATCTTGCCCCGAACCCCTCTGGCCCCTGCCTTCTTGCACGCCCAGAGAATCTGCCCAGCTCCCCTGAAACAGCCCACCTGCCTCCTGGCCATCACCCAGACTGCGGTGCTACACGGGCACCACCTAGTGGACAGACGAGGAAACAGGTCATACAATTTTGTAGCCCTGATATTGGGGGTTTACAGGACCAATTAAAAATGTTGTGCAAGAAAACCATAATTCGAAAAGATACATGCACCCCAATGTTCACTGCAGCACTAGTCACAATAGCCAAGACATGGAAGCAACCTAGATGTCCGTGGACAGAGCAATGGACAAAGAAGATGTGGTACATATATACAATGGAATATTACTCAGCCACGAAAAAGAATGAAATGATGCTATTTGCAGCAACATGGATGGACCTAGAGATTGTCATACTGATTGAAGTAAGCCAGAGAAAGACAAATATCATGATATCACTTACAGGTGGAACCAAAAAAAAATGGTACAAATGAATTTATTTACAAAACAGAAAGAGTCACAGACGTAGAAAACAAACTTATGGTTACCAAGGGGGGAAACGAGAGGAGGGGTAAACTGGGAGATTGGGCTTGACATACACATACTACTATATATAAAACAGATAACTATTAAGGATCTGTATAGCACAGGAACTCCGCTCAATACTCTCTAATGACCTATAGGGGAAAAGAATCTAAAAAAGAGTGGATATACGTATATGTATAACTGATTCGCTTGGCTGTACAGCAGAAACTAACACAACATTGTAAATCAACTATACTCCAATAAAAATTAATTTTAAAAGATGTCATGCAATTTTGTTCATGCCAGAATTGCCAGGAAATCCACCACCTGGACCAAAAGTAAATTCACAGGGCTCTGCCACTATAGTCTCTTGGGAAGAGCTATCTTAGCAGATACATATGGAAAAATTAATGTGTTTAAAGTAAGCAGATAGGTAGGCCTGACCTTTGCCCTAAAAATAAAGGACAGATTTAGTTTTTCAAAGCTTTTCAAATTGTGCTCCACATTTTTACCATGGTTCAAACAAATCCAGAATGCAGGGATAAAATGGAAAGATTTAAGGGGGAGGGAAAAAATGCTACCAGAAGTACTGGTTTTCTCACTACAGTGAAGATGTCTGCCTGTCCTAGTTTCCTTCTGACTCATGCTCTCATCACCTGTGGAACAGGCCCTGCATGTGGTCTACCGAGCGAACAAGGCCGTACCATCCACGTGGAGGAGCTGATGCAAGGGGAGGACACTGATGTGCAGGTTAAACACCCACCCTCCCCTGCCGGGTGTGTCCTCCCAAGGCCCCCCAGCACTGGTGCTCCTGCCTGCTCCTGGGCCACACGTGGCACACGGGTTGCAGGGCTGGCCTGGGGCAGAGGAGGAAGGTGAGAGGGCATGGCACTGCTGCCCCATCCCTTTCCCAATTATACACAGAAAAAGAAAGCACAGCAGCCTTAGCTTTCCTCTCTGACTCTAGACGTGCTAATTAGGATGTTAACCTTCTACCAGTTTACTATGTAAAATGCTTCTCCTTGGAAAAATATACCCAAAGGAAACCGAACAGAAATCCTTCCATGGAACTAGAGTAAACCACTGGTGACCATATTTAGAACCAGAGGAACCCATTACTATATGCTATTTATAGTTAATGAATCTGTAAAGACCTCTTCCCAACTGTGGTAGCTTCTGCCATGCATTCAACATTGTTTTCCAACTGCAAACTTGCTTTAAAAAGAATTACTCATATAATATAATCAAGGTTAGCAAATTCTGGTGAGATCATTTCTAAACCCCTTGAAAATAAATCTTTAATTATAGAAGGGGAAGAATTAACAGTGGCAAGGCAGTCCCCCTGCCTTCCAATTCTTGGGAAATACCCGTTTTCAAGCAGCCTTGTAAACTATACACCATGATTTCACACGGAGCAATTCTGCGTTAATCCCTAGAATCTCCTCCTTACAGTTTCTGCACTTAGGAGAAAGTCTGCACTCCTACCATGCTGGCCTCGAAGTCAGCAGTTAGCGGCTGCGGCTCCGGACAGCCGACCACGCCAGGCTCACACTGCTCTTCACTCCTCCGCTTGGAAGAGCAAAGTGTCAGCAAATGTGGTCAGTGCTGGGATTATTCGACAGTCAATCTGGACAAGGGCTTCTTTGTTTTTTGTTTTTAAACTTATGTGAAAACCAAAGCTTTGTTACACAGCTTAGTATTTTAAATATCAGCTAATTTTCTGGCAACTGCCAAAATCTCACTAAATCCTAAATAACGCAACTCTAAACCAATTTTAAAGAAAAAGAGATCTTTTCCAGAAACTAGGCCAATCACTTGGCTGGCTGGCGTGAGGAAAACGACTCACCTGGCGATGTCTGGGTGCGGGTCCACCAGTGTGCTGACGAACCGGAAGAAAAGGGAGCCCTTCCACTTCACGAAGTCCTCCTGCTCGAGAGAATGAAGGCTCACGCTTACAGGGGCCTCAGCACACAGCCCTCTGTCCCTGGGGCCGTGGGCGCTCACATGGGAGAGTGTGGGCAGGAGAGCCCAACCGTGACTCAGCGCCCCTGCCTGCAGGGAGGCGGCTGCACCCCGCACGACACAGTGAGGGCATGGACGGGTCAGAGGTCAGAACAGACACACAACTCACTTAAGATCAAATGGCATTTTCCCCTCACATCAGGCTACACACGCGCTCTCGAGCCCTGTCCGTGCAGATGTGTCTCTGCAGGCTCTCGGAGCATGTCTGCAAGGTCACCCGGGCAAGCCAGGGTCCTCACTGTACAAACGATGACGGTCCGTCTGGGAACAACGACCATTCACAGAATTGGAACCAGACCTACTCGTCTATACGTGCTTTTCTCTATGTGCTGTTTACTTGTGAGAACAAACTTCCCCCTGCACGACGGGATCTCTGAACCAACGCCCAGAAGGACTACTAGGAAGTAATCTGTTTAAACGTCTGTCCAGAATGTCAGAAGAGTGGTATGTGGAACTGCACGTAAGCAAATGCCTGTGCCTCTACTACAGTGCAGCCCGCCCCCTACGCTGCTCAGAGCGACCCCCAGCAGGAGCGGCCGGCCAGGCGAGCCCGCGTGCGCACCTGCAGGAGGTTAGTGAGCAAGAAGAGTGTCTGCTTGCGGACGAAGGGGTCCGAGTCCTTCAGGCACACAGAGATGTTGGGGATGTACTTGTCCACCATGGCCGTGTACCGGACGCAGAGGTCGCACAGGACGATGACGGCGTTGTTGCGGACGGCCACGTCCCCGCACACCTCCAGCTCCCGCACCAGGGCCGGGATGCTCTTCTTTGCTAGATCCTCGTGCTGCAAGCACAGCTTCCCTGCCACCGAGAAAGAGAGACACCCTGACTCTACTCTCATCCTCTGCCTCACATTTTCTCCAGCTGTATCCTGCTATGGATTTTATTTAATCAAAGTTAAAACATCACACCAACAATCACAAACAAAAAACCTAAGGCAGACAGACCCATACTAAATATTAAGAAGCGCCAAATACCCCAGGGTTTCATGACACAGACACTCTGAGATGTTCCTTCACTTCCTTTTAAAGTCAACATCTGAATTTTGGAGTTATCAACTTACCTGGAAAATGACCAATAAAATGTAACCAATGATACTTTTAACTTTTGATTATACACATAACTGATAGAAGATGAAAAGTTTAACAATGAACTTGAAATCTGAGCTAGGTGAATACATAATCGTGTCATTTATTTCATTTCTTGTTCATAGTTAGGAGAAGGAAGGCTGTTGAGTTTTGTGTTTGTGGTTTTTTTTCTGGCCTGGGGAACATTTTGCTCTTATTTACATTTCTGAGATTTTTGAAAAATAACCATTATTACCAAAAAATTCGTAACTTGTGTTGAGCATACACAATCACAAAAAAAATTCAAATTTTTTTTGTGAATACTGACAGAAGTCAGTCTTCTTAAGATAAACAACAGTATGAGGTCATGGAAAGTATCAAATAAACTGTCTTTTTGTGTGTCTGTGTGTTAGTTTCTGCTTTATAACAAAGTGAATCAGCTATACATATACATATATCCCCTCCCTCTTGCATCTCGCTCCCTCCCACCCCCCCACCACCCCTCTAGGTGGTCACAAAGCACAGAGCTGATCTCCCTGTGCTATATGGCCGCTTCCCACTAGCTATCTATTTTACATTTGGTAGTGTATATACGTCCATGCCACTCTCTCATCTCATCCCAGCTTACCCTTTCCCCTCCCTGTGTCCTCAAGTCCATTCTCTATGCCTGTATCTTTATCTCTGTCCTGCTCCTAGGTTCTTTAGAACCATTTTTTTTTTTTAAGATTCCATATATATGTGTTAGCATACGCTATTTGTTTTTCTCTTTCTGACTTACTTCACTTTGTATGACAGACTCTAGGTCCATCCACCTCACTACAAATAACTCAATTTCGTTCCTTTTTATGGCTGAGTAATATTCCACTGTATATATGTGCCACATCTTCTTTATCCATTCATCTGTCAATGGACACTTAAGTTCCTTCCATGTCCTGGCTATTGTAAATAGAGCTGCAATGAACATTGGGGTGCATGTGTCTTTTTCTCAGGGTATATGCCCAGTAGTGGGACTGCTGAGTGGTATGGTAGTTCTATTTTTAGATTTTTAAGGAACCTCCATACTGGCTGTATCAATTTACATTCCCACCAACAGTGCAAGAGGAACCCTTTTCTCCACACCCTCTCCAGCATTTATTGTTTCTAGATTTTTTGATGATGGCCATTCTGACTGGTGTGAGGAGATACCTCATTGTAGTTTTGATTTGCATTTCTCTCATGATGAGTGATGTTGAACATCCTTTCATGTGTTTGTTGGCAATCTGTATATCTTCTTTGGAAAAATGTCTATTTAGGTCTTCTGCCCATTTTTGGATTGGGTTATCTGTTTTTTTGATATTGAGCTGCATGAGTTGCTTGTAAAGTTTGGAGATTAATCCTTTGTCAGTTGTTTCATTTGCAAATATTTTCTGCCATTCTGAGGGTTGTCTTTTCGTGTTGTTTATGGTTTCCTTTGCTGTGCAAAAGCTTCTAAGTTTCATTAGGTCCCATTTGTTTATTTTTGTTTTTATTTCCATTTCTCTAGCAGGTGGGTCAAAAAGAATCTTACTGTGATTTATGTCATAAAGTGTTCTGTCTATGCTTTCCTCTAAGATAAACCATCTCTTTATGATGTGAACTGCAAACTTATTTCTTCATTCCCAGAACTCAGTGCAGTGCCTGGCATACAGCTCTTGAAGAACAGACTTCATAGTGCTTCATTATGAGTATAAAAAAAAATCACAGGTTTGATGGTAATAAATTAAACAGGGAGTGTCCTGCAGAGCTGGGCACTCCTACAGTTACCTCCCGAGCTTACAAGCTTATAAATCACAAAGCACACGTGGAGAGGCTGCCCCGTGTCTCCTTACTCACCCAACGTGATGACGGCATGTGCTCTGATTACAGAGGGCATGACAGAGCCCTGGAACTGGGAGATGGGCTGGGAGGATGCGGCCTCATTGCTGCCTGGGTCCGACGTGGTCACTACGGGAGGGAAGGGAAGGGAGGAGAGGTCTTGCTGCACTGCTACAGGGCAAACCCAGCCCCGAGGCAGCAGGCGCGGAAGGCACGCCAAGGGCCTTACAATGCTCCGCGCTGGCAGAAGCAGCCAGGATGGACTGCATCAGCAGGAAGGCCCTCTTGTCCACTCTGGCTGGACAGAGCTGGGCTACGTCTCCTAAGGTGAAAATGTACTTCACCTGCAAAGAGAATTGGTTCTGCAGTAAGAATAAGGCAAAAGAAAAACGAACTCTAGCTAGGTTAAGGCCATGCCAGTGGAGTACTTTTTCTGTCCCCCAAATTAAATGGCTGGTTTTTTTCCCCACAACAACACACAGCTATTGTAAAAATCCAGTCACTGCTTCAACTAGGGTGACTGTATAGGTTTATCATCTATATCTAGATACTCCTGCAAGTCAAAGGGGTGCTATGACAACAGAGTGGACCTCGGTGCTTCCGGGTTAGTGGCGACACCGAACAGCTGACTTACAATCCCGCCACCCACAGACACCATCCTTGTTTTTCTGTATGACTTTCTTTTCAAAGTATTTTTATAGTCACAGGGCTTCATGTTTGCTTTCCTCACACACTTGCCAATCACACTAGGTTGAAGTTTGTGATTCTAAATTTCAGTATCAGGCATCCTTTCATGTCAATATATACGATCAATATGTTTAATGACTACATAAGTATGTTAAAAACTCTGAATGTCATCAAGGTTGACCGCACTATTACTATACATTTATGTTGACCTAATCCCTTCCTGTTTGCGTCAGCTCTGATGGACACCTTTGCGTCCTGGGACAGTGTTCTGCCTCCTCAGAGGGGACGTGTGGGGTGAGAGGGCATATAGCCTGTTGCACGCTTTAAACTCACTTCCAAACTGTCCTCCTGCTTAGCTTACTAGTAAGACTCTTAGCAAAACTTGTGAGAACTTGCTTCCTCAAGCCACCACTGCTGTGTCTTTATTAAGGACCTTCAGCTGAACAGTTAATACTTATTTTTTTAATTGTAAAAATACAAGGGTGATGCTAAATAAACAGTAAAATGTTGAATAAAGGCTTTTTAACAGTAAAACAGGATGTGTGTGTTTAAAGAGAACTGAACACACTGTATCTCAGTGGATTAGTGGCACATTTGAATTATATTTAAAGAAGAGTGAAGTAAACAATATATATAGGGCAAACTTCTCCATATATTTTGACCAAAGGATAAATTTTGGTGACATATTTAACAGAAAAAAAAAATCTTAGCGGGGAAAACTCACTGGTCATAATAAGCGTTTTTCTTAGATTGGGTAGGGAATCCCAGACAAATTAGCGGAGCAAGACCCTCCAGAGAAACCCTGGGTCGGGACCACTCTAAACACTCTGGCCTCTGACCCAAAACATCTGGGTTCTCGTTGATCAGGGTATTTTTATTACTGAACTGGCTTCTCGGCCTTTTGGCTAAGATCAAGTGTATTACTGAACTGGGTGCGTATTAATGCCTTGGCACAAAGGGTCTTTTCCTCCAACAAATCTAAACATGGCCATCAATCCCCAGGTCCAAGTGCGAGGGGGCAAAGCAGGAATTGAACACAGAAGGGAAGCACTCTACTCATTTTCAAACAGACGAGGAAAATGACCAGTTTTGGCAAAAAGATGGCCTAGTCTGAAGGGCATCAAAAAGCAGCTCATTTTTGCCCTTATGGGACAGTGTCAGATGCTGGAATCAGAATCACCATGTTTTGTTGACAGCTACTTGAACCAGAAAACGGGCCCCGCGTTCACTGGCTCAAAGGCACCTCTTCACGGCACAATTTCTAAAGCAGGGTTTATGCCACACAATCTCACTGCTCCCAGGGCAGCAGCTTCTCCAGCTTTCAAATATCTCATTTGTCTTAGACATGATCTGGGAGCTGTTCTACAGTCTGATATTCAAACAGCTTGCCAGACACATTAGACAATTAAAAAAAAAATCAAACCAACAAGCCAAAAGAACAAAGAGGATACTCACTTTACTCTTTTCTCACCTTATTACTTCTGAGCTCACAACAGGCACTGTTTTCCCTGTTGGATCAGCAATCTCACAGGACCCAAATGGGAGAAGGGTTTACCATCATTTTCCCCCAGATGATACGTATGGGAGAGAAAAATGAATAGGTCACCAATAAAAAATTCTTCTAAAAAAAGAGTAAGCCCCAGGCTAGGAAAATCCTTTTCTTGCTAAGAGTATTGAAAATGCACCTCACACGGCCGTCCACAGGCCCAGCCGACACGAGGAGGAGAGGAGGACGCTAAGAGCAGCAGCTACTCACCGCCAGGTCTTCGTTCATCTTCCCAGTCCCGTCCTCCTTCAGAACTATGTCGGAGAGGCAGCGCACACAGGCGGAGAGCACGTCCCCGCACGCCTGCACCAGTAATCCCTGCGGCAAGTCAAAGGCCATCTCTGAAGGGCACCGCGCATCCATCACACTGCCCGCGACACACAACTTGCTCACAAGAAACTCTACGGGCCTTCAAATGCATAAACCGCAAGCCATGGAAACCCCAGCCATCGTGCTTTTACGTCTTTGCTCTTTTAGCAATCTGGCAATGCGAACTGGCTGAGTGGAATTCACGGAGAGCACCTACGTATGCTCTTTGTAATATGCTATGTTTACCACAAACGTATATATTTACGTATTATCTTTCTTTCTATCGTTACACTTGCCCTATAAGAGGAAAAGACATCTATTTAGGAAGATCTACTGCCCTAATTTATAAGAGATCTGTAATAGCAGTGCTCCTCCAATAGAGAAAAACATTGCAATTCTTCTGGCATATGTAGATGGTGAATTAACTACTGTAAAAGAGTATACTTTAAAAAGACATAGAATAAAAAAGAACAGCTTTTACCCTCCTGAAATGTATTCATTAGAGACAAGTTTTCAGAGTCTCTTATTAGTTAAAGTGACCTCCAGGGGGTCCCACCTCCGGCCCACACATCTCACCACGCTTATGGGCCAAGTGAGGAGCTCGGTCACACCCTATAACCCAGAAGCCACTTTCCCCAGGAGGCCGTCCCTACACACCCAGGCTGAGCTGAGTGGCTCCGCCCCAGGACCACCACGTTACCAGACACTCACTTCTGTTTCAGGAACTATTCTAAGACGCTGGGATTACAGGTTAACATGCAGGTCTCCCACACTACGCAGCAGGTGCCTTAGGAAGGGGCGTTGTGAAGCACACCCCAGGGAGTGCCCAGCAGCAATAACACAAGACAGCACTCTAAGTTTGCCAAATTGCTGGCAAACCATCATCACGATCCAGACATTTGTAGTCTGACTCGGCCTAAAATCTGTCAAAGCTATTGTCTTTATTAACGTCTTACAAAATGACTGCACTTAAGATGTTAACAGAGTGCACAACCTGGAGCTTCTGAAATGCACGTGCTCTGTCCCAGCCTGGCTGAGTCCTTTAGGCCCAGCACCCGGCTGCTCGTGAGAGGAAGACCTCAGAGTCTGGGCGAGCTGCCAGCCAGCCAGCCAACCCTGGGCTCTCTCCATGCAGGGGCTCCTGTCACGCTTCCGGTGTGACTCCCACTGACCAGAGAGACGTGTCCAGAGGCAAGTGTGTCCTACAGTTTCTCTTCAGTTGGGCAAAATCTGTCTCCTTGCAATTTCCACCCACTGGTCGAAATCAGTGCTCTGTGATGCCAAATAAATCCAGTTCTCTGTCCTTTGGGTCCTTCATTCATGTGTATTTAGCCAGGCAGCCGGCCTCACCACACTTCCTTCTCCAGCTAAACAAACCAGGCCCTCAGCGCTCCAGGGCAGCCTGCTCTGTCACCCTGCTGACTGCTCTCCTTGGATACATCCATCTGGTGTCATCCACGCTCTCCGAACGGCTGTCACTGAGACAGAATGGCAGCACGTGGCCTTAGACTCGCACGTACAGACAGCAGGACGAGCACCTGTTCCAGACACGATCTCTACTTCCACAGTCCACACCTGCACCCACTTCTTCCACAACAGCCTCAGAGTGCTATCAGCTCACACCAAGCTTGCAGAGAGTAACGATGCCCAAAGACCAAGCCTCTCACACGTGCTGCCATTGGGCTACATCTGGATGGTCCCTTCTTTGGGTAACTTGTTTTTCTCCGTAAAATACAGGACACTCACTTACAGAGAAAAGCAGCACAAGCATGTCTGTGGTCCCTTGGATGTAAAGTGCCCTGAGATCCGGGAGGTCTCAGGGCCTCAGTCCACTACCCACCACCAAGGGAGGTGGTCTTGGCAAAGCTAATCCCCTGCTCTTCTAACACAGCACTGAGCTCCTCTCCCTTCTGGGTCTCAGTTTCGACGTTTGATGAAAACTCAGCCTTCCCCACAGACTAACGATGACACGACTTACTGTTCTAATGACTGTGGCCGGTGGTGGGCAGTCTTTATGGCCCTGGCC
This sequence comes from Kogia breviceps, assembly GCF_026419965.1. Classification (NCBI taxonomy): domain Eukaryota; kingdom Metazoa; phylum Chordata; class Mammalia; order Artiodactyla; family Physeteridae; genus Kogia; species Kogia breviceps. Next base: position 120,645,675 of record NC_081316.1, read on the forward strand.
ACCCCCAGTGCAGACCCCCTCCAGCCAGTGCTGGGGAGCACACCGGCCCGGGAGGCGGGGCCCGTGGCGCAGGCCTGGCTCTGCACTAACAAGCGACGCGCCGCAGACACTTCGGGGACAGCGCCCCACATTCTGCCACAGAACCGCCATTCTCTCCTACAGCATTTGTTCCTCATCATCAGCTTTTTGTTTTGTTTTTATCTGTTTTCTGCTATTCAAATATGCTCCCTATTTCGGTAATGTTCCTTATTTAAAAGTTTTTCACACACTTTCTTAGATCAGAGATAAACAGGAAATCAAATACAGCCAAGTATCCCCTTCACCAAACAGTGCCAAAAGGTTTATGCCAGGAAAACACCAGACACAGAAAGAGCTGGGCATTTTTAATTAACTAAATTTCAACCTGTTTTAAGTCCTAAGCAAAAAAGTTACAGTATATTGTCTTACTACAATGGTTAACTTATCAAGAAAGGACTTTTTAAAAAGAACTTATACAAGAAAATGAAGCTTAGGAAGGTGGCAGGTAGCTCAGATGAAGCAATGTTTTTATTCTGGGAGATTTAAATATATTTCAGCAATTATTTAATTTTTGACTTCTAAAATCATTGTTAATAACCCCCAGTCCTAAAATTTTTCATCATGATTAGCACTGTCTAGGAGTATATTTCATGATAAAAACTGAATACATGGTAGTAAGATAATTTATCATTAGAGATACTTAAAGGGATAGCTCTTGGGGAGTCACACACAACGCCGGTTTGGAGTTGTGATGATGAGTCCACAGGGAACGTGAGCAGGAGGCTCTGGGAACTCCGGGGACCAGAGGTACTGCGGGGACAGGATGACGACTAATCAGAAGGCTTCTGGTCTGCAGGGAAGCCGTGACTAGCAGGAAACTGCTTACGCGTCCTTGAAGTGAGGGAGGAGGGTCTAACAGGCTACTGTGGGCACCGAGGTTACGATGATTAAAAGACAACCTTGTACATCCGATCCTGCAAACAGGTGTCCGGCAGGTGTGCTTCCTAGAAGACACTGGTACCCAGAACCAAGGAGGTGACCTCCTAAGGGAGCTCTGTGTCTTCAGCAGCCAAGATGTTCTTGGCGAATGTCAACTGCTTGTCATGTAGGTGCTTCCTTGGAGAACTAACTGCTGGGGACCACCCACCCTTCCAGGTTCTCCGTGGAGAACACACCCCCAGCGTCAAGGCAGAGCATTATGTCTATGTACAGAAAAATGACAGACACACCCGGGAGAGTCTGTAGCATACCTGCTCCTCTGCTGGCGTCTCCGCAGATGCTCTACAGAGTCTTTGCAAAGTATCAACAGCTGGGCTGATCAACTGTGGTGACCACCAGAATCCGTTCAGCTTACTTTTGATAACATCTAAAAAAGAGATTCAATTCCCTTGAAGTTTTAACTCTTAAAAATATATATAAAGTGAGAGGCAAAGCCTCTTCATGATTCTCCAGTAGACACTCACCTGTCACCTTGTTCCGGGTGCTCTGAGGAAGATGCTTTGCAATATGCCCGATAACACAGAGGATGTGCCCTAAGGTGTCTGCATTGGGGTCTTGCTGCCTGTGCAAAGGGCAGAAGAAATATCAGTATAGAACCAAAGTAAAAATTGCTGCCAACAAAATACTTTTCTTCTGGATTATCAGTATTGGAGGAAGCAGAGTAGCACGGTTTAGGAGTCAAGTTGGGGAGCATTAAGGCACTTAATGTACTTGGACAATGAAAGCCTAAAAGTGATTCTTTTTCTCATGTTTGTTTTTACGCCAGAATTTAAAGAAAAGACCTGTGTATATTAATAGCTAGGAAAGAGCCCACTTCCTGAAGACATGAGCTTTGTTTCCAAGACTCTCTAGTGTCTGGTGGCAGCTAAATTACAAGCATGCAAACCTGCTTATTTTCTCCCAGGACTTTATGATTTGGGTGTAGTCCAGCGTGGGTGACGAGCCAGCAACCTTGGAGAGCAGCATCCAGGCCGGGGCCGAGTACTCCTTGTCAGTGTGGGAGAGCACATTGTTTACAAAAGTGGAGGAGAACTTATCTTTCTTGGACCAGACGTGAAAAGCCTTATCTAAATAGCGGCTGGAAAAAAGATGAGAAAGCAGAATTATAACTAAATACACAAAACTGTTCAGACCTGCCCCTCGGTGAAGGGTATCAACTTCTGCTCCAGGATTCTGGCACATAAAACATGCAAACAGAGGTTCCGAGCTAGTGGCTCATCTGATAGCAAACTAGGTATCTTTCTAATTATTATTACACTGAATAAGGTATATTTACCCCTCCCCTGTCTTTATTTTAAAAGAAAATAATAAAATTTCTTAATTCACTGGAGACCCTCTAAAATTTCTATGCAAACATATGGGGTAAGTTACCAATAACAGGTACATCCAGAGTCTACAGGGTTTTAGTGACCAAAAAAAATGTAGACATTGTCCTTTTTTCAATGGAAGGATTGGAGAGGAATGACATCTTAGCATTTAAATATGGTGATATTAAATGAGCTCGACTTTGCTACGACCTGCCAATACCGCTCAGAAATACATATATCAAACTTTTCTAAAATGAAAAATGCTTCTGATGTATTAAAGTGTTTGTGTGATGTCACTGCTATTTTTAAACCATTTCTTATTTTACTTTTTCCTATAGCACTGAATGACATCATGACTCATGAGACAAATGCAGTATTATATATTTAAGGGGAGAGAAAAATTACATTCCTCCCCCCAATTAATTTCTTCTACTGCTAGGCACACACACACACACACACACTCAGATTAGCAAGACTTTCTCATTAAACGAAAAAAAGAATTCTCAAAGCACACAGTAGGCAACTATAAGAAAATAAACACATCTACACACAATAAGCATATGCATATAAATGAATGGTTTCATTAATAACTTAGCTTTTGGTTAAAAATCTATCTAGAGTTTTACTGCAAATGAGTAACGTAATTTATATCTGACTGCTATCCAAAAGCAAGATACATGAAATCAGCAGATATTTAAAAGGTTATGTACAAGCATCACACAGAATAGTAACTGAAGTTTACTGCAGGAAGCCAAAAGAATGACAAAACACGCTCTGAATTTCCAGCTTTGAGATCTCAAACCTGGCTCCCCTCTGGCCACACACGCCCTCCACACGGGCTGCGCCGTCCCCCCAGCCTCCCAGCTGGATCCTCCGGTGGCCACGCTGCCCCTCACAAGCAGGGGATGCCAGCACCACTCAGAATGCGGTTCAGCAACCACCACCTGGTTTCCTGAAAAGCACTGCCGACCTCTATCCTAATACCAGACCAAAGCAACCCGCCTCCAGTGCCCATCTCAGTGCCCCCTGCTGGACAGAACGGACCACGCTCTCCCTTACACTCCAATCGACTTGTTTGACCTTTTCACTAATTCCTTTCCTTCTAATCACACCACCTGCTGATTTTGAAGACGTCTGTTCTTAGTCATCTTCTCTAACCTACAACCTAATAACTCTGAAACTGGGACTCCATCCCCAGCCCTCCCTCCACCCCCTGCCCTGCCCCACCTCTGCCTTCCGGGCCTGGTTCAACAGCAGCCCCACCCAGAAGCCCTTTCAGTTAGGATTCCTGGAGCGGCAGGCCTCTTAGCCTTTGCGTTGCTATTTCCTGCCTGGAGACCCTCACCATTAGGCCTGCCTGGTTACTCTCAACTCTTCCCACCTCTAGGGATGATTGAGGTCACACCACCATCAAAAGGAAGCTACCCTAAGCTAAAAAAAAGAAAAAAAGGTAAAACCCCATACTGCTCCACATGCTCCCTCCTGGCTGCCGTGACTCCCTTTCCACTGGACTGGGGGCAACCAGAGTGGACGGTGCAGGGCATCCTCAGCCCTCACAGCTGGCCCCCCCTCCCCGGCTTCCCACCGCTGGACAGCTCCTCTGGAGCCAGCTGCTTCCCCTGGACCCGGTCGCCACACCTTGAGCTCGAGTCATTCACCGGTGGCGAGTGTCCTCAGACTCTGGTCACAGACACAGCCGATCTGTGACACCTCCTGTGCTATGAACTCCCGGGGCCCCTGCAGCACACACCACGCATGCGCCCATGGCCCTGCACTGGCTGCATCCTCCACAAGAGCACCTCCTGCCCCTTGTTAACCGCCAAGGTCCAAACTCGAAGCTCACCTGTTCTGTGAAGTCTCCTGTCCTGAGCAGATCCTGGAATCCTAGTTACTTTGTTTATTAAAGAACTTATCACAAGAGTTTATTTATAGAACTCTATTCCACTGGCCCTACTGTTCTCAATCCTTTTTTAAAGTTGATTCCCTTGTTCAGTGGCTCTCACACTTTTTCTGCTCAGGGCCCTTTTAAACTCTTAAAAATTACCGACTGCCTCGAAGACCTTTTTTGTCCACGTGGGTTATATACCTATCAATATTTGCCATACTAGAAGTTAAAACAAATTTTAAAATACTTATCTATTAGTTCATCAGAAATAAGCCAATTACGTGTTAACATAAATAATGCAATTCTTTCCCTCAAGAAACCTGGTATCTTTCTCAAAACAAATAAAAACTTGGTAAGAACAGTGGCATTACTTTATACTTTTGTAGATCTCCTTATGGCCTGGCTTAAACAAAAGACGTGCATTCTTACATCTGATTCTCCATTCAATTTGTTTCAATACCACATGGCTTCAGGAAACTCTAGTACTGTCAAAGGGTAAAAGTGGCAATGGCACATGACATCTTAATATTACGATAAAGGCTGCCAACTAAAAACTGCCGCTTGCCATCTGCCTCTACAAGGATGAGGTCACTGGCCATTGCAGTCCCTTGACCTTCCACACCTCCTGAGAGGAGTCCTGCGCCAAGACCAGGAATGAGGCCCTCTGTGCTCTGGGAAAACTGGCAGAACAGGCCTTCAGATAAGATATTTTCAGAAGATTTTATGAGCCCAAATTCTTGCATCTTCTCATACCTAGAAAAGCACTAAAATCCATGAACAGGGACATCTGCTCCTCGTGACCAGCAGCAACCTTCTACCAAGATGTGTGCTTGACTGCATGTACGCCCCTCACCAAAATCACATATATACTGACCTCCCCCCCGCTACCTCTTTGGAGCAGTTCCTCAGAGCTACTGAGAGGCTGCCTCCCAGGCTATAGTCCTCAGTAAGCCCCAAATAAAACTGAACTCACAGCTGTTACACTGTGTGGGTTTTTTTTGTTGTTGACAGTTTTGGTAACCACAAAGGGATCCAGAGCAGTTCCCTGGCGGTCCAGTGGTTAGGACTTTGCCTTCCAATGGAGGGGGTGTGGGTTCAATTCCTGGTCAGGGGGCTAAGATTCCACATGCCTTGAGGCCAAAAAACCAAAACATAAAACGGAAGCAGTGTTGTAACACATTCAATACAGACTTTAAAATTGGACCACATCCAAAAAAAAAAATTTGGGGGAAAAAAAAAAAAAGGACCCAGAGCAGACTTCTCTCCATCTGAACTCTATAAGAACCAGAGCCTGGTACCAGCAGAGGCCTCTTGCACCCGTCCGCCTCCTCAGAGAGTCCAGACGAATTTTGGGTGAGTCTCTCCTGGTTCTCAGATCTGCCGTATTAGTTGATAACCTTGAGCTTTATTTCCAAGTATAAAACAGGGACCCGGCCCCCCTCGCTCAGCTGAGACACTGGGCACTCTGAGCTGAGTGGTTAGGTAGGAGACTGACCTGAAACCTTTCCCCAGCTCAGCTGCCTGAACAGAATTTGTCAGGGTAAAAATGAAGATATTACGTGAGAGCGCTGCTCTAAAGAAAAGGGACAAGGGTCCTCACGGTCAGTTACGGCTTTCTCAGGCAACTGAGAAACTTACGGGGATGGTAGAGGCAAGAGTCTTCACATTGCACAGTGGTCCCAGAGGGAAACCCACTCATTAATTAGAACACTTGCTCATCCAGGGATCACATATAAGAACTGGCCATTCAGTGATCCGAGCAGCCATGCTGGTCTTACACTGTAATACCTGATTCATGACTAAGTTTTAAAATGAAGCGATGAGATCTCTGGTTGTGTCTGTCTATCTGTGCATTTTTTATATATATATATTTTTATCTTTGGATGGTATTATCAAAATTAATTTGTAAATGAGCTCTACTTAATTGGCTTAAAGGAAATTAAGCACTTATATAAACTCTTAGAAATATAAAAGAAACTAACCCAAATGAATTTCAGGTTCATGTGAATTGGGAAATATTAACACCTGGTGTTAAAGTTTGTTGGTTTAATTAATACAGACATGTCCTTAGAGCCAACAACATGAAGTTTAATACTTACAGTGCAGCCAGGTTTAACAGAAGTCAAATAAGATCTTATTAAGTCTGTTGCAAATCTGTCAGCAAGAAAAATAACTTGGTATTGTGAAATTCTTTAAAGTAGATTAAATGTAAATGAAATAAGAACTTTTGAGTGAACTCTTGAGGACTAATTATGTTTTAAGAATGTCTACTTAAAAATAATCTCTCCAGATATTTGGGAACTTGAAATTTTAGAATTATGAAAGGAGTTCAGGGTAGAGATCAGGAATGAGGCCCTCTGTGCTCTGGGAAAACTGGCAGAACAGGCCTTCAGATAGGTAGGTATTTTCAGGAAGATTTTATGAGCCCAACTTCTTGCATCTTCTCATACCTAGAAAAGCACTAAAATCCATGAACAGAGACATCTGCTCCTCGTGACCAGCAGCAACCTTCTACCAAGATGTGTGCCTGACTGCCCATACCCCCTTCACCAAAATCACATATATACGGATCCGCCCCCCACCACAGCTCTTCAGAGCAATTCCTCAGTTACAGAGAGGCTGTCTCCTGGACTACAGTCCTCAGTAAGCCCCAAATAAAACTGAACTCTCAGCTCTCTGTGTGTATGTGTGCTTTTAAGACGACAAGAGAGTCTAAGCTCCTGAATCCACCACACTTTGAGAACTGCTGACCCTAATTCTACCCGCTCCTTGCTAACTTCGGCAAATACATTGTTTTCTAAATCGTGGTAACGTACATAACAAAACTTATTTTTAACCATTTTAAAGTACAGAGATCAGTGGCATTAAACCCATTCGCACTGTTGTGCAACCATCCACCCCCAGAGCTTTTTCTCACCCCACACTGAGACTCCGTACCCCTTAAGCAGTTCCTCCCCACCGCCCCTTTCTGCCTCCCGGAGTCTAACTATTCTAGGGATCTCACATAAGAGGAACCATCCAATAGTTGTCCTTTCATGTCTGGCTTATTTCACTTAGCGTGTTTTCAAGGTTCATCCATGTTATAGCATCTGTCAGAATTTTGTGACTTCTTAAGGCTGACTAATATTTCATTGTGTGTACAGACCACATCTTATTTATCTCTTCACCAGTGCATGGACACCTGGGTTGTTTCCATCTTTGAGCTGTTGTGGATCATGCTGCTGTGAACATGCTGTACTGGGCAAACACTGAGCATCACTTTATGGAGAAGAAAAAGGCTAAAAGCTCTGGTGCTCATATTATGTCCTCTTGTGTTTCTCTCTCCCTGTTCTCTGTTTCCTTTTATTTCTGGAGCTCTCTCCTCCTACTGTATAAAGTGTATCCTTTCACATATTATTCTTTTTCAGAAACTTTATCCCTTTCAATCATCCTCGATATTTTCTACATACTGGTCTTCTGACTTCAAATATGCACAGGTGTTTCCCCCATCTTAAAATGAAAACAGAGCCTATGAAGGAAGCTATGACACATCTTAATTGCAGGTAAGTTAAAGACCTAACTATAAAAGGGAAAGAAAAAAAAATCAAACTTCTAGGAGATTATATGGGAAAATATGCATATGATCCTGAGGTAGGAAAAGATTTCTTTAAAAAAACATTGACCGGGCTTCCCCGGTGGTGCAGTGGTTGAGAGTCCACCCGCCGATGCGGGAGACGCAGGTTCGTGCCCTGGTCTGGGAGGATCCCGCATGCTGCGGAGGAGCGGCTGGGCCCGTGAGCCGTGGCCGCTGAGCCTGCACATCCGGAGCCTGTGCTCCGCAACGGGAGGGGCCACAACAGTGAGAGGCCCGGGTACCACACACACACACACAAAAAAAACATTAACCATAAAGAAAACCACTGACAAACTGAACTCATCAAAACACATCATTAAGAGAGTAAAGAGGCAAATCATGGGATGGGAGAGATATCTGTAATACGTACAACAATGTTTGTACATAAATATATAATGAACACTTCCGGGTGAACAAGCAAAAGAGTGACAGCCTAATTAAAAAAAAAAAAAAAAAAAGGGCCGGAGACCTGGGCAGGTAATTCACAATGTGAATATCTAAATGCTAATCCACCTATGAAAAGAGGCTCAACTGCATTAGTCAACATGGCAGTGCAAATTAAAACCACCAAGAAATACCAGTATTGGTCTAAAATGGACCAAAATGGAGAAAAAGGAAGACGGACAACACGAAATGCAGGCCAAAATATGGAGCAACTGGAACTCTCATTAAGTGCTGCAAGGAAATGTAACTTGGTCCCACCACTCTGGAAAGCTGTCTGGCAGTAACCATGAAAGATGAATAAAAGCATACTCAACAGCACTGCTCTTAGGTGTACAGCCAAGAGAAATGTGTGCCAAAGATACGCATGGGAATATTCACAACAGCATTATAAACTCGTAATAAAAAACTGGAAACGACTCATAATCTATTAACAGTTGACTGAATACACTGCAGCTTATTCACAAATATCATACACACACACACACAGCAATGAAAGTGAATGAGCTACAGCTGCAAACAATAACTTGAATGAATCTTGTATTCCTTTGAGTAAAAGGAGTCGGACACACAAAGAAGACATACCACATAATTCCACTTACATGAAGGTGAAGAGTAGAGAAAACTCACACAATGGTGTTAAAATCACAGTGGTCGTTCCCTTTGAGGAGGGAAGGAGAGAGATTGGAAAAAAGAGTTTTCTCAGGCCCAGCAATGTTCTATTTCTGGACCTGGGTGGTGGTTACATGGCTACATTTTCTTTTATGATATTTACTGATCTTACAGTTTGATCTTACCGTTTGAACGTACAGTTTGTACGTTTTTCTATACATGTTATATTTTAATATAAAAGTTAAAAAAAGAAATGAAATAAACCTCCCAACCGTTTCTCATGAGCTAGTTAGTATACACTGGGTGTGCACAGTAAGATATCCCTAAGAAAAGCAAAAAAGTAGTCGATTCTACTGCTGGCTAAATTCCTCTCCCTTCCAGGAATTTCAGCAAAGCATAAAGTTGGTACTGATAAAATATGTAATGAATGAATGCATTTTCAGTCAGATTTTTAACAACAAAAGGGACCTTAAGAGATCGTGTAGTGTAACTGACTCTTCTTCCAAATGAGAAAACTAAGGCCCAGAGAGATGGGGTGATTTGCCAGGGCCACAGATGGTATACTAAATCTATTACTATCTATCAGTATCTATTTTTAAAAAATTTTTTATTTTATACTGGAGCATGGTTAACAATTATTAGTATCTCTTATGATACTAAATCTATTATTCTTTCCACTGGATGATAACTCCTCCATAAGTACATGTAAACAAGCAGGGAGGTGCTTCTTGTATGATAAAGAAAGAAAGGAAAGGAAAAGACAGTCGAGGGAGCACAAACACAAGCCAGCTGCAAGATTACTGCAGTAATCCTGAGATTAAAACTGATCGGTGCCGGTGCTAACTCTTCACTGCATTGCTCACTGCCGGTGAACACCCAGCAAATGCTATCAAATGGAAAAAACGCTGCAGTGTGGTTAGGTCAACCAACCCAATAAGATGTCAGAAAAAGTCTAACTTGTCGTACCCAGGAAGTCATCAATCATAATAACTAGTATTGTGGAAAGTTAATACAGCAAATCCATTCATGCTTTCTACTACATATGAAGACATCAATTCAAAGCTGGAAAACACTCAGAGAAAAGCAAAGGAAGCCTTCACAAAAACTGTCACCACAAAAATGCTAAGAGATTTGAACTAGGTCAAGGGAAAAAGATCAAGATTGAGTCTTCGTATATTAAACAATTTGGAGAGCTGCTTTTCCGAGATCAACGCATGAATTTATAATAAAAGCCCTTCCATAAGGACAAGCAGTTGCACACGAACGTACCCCAGTTCCTGGCTCTCTGTGCTCAGCAGTGTCAGCAGCGTCCAGGCGAGCACCTGGCTGTTGTCCCTGCCGTGGAACTGACCATGATGCCTGATGTTCTGCAGCAGGAGCTGGTCCAGACACTCCAGGGCCTTGTCCTGCACGGTGCTCTCACCATCCATCACAGCCCGGACAACCCCCCCCAGCCAGGTCTTCTGCACCTGGACACACTGAGGCTGTGCCTGAGGAGTTGAAAGTCAGGAAGTCGTAAAGACGCCGACGCTATCACAAATCCCCGATTTGAACACAAATCCCCGATTTGAACACAAATCGGGGAAGCTGGGATTGATGTTTTAGGATATGTTACAAACAGTTGCTCACATAATTACAAATAAGACATACAGTGGAAAAAATAATCAACATTCCAAATATATGTTAAAACCAAATTCAAGCTCCAGTAACTGTAAATCAGTGCATACTGAAATTTTGGATTTATTTATTTATTTATTTTTGGCTGCATTGGGTCTTCGTTGCTGCACACAGCCTTCTCATTGCTGTGGCTTCTCTTGTTGCGGAGCATGGGCTCTAGAGCACAGGCCCAGTAGTTGTGACACACGGGCCTAGCTGCTCCGTGGCATGTGGTACCTTCCTGGACCAGGGATCGAACCCGTGTACCCCGCATTGGCAGGCAGATTCTTAACCACTGCACCACCAGGGAAGTCCCATACTGGAATTTTAGACTTGCACAGTGATTATCTCATTACAGGTAGTGAAGCAGCACTTTTTCGTAATTCTAGATCGAGAGCAAATAGTAAATTTTTATCCTAAGGAGTAATTAGAATAGATGCTAACAGAGAAAGTCAAAACATGCATTGCTTAATGCTTTCTATCATTAAATAAAGAAAAAAACTCACTTTAAAAATTCTTCAAAAACTAATTATTTGGCAAAAGTACATTACATATAGGATTAGTGGATCTGCTCTTTTGGCAATATCACCTATATAGGTTTTAATGGGCAAAAATTAATCTAGGCCTCTTGCCTAACCAAATTAATTTTAAAATTCACATTTCTATATGAGATGTAACCTGAAGTCAACAGAATGCTAACCATTAACATTCTCTAGCATTAGTCATATTATATTTAATATGAAATGCAATCTACCAGAGGTAATGGACACATTCCTTTCTCTTACACTGTAGAATCCTACAGTGGACTTAGGAGAGGTTCTAACAGGTACTTCATCAAGCTGAATTATCTGTAATGTAAAATACCACCCATCAGACACATGATGGCTGCGTCTCACCATAAGAAGCTCGGTGAGAGACTGCAAGGCCTGCTTGCGGACAGACACAGCAAGGTCCCGACATCGGTCCTGCAGGATAGACAGCTCTTCTTTCATACCCGAGACGTCACAGTGCTTCAAAATACTCACTAAGACCTAGAAGGTCATGTGTAACATGAAGGGGTGACTTAGGCATAACGTCAATACAAAAAGCAAAACTGCCGACAAAATACTGCCTTTTATGTTTGTGAGTCTTTCATTTGAGATCACAGATCCATCCCTCCTCCCAGTAACATCCCACCTTTTAGAATCTGATGAAATTTAACACCTTTCTGGAGAAAACTTGACATACATTTTATACAAACAAGTACTCTGAAACAATTTCAGGGGTTTCATGAACCCTATCAAAATCCATCCATGGTCCCCAGGTTAAGAATCCTTATTCTAAAAAATAAAATTAAGGATATAAAATTGTGATTCCTAAAAAGCCAGCAACCCAGTAGGAACACTTAAGAACAGATGATCCTTCAGTTCATCTATGTAATTTACATTTAACGGGAACAAGGTGAACTAACATTAAGGGAAAAGTGAGTGATGAATACGGCCAAAGGGTTTTAAAAAGTCTCTTGCATGTTCAAGTTGGTAGTGCTTAAAAAGAGTACGCGAAAAGAATGTCCAGAAAAACTCACACCTGGAGCGCAGACTTCCTGACGTTGGTCTTCTCATCTCCGACCCTGCTCCGCAACATCATCATGAGACCCCTTCCTGTTGAGCAAACATCACAGTCATCCCAGCCTAAGAACACCACATAATCCTAAGAACATGCTGTAATCTAAGACTGACTCGTTAGCTGGTCTTAAATCATAAGAAATTAGAGCATGAAAGGACACACAAAAAGAAGAAAATCCGAATAATTAGCTATTCACAATAATGAAAAAGGCAGAGTAGTAAAATTTTAGAAGGGCATAAATTCTGGAAAATTTAGTTTTAAATCCAGGCTGCTAAGTCTAAAATTCTGAATGAATTATTTAGATCTCTATTCTGTTTACTACATCCGGTTTTTTAAAGACTAAGTAAAATAATACATAACAGTAGCTTTAAAACCTTTCCATTAATGGTCCCTTTACACTATTAGAAATTACTGAAGACTCCTAAGAGCTTTTTTAATGTGAATTATATCTTTTAACATGAATTAGAAATTTAAACTGAGAATTGTAAAAAGATTTAATAATTCATTTTAAAATAACAAGGCACGTCACTTATAAACGGTATATTTTTTAACTAAAATATAACTATTGTCCAAAACAAAAAAAGTTTAGTGAAAAGAATACCACTGATTTACATTTCTGCAAACTCTTTAATGTCTGGCTTAATAAAAAACAACTGGATTCTCATCTCTGCTTCTATCTGCTTCTGCCTGTCTGGGACCTCTGCAATACTCCAAATTACACTTGTGAGAAAATCAGAGTGTAGAAGGTAAATGACATCTAAATATTATTATGAAAACTGTATTAACTTCAAGGACCCACTGAAGGAGGCTTAGGGACCCAAAACCACACTTAAGAACTGCTGAGGTACAAGAAAGAACATTAAAAAATGAAACAATACGGAAAGCAATAAAGAAAATCAATGAAACCAAAGTAGGTTCCTTGAAAAATATCAACAAAATTAACAACATTTTCCTAGACTAAGAAAATGAGAGAAGAGTCAAATTGCTAAAATCAGGAATGAACGAGAGAACATTACTACTGACTTCACAGAAATAAAAAGGTTACGAACACTACAAACAATTTTATGCTAACAAATTAAGTAACACAGATGAAATTTCTACAAAGTTAAGAATTAGGGAAACTAACTCAAGAAGAAACAAAGACACACTTCCCCCTAATACACAAAGGGCCAGGACCGGATGGCTTTACTGGAAAAGTCTGCCAAATGTTAACAAAATCGCCAATTAACAAAAATTAATACCAATGCCTCATAAACTCTTTCAAAAAAACAGAATCTCTTCAGTTTCACTTTCCACCTCCCTCTGTGAAGCCAGTATTATCGTGAGAGCAAAACCAGACAAAACACCTCAAGAGTACAACAGACCCAAATCCCTTCTGAATATAGACATAAAATCCTCGGCAAAATATTAGCAAATTAAACCTAGCAAGATACAAAAAGGATTACACGCCATGCTTGGGATTTATCCCAGGACATAGGAAAATCACTCACTGTGATATATCACCATAGGACAAAGGACAAAGGCCACGTGATCATCTCCATAGACACTCCATAGATCATCTCCATAGAAAAAGTATTTGCAAAATCCTACACCTATTCATGATAAAAACTCAACAAACTCAGAACAGAAGGAAACTCCTACACACCGATAAAGGCCATCCTGAAAAAACTCACAGCTAACCACTCAATGGTGAAAGACGAAAAGCTTTCCCTCTAAGAACAGAAGAAAGACAAAGACCTCTGCTTTCCCCACTTCTTTTCAACACCACTAGAGGTCCTAGCTGGGGAAAATGGGAAAGAAAAAGAAATAAAGGTATTCAGGCTAGATAAAACAAATAACTCTATTCACAGATGGCATGATTTGATATGTAGAAAATCCTAAGAAATCTCTCTCTCTCTCACACACACACACACAAAACCTTTTAAGGCTAGTAACAAATTTAATAGTGTCGCAGGACACAAGATCAACCATCAAAAATCAGTTGTAAAACCTAGCAATAAATTCAAAAATGAAATTAAGAAAACAATTTCATTTACAACAGTATCAAAGAGAATAAAATACTTAGGAATATGTTCAAAGAGCAAGAGTTATACACTGAAAACTATAAAACATCATTGAAACAAATTAAAGGAGACCTAAATATAGAAAGGCACCCCTTGTTCAGGACTGGAAAGCTTAGTATTTTTAAGATGGCAATACACCCCACATTGATTAAGAGGTCAATCCCTATCAAAACGCAAGGTGGCTTTTTTGCAGACATTGACAGCTGAACCTAAAATTCATATGGAAATACAAGAGACACAAAATAGCCAAACCAATCTTGAAAAGCAAGAACAAGGATGCAGAGTGCACACTTTCTGATTTCAAAATTACTGTAAAGCAACAGTAATCAACACAGAGTGGTACTGGCATACAGATGGACAATGAAATATCAATGGAATAGAATTGAGAGTACAGAAATAAGCACACATGCCTATGGTCAACTGATTTTTGACAAGAGTGCCAAGAGCATTCAAAGGTGAAAAAACAGTCCTTTAAACAAAGGGTGCTCCATCAATCTGATATTCACTTGTGAAAGCTGGACCCCTACCTCACACCATATGCAAAAATTAACTCAAAATTGAACCAAGACAAAAATGTAAAAGCTAAAACTATAAAACTCTTAGAACACCATCAAGAAAGTGAAAAGATAACCCACAGAATGAGAAAAAGATATGTGCAAATTATATCTGATGAGGAACTTGGATGCACAATAGACGAAGAACTTTCATCTCAAAAGATAAGTGGACATTTGGGTTGTTCCCACCTTTTTGGCTATTATGAACGATGCTCTTATGAACATTCTTGTACCAGTCTTGGGTATGAATATATTTTCATTCCTTGTGGGTGCACACTCAGGAATCATATCAGATCATGCCATCTGTAAACTGCTGGGTCATGTGGTAAACTCTATGTCTAACGTTCTGAGGAACTGCCAGACTGAATGAACACACAAAATGTGGTCTATCCATACAATGGACTATATGCAGCCATAAAAAGGAACAGAGTACTGATACATGCTACAACACGGATGAACCTTGAAAACGAGTGGTAGAGGAAAGAAGCTATCCACAGAAGGTCACATGTTGTAGGATTCCATTTATATGGAATGTCCAAAACAGGTGAATCCACAGAGACAGAGGCAGGGGGAAGGGGAGAATGGAGAGTGACTGCTCACAGGTATGGGGTTTCTTTATCAGCTATTTAAAAGTTTCTGGAAGTTGATAACACAATTTCATGAATATACTAAAAACCACTGAATTCAATACACTTTAAATGGTGAATTTTACGATACGTGAATTCTCTCTCAAAACAAAACCAAAAAACACCAACAAAGGTACTTATTAGCACAGTGACTGGCATGTAGTAACTATACAAATTTTTTAAAGTATAGTTAATGCTAATAATATGTCTCTTTAGGGACTTCCCTGGTGCTGTAGTGGTTAAGAATCTGCCTGCCAATGCAGGGGACACGGGTACAATCCCTGGTCCGGGAAGATCTCACATGCCGTGGAACAACTAAGCCCATGCACCACAACTACTGAGCCTGCGCTCTGGAGCCCACACACCACAACTACTGAGCCCACACACCACAACTACTGAAGCCTGCACACTCTAGGGCCTGTGTGCTTAGAGCCTCTACTCTGCAACGAGAAGCCACTGAAACAAAAAGCCCGCGCACCGCAACGAAGAGTAGCCCCCGCTCGACACAACTAGAGAAAGCCAGCGTGCAACAACGAAGACCCAACGCAGCCCACCCCGCCAAAAAAAAAGTCACTTTAGTTTATCAAAAGTAAGATAGGGGACTTCCCTGGTGGTGCAGTGGTTAAGAATCCACCTACCAATGCAGGGGACACAGGCTCGAGCCCTGGTCTGGGAAGATCCCACATGCTGTGGAGCAACTAAGCCTGTGTGCCACAACTACTGAGCCTGCGCTCCAGAGCCCACGAGCCACAACTACTGAAGCCCATGCACCTAGAGCCCATGCTCTACAACAACAGAAACCACCGCAAAGAGAAGCCCATGCACCGCAACAAAGAGTAGCCCCCGCTCACTACAACTAGAGAAAGCCCGCATGCAGCAACGAAGATCCAATGCAGCCAAAAATAAATATATAAATAAATACATTTATTTAAAAAAAAACAAACAGTAAGATGGGAACACGGTCGCTATACATCTGGCAAATTTTTATACTTACGAAGCATCATTAAATCAGTACAACTCAATAGTGTTTGGAAGTGTCTGTGCAACAGTGAATCTGTAACTTGCTCAGACTGGAATTAAACCAGACATTTTTCCAGATTAAATTTCTTTACATATTTTAGGGAATCTGTTTATACATACTAAGTTATTGCTCTGAATTTGAGTAACACATGCTATCTAGCCATTTAAATGTAATCTTCCAGGGTGCAATGATAAGTAATGATCCTCATGGCACGCTACATGTGCTTCAGCATCCATCTCACAAAATTACGATTTTATGTACACACATACCTGCCTCTCCCACTGCTCCTTAAGAGATGGAACTATATTTTGTTAGTCTGTACCTGCAATGCCTTGCACAGACTGGGAGGGACCACATAGATGTTTATCGAATAAACTAATAAATCTAATTATATCACTTATCCTCTACAAATGTTTTTTCTTTGAAAGTCACTTCTCTAAACATAATTTCTATGAACCTGACAACAGCCCTTTGTGAAAGACAGGGAAGGTGTTAGGATCAGAAGTGACAAGCAGGCGGCGCGTTCTGCCGACTCCCATGTCTTGGGTCTGCAGCTCTTTAGTAGCAGTGTTGGGATACGATTTCAGATTGCCTCTCATTTCTAATGTAGTTTTTCCCCTACTACATTATGCTATGTCATAGCATAAGTGAAAGAAAAGCCCAGAAAAGTGACTTTCTCAAGACCATACAGCTAGATAGAAACAGAATCTGAGAGTAGCTCCAGGTCTATCTACTACCTAGCCCAGGTGTGTTTCTTCCCTCCTGAATCACACTGACGCTTTACCATCCCAGATTATTCTGGCTTCAGTAAGTCACTGAAAGAGAACAGGCATCACTTGTGTTCAGAAACTTGTGCTGGGATCCATGGGAGAGAGCACCCTATAATCACTCCTATTAAAGAATGGTTCATACTGTTGGTGAAGAGAAATTATCTAAATTCCGAACTTTTTCAATGGAAGCTTGGGCTCACAGTTCCCTACCATGTATTAAAAATGGATTCTGGGGGCTTCCCTGGTGGCGCAGTGATTGGGAGTCCGCCTGCCGATGCAGGGGACGCGGGTTTGTGCTCCGGCCCGGGAAGATCCCATGTGCCGTGGAGTGGCTGGGCCCGTGAGCCACGGCCGCTGAGCCTGCGCGTCCGGAGCCTGTGCTCCGCAATGGGAGAGGCCACAACAGTGAGAGGCCCGCGTACCGCAAAAAAAAGGATTCTGGGATAGCTTAATCAGAGTCAAGACGCCAGGTGAAAAAAGTAATAAGGAATAAAAAACACACACAAGGGAGACAGCTTAAAGATGGCGGAAGAGTAAGATGCGGAGATCTCCTTCCTCCTCACAGAGAATCAGAACTACATCTACACGTGGAACTTCTCCTATAGAACACCCACCGAACGCTGGCAGAAGACCTCAGACCTCCCAAAAGGCAAGAAACTCCCCACATTCCTGGGTAGGGCAAAAGAAAAAAGAACAAACAGAGACAAAGAATAGGAACGGGACCTACACGAGTGGGAGGGAGCCGTGAAGGAGGAAAGACTCCCACACACTAGGAGCCCCTTCACGGGCGGAGACTGCGGGTGGCGGAGGGGGGAGCTCCGGAGCCGCGGAGGAGAGCGCAGCCACAGGGTGCGGAGGGGATAGCGGAGAGATTCCCGCAGAGGATCGGTGCCGACCGGCACTCACCAGCCCGAGAGGCTTGTCTCCTCCCCCGCCGGAGTGGGTGGGGGCCGGGAGCTAAGGCTCCGGCTTCAGTCGGATCCCAGGGAAAGGTCTGGAGTTGGCAGAGTGAAAACAGCCTGAAGGGGTTAGTGCGCCACGGCTGGCTGGGAGGGTGTCCAGTTGAAGTCTGGAGCTGCCGAAGAGGCAAGAGACCTTTTCTTGCCTCTTTGCTTCCTCGGGCGTGAGGAGAGGGGATTAAGAGCACAGCGTAAAGGAGCTCCAGAAACGGGCGCGAGCTGCGGCTGTCGGCAGGGACAGTGGAGACGGGTGTGGGACGCTAGGGTTGCTGCTGCCGCCACCAAGAGGCCTGTGTGTGAGCGCGGGTCACTCTCCACACCGGCCCTTCCCAGAGCCCGTGCAGCCCGCCACTGCCGGGGTCCCGGGATCCAGGGACAGCTTCCCCGGGAGAATGGGAAAGGCGCCGCGCACGCGCCTTGGGCCTGTGCGGCATCACGTCGGCCTCTGCCGCCGCGGACTCGCCCCGCACCCGTGCCACTCCCTCCCCCCAGCCTGAGTGAGCCGGAGCCCCCGAATCAACTGCTCCTTTAACCCCGTCCAGTCTGAGCGAAGGGCAGATGCCCTCGGACGACCTACATGCAGAGGCGGGGCCAAGTCCAAAGCTGAACCCCAGGAGCTGTGCGAACAAAGAGGAGAGGGAGAGGTCTCTCCCAGCAGCCTCAGAAGCGGCGGATTAAAGCTCCACAATCAACTTGAAGTGCCCTGCATCTGTGGAAAACCTGAACAGACAATGAATCATCCCAAGTTGAGGAGGTGGACTTTGGGAACAAGATATACTATTATTTTCCCCTTTTTTTCTTTTTGTATGTGTGTGCTGCTGTGTGAGATTTTGTCTTATAGCTTTGCTTTCACCATTTGTCCTAGGGTTAGACCGACCCGTTTTTTGTTTTTTTCAATAGAAATTTTTTTCTTAATAATTATTTTTTATTTTAATAACTATACTTTATCCTACTTTATTTTGTCTTCTCCCTTTCTTTCTTGCTTTCTTCCTTCCTTCCTCCCTTCTTTCCTCCCTTCCTTCCTTTCTTCCTCTCCACCTTCCTTCCTTCCTTTCTTGCTTTCTTCCTTCCTTTCTTCCTTCTTCCCTCCCTCCTTCCTTCCTTCCTTCTTTCCCTCCTACCTTTTCTTTCCTTTCTATTTTTTCTCCCTTTTATTTTGAGCCATGTGGATTAAAGGCTCTTGGCGCCCCAGCCAGGCACCAGGGCTGTGTCTCTGAGGTGGGAGAATCAACCTCAAGACACTAGTCCACAAGAGACCTCCCAGCTCCACGCAATATCAAATGGCGCAAATCTCCCAGAGATCTCCATCTCAACACCAAGACCCAGCTTCACTCAAGGACCAGCAACGAACAGTGCTGGACACCCTATCCCCAACAAAGAGCAAGACAGGTCTACAGCCCCATCCATTAGCAGAGAGGCTGCCTAAAATCATAATAAGGCTACCAACATCCCCAATCACACCACCAGACGTGGACCTGCCCACCAGAAAGACAAGATCCAGCCTCATCCACCAGAACAGAGGCACTAGTCCCCCCAGCCAGGGTACCTACTCAACCCACTGAACCAACCTTAGCCACTGGGGACAGCCACCTAAAACAACGGGAACGACGAACCTGCAACCTACAAAAAGGAGACTCCAAACACAGTAAGATAAGTGAAATGAGAAGACAGAAAACCACACAACAGATGAAGGAGCAAGATAAAAACACACCAGACCTAACAAATGAAGAGGAAATAGGCAGTCTACCTGAAAAAGAATTCAGAATAATGATGGTAAAGATGATTCAAAATCTTGGAAATAGAATAGACAAATTGCAAGAAACAGTTAACAAGGACCAAGAAGAAATAAAGAGGAAGCAAGCAACGATGAGCAACACAATAAATGAAATGAAAAATACTCTAGATGGGATCAATAGCAGAATAACTGAGGCAGAAGGATGGATAAGTGACCTGGAAGATAAAATAGTGGAAATAACTACTGCAGAGCAGAATAAAGAAAAAAGAATGAAAAGAACTGAGGACAGTCTCAGAGACCTCTGGGACAACATTAAACGCACCAACATTTGAATCATAGGGGTCCCAGAAGAAGAAGAGAAAAAGAAAGGGAATGAGAAAATATTTGAAGAGATTATAGTTGAAAACTTCCCTAATATAGGAAAGGAAATAGTCAACCAAGTCCAGGAAGCACAGAGAGTCCCATACAGGATAAACCCAAGGAGAAACACGCCAAGACACATAGTAATCAAACTGTCAGAAATTAAATACAAAGAAAACATATTAAAAGCAGCAAGGGAAAAACAACAAATAACACACAAGGGAATCCCCATAAGATTAACATCTGATCTTTCAGCAGAAACTCTACAAGCCAGAAGGGAGTGGCAGGACATATTTAAAGTGATGAAGGAAAAAACCCTACAACCAAGATTACTCTACCCAGCAAGGATCTCATTCAGATTTGATGGAGAAATTAAAACCTTTACAGACAAGCAAAAGCTGAGAGAGTTCAGCACCACCAAACCAGCTCTACAACAAATGCTAAAGGAACTTTTCTAGGCAAGAAACACAAGAGAAGGAAAAGATCTAGAAGAACCACCCAAAACAGTTAAGTAAATGGTAATAGGAACATACATATCAATAATTACCTTAAATGTAAATGGATTAACTGCTCCCACCAAAAGACACAGACTGGCTGAATGGATACAAAAACAAGACCCATATATATGCTGTCTACAAGAGACCCACTTCAAACCTAGGGACACATACGGACTGAAAGTAAGGGGATGGAAAAAGATATTCCATGCAAATGGAAATCAGAAGAAAGCTGGAGTAGCAATTCTCATATCAGACAAAATAGACTTTAAAATAAAAACTATTACAAGAGACAAAGAAGGACACTACATAATGATCAAGGGATCGATCCATGAAGAAGATAGAACAATTGTAAATATTTATGCACCCAACATAGGAGCACCTCAATACATAAGGCAAATACTAACAGCCTTAAAAGGGGAAATCGACAGTAACACAATTATAGGGGACTTTAACACCCCACTTTCACCAATGGACAGATCATCCAAAATGAAAATAAATAAGGAAACACAAGCTTTAAATGATACATTACACAAGATGGACTTAATTGATATTTATAGGACATTCCATCCAAAAACAACAGAATACACATTTTTCTCAAGTGCTCATGGAACATTCTCCAGGATCGATCATATATTGGGTCACAAATCTAGCCTTGACAAATTTAAGAAAATTGAAATCGTATCAAGTATCTTTTCCTACCACAACGCTATGAGACTACATATCAATTACAGGAAAAGATCTGTAAAAAATACAAACACATGGAGGCTAAACAATACACTACTTAATAATGAAGTGATCACTGAAGAAATCAAAGAGGAAATCAAAAAATACTTAGAAACAAATGACAATGGAGACACGACGACCCAAAACCTATGGGATACAGCAAAAGCAGTTCTAAGAGGCAAGTTTATAGCAATACAATCATACCTTAAGAAACAGGAAACATCTCGAATAAACAACCTAACTTTGCACTTAAAGCAATTAGAGAAAGAACAAAAAAACGCCAAATTTAGCAGAAGGAAAGAAATCCTAAAGATCAGATCAGAAATAAATGAAAAAGAAATGAAGGAAACAATAGCAAAGATCAATAAAAGTAAAAGCTGGTTCTTTGAGAAGATAAATAAAATTGATAAACCATTAGCCAGACTCATCAAGAATAAAAGGGTCAGAAGACTCAAATCAATAGAATTAGAAATGAAAAAGGATATGTAGCAACTGACACTGCAGAAATACAAAAGATTATTAGAAATTACTACAAGCAACTGTATGGCAATAAAATGGACAACCTGGAAGAAATGGACAAATTCTTAGAAATGCACAACCTGCTGAGTCTGAACCAGGAAGAAATAGAAAATATGAACAGACCAATCACAAGCACTGAAATTGAAACTGTGATTAAAAATCTTCCAACAAACAAAAGCCCAGGACCAGATGGCTTCACAGGCGAATTCTATCAAACATTTAGAGAAGAGCTAACACCTATCCTTCTCAAACTCTTCCAAAAGATAGCAGAGGGAGGAACACTCCCAAACTCATTCTATGAGGCCAACATCACCCTGATACCAAAACCAGACAAAGACGTCACAAAGAAAGAAAACTACAGGCCAATATCACTGATGAACATAGATGCAAAAATCCTCAACAAAATATTAGCAAACAGAATCCAACAGCACATTAAAAGGATCATACACCATGATCAAGTGGGGTTTATCGCAGGAATGCAAGGATTCTTCAATATACGCAAATCAATCAACGTGATACACCATATCAACAAACTGAAGGAGAAAAACCATATGATCATCTCAATAGATGCAGAGAAAGCTTTTGACAAAATTCAACACTCATTTATGATAAAAAAACCCTGCAGAAAGTAGGCATACAGGGAAATTTCCTCAACAAAATAAAGGCCATATATGACAAACCCACAGCCAGCATTGTTCTCAATGGTGAAAAACTGAAACCATTTCCACTAAGATCAGGAACAAGATAAGGTTGCCCACTCTCACCACTCTTATTCAACATAGTTTTGGAAGTTCTAGACACAGCAATCAGAGAAGAAAAAGAAATAAAAGGAATCCAAATAGGAAAAGAAGAAGTAAAGCTCACTGTTTGCAGATGCCATGATAACTATACATAGAGAATACTAAGGATGCTACCAGAAAACTACTAGAGCTAATCAATGAATTTGGTAAAGTTGCAGGATATAAAATTAATGCACAGAAATCTCTGGCATTCTTATACACTAATGATGAAAAATCTGAGAGTGAAATTAAGAAAACACTCCCATTTACCATTGCAACAAAAAGAATAAAATATCTAGGAATAAACCTACCTAAGGAGACAAAAGACTTGTATGCAGAAAACTATAAGACACTTATGAAAGAAATTAAAGATGATACAAATAGGTGGAGAAATATACCATGTTCTTGGATTGGAAGAATCAACATTGTGAAAATGACTATACTACCCAAAGCAATCTACAGATTCAATGCAATCCCTATCAAATTACCACTGGCATTTTTTACAGAACTAGAACAAAAAATTTCACAATTTGTATGGAGACACCAAAGACCCCGAATAGCCAAAGCAATCTTGAGAACGAAAAATGGAGCTGGAGGAATCAGGCTCCCTGACTTCAGACTATACTACAAGGCTACAGTAATCAAGACAGTATGGTACTGGCACAAAAACAGAAATATAGATCAATGGAACAGGATAGAACGCCCAGAGATAAACCCACACACATATGGTCACCTTATCTTTGATAAAGGAGGGAAGGATACACAGTGGAGAAAAGACAGCCTCTTCAATAAGTGGTGCTGGGAAAACTGGACAGCTACCTGTAGAAGTATGAAATTAGAACACTCCTTAACACCACACACAAAAATAAACTCAAAATGGGTTAAAGACCTAAATGTAAGGCCAGACACTATCAAACTCTTAGAGGAAAACATAGGCAGAACACTATACGACATAAATCACAGCAAGATCCTTTTCGACCCATCTCCTAGAGAAATGGAAATAACAACAAAAATAAACAAATGGGACCTAATGAAACTTAAAAGCTTTTGCACAGCAAAGGATACCATAAACAAGACCAAAAGACAACCCTCAGAATGGGAGAAAATAGTTGCAAATGAAGCAACTGACAAAGGATTAATTTCCAAAATTTATAAGCAACTCATGCAGCTCAATAACAAAAAAACAAACAATCCAATCCAAAAATGGGCAGAAGAACTAAATAGACATTTCTCCAAAGAAGATATACAGATTGCTAACAAACACATGAAAGAATGCTCAACCTCATTAATCATTAGAGAAATGCAAATCAAAACTACAATGAGCGGAGACGGCTTAAAGATGGCGGAAGAGTAAGACACGGAGATCTCCTGCCTCCTCACAGAGACATCAGAAATACATCTACACGTGGAACTTCTCCTATAGAACACCCACCGAACGCTGGCAGAAGACCTCAGACCTCCAAAAAGGCAAGAAACTCCCCACATATCTGGGTAGGGCAAAAGAAAAAAGAATAAACAGGGACAAAAGAATAGGGACGGGACCTACGCCAGTGGGAGGGAGCTGTGAAGGAGGAAAGACTCCCACACACTAGAGGCCCCTTCGCGGGCGGAGACTGCGGGCGCCGGAGGGGGAAGCCCCGGAGCCACGGAGGACAGCTCAGCCACAGGGGTGCGGAGGGCAAAGCGGAGAGATTCCCGCAGAGGATCGGTTCCGACCGGCACTCACCAGCCCGAGAGGCTTGTCTGCTCGCCTGCCGGGGCGGGCGGGGCCGGGAGCTGAGGCTCGGGCTTCAGTCGGATCCCAGGGAAGGGTCTGGAGTTGGCAGAGTGAAGACAGCTTGAAGGGAGCTAGTGCGCCACGGCTGGCCGGGAGGGAGTTCGGGAGAAGTCTGGAGCTGCCGAAGAGGCAAGAGACCTTTTCCTCCCTCTTTGCTGCCTGGGCGCGAGGAGAGGGGATTAAGTGCGCCGCTTGAAGGAGCCCCAGGGGCGGGCGCGGAGCTGCCGAAGAGACAAGAGACTTTTTCTTGCCTCTTTGCTTCCTCGGGTGTGAGGTGAGGGGATTAAGAGCACCGCGTAGAGGAGCTCCAGAAACGGGCGCGAGCCGCGGCTGTCGGCACAGACAGTAGAGACGGGTGTCGGACGCTAAGGTTGCTGCTGCCACCACCAAGAGGCCTGTGTGCGAGCACAGGTCACTCTCCACACCGGCCCTCCCGGGAGCCCGTGCGGCCCGCCACTGCCGGGGTCCCGGGATCCAGGGACAGCTTCCCCAGGAGAACGCACAGCGCGCCTTGGGCCTGTGCAGCGTCACGCCGGCCTCTGCCGCTGCGGACTCGCCCCGCCCCCGTGCCACTCCCTCCCCCCAGCCTGAGTGAGCTGGAGCCCCCGAATCAACTGCTCCTTTAACATCGTCCTGTCTGAGCGAAGGGCAGTCGCACTCGGACAACCTACACGCAGAGGTGGGGCCAAGTCCAAAGCTGAACCCCAGGAGCTGTGCGAACAGAGAGGAGAGGGGGAGGTCTCTCCCAGCAGCCTCAGAAGCGGCGGATTAAAGCTCCACAATCAACTTGAAGTGCCCTGCAGCTGTTGAAAACCTGAATAGACAACGAATCATCCCAAGTTGAGGAGGTGGACTTTGGGAGCAAGATATACTATTATTTTCCCTTTTTTTTTCTTTTTGTGAGTGTGTATGTGTGTGCTGCTGTGTGAGGGTTGTCCTAGGGTTAGACCGACCCATTTTTCTGTTTTTTTTTTTTTCTTTTTTTTTTAAAGGAAATTTTTCTTCTTAATAATTATTTTTTATTTTAATAACTATACTTTATACTACTCTGTCTTCTCCCTTTCTTTCTTCCTTTCTTCCTTCCTTTCTTCCCTCCTTCCCTCCTTTCTCCCTTCCTTCCCCCCTTCTTTCCTCCCTTCCTCTCTTCCTTCCTCCCTTTCTTCCTCTGCACCTTCCTTCCTTCCTTTCTTGCTTCCTTCCTTCATTTCTTCCTTCCTTTCTTCCTTCCTTCCCTCCCTCCCTCCTTCCTTCCTTTTCTTTCCTTTCTATTTATTCTACCTTTTATTTTGAGCCGTGTGGATTAAAGGTTCTTGGCACCCCAGCCAGGCACCAGGGCGGTGTCCCTGAGGTGGGAGAACCAACCTCAAGACACTAGTCCACAAGAGACCTCCCAGCTCCACGTAATATCAGACGGCGAAAATCTCCCAGAGATCTCCATCTCAACACCAAGACCCAGCTTCAATCAAGGACCAGCAAAGAACAGTGCTGGACACCCTATCCCCAACTAAGAGCAAGACAGGTCTACAGCCCCATCCATTAGCAGAGAGGCTGCCTAAAATCATAATAAGGTAACCAACATCCCCAAACACACCACCAGACGAGGACCTGCCCATCAGAAAGACAAGATCCAGCCTCATCCACCAGAACAGAGGCACTAGTCCCCCCAACCAGGGAATCTACTCAACCCACTGAACCAACCTTAGCCACTGGGGACAGCCACCAAAAACAACAGGAACTACGAACCTGCAGCGTGCAAAAAGGAGACCCCAAACACAGTAAGATAAGCGAAATGAGAAGACAGAAAAACACACAACAGATGAAGGAGCAAGATAAAAACACACCAGACCTAACAGATGAAGAGGTAATAGCCAATCTACCTGAAAGAGAATTTAGAATAATGATGGTGAAGATGATGCAAAATCTTGGAAATAGAATAGACAATTTGCAAGAAACAGTTAACAGGGACCTAGAAGAAATAAAGAGGAAGCAAGAAATGATGAGCAACACAATAAATGAAATTAAAAATACTCTAGATGGGATCAATAGCAGAATAACTGAGGCAGAAGGATGGATAAGTGACCTGGAAGATAAAATAGTGGAAATAACTACTGCAGAGCAGAAGAAAGAAAAAAGAATGAAAAGAACTGAGGACAGTCTCAGAGACCTCTGGGACAACATTAAACGCACCAACATTTGAATCATAGGGGTCCCAGAAGAAGAAGAGAAAAAGAAAGGGAATGAGAAAATATTTGAAGAGATTATAGTTGAAAACTTCCCTAATATAGGAAAGGAAATAGTCAACCAAGTCCAGGAAGCACAGAGAGTCCCATACAGGATAAACCCAAGGAGAAACACGCCAAGACACATAGTAATCAAACTGTCAGAAATTAAATACAAAGAAAACATATTAAAAGCAGCAAGGGAAAAACAACAAATAACACACAAGGGAATCCCCATAAGATTAACATCTGATCTTTCAGCAGAAACTCTACAAGCCAGAAGGGAGTGGCAGGACATATTTAAAGTGATGAAGGAAAAAAACCTACAACCAAGATTACTCTACCCAGCAAGGATCTCATTCAGATTTGATGGAGAAATTAAAACCTTTACAGACAAGCAAAAGCTGAGAGAGTTCAGCACCACCAAACCAGCTCTACAACAAATCCTAAAGGAACTTCTCTAGGCAAGAAACACAAGAGAAGGAAAAGACCTACAAGAACAACCCGAAACAATTAAGTAAATGGTAATAGGAACATACATATCGATAATTACCTTAAATGTAAATGGATTAAATGCTCCCACCAAAAGACACAGACTGGCTGAATGGATACAAAAACAAGACCCATATATATGCTGTCTACAAGAGACCCACTTCAGACCTAGGGACACATACAGACTGAAAGTAAGGGGATGGAAAAAGATATTCCATGCAAATGGAAATCAGAAGAAAGCTGGAGTAGCAATTCTCATATCAGACAAAATAGACTTTAAAATAAAACTATTACAAGAGACAAAGAAGAACACTACATAATGATCAAGGGATCGATCCATGAAGAAGATAGAACAATTGTAAATATTTATGCACCCAACATAGGAGCACCTCAATACATAAGGCAAATACTAACAGCCTTAAAAGGGGAAATCAACAGTAACACAATTATAATGGGGGACTTTAACACCCCACTTTCACCAATGGACAGATCATCCAAAATGAAAATAAATAAGGAAACACAAGCTTTAAATGATACATTACACAAGATGGACTTAATTGATATTTATAGGACATTCCATCCAAAAACAACAGAATACACATTTTTCTCAAGTGCTCATGGAACATTCTCCAGGATTGATCATATATTGGGTCACAAATCTAGCCTTGGCAAATTTAAGAAAATTGAAATCGTATCAAGTATCTTTTCCGACCACAACGCTATGAGACTAGATATCAATTATAGGAAAAGATCTGTAAAAAATACAAACACATGGAGGCTAAACAATACACTACTTAATAACGAAGTGATCACTGAAGAAATCAAAGAGGAAATCAAAAAATACTTAGAAACAAATGACAATGGAGACACGACGACCCAAAACCTATGGGATACAGCAAAAGCAGTTCTAAGAGGCAAGTTTATAGCAATACAATCATACCTTAAGAAACAGGAAACATCTCGAATAAACAACCTAACTTTGCAATTAAAGCAATTAAAGAAGAACAAAAAAACCCCAAATTTAGCAGAAGGAAAGAAATCATTAAGATCAGATCAGAAATAAATGAAAAAGAAGTGAAGGAAACAATAGCAAAGATCAATAAAACTAAAAGCTGGTTCTTTGAGAAGATAAATAAAATTGATAAACCATTAGCCAGACTCATCAAGAATAAAAGGGAGAAGACTCAAATCAATAGAATTAGAAATGAAAAAGGAGATGTAACAACTGACACTGCAGAAATACAAATGATTATTAGAGATTACTACAAGCAACTGTATGGCAATAAAATGGACAACCTGGAAGAAATGGACAAATTCTTAGAAATGCACAACCTGCCGAGACTGAACCAGGAAGAAATAGAAAATTTGAACAGACCAATCACAAGCACTGAAATTGAAACTGTGATTCAAAATCTTCCAGCAAACAAAAGCCCAGGACCAGATGGCTTCACAGGCGAATTCTAACAAACATTTAGAGAAGAGCTAACACCTATCCTTCTCAAACTCTTCCAACAGATAGCAGAGGGAGGAACACTCCCAAACTCATTCTATGAGGCCAACATCACCCTGATACCAAAACCAGACAAAGACGTCACAAAGAAAGAAAACTACAGGCCAATATCACTGATGAACATAGATGCAAAAATCCTCAACAAAATATTAGCAAACAGAATCCAACAGCACATTAAAAGGATCATACACCATGATCAAGTGGGGTTTATCCCAGGAATGCAAGGATTCTTCAATATACGCAAATCAATCAACGTGATACACCATATCAACAAACTGAAGGAGAAAAACCATATGATCATCTCAATAGATGCAGAGAAAGCTTTTGACAAAATTCAACACTCATTTATGATAAAAACCTTGCAGAAAGTAGGCATACAGGGAACTTTCCTCAACATAATAAAGGCCATATATGACAAACCCACAGCTAGCATCGTTCTCAATGGTGAAAAACTGAAACCATTTCCACTAAGATCAGGAACAAGACAAGGTTGCCCACTCTCACCACTCTTATTCAACATAGTTTTGGAAGTTCTAGACACAGCAATCAGAGAAGAAAAAGAAATAAAAGGAATCCAAATAGGAAAAGAAGAAGTAAAGCTGTCACTGTTTGCAGATGACATGATACTATACATAGAGAATCCTAAGGATGCTACCAGAAAACTACTAGAGCTAATCAATGAATTTGGTAAAGTTGCAGGATACAAAATTAATGCACAGAAATCTCTGGCATTCTTATACACTAATGATGAAAAATCTGAGAGTGAAATTAAGAAAACGCTCCCATTTACCATTGCAACAAAAAGAATAAAATATCTAGGAATAAACCTACCTAAGGAGACAAAAGACTTGTATGCAGAAAACTATAAGACACTTATGAAAGAAATTAAAGATGATACAAATAGGTGGAGAAATATACCATGTTCTTGGATTGGAAGAATCAACATTGTGAAAATGACTATACTACCCAAAGCAATCTACAGATTCAATGCAATCCCTATCAAATTACCACTGGCATTTTTTACAGAACTAGAACAAAAAAGTTCACAATTTGTATGGAAACACAAAAGACCCCGAATAGCCAAAGCAATCTTGAGTACGAGAAATGGAGCTGGAGGAATTAGGCTCCCTGACTTCAGACTCTACTACAAGGCTACAGTAATCAAGACAATATGGTACTGGCACAAAAACAGAAATATAGATCAATGGAACAGGATAGAGAGCCCAGAGATAAACCCACACACATATGGTCACCTTATCTTTGATAAAGGAGGGAAGGATACACAGTGGAGAAAAGACAGCCTCTTCAATAAGTGGTGCTGGGAAAACTGGACAGCTACATGTAAAAGTATGAAATTAGAACACTCCCTAACACCACACACAAAAATAAACTCAAAATGGGTTAAAGACCTAAATGTAAGGCCAGACACTATCAAACTCTTAGAGGAAAACATAGGCAGAACACTATACGACATAAATCACAGCAAGATCCTTTTCGACCCATCTCCTAGAGAAATGGAAATAAAAACACAAATAAACAAATGGGACCTAATGAAACTTAAAAGCTTTTGCACAGCAAAGGATACCATAAACAAGACCAAAAGACAACCCTCAGAATGGGAGAAAATAGTTGCAAATGAAGCAACTGACAAAGGATTAATTTCCAAAATTTATAAGCAACTCATGCAGCTCAATAACAAAAAAACAAACAACCCAATCCAAAAATGGGCAGAAGAACTAAATAGACATTTCTCCAAAGAAGATATACAGATTGCTAACAAACACATGAAAGAATGCTCAACCTCATTAATCATTAGAGAAATGCAAATCAAAACTACAATGAGATATCATCTCACACCGGTCAGATTGGCCATCATCAAAAACTCTAGAAACAATAAATGCTGGAGAGGGTGTGGAGAAAAGGGAACCCTCTTGCACTGCTGGTGGGAATGTAAATTGATACAGCCGCTATGGAGAACAGTATGGAGGTTCCTTAAAAAACTACAAATAGAACTACCATACGACCCAGCAATCCCACTACTCGGCATATACCCTGAGAAAACCATAATTCAGAAAGACTCATGTACCAAAATGTTCATTGCAGCTCTATTTACAATAGCCAGGACATGGAAGCAACCTAAGTGTCCATCAACAGATGAATGGATAAAGAAGATGTGGCACATATATACAATGGAATATTACTCAGCCATAAAAAGAAATGAAACTGAGTTATTTATAATGAGGTGGATGGACCTGGAGTCTGTCATACAGAGTGAAATAAGTCAGAAGGAGAAAAACAAATACCGTATGCTAACACATATATATGGACCCTAAGGGAAAAAAATGTCATGAAGAGATTAGTGGTAGGACGGGAATAAAACACAGACTTACTCGAGCATGGACTTGAGGATATGGGGAGGGGGAAGGGTGGGCTGAGACGAAGTGAGAGAGTGGCAGGGACATATACACACTATCAAATGTAAATTAGATAGCTAGTGGGAAGCTGCTGCATAGCACAGGGAGATCACCTCTGTGCTTTGTGACCACCTAGAGGGGTGGGATAGGGAGGGTGGGAGAGAGGGTGATGCAAGAGGGAAGAGATATGGGAACATATGTATATGTATAACTGATTCAGTTTGTTGTAAAGGAAAAACTAACACACTATTGTAAAACAATTATACTCCAATAAAGATGTTAAAATATATATATATATATATTAATTTAAAAAATAAAAATTAAAAAAAATTTTAATTAAGGCAAAAAAGAAAGTAAATAAATTGAAATTTTGACATGGAATGAAAAAAATAAAAAAAATTAAAAAAATAAAAAAAAAAAACAAAAAAAAAAAACTACAATGAGATATCATCTCACACCGGTAGATTGGCCATCATCAAAAACTCTAGAAACAATAAATGCTGGAGAGGGTGTGGAGAAAAGGGAACCCTCTTGCACTGCTGGTGGGAATGTAAATTGATACAGCCACTATGGAGAACAGTATGGAGGTTCTTTAAAAAACTACAAATAGAACTACCATATGACCCAGCAATCCCACTACTGGGCATATACCCTGAGAAAACCATAATTCAAAAAGAGTCATGTACCAAAATGTTCACTGCAGCTCTATTTACGATAGCCAGGACATGGAAACAACCTAAGTGTCCATCAACAGATGAATGGATAAAGAAGATGTGGCACATATATACAATGGAATATTACTCAGCCATAAAAAGAAATGAAACTGAGTTATTTATAATGAGGTGGATGGACCTGGAGTCTGTCATACAGAGTGAAGTAAGTCAGAAGGAAAAAAACAAATACCGTATGCTAACACATATATATGGACTCTAAGGAAAAAAAAAATGTCATGAAGAGATTAGTGGTAGGACGGGAATAAAACAGACTTACTAGAGCATGGACTTGAGGATATGGGGAGGGGGAAGGGTAAGCTGTGATGAAGTGAGAGAGTGGCAGGGACATACATATACACACTATCAAATGTAAATTAGATAGCTATTGGGAAGCTGCCGCATAGCACAGGGAGATCACCTCTGTGCTTTGTGACCACCTAGAGGGGTGGGATAGGGAGGGTGGGAGAAAGGGTGATGCAAGAAGGAAGAGATATGGGAACATATGTGTATGTATAACTGATTCACTTTGTTGTAAAGGAAAAACTAACACACTATTGTAAAACAGTTATATTCCAATAAAGATGTTTAAAAAAAAAAAAAAAAAAAACACACACAAGGGTGAGTACCATAGTATCATTTATCTTTTCCCCTCTTCCGTTCTCCAAACACAAATTTAATTTCTACTGCACCTTTCCTAGTAACTGGTCCTTTCTGGCCAGCAAGCCCAAGTGTTCAGAACAACGGACTTCACTAAGGAAATAAAATATTTGCTAACATTCTCTTAAGTGTGACAGAAATACTGGGTTTCAATACACGACAAATGAAATATAGCTTGTTCTTTATCTTAAAATGAAATACAGTATAGTGCAAAGACATCGATCAAAGATATAAAATAAAAATTATTCTACTCTTAAGGGAAAAAAAGTTCCAATTCTTGAGGGTGAATTAGTCAGAAAAAAATTCCAAGGTTTTGAGACTCTACTTACAGTTGTCTGAATCCAATAGTTATTACTCATCTGATAGGGATAAAATCTGACATACCCCTATATTCAGCTGTTTCACCACTGTTGTCTATATTCATCACCTCTGAGCCTTCAGAAGGGTTAAATGTCTGCCTCTGATAGGAAAAAGCTTAAAAATAAATTTTAAAAAGGCCCAGTCAGTACAGTAAAAACTTGTTATACCTTTAAGTAATATAAGCATGGCATATTCCACATTTAAGTTACTACACATCATTACTGAAATGAATTTCAATTTCTTTGATGAAGAAAAAAAAGTGCAATATTAAAACAGGTAATATGAAGATAGAAAAAAACGTTCAAATATTCAGCAAGTCCTTTAACTAAAACGATAATTATTTAATATCTGACAATATATTGACCCATTTCATTACCTGATGAATTTCTCAGTGAAGCGTCATGGTGGCTCTCTATTCCTGAAACTGCAGGAGCTAAAAGTAAGCAGGTAGATAAGAGAGAAAAATCTTAGTATCAAAAACCATACATAAACTGATTTAGTTTGTTGTAGAGGGAAAACTAACACACTATTGTAAAACAATTATACTCCAATAAAGATGTTAAAAAAAAAAAAAAAAAAAGAGTAAAAGAGACCAGGAGAGTGGAAATGGCTTACAAAAAGGCAAGCTGTACACAAACACTAGTAACAATTCTTACAGCAGAGGTCCCGTGAGCACCTGTTTTGCTGCTGAGAGGAAATCGTATACCACCTGGAGGACCCAATTCTGGACAACTCTGAAATTCTCCTGCAGGCCCTTGCAGCCTGATGTCAGAGCAAGAGTCCTGGTTTCAGAGTCAAACCTGAATCTGTACCCCAGTTCCATCTCCTGTGAATGAGTGTTACACCTTGGACAAATCACTCAGCCTCTTTGGGTCTCAGATTGTCCATCTGCAAAGTGGAGACACACATCTACCTGCTGGGGACGTTATGAGGATTTGATGAGTCAGTGTAAATGAAAATACCTGTAACCATGACTGGCACTTAATAAGTGCTCAATAAACATTAGCTATTTTGTTCCTGTTCTTTGACAGTTAAAAAAAAAAAAAACAAAAACAAAAAACAAAAAAAAAAAACCATACATAGGGGTTCCCTGGTGGCGCAGTGGTTGTGAGTCCGCCTGCCGATGCAGGGGACGTGGGTTCGTGCCCCAGTCCGGGAAGATCCCACATGCCGCGGAGCGGCTGGGCCCGTGAGCCATGGCCACTGAGCCTGCGCATCTGGAGCCTGTGCTCCGCAACGGGAGAGGCCACAACAGTGAGAGGCCCGCGTACCACCACCAAAAAAAAAAAACCCATACATAAACATTTACAGAGGAATCAAAACCCAGATAATTAGGCCTGAAGACAAGACAGAGTCTAAATGCTGACAGTTCAGTGTTCTCCTTGGCTGTGCATTAAACTGGTCATCAGACCTGATACAGCCATTATCAACGACGCAAAGGAATAGTGACAGCGGCCAACCACCTCAGCCTGAGGTCGAGAATACGCGAACTGCTTAGAAAGGCTCATCTCAGAAGTCATTCGACAGTAAGACCCACTAAAAGGGCCTCTGAGGGTCCCAGTCTATCACAGCACATCTATTATTTTTGCCACCACAGTTTCTGGACCAGCAGGAGCCAGGCCCAGTCTCACGGTGCCGGGCACACTCACTGTTAGCTAGCAGTTCCAAGACGCTCTCTGATATGGCTGTAGCAGAGAACTCCAGGCAGTGCGCAAAACTGGACAGCGCCTTGCTGCGCACAGTGGGGGCCTTGTCTACACAGCGGGCAAACAAGATTTCCTGCACCAAGAACTTATGCTTCAGGAACTTCTGATGCTCCAGGGGCAGCGTGCCGTCCACCTCTCGTTCGGGCAGTTCCAGCAGAGCCAAGGCAACATCAAGTGTGAACACCCGGTACGGGATCTGGTAAAGCAAAACCACACGCATCTTCGTCAGAGACAAAGAAAACTAAGCTTCAGAAACAGATCTTCAGATCTGGCCGTCACTAGAAGGTTGCAGAGCCAGGAGCCACAATTTCACAAAGATGTAGCTCTTACCTTGGCATTTCGTGAATATCCGTAAAGCCAGGCCACGAAAGAAGCATATTCCGCACAAGGAAGCTTGCTGAGCAGCTGGACCAGGGACTGAGCTGCACAGGTCCGGTACTCGGATTTGTCGACCACCTGAAACACAGACCCTGAGAAGCTGCCCAGCCAGTACCCACAGCAGGATGACAGAGACGCATGTGGTAGTGCGAGCTGACGATCGCTGAGTGAGCCTGGCTCAGCGACAGTGCCGAGCGTTTCCATGTTACAGAAATGACTAACCAGTTCTAGGTCTCAGACCCCTTGGGAAACTAGCCTATAAGAAACCTGTAAGCCCACTCCTCAGTGCCTAATTTCAGAGAGTTTACGGACCCCTACGGTCCACAGAGTTCAGGTAAAGAATCATCTGTCCAAACTGTTATAAAAATTTATGAGACAATAGTAGAAATTCAAACACTGACCGGATACTGGACAATATTAAGGAATTACTGTGAATTTTTTAGGTGTGTTAATATTTTGTGGTTATGTTTTTAACGAGTTCTTATCCTTTAGAGAGAGACATGAAATATTTATGTCTGAAAGGGTATGATGAAATCTGCTTCAAAAGAAAAATCCAGTGTGCGTATGTGCTAGAGGAGTTACAGCTTATACAAAATCACTGAAGACAGTGTTCGTCACACTATTCTATTTCTATTTGAAATTTTCCAAAATAAAAAGTTGTTTTCCCCCGAAATCCACACCAGAGGGGAACATCTAGTGAATACACTGAATAAAACAACGTTTAGTAATGATGTAGACTCATTTCCAAGAACACACACACGTTTACCTTCATGTGTATTTATACACCCTCATTAAAGCAAACAGTACCTTGACACAGATGTGCTGGAGTAAGACACGAAGGACTGGAAACATACTTTCTTTTAGTTCATCCACAAGTGAGCTACAAAAGGAAAGAAACACAGCCACGGTTTGTAATACACCTGTAATGACAATAAAGTAGCAATTTTCCTTGAATCTGTTCTCAAAAATAGAGAAATTTCTACCTTTTCGAAATTCTAACTATTAAAAACATTCTACCCCTATACTGGAAGCATTTTGAGTGCAGGGATTGTAAAGACAGTGTCACAGCAGAACACCAGTCACCACGCCCCAGGCGCTCTCCGAGCTGCTGCGAGCAGCCAGCCAGTCGGGAAGGGGCAGGGGTGTGGTCCTCACAGGGCCCTCAGACTGCCTACCACGTTTCATATTAAGGCTGAAATATATCCTTTTGAGGTAGAGGATAGACTGAGACACAGTACCACCTAGTGGTAGCTCAGTGAAATGCATTTCTAACAGTACCTCTCCAAATTAACCCCAAAAGAAATTTTTATAATGCTCAGATTTGTTAAGTTTCCTTGTACCATTATAGGAATATTACTGCAATTGGTGACATCATGAACTCATGGAAGAACTAAAATGAGTGTTTCTACTTAAAACATCTCAGTTAATGTTTTAAAAAGTCCTTAACGAGACACTCGCTCAAGGATCAGACAGCAGCCTGCACCTGGATTCCAGCATCCACACCCCACACCTGCACCCACAGCACGCACCGCGGCTGCTTCCAGGTATGGACACACTCTCACATACACACCTTCCCCTTCTTCCCATCACCTCCATGCTGCTGCCGAGTAGCCAGTAACAGAAGAAAAGAAAAGCCGCGGACACAGCAAACATGTCTTCCCCAGTAAAGCCCAGACACAGGACTTCGCAGGTAAAGCTAAGTGACTCTTGAGGGGAGAATTAGTCTATCAATTATTGCTAAAGAAGTTAAAAAAAAAAAAAAGTGGCAAGGGACAAAAAGAAGGAGACTAAGAGGAGAGAGAAAAAGAAAAGGCGGAGGCAGACTTGGAGCGGCTAACACTAAGGCCGCTGTCAGAACTCAGAGCTGACCTCACGGGCTGGCCCACAAACTGCAGACCCCTCATCCCCGCAACAACACTGCAGGCCACACAGACCAGATGAGCTACCAAGAGCTTTATTTTGAACCCTGAACCACAAACAGCCCAGACATTTGTTATTTTCTAAAGGTGACAGAAATCCCGGTTAGTCCGGGCCCAGAAGACTGAGGGAGAGGGACAGAAAGTAAAGATCCAAGCTGTGTGTATTTCACCTGACAAACTGGACTGCCTGGTTTTTACCACTGATGGCCGGAGAAGTGATGGCAAGGGGGGCGTGACGGGAGCCTTTGCCCACTTCTAACATTAATATGACATAGAGCATTCGATGGAAGACACATCTGATAACCTGGAAGAGAAAAGAAAATTCAGTGTAAGGCATGGCAGAGAATCCCAGGGCCTTGGAGACCGTGATGCAGACCACAGTGAACCACTTCAAGGACCTGAAGTTAAGTGAGGCTGACACAGGTTTTGGTTCAACACTAAGGATGCACTTCCTGGACGATGACCAGGTTATCAATACATGCACAACGCAGCAGTGTGAAAGTGCTGCCTACGGATAATGATAGGAATTCCAGCTGGCTTCTCTGCTCACCCTCTCACACTCCAGCCCAGAAATGAGGGACTATAGAGAATTAGTTGTAAGTTACAAAGGGCAAAGGATGCTACTGATTACCCCTTACAGAAAAGAGGAAACCGATGATTCTTTACACCTGTATTACACCTGAAGCTTACAGAGCACCTTCCAATATACCATCACACATCACTTACTCAGCTACTTAATTCATTCATCCAGTAGATCAAACAATTTACTGGAAACCAAATATGTGGCAAGTATAGCATTAAGCACGTCCACGTGTTACTAGATCTGACCACACTTCCTCTGAAACCTCTCAACTCCACGAGGTCGGCAAGGCTTTTCCATTTTGTTCTTAATACTTTTACTATTCTCTCTACTTTATACATAATAAAAGACTCCCAAGGTGAGTTGTCCGAAGTCAAGCAATTAAAGGTCAGGCCACAACCAATATCGCCCAACATCAGGGCAACACTTTCACAATGAAAAACACCATGTCCTTAGAGACACTGTTGCCTGAAAGGATTATTTCCCAAACTCCTTATCTTCTAAAATGTTAAAAAGGGCACAGGAGTTAACTTTTACTGTGAATGCTATCACATCCATATTTCAGAGAAGTGACAATGACATAATAAATTAACGAAATATGGGACGTTTTCTAAACAGTAGACATTGTGCAGAGGCATTCTTCCCGGTAATCCTCCTGAGAAATCCACGAGGAAGGGAAGCCTTTCACCCTCTTTGTCCAGATGAGGACACTTGAGGCCTCACAGGAGGACACACAGGCAGTGAGGGGTGAGGCCCAAGTCTGGACAAAGTGCAGAGCCCCGAGTGCCCAGGGCCTTCTCATTCACACACTGTTGCCCCTGGAAACTAGGTGTATCGCAGGCACCAAAGGCACAGGACCTTGGTCCGTCACGTTTTTTGCAAACTCCTGTTTCATTAACAACATCCAGGTTTAGTAACACCCTACTGCTTAAAAAGCCGTTAGCTCCAGTGTCTAGAGCTGCAGGGCTTCGAAGGTCACTGGCGGCAAATCCATACATGAATGCTAACCAGGAGTGTGTTTGCACAATCATCCACTAAAACACAAATACTAACAGAAA
This sequence comes from Kogia breviceps, assembly GCF_026419965.1. NCBI lineage: Eukaryota > Metazoa > Chordata > Mammalia > Artiodactyla > Physeteridae > Kogia > Kogia breviceps. The sequence continues at coordinate 120,684,200 of NC_081316.1, forward strand.
TACAGGGGCACAGGGGAAGTGCTGAGGGAAACTGGGAAGTCTGTGACTGTCTACTCTTCTTCTCAGAAGAGTTTGGTAGGGCTTCCCTGGTGGCGCAGTGGTTGAGAGTCCACCTGCCGATGCAGCGGCTGGGCCCGTGAGTCATGGCCGCTGAGCCTGCGCGTCGGGAGCCTGTGCTCCACAGCGGGAGAGGCCACAACAGTGAGAGGCCCGCGTACCGCAAAAAAAAAAAAAAAAAAAAGTTTGGTAAATACTTCTGTAAAAGTAATGCTCGGTAGCTTATCTTTTCCTCTACCCAGGTCACACTGGAACCATTCTTTATGCCTTAACCCAACAAGAACTTCACATGGCCACCAGGTACTTGGATATAAGCCTGGAATGAACAGTGGACACCACATAGTGACGGGGATGATTTTCATTATACAAACGTCCTCAAGTCATGACAGTGACCTAGCGAGTTCACAAGGCATCACATCAAATGCTTCCAGCGTTTTCCATCCCACGACCCACATGCTTTCACTTCAACCAGTAACTCAGTGGGGCCCTGTCTCCTTTACCTTATCTCCTTCTCTGTGAATTGGGGAGCACAGCAAATACAATCCATGATAGGCCAGTTCTGGTATGTATTTTGCTTGGTTAAGGTTTCTTAAAAAAAAAAAAGCAAAAGATTAGTTAATGGATGTGATTTCACTTGGAATAGCTCCTAACCCTATAAGCTATATTTAAATGAATAAATTCTACCTGTGTGCCAATTAGGGTAAAATGGCATTAAGGCTTCTGATGGAACAAAACTCATTGTACCATAATTAAATGTTAGCACTGGAAGAGTTAATGGCTCACCTGGCTTGTGTAACATGAAATTCGCGTAGAACTGGTTCAAAATTAGTCAATGAAACGAAGACCTGGAAAACAGAGACCAAGAAGAGGCCTGGTTTTTCCCACTCTTTAAGTATTAGCCCGTGTCCTCACTCTTTGAACTTGCCCAAGGTTCCTGTAATTCTCACTTACCTCTACACAATTCTGTATACACTGTGGCTTTTCTTTCAGGGAAAACTTGGGCAGAAGCCTTAAAAAATTCTTCAAGACGTGAAAGATGGCATTTCGAATTTGACAAAGGTCTCGGGAAGAAAAAAAAATATTCTCTTCATCCTCTTGTTCTTCAATCACTTCATCCATCTATAGATTATGAAGAAAGGTACAGCTGACTGTGTAGTACTGCCTAACAGTTTGTCCCATGGTTTCAATGTGCCCAGTCAAGGGTAGTGAAACTCGAGGTGGGCGCTGGGTCGCTGACCAGGTGCCTCGCCTGCTCGGGGTCTCCACAGCCGCAGCTGCTAGCCGCTGGGCCAGATGGACGCCACCAGAGTTTCTAGTTCCATACTTTCACGTCAGTGAGATTTCTTGGGTTTCTTAGAAGTTCTGGTGTCAATGAACCTCTACCACCCTACCTAGTCACACAAAAATTAGGAATGTTATTCTATTATGTTCTATGGACGAGAGTCCTCAGGATACTTCGACCACCGTCTCTAAGGACAATAAGATAATGCGGCAAACACACCTGTTGGCCTGTGGTGAGCACACCTGGGAACAAGGCGGGAGAGAGATGATGGGGAGGTTGGGAAGACGGTAAGGGGAACGTACGCTCAGCGGTACATGAGGCAACTGTAAGTCCTACGGGAGGGATGGTGGAGGCACGCTCGGGCTTTGGTATAATCGTGACCCATGAAACCCTACCTTAATATAAATTCTTAAATAAATCAGATACACTTCATGACTCCACTCCCTCTTACCTGCATCTCCTCTTTCCTGGGGGGCCTTCCTCTCTTCCTACTCTCTCTTGGATTGGCCTGAGCATTCTTCGGTTGTTCTTTCTTTCTTTTCTGATTCAAGCTGGATTCCTGAGGCCAGCTCTTCTTGAGAATCTGAATACATTTGTCAAACATCACTGGGTGGAAAACTTGGTTGGCTATACTGCCTATTCGTAAAGAATAAAGAGTAAGCAGGGTAGGTTTAATTGTCTTGAAATACGTCTGTAACAACAACAAAAAATTAAAAAACAAAACCAGACTTCTCCTTAACTTTGAATAACAGTGAACCTTTAGCAAAAAAGTTCCATTCAACTTCAGCCCTAGGCAGTGAGCAACAGGCCTCCTCATAAATAAACAATGAGATTTCCGTAGCTGGCCACAGAGTAACTGGTTTTACACTTTTCTTCCTGCCATAAACAACTATACAACTGGATAGAAATTTACAAAGTGACCATCTAAGACCCAGAGCAAGAGGTAGCCTAGCCACACAATCCCTGAGAAAAGGGAAACCAGTGAGATAAACCCTAAAATTGACCCAATTCTGTGTCTGGAGGCAATGTCTGGATAATAGCAGAAAAATGGTGAACCCAAGCACATTCTGATGGACTTACTTAAGTCAGGAATACAAGGATCAGTGTCAGGAAGGCAGGGTAGCTGGAATGTGTGGAGCAGAGCACTGGAAACGAGGAAGCCACATGGAGACAGGGCTGACCTTAGCTAGGACACATGGGGCAAAATCCAAGATGGTGGGCAAAGAAAACCTCCAAGCAGGTGGGAGATGGACAGTTTTCGGAACGCACACAGGGGAGAGATACGTCGGAGCCCCAGCCAGCCACAGCGACCTGGAACATTCTCGACACACTTGGAGAGAAACACACCTTAACAGCAGGGCTAAACTAGCTCCAGAGGAAAGGCTACTTTACATCTGCCCCAACAAAGCTTTCAAACAAGCCTCAAAAGGACCAAGTTAATGCACCAATAGCTGCCTATCAAAACATACTTAAAGGAAAACAACAAAATCAAGACACTGAAAAACTTCACATTCAGGGCTTCCCTGGTGGCGCAGTGGTTGAGAGTCCGCCTGCCGATGCAGGGGACGCGGGTTCGCGCCCCGGTCCGGGAGGATCCCACACGCCGCGGAACGGCTGGGCCTGTGAGCCATGGCCACTGAGCCTGCGCGTCCGGAGCCTGTGCTCGGCAACGGGAGAGGCCACAGCGGTGAGAGGCCCACGTACCAAAAACAAAAACAAACTTCACATTCAAAATGTCCAGCATCCAATAAAAATGTACTGGGCATCCAGAGAGAGGAAAACGTGCCCTTTGGTGAGAAGAGAATCATCACTAGAAACAGTCCGAGAAATGACAGGGCAAGCAGAGAAGAACCTTAGGGCAGATATCATAAATAAGCTCAAGAGTTAAACAGTAGCAAACAAAGCAAGAAATGAAAATATTTTAAAGAATCAAATGGAACTTCTGGATCTGAAAAAGAAAACTTCACTGGATGATCTCAACAGTTGATGAGATGCTACATGAACAAAGGCAGGTGAACTTTAAGAAACAGAAGCACAGAAACAAAAATAAAATTAATAAAGGCCCTGGGACCCATGGGAGAATATCAAGCAATCTAACATATGAGTAATTGGAATCCCATAAAAAAGAGAGGGGAAAAAAATACCTGAAGGAATAATAACTGGAAATTTTCCAAATATGTTGAAAACTACAAATTCACAGACCCAAGAAACTCAATGAACCTAACTATGATAAACACAAAGGAAATCACACCAAAGGGTAGATAATCTAATCAAATCAAAACTAATAATAATCTACTCAAATCAAAACAAACCAATAGAGAAAATCTTCAAGGTAACCATGCCAAAAAAAAAAAAAAAAGACACAAACATACAGAATAGCAATGATAAGAGTCATGCAGACTTCTCATCAGAAGTGAAGTAAACCAGAAGACAATGAAATAACACCCAAAAAGCACTGAAAGAAAAAAATCTGTCAACCTAGAATTCTATATTCAGCAAAAACATTCTTGAAGGTGAAAAGATACTTTCATGGAATCAAAATCCAAGACGGTCGATGGCTAACAGATGCAAAGCATGAGAAGAGTCAAAGAGTTCTTCAGGCCAAAAGAAAATTACATGAGATGAAATCTTTTAAAAAGAAAAGACATTTATTTTTTCATTTTCAAAAAAATTATTTAACAGATAATTCAGAGAAAAATGTTATGAATAAATTGTGTGGTTTACGACACACAGAAATTCAACGTATACCTACAACAGCACAAACAGGAGGGGAGAAAGGAAAGCACACTGTCTTAAGGTTTTATGTTATCTATAAATAAGTAGAATATTATCGGAAGATAGACTATTAAAGTACTTATTGTACACCCAAAGCAAGCACCAAGCACTTAAAACACACACACACACACACACACACACACACACACACACACACACACACACACACAGGGCTTCCCTGGTGGCGCAGTGGTTGAGGGTCCGCCTGCCGATGCAGGGGACACCGGTTCGTGCCCCAGTCTGGGAAGATCCCACATGCCGCGGAGCGGCTAGGCCCGTGAGCCATGGCCGCTGAGCCTGTGTGTCTGGAGCCTGTGCTCCACAACGGGAAAGGCCACAACAGTGAGGCCCACGTACCACAAAAACAAACAAACAAAACCCATACACACACACAAATAAGTATAGTTAATATGCCAAAAGGGGAGATAACATGGAATACTAAAAAAGTACCCAATCGAAAAAGGGCAGGAACAGGGGAAAATGGAACAAAAAACAGATGGAACAAACAGAAATAAATATCAAGATGGCAGGAACCCAACCATATTGATAATTAATTATCTAAACTGTCTAAATGTCCTGTAAAAGTCAAAGATTGTTGAGAGGATGAAACCCAGTGATGAGCAGTCTACAACACTGTGTAAATACAAACGTGCAGACATGTCACATGCAAATCATGAGAAAGGGTGTGCCAACAAAGGACAAGTCACATGATAACCAGAAAGGCCATCTTAAGATCACAGTAGATTTCAGCACGAGGAATACAACCAAAGAGGGACGTAACATAACACCAAAGGGGAGACACGCAATCACAAATATGTTTGTAATCAGCAGACTTTCAAAATACCTGCCGTTAAAATTGGCAGACTTGAAAGGAGAAACAGGTAAGTTAAAATTATACTTGGAGATTTCAATGCTCTTCTCAGTAACTGAGAGAACAAATAAACAAGACTATCAGAAAGGATACAAAAGACATCAACAACAGCAGCAACTGACTCAACTTTCACAGAAAAGAGGTCCCCCAAAGGCAGAATATACATTCTGTTCAAGGGCAAATACAAGATCCACCAAAGTCAAACCTTGTGCTGAGCCATTTAAAACAAAAACAAAAAGTCAGCAATTTAAAAGTACGTAGTCATATAAAGTATGTGCTCTGATCTCAACATAAATAAAATAGAAAGCAATTACAACATTTCAGGAAAGTCCTCAAATATTTGGAAATTAAACACACTACTAAATACCTCAGAGGTGTAAAAAGAAATCACAAGAAAAATCAGAAAACTGCTTTGGCCTAAATAGTAATGAACAGATTATCAAAATCTGTGGGATGCAGATAGAGCAGTATATATAGAAGGAAATTTACAATATTATGTATACTAGAAACAAAGAAAAGTGAGAAGATCTTAAGAAGTTAGAATAAGAACAAATTAAACCCTAAATAAGAAGGCAATAAAAGAGATAAGACCAAAATCACTGAAACAGAAAATGAACAATAGAGTATAATCAATAACAGCAAAAATGGGTTCTCTGAAATGATCAAGTCAATCAATAAATCTCTATCTAAACTGATAAAGGAAAAAAAGAAATGCAGATTACCAACATCAGGCATAAAAGAGGACATATCACTACAGATTCTACAAACAAAACACTTCTTTCAACGAAAACTCCAGGCCCAGATGGCTTCTCTAGTGAATTCCACCAAAAATGTAAGGAAGAAAAACAACCAATTCTTCAAATTTCCAAAATACAGAGTAGGCAAGGACACTACCCAACTCATCCCATGAGACTGGTATTGCCCTGAAACCCAAACCAGATGAAGACATAAAAAATTTTTTTTTAAAAATCCCTTATCAATATAGATGCAAAAATATTCAATAAAATATCTAACTGAGTCTGGCAACATATAAAAAGGATTAAACACTATGACCAAGGTCATGCAAAACCGGTTTAACATATGAAGAAATCAATGAATATATCACTAGAATGAAGAACAAAAACCACATGATCATCTTACAGATGCACAAAAGCAAATGACAAAATCTAATACCCATTCATAGTAAAACACTCAACAAACTAGCAATAACAACCTGATAAAGGTCATCCTCAAAACACCCCCAGCGGGCATCATACTTAAGGGCAAAAGACTGAAAGCTTTCCCCCTGAGATCAGGAAGAAGATGCCCAACTCCCCACTCCTATTCAACAGTGGACTGGAGCTGTTAGCCAGGGCAACGAGGCAAGAAAAAGAAAAAGCAACCAGACAGGAAAGGAATAAGGAAAATTATGTCTATTCACAGATGACATGATCTTATATACAGAAAATCCTATTGGAACCAGTATATGAGTTCCACAAAGTTTCAGGGTGCAAGATCAATAATCAAAAATCAGGGCTTCCCAGGTGGCGCAGTGGTTGAGAGTCCGCCTGCCGATGCAGGGGACACGGGTTCGGGCCCTGGTCTGGGAAGATCCCACATGCCGCGGAGCAACTGGGCCCGTGAGCCACAACTACAGAGCCTGTGCGTCTGGAGCCCGTGCTCCGCAACAAGAGAGACCGCGATAGTGAGAGGCCCGTGCACCGCCATGAAGAGTGGCCCCTGCTTGCCACAACTAGAGAAAGCCCTCGCACAGAAACGAAGACCCAACGCAGCCAAAATTAAATAAATAAATAAAATTTAAAAAAAAAAAAAAAAAAAAAAATCACAGCCAAGGGACTTCCCTGGTGGTCCAGTGAGTAAGATGCCATGCTCCCAATGCAGGGGGCCTGGGTTCAATCCCTGGTCAGGGAACTAGATCCCACATGCATGCCACAACTAAGAAGTCCACATGCCACAACTAAAGATCTTGCATGCCCCAACAAAGATCCCACGTGCCACGATGAAGACCCAGTGCAGCCAAAATAAATGAATATTTAAAAAAAAAAACCATAGCCAAGGCATGGAAACAACCTAAGTGTCCATCAACAGATGAATGGATAAAGGAGATGTTGTATATATACACAATGGAATACTACTCAGCCATAAAAAAGAATGAAATGAGGCCATTTGCAGCAACACAGATGGACCTGAAGATTATCACACTAAGTGAAGTAAGTCAGAAAGAGAAAGACAAATATCACATGATATTACTTATAGGTGCAATCTAAGATATGGCACAAATGTATATACCTATGAAACAGAAACAGACTCAAAGACACAGAGAACACACTTGTGGTTGCCGAGGAAGAGGGGGTGGGGGAAGGATGGATTGGGAGTTTGGGGGTAGGAAATGTAAACTATTATATACAGAATGGATAAACAACGATGTCCTAGTGTACAGCACAGGGAAATATATTCAATATCCTGTGATAAACCATAATGGAAAAGAAAATTAAAAAGAACACGTGTGTGTGTGTATAAAACTAAATCACTTTACCGAGAAAAAATTAACACAAAATTGGAAATCAACTACACTTCAATAAAAAAGATAAACTGTACTTCTATACACCACCAGTAAACAATTAGAAAATTAAATTAAGAAAACGTTCATCTACTATAGCACAAAGAATAAAATACTTAGGAGTAAATTTAACCAAGAACGTGCAAGAGTTGTACCCTGAAAACTACAAAACATCATCAAAACCAATGAAAGCTCTAAATAAATGGAAAGACGTCCATGTTCACAGATTGGAAGACTGAACACTCCTAAGACAGCAACACTCCCCACACTGATCTACAGAGTCAATGCAACCCGTCAAAACCCCAGCCGCCTTTTTGGAAAGAAGCTGACGCGCAAATCCTAAAATTCATACGGAAATGCAAGGGATCTTGAAAAAGAACCAACCGTGATCAAATATTAAGTATCAACCGCACCCAAACCATAATCCAGAAACATTTAAACACAGAAGGTAACTGGCAGAAGTACGACTTGCTGGAAAGCTGCAAGTGGCCCTACGAGTAACAGCCAGCCCTCAGCTCTGGGCTGATCTCAACCCTAATCAGAAGGCGCTGCGCCCAGCAAGGAAGAGAAGAGTGAAACTGGGTTTCCAAGGCCACCACTTAGCTAAGAGCCCAGTTACACCTGAGATATCGCTTAGCAAGTGAGTTCTTTGGGAGCTTATTTCATTATTTCAAGTCATGATGGGAGCATTAACAGTAAAACAAATCAGTGTTCCAGGCTTTACATATCTCTTCACTAATTCCCAAGTCACGTGGAATAGGCCCTTAACATCTACTATGAACGCGCTGACACAAGCAACGGCGAGATGCAAGGCGGCTGACCCTGATTTTCTCTTCCACGTGAACTCAAGGTCCTACAGCTGCAGCTCCCTGGGTGCCCCACCCTCTCCTTCCCTGGGCTGGGGTGAGTGGGGAGGAGGGACTCCCTCATGGCTCCCACCCGAAGGAAGTGGGGGAGCATCACAGACAGACCCCTCCCCCGTGCTTCCCTCCTCAGCCTTACTAGCTGTACTCTGGCCTATTGGATGAGAACGGTCCCAACTACTGTCCACACCCAAACTGGGGAGACAACAGTTCCCTCTCCCCACCCAGCACGTTTCTCAGCCTGGACAGGGTGTCAGAAGGCAGGGTGGTATCAGAATGGTATGCTGGGTGGGGTGGGTCAGAGTGGAGCTCTGAAACACCCCCTCCAGCCTTACCCCTCTTGGACTGTTTGTATTAGGTTACAAACCCAGCATAACAACATCAGAAAACACATTTACAGGAAAACAGGAGAGCTTTCTGGAACACCTATAACATGCCATGTGCCTCACAAATTCCCTCTCACCTAGCCTCCAAGTGAGGAAACAAAGTACAAGTACAAAACAATGTGGACAAATTAAAAGCTAAAAGCCCTGTCCTATCACACCAAACACACATACTGTACCTGGTACTTCCAGCAGCAGAAAATAAAGCCCAGCGGCATGAAGGCCAAATTCCCGCTGCTGGGCACTGACGTTTTTCTTAAGGACCGTCTGAACGAAGTGATGGAACAAGGCCATCAGCGCGTTGTGGGAAATGCTGTTCTCCACGAAGAAGGTCCAAATGCTCTGGGGGAGGGGCGAACCATAAGAGCCAATAATTAGAGAAAAGGGAAATCTCCTATTATCTGATTTTTCTGAGTACTTTTAGTGCCTTATAAAGAAAAAGGAACAGACCATTCTGGCTCCTAATTGTAAATGTTTGTCATCTTCACAGGGACTAAAACAAAATTTAAAATTGTATTATTCAAAATTACAAGGGGAATTCCCTGGCGGTCCAGGGGTGAGGACTCCACGCTTTCACTGCTGAGTGCCTGGGTTTGATTCCTGGTTGGGGAACTAAGATCTCGCAAGCGGCATGGTGTGACCAAAACAAGACAAAAAAATTACAAAGATAAATAACTATACAAGAAACTTAATTAACCTTTCAAAATAACTTTGGTTAAGTTTGAAGCACATATACTTCTGCAATTACTATACCTAAAAGCTACACCAAGACTATGGGGACACCCTATATCAGTAATTATGCAAACAAGTTACTCTCCATCTATGTCAAATGTACCCCAATTCATTTATCACTCAAATTACTAACTGAAGAAATCAGAGCAACATTTAAATTGAAATGTTCTATGGGCAATGGCAGCAGAAGAGGAGATACCGGAAAGTGTCTCCCTCAAGAGATTTCAGAACTAGCCTAGGTAAGACAGGAAATAACCCCTAGAGCATAAACCACAATCTTATTAATTTTCTCACTGTTCTATGCTTTCTCCTATTAAACATGTGAACAGAAAATAGGTTATTTGTATAAACCAAACATAGTAGGAACTGAATATGGTTTATTCTGGGCTACTTTAAAAAAAACATAAGCTCACAAAAGTTCAAGAAATCAGACCTTGTATATCCTGCTTCCCTGAAAAGACAGGGAAAACTCTTTCCTTCACCACGAAGCTTCTGGAAGAAATCAGTTACATCCTCATTCCTAAGGCCACCTCAGCTCCACTCCACTCGCCTGTAACTGTGACCCTGGGGGACCCAATCACCTCTGCAGCATTTTATACCTGATAAAAGCTAAGTTCACAAAACTCTATTAACTCCACCTGAAAAAAAGTCCCTAGTTGTTAGCCCTCCTCCCCAATTTCCACAACCGTAACTCCAGACCACACCATAACACACATTAAAAAAAAACAGATGAGTAAAACACAGTTGAACAGTTGGCTGTTGAACAACACGGGGCAAGTCGAAAGTCCTTGTGGAATTCATAGCCGGCCCTCTGCAGACACAGTTCCTCCACATCCATGGTTCTGCATCCACAGACTCAAACAACTGGAATCGTGGAGTCCTGTAGTTACTACTGAAAAACTCTGCATGTAAGTGGACATGTGCAGTTCAAACCCGTGTTGTTCAAGGGTCAGCTGTACTGTCCCCAGGGACCTCCCTGCGTATAGCATCTCCCACTTCAGTCCATCTTCGGTCAAGAACAGCCGTCTGAAACAGATCTCTTCAAGTACCTTAGTCTACTGCTCACTAGAACCTCTTCCTCAGAGAGCTGGACGTGAGAATGAGTGGGTTAATCTATGTATGAGGCTTAGACCTGAACCTTGTATACCACAAGCACCTCACCCTCAAACCCCACTGTGGACCCCACTTACAGCTCAGTCCTGTGTGCCCCGCCCTGCCCCCATTCCCCTCGGCACTCGCTGCACATCTGCACTGTGACTATCCCTCTGTAGGCTGCCTCAGGGCCCGCATTACTGCAATCAACATTCTGTCCATTTGTGAAGACTTGCCTCCAGCTAGCTACTTTCTTTCTGGGACCTTCCCAATCTCCCCACACTCCCTTTTCCATGCCCCTGTGAGATGGCATCTAACCTGTCCTAGAGCAGTTTTTACAATGCAGACTCTGGTGGCCTGGTGCTTCTCCACGCCTGCGGATGTCGTCGCTGGACATGCCTGGCCAGTACAACGTGAGTGGGCACCCCAAGAGCCAGTGCTTAGTTCTCCCCTCTCGCCCAGGTAGGGGGAGGCTCTTTACCTTAACCATCACGTTATCTGCCGAGGTACTTCATGCGGTACTCAGCATTACACTTAATGAATGTTTAACAGGATGATTTAATTTTTGAACAGCTACATGAAACCTCTAACTGAAATATTTTTGGTAATTTAGATCTTTCAGAGATGTTAATATCTAAGTATTCTTTGTTCTGCTTTTGAGTCCCTCAGTTTTTGAAAAGCAGTTAATGATCTAAATAGTAACAGGTAGAACTCAGTATTTAAAGGAACTCTTTTTTCCATTTTTAATTCAACTCATCACTTTTCAGTTTAATACCCAATTTTCCTAAATTTAAGGCATGCCTGAACTGTTATTGCATTGTCCTTGGCCATCTTTTCCTATTTGGTTTATCTGGTTTCCCTCCTTGCCTTGGCCTTTATTATTTAATTTGCTATTGTAAACAGTGGTCATAACTTGAAAAAGAAACAAAGATTCATACCTTGAATCTCTGGAAGGAAAGCTGAGGCTACCCCAATAAATGAACCACATTCTTTATGCCACTCTTTATCATACTCCTTCTGAACTATACACTAAAAAGACTAAGCTTTGGATGATTATAGGGACTTTAATCTCCCACTTCTTACAACTAAATGGCTAGCTTGATTTTTTTTTTTTTTTTTTTTTTTTTTTTACCTCTGTAGCTCCATGCTCTCCAGCAGCAAAAGTTAAAAGACTGTCATAGAGATTTGTGAATGCGCTCAGTCCGGTCTGCACGATCTCTGCTTCTATGGTGGGATCCAGAGGCTCAGTTTCCGTGAATTCCAGTTCCCATACTGTGCCCACCCATTCTAGTGGGAAAATGCAATGAAGTCAACAAATGTTCTATAATAAGAAAGACCAATAAGCTTCAGACTCTGAGTACATTCATGAAGAGAAAAGTTTACTAGTCACAACTCACATTTAACTATACCATAGAGATGAAGCTGAATTAGAAGGAAGAAGAGGTTAGAAAATCTTTTTTTTAATCATTAACTGACAGCTGGCTATTAGGTTGGTTATCATCTAAAAATATCACGAAGGAAAACACTTTTTAGATGTAACAGTTTTGGGGATGATCCAGCCTTCCCGTATGTTCAATCTGGAGAAGAGAAGAAAAGGTTGCCTCAGCTGTCCCTCTGTGAAAGTCTTATAATCAAGTTAATAAACCCAAATAAAGTGTAAGCACAAAGGCACAGCTGAGGCAAATGACTGTTTAACATACTTTAATTATTCATTCACTCTTCCCTAACTGATCTCCTAACAAACACAACCAGCTTCCTAAAAATGTTGTTGCATCTTTTGCCTTCTTCTCTCATACGTTCTCCCACTTATTTTATATGCATATTTTAAAATGCACACCCATATTTCTGACTTCATTTCTGAATCGAAACTACGAAGTCCCAGTGATAAAAGATCTGGAATCAGGAAATCAATATATTCAACAAATGAGAGCTATTATCACGTCTACAATGGATAGGGGGGCTTCCCTAGTGGCACAGTGGTTGAGAGTCTGCCTGCCCATGCAGGGGACACGGGTTCGTGCCCCGGTTCGGGAAGATCCCACATGCCGCGGAGCGGCTGGGCCCGTGAGCCATGGCCACTGAGCCTGCGCGCCCGGCGCCTGTGCTCCGCAACGAGAGAGGCCCGCGTACCGCAAAAAAAAAAAAAAAAAACAACAACCAAAAACCAACAATGGATAGGTGTTAAAGCAGTAGTAGACAGTACAACAGTAGACAGTACAACAGATGGAGACTATTCCTGGGGGAGGCAGAAGGCAGAGTTGGGAAGGAAAATGATCCTTCAGCTGCTCCAACACGTGGGGGTTACCAGGGAAAGAGACACCGAGAAGGGCATCCCAGGCAGAGAGGACCCCATAACATAGCACAAAAGGAAACAAAGTATCACCTGTTTAGAAACCAACACCACCTTAACAGCACTGAGCTCAGCTGTGAAGAGTGAGCTGTTATCAGCACTTACTCAGCAGGTAGTGTAATGAGGCCGGACTCCAGGGGCCCTCCCAGAACACCCCCTCCCCCCATGTGCTCCATCTGCCTTTGTCTGCAGAACAACTTGAGTCAAAGGATAAATTTAAGGAGAAAAGTGAGAAAATGCAGAAAGAGAGAAAAACAGTCAAACAAAGCAAAATAATAATAATTTAGCCAATAAACAAAGTCAAGGACCTTTAGTTCCTCCTCAAGGACTAGAGATACTAGTCTGAGCCATGTCCTTTGAGCTGTTTTGCAGACACTGAAACCCACCCCAGGTGGGAGAAGTCAACTGCTGCCCACAAACGCGGTAGACGGGTTGGAACCAGGCTGATGATGCTAACCCCTGACTACCTCACCACCAACCAATCAAAAGAATATTCACCAGCTGATCACACACCCCTCAACTCTCCTCCCTCACCCTGTCTTTAAACTCTTCCCCTGAAAGCCTTTGGGGAGTTGGGGTCTTTTAAGCACAACCTGCGTGGACGCCTTGTCGGTTCCTGCAATGAAGGCTGCACTTTGCTTCACCACAACCGGGAGTCAGTAGATTGGCCTTGCCGCGCACGGGCAAGTGGACCCAAGTTTGTTTTGTTAACAGCAGGTGCAGGTATTAAATCAATCTTCACGAACGCCCGCGAAGTAGATCTTAGAACCCCCATTTGACACAACCGACCGAGGCCCGCGAGGCTCGGGTGCTCAGAGGCGGACCAGCCACCGGCCCCAGGTCCGAGTCCGACTCCAGAGCTCAGCTCTGGGAAAAGGGCACCCGCAGGGACAGGTGAAGGCTCTCGCCGCAAAGAGAGGCGTAACTCTTAGGAAGCCGAGGGAACCACTGAAGGGTCAGGAGACCCGGCGGGTCACGCTGGCTTTTTCAAGGTGGTCCCGAAAGGGGTGTGGGGCCGGGTTGGGATGGAAGTACTGGCACCAGGAGGTGCCCCAAGCGCCGAGGCGGGCCACAGCGAGGGCGCGGCTTGGACCGCAGCCTCGGGAAGCGGCGGGCGAGACTGGGACGACGGGCCGCCGCCACCAGAGGCTGGAGGTGGGGGAGGGGGGCACCTCCTGCCCTTCAGGGAGGATGGGTGCCCGGGGACGCCAGCCGCACCCCTGGGCCTCAAGTTCAGGAGGTCGGCCCGGCCCAACAAACAGACGCGCTTGCCGAAACCTCGGCACCTGCGGGGCTGTCTGCGCAGACCCGGAGGCAAGGCCGAGAAGCAGTACCACATAGCGAAAGGAGCCCGCGGAGGAGCGCAAAAGCCGCTGCCCGGCGCGACCCCTCCCCAGCACCTCCCACAGCTCCCAGGCCCCGGTCGCGTCCTCACCTGGACTGAGGTCCAGCGGGCACCAAGGCTGCAGGGCTGTCGCCAGGTCCCGCGAAGCCGCCATGACCGCGGCTCTCCTCAACTTTCAAAGCTGCTCCGGCGCGCGCGCCGAGAAGACCCAGCAGGCTCAGGGGGACACGGAGTTCGCACCAACCAATTACCGTGCCTCGCCGGCCCGTCCGCTGGCCAATCAGCAGGGCCTTCCGCCGCATGCGCAAAGGGTGAGGCGGGCCCAAACCCACCCACGCAGCTGAGGTGGGGGCTGGTTTTCAGGTTTTCCTCGGAACTGGGGGTTAAGAAGAGAGCTGAATCTAATGTTGTCTTTCCCACCCCATCTCCCTAAATGGGGACACTCTGAAAAGAATCTGAGACAGGATACTTTTTTGTTGTAATTGTTACTCTGCCCGCTGTTAAGCGGCATTTCGCGTGCGTGTCAAAGGGCCGCGTTTACCCATCAGACAGCATCGAAGGTGTACACATTCGAGTGTGGGTGGCGGCCTACCGTTTACCGAACTAAATAAAGGAAAAGCAAAACAAGGCATTCAGAAAGTACATCTTTAGTTCTGAGTTTTACGGGACATCTGGCCGGAGCTCCGGAAGGAAGCCCTGGCCGCCATGTCAACTGTGGGAAAGCCGGGCTGCCCTCTCCCGGCGCGCATGCGCAGCGCGCACTCCGCGGGAGGCTCGGCGGCCGAAGCAGGAGAGGCGGGGGCGTGCGCATGCGCGCGGCGAGTCCGGCGCGTCCGGCTGAGCGGCGGAAGCGGCGGGCGCTGCTCCCGGGCCGGGCGGCTGGCTGGCTGGTCGGCGCCGCAAGCACCGGCGAGCGGGTGCCTCGCGCCTGTTCTGCGCTGCCCCCGGAACCGCGCCGGCCCGGCGAGCGCGGGCGTCGGCGCCGCGTCCAGCCCTCCGGCCTTCCCAGGCCCGGCCGGCCCGGCGGGGACATGAGCTTCTTCGGTTTCGGGCAGAGCGTGGATGTGGACATCCTGCTGAACGATGCAGACAGCAGGAAGCGGGCCGAGCACAAAACGGAGGATGGGAAGAAGGACAAGTACTTCCTCTTCTACGACGGGGAGACGGTGTCTGGGAAGGTGAGCCTGGCGCTCAAGAACCCCAACAAGCGGCTGGAGCACCAGGGCATCAAGGTCGAGTTCATCGGGCAGATTGGTGAGTGCGGGATCCACCCCACCCGGTCCCGCCCCTTGTCCCCGCCCCCGAGCCCCGGTCCCCGATCCTGTCCTGCACCCCCAACCCTGACCCCGACCCTCATCCCTGCCCTTGACCCCGACCGTGCCCCCAGCCCCGACCCCTGACCCTTGACCCCCTGACCTCGCCTCTGACCCCCCCCCACTCCCGCTCACTAACCCCTGGTCCCTGACACGACTCCCGACCTTTGAGTCTGCTCCCTAACCCTTGCTTCCTAACCCCCGCCCCCATTACTTCGACTCCGTATCCCCTTTCCCCCGCCCCAGGCCGCGCAGCCTTGTCGCTCACCTGGGGTCCGGGCTCCTTGTTCCTGCACGGCCTTCGGTGCTGCTGGGCCCGCCCGCAGGTCGTGGCCACTGGGTCCCGCGGCCAGTCCACCCCTTTCTAGTACTTGTGTCCCGCCCGCCTCTCACATCCCACCTTCACCGGGAGCTGTTTGAGAAAGCAGCCCCGCGGGCTCCAGCGTCAGCCCTCTGTCTACCCAGCCGGCGTCCCTAAGACTTCTTGATTAGAACCTAGCCTTCAGCAGACTCATCTTCTTAAAGAAATGATGCTCCTAAGACCCAAATTAAGTGGTCACAATTTCTCAGGCTCTAACAGTCTTCCAACATGAGTGTTAGCAATTACAACTAGACAATAAAAGGCAGTAGCAGTACCGAAGATCTGAGAGCTGCCAGTCAGCACAGGGTTGTTTCCAGTTCTCTTTGGACTCTGTGTTTATTAAAACTCGCAGGTGCTTCTGAAATAAATTGTCATTGTCATTCGTTCAGGAGTAGATCCACAGTAAATACCCATGTGGCCTGAAAAGACTCCTGGCAGAGGATTCATACCCCATACCAGGCGCTGCACATCTGGCCCTGTGGGGGGGTGGGATTTCCTGCGAAAGCTCGGTGAACGCTCACTGTCATTCCCTGAGAGCCCCGCACAGAATCTCGCTCCCCTTTTACAGAAGCAGGAAACACTGGAGCCCTGGGAAAAGGCCATGTGGTCTGCCTCTGCAGCCCAGTGCTCAGCCTGGAGTATTGGCTTCTGGTGTTTGAGAAAAGGAAGTCAGGTTGAAGGCTGGCTGATCCTGTAGGAACCTGTTGTTACTTTAAACCCAGAATACGAGTGGCCTGAAAGGGAGCTGAAGGGTGAGTTTCAGACCCTCTGCTCTCTTGCTTCCGGCTTGGATAGGGTTTCTCAACAGCAGTGCTGTCGACATTGTGGGCCTGATCATTCTTTGTTGTGGGTGAGTGTTTAACAGCCTCCTGGGCCTCTACCCGCCAGATACCAGAACCACAGAAATGTCTTATATCCGTGGAAGGTAAACTCACTCCTAGCAAAGAGCCACTGGGTAGACAGGATGAACCCACAGCGGTCTGTGCTAGGCATAAGATGTAAGAAGTGGAGAAGTCCTTGCCTACTTAGAATTAGTATTTTTACGTCGTAGCTTTAAGGTTATTGCTGGATTCTTTGGCCCTGCAATGCGAGTGCAGACAGGCGTGTCTAGCCAGTGTCTGTACCATCATTTCAGGGGGTGACACTTTGCCAATACATGAAAGGTAACCAGAGTGTCCCCTGCCCCCCTGTGCCCCAGCAGTTGTGAAATGAGCTGTTCAGGGGGACATTGGCAAGGCCTCCCTGCAGTCTGAAGGAAAGGAAGTTGACGAGGAGCCAGCCCTGCCCTGTCTGGCTTCTTGTCTGTCTCCTGGCATCCCAGGACAGCAGCCCTGCTCAGATTTCTCAGCAACTTTTGTTGCTTCCATTGCTACCTCTTCCTGGGCCCCTGAGCACTCTGGGCTGAGTCCACCCTTGGCTTTGGGGAAGCTGTACCCCTCTCTGGGCCTCAGCTTTCTCCCCTGTAAGGCAAGGATAGTAACAGAATCACCTTGTTGACGTGTCTAGGGACCAGGCTTTGTGCAGAGTGTGGTGTATTTGTGTCCTGTACCTGAGAGGCTCTATGAACTGACCTCAGGGCACTGGAGCGAGGCTGGTGAGTAAGTTCCCCGTGGTTGTGGTCGTGTGGTTTTCTCCTTCATTGCTTTCTTGATGCCGTATGAAGTGGGTGGAACTTCGGTCGGGCTCTAAGGTCTGGCTGTATAGATGACGCACAGGATGGTCCTACTGCTGGATGGGGGTAAGAACGGAGATGTCATTGTGCTCTGGACACCTTCCTCGTTGGTTTCACTCAGAACTTCTCTTCTTACAAACCGTAGTCTCTTGGATTTGGTTCTTTTTTCCTTCTTTCTTTGCTTCCTTCCCTGCTTCCTGGGAAGAGTTCCACAGCTTGAAAATGAAGCGGTTTCTGTAATTAACCTTCCTGTCCTTATGATTAATTTCTTTTGCCTGCTGATGAAAGTGTATGTGTCTTGCCTGTGCTTTCTGTAGAAAGACAGCCTGGTGCGTGATTGAGGGTCAAGCAGAGTGTTACTTAGGTTAGATAAGGCTCTGTCTATAAGGTACAGACTTTGCAAGGGTCTCGTGAGGACTAGAGACCATCAACGTACGTGAAGTGCAGGGTTTGGCACTCATCGCAAATACTCATAATCCCCGTTAAGCTGGATCCATCAGAAGTTTTCAGGGGCTGGACCTTTAAAACGTCAGCCCTGATTCCTCCGCCGACCGCCCACGGGACTGTTCATGCCAGGCCAGCCTCCCTGCACTTCCTGCCCGGTGTGTTCTCCCAGCAGGCGAGCTCGCCCGAGGGAAAACCTGTGGAAGGGTCTCCCCGGAGCCCAGGCAGAGACAGCTGTCTGGTGATCGCTGCATCGGTCCTCTTCAGACCCCATTCCTCACAGCAGCCCAGCCCCTGCTCAGAAAAGCTCCTGTGTCAGTCTTGGTTTGGGAGGTGGGCAGGAAGGGGGGCCCTTCTGTCTACCGGCCCTTCCCACACTGTCAACCTACTCTGGCAACCTCATCCGCACCCATCATTACAGCGTCCTCTTAGACTCCCATGACTCCCGATCCTTTGTCCTCACCTGAACTCTCCTCTGAGTTCCATGCTTGGGTTTCTAACCGTCTGCTAGAGTCTCCCTCTGGATACCCCTCAGGTCCCTCAAAGACACATCCAAACCAGAAACCTTTTTCTCTTCCTGCTCCAGCCCCAGCCCTGCTGCTTCTCCTGTTTTCTCCACTGTGGCCTGTCACCTGGGTCCATTCAGCCTCAGAAATCCAGGAGTCCTCGAGACCCCTCCCTCCCGCTCCTGCGCGTCCAGCCGGCGTCTCAGTTTGGGTCCTCTCCAGCGGCTCTGTAGGGTATCTCGAGTCTGTGCCTCCTCTCCGCTCTCGATGCTGCTAACTCTGATGCGTCTGTGTGTAGCAGCCTGACTGGCCCTCCTGCCTTTGTTTGCCTTTTCTTTCAGTTCATCTTTTGTAAGAGTGAACTTTCTAAACGTCGGTGCTGACTTGGTCAGTCACCTCCTTAAAATCCTCCTTGTTGACCCCCTGCTCGTTGAAGGGGAGAAGTCATCCAGCTCCTTCCCGAGCTGCCTCTGCCTTTCTCCGGCCGAGTCTCTGCGACCCTTCACTCCTTCCACGCGTGCTTTCCTCAGAGTATCATGTTCCTTCCACAGGGCTCTTGGTCTCTTCCCTTTGTATATGAACATCCTTCTGCAAGGAAGGGCCTTCCACCCAAGCTCTCACTCATTCTTAAAGCCCAGCAGGCATGACACCCGTCAGAAAGCCTTCCCTGACCTCCCCTGGCCGACCGAAGCCTTTCTTCCATCGTTATTCTAGAGGCCTTGTGATTTCTCCCTTAACGTAAGGAGATAAGAGTTGTCAGGTCCCCGTTCAGTTCTGCACCGACAGCTCAGGTGTTGCCCCCGATTCATCCACCTGTTGCGTGCATTTTTCTGTCCTCCTGCCCAAGGCTTTGAGCCATGTTGGGATTCTTCCTGCGTCTGCTGTGCGCTTCCCAGCGGCTTGGTCTGTGTTCCAGCAACACCAGCAAATGTGTGGTGAGGGCACCCCCCACGTCACTTGATGGCCCATGTTTTTAGAAGAACACCGTGTGGCACGTAAGGAGTGTTGAGGGAAGTTCGGGAAGCTCTGTAATTAGAAGATGGAGAGACCATGTTTCCGGTGGAATCGCTGGGGGAACGCTTGTGGAGGGTGTCAGGCTACCTTGGAGACTGATGGGGTTCAATAAAGCAAAGGTAATTAGATAGTCACACTTGCAGAGGAGGGAGGACCTGAATACCCCTGCACTCCAAAGCCAGAGAGAGAACTTCTGGATTATTTTTTGTTAAGTTTTTAAAAATAATGCCACTGGGTGACTCTAAACCCATCAACCCCAGTCGAGCCTGTGCTGGTAAGACTCTGGAGGCTTTCTGTATTTTAATTCATTAAGCCATGAGTACCCCGTGAGAGGCACACCGATTCTCACCTGCCGAGAGCCTGCGGCAGGGCTTGGAGCAGAGCGCTGGCTGGCTGGGCACGGGCGGCCCAGAAACGTTCCCGCTCCCGCAGGTTTACCGGGCCCGGGAGGTCCAAGGGGACGTGGCGAGCGTGAATCTTGACCAGGTTGCCAGTCAGCAGGTAGCAGCTGGGAAAATCAGGGTGAAGAGCAGGCTGTTTGAAAGAGCTCTTTTTGCCCTGCTTGGCTTAGGCTTCTTCCAAGACCAGCGTGAAGCCTAGAGCAGCAGCGAGTCTCGGGGCGCCTTTCACGGGATGACCCCATGGGGCAGAGCTGGCTCAATTTCCTTCCGAAGTGGCAGATTCACTCCTCAGCCACTGGTGGCAGGTTTCATGCTGAAAACATCCTGACTGCAGAAGTCATTTCCTCCTGTTGGACTGAGACGGGGAAGTTACCTTAAGAAAGAACCGGTCAGTTCCCCCTTCTGGCTTGAAATGACTGGTCCCTGTGGGCTTTGGAGGTTGGGGAGAGCTCGGGGTAACTTGGGAAGAAAGAGGCAGTTGACAGTCTCTTTAGGGCAGACCTCCTGCTAGAACAGTCTTGGGTTTTCTGTTTTAATTTATGCAAGAGGAAACCAAACTTTCTGGCACTTAGTGAAGTACGGCTGCTGTTTCTGCCCCTTTGACCCACAGTGTTTCCAGACGTCTTGCAAATGGCTTATGAAGTGTATGTTAAAAAGCCCAGTCAAGCCCCACTCAGACTATACTGGCCACTCTTTCATGATGTCTGGAGGGAGGCGGGGAAGCCCTGGCAGGACGTGCCGCCCGGCAGGAAGGCCCTGTACGCCCGGGGGTCCCAGCCCAGCCAGGCTTCTCTGTTGGGACCCCTGGTGCCCGCGGTCTGAGAGCCCCGTGAACGCTGTGGGTCCTTCTCTGGTTGGTTTCTCATGTCGCCTCTGCCTGTGAGCGCATTGTGTGGTTTTCCATCCTTCTCTTCCCATCTTTCTCTTGACTCCGGGATTTCCCACTTGAAGTCCACAGACGTTGGGGCTTTGTTGCGCCTGCTTCTGTCCCCTGAGACTATGGCAGAAGCCAGTGCTTGGGAACGGAGGCACCACTTTCCCCAGTTAAGGGGTCAGTGCCCATCAACAGAGACTCCAGTAGCAAAGGACCGGCAAGAGTGAGTGGATGAGGCCTTGTCACAGGCTGGCCGGTGGCTCGGTTCCTACCTGGTCACTGCACTTCCTTACCTTGGCTGGGGGCACGGTTGTTGGACTTCAAAGCGAGGGATGGCTGCTCACCTTTCCCCAGCACCCCCTGCCCGGAAGGTTTGAACTGCCCTCCCCCCTTGGGGTCTTTGTGGGTCATCACTCCCTACCCAGGGCGCTGCCTGCTGCCGACTCCACTTGGTGTTTGTAAGAGAAGGTGGATTGTTTGTAACGTGAGGTGGATCCAAGTGCAACTATCTAGGAAATCAGCACAAACCGTGCTCACGGGGTGCACTGGGTGTGCACACAGAAGCAGCAGCGCTGGCTGGGGACGGACCGCACTACTGCTTTCTTGTCGAGCTGGACACCTTAGGACAGAGCCCACCGTGCTTTCCGATGCCTCGCTGCCTGCGGAGAAGAGGCCCTGGGGGTGCTGCTCTCAGGGCCAGTGGCCAGGGCAGCAAGGCCGAAAGCACCCCTGGCACCACGTTCCCCTCCCGAGCGTCCCCACGGCAGGCCTGGACACTGTCGGCTCTGGGAGGCGAGAGCTCTGGTTTCTTGAGCCCGAGAAGGCTTTGATCCTGGGGGCTCAGACCTTTGCTGTCTGGGGTCTGCCCTAGCCCTGGATGCTCTGGCTGTGTCTGAGAGAGCTGGCGCGCTGTGCTCCGGAGAGGCGGGCCAGGCCGGGCGGGCGGTTGTCCCAGGGACGCCTCCCTGTGGACCTGTCTCTCCCCAGGCAGCCAATGGCAGAAGCGACGAGAGTACACTGCCTGCTGCCTGTCCTGCTGCGGGGTGCCCCCGGGTGGTCCCTTGACTGCAACGTGGCCACGCAGAGTCACAGTCGGTGTTCAGTGTCCCTGCTGCACAGCCGGGGACTGGGGGTGCCAGGAAGCTGGGGACGTAGATCTTCTCTCTAACAACCATGCCTGGAGCAAAAGTTAACACAGAGCAGAGTACAAACAGGCATATATAATCTAGGACAAAAAGGTGGCGTGACTCATAATAAACAGCAGAACTGTTTGCGGAGGAGGATGGGTGAAGAGCAGTGCTCCTCAGACCGTGGTCCCTGGACCAGCAGGAGGCACCTCGGGGAGGCTGTTAACAATGGCCACTCTCGGGCCCCGCCCCCGACCCCCGGAAGCAAAAACACTAGGGGTGGGGCCCAGCTGTCTGTGTCTTAAAACGGCCCCCGGTGATTCTGATGTTCACAGAAGTCTGGGGGCCCTGAGCTTAGACGTGGGGCGCCATTACAGCCCCTCTGTCCGGTCGGCCACGTGGACTCCTCTCTGAAGGGTAGAGGCAGCTAACACTTGCGGAGCATTTGCCGTCCCTTAAGTACCATTCCAAGTCCTTTACCTCCATCACCTCGTCCCGTGCTCACAACACCTGTAGTGCGTTATGTCGCTACCCCCATCTGGCCAGGTCCTAGAAGTAGACGCAGTCCAGTGGGAGACCTGGGACCCTAGGCCAGTCACCGACCCCACTGTGCCTCAGTTTCCTTGGCGGTTAAATGGGTGATGGGGCCGTCCTAGCTATCGCACAAGGTGGTTATGAGGATGCTGTGACTATGCTCTCCAAAGTTAGAAGTAGTTTTAAATATGTTTAAGGAGATGCGGCGTTTTGATCGCGGTCCCACTGGTGCGTCCCTCACGGGTGCTGCCCGGCGCCCTGGAGCCAGGAGCGTGTCGGGTTCTGGCTGTGCTCCAGGGACGGGGTCTCTACGCAGAGTGTTTGGAAGGGGCAGAAGAGGGTGTCCAGGGTTCTGGGCTGCAGTGCGGGGGCAGGGCAGGGAGCGGGGGAGCCATAAACCAGACTGGAGGCTGTGTGCGTTGGTGGGAGGCTCCTGCAGCTGGGAACCCCCTCGCTGGGCCGTGTAGCTCAGGGTCTGGTAGAGGTGGCCGATGCTCTCCCCGCAGAACTCTACTACGACCGCGGAAACCACCACGAATTCGTGTCCCTGGTGAAGGACCTGGCCCGGCCCGGAGAGGTCACCCAGTCGCAGGCCTTCGACTTTGAGTTCACCCACGTGGAGAAGCCCTATGAGTCCTACACTGGGCAGAACGTGAAGCTGCGGTAAGTGGCGCCCCCGTGTGGACGGGCCCTGACACCATCCCGTTTCTGAGGCTCTGTGTGGCTGTAGGGAAGGTGTGCTGTTGGGGGGGTTGCGCAGCGGGCCTCCCTCCAGGAGGAGTGCTCCTGGCTTGTCTGTCCGTTTCTGGAGTGTCGGTATCCCCACCCTGGCCACTTTGGAGCCACTGACCCAGCGCCCCTGAGTGCAGAGGTGAGAGATATTCACCTGCCCCTCGACAGCACGCTGCTGCACAGACACCAGACGTCAGCCCCCTGGCCCAGGAGCAGAGGGGACCGTGACACACCAGAATAGCCAGGATATTACCTTTGTTCTTAATGTAATTCATTCGATTGCAGGTGTCTATAACTTAATTTCAAATGTTGTGGTTAACAGCTGATTCTGAAAGTTCCCGAGAGTTGGACACTCGGCTCTCCCACACCCCTGGCTGGGTCTCAGGGCCACTGATCCTCATCCAGCTCTGCACGAGACGGCGGCGGGGTTCTGAGCTTATCACTTGAGAAGCGGGTCGTAGATGTGGATTCTAATCCTAGACCCGCCCTCTCCGTATTTTGGGACAAAGAGGGGATAAAACGTTACACAGTAGGACAAGTTTTAAAACATTAACACACACCTTTTAAGTACACGGGATTGTTTTCCTTGTTCCAGTCTTGGAAACTCTGCAGGTGGGGGCTGATTCCAGGGCCTCCGGGGTATGTGCCGTCACTCTGGATGCCTGGCTCCAGGTCCTGGGTGTCACCTGAAGCCTGCACGTGGCATGGTGTGGGCTACTGCAAGCTCTCCGCTCTCCCATCAGAAGAGGGGCTGCAGGCTCTCCTCTCCAGCCTGTGCGGAGAGGTCTAAGCCCCGGTGCTGCCCCGCTCCAGCGGCGTTGCGTGACTGCCCTCAGAGGCAGCAACAGCGCCGAGCGTCTGGTCATCACTGAAGCTGGGCTTGGGGCTTACTGCTCTTTAATTTGATGTTTTGCAGTGGACTTTTCATAAATGTTCTTATGTCGGAAAGAAAAGTGTTGAAAACGGTATGGCGGTTCTTCAAAATAGAACTACCATATGATTCATCAATTCCACTCCTGTGTATACATCCCAAAGAAGTGAAGCAAGAACTCAGACAGATTTATGTATACTCACGTCTGTAGCAGCATTCTTCACAATAGCCAAAGAGTGGATGCAACCCGGGCGTCTATGAGTAGATGAGTGGATGAACAACACGTGTATCCACACAGTGGAATAGTATTCGGCCTTGAAAAGGGGGGCGATCCCGACACCTGCTACAGCATGGATGAGGCTTGAGAACGTTGCTCTCAGCGACATAAGCCAGATGCAAAGAGACAAATACTGATTCCACTTTTTTAAGCAGTTAGATAGTCAAAGTCATAGAGGTAGAAAGTAGAATGGTGGTTGCCGGGGGCTGGGGAGTCAGTGGTTGATGGGGCAGAGTTTCCGTCGGGGAAGGTGAACACGTGGAGACGGATGGACGGTGGTGACCGCCGCCCGGCACCGTGAGTGTACGTAACGCCACTGAGCCACGCGCGTAACGATGGCTAAAGCTGCACCTTACGTGACGTATCTCGGAGGGGAGGGGAACACTCTTCCCTCCACCATGTTAGGTTCACTGGCGGGGGGCTCTGCAAATCGGGAGGACGGAAGACGGATTGGCCGGAGGCGAGCAAGCAGGTGTACTCCCGTGCGCGTTACGCTCCCACCTGAACTCTGCCCGGTGACCGAGGGGCAGTTGAACTTGGGCTTACGCAGCATCTTAACAGAGAAGTGAGGAGGCAGAGAAGGGACCCTGCGCCTCCAGGGGCTAGAGTTGCGGGAAGCACGGGGAGAGGCTTGCTTCGGCGAGGAACGCTCTGTGGGCGGCACCCCCAGCAGCTCCCAGGCTGTGCAGCTTCTCCCGGTGGAGAGGGCCCCGGAGTCTGTCTTGTGTGCACTGTTTCTCTGTTGCTTTCAGCTCAGTAGAATCCTCGTGCCAGGGTGGCATGTTTTTGGGGTGCATGCTCTGCACCCTGTATTTTGTATTTTATCACAATGAAAGAAAAGTGCTACTGTCTAAATTAGACAAAGACTTGGATTCATGCTGAGAAAGGAGGTAAAATCGGGAACGTTAGTTAATGGAAGGTGTACGTTCCAGATTAAGGGCTTGTGTCTTGTTACAGGCAGAGGGGAAACGTGAAAAGATTATTTTGGACTCCTTTTCCTTTGTTTTTAGGCAGGGCGGTGGTTCTGTTAGAAGACTGAAGTCACTATGTTGTATTTGATGGGTGGGTGGAGTGTTGGGTCAAGGCTGTGGGAAGCCTTGTGTGAGGTCCTGAGTTTTCCTTTAGTGGAACAGGCAGAAAACAAGCAATATAATAGATGCCAGCAGAATTGACCATTGAGTGGAGATGCAGACATAGGGCCATCAGGAGGAGGAGATGGCCTGTAGGTGAGACGATTCATCCAGTTACAGGGAGGAGTATGGAGCACTGGCAGAACAGACAATTGGAAATGCAAGCCCGTCGCTCAGGACAGAGGAATGCACTGTCGTCGGAAATCACCCGCTCAGAGGTGGTAACTGATAGGTTTTTCCAGGAGGGGATCTCTGGGAGAGGAGAGCCCGGGACCTCTTGGGACTCTTGGGGACCCTACTGGGCCTCGTGGGGACGGAGGAGGAGCGGGGTGATGCTTGAAGGAGGAGGGAGTGTTTTACGCTCTAATGCAGAGCTGATGCCAAAAAAAAAAAAAGCCCCTGGACTTGGCAGCTGGGAGCCGCGTGCTCCCTTTGGGAGGGCAGCTCCTGTTGGGTGGGAGAGACGGAAGCCGGGGCGAGGCATAGGGGCTGGGGACGGAGCTCCAGGGTTAGAACAGGACCCCCGGACAGCTGTCTCTGAGGAAAGGTAGAGCGTGGGCCCCGGGGATCATTGATGGCTTTGGGACTTACTGTAAACTCAGGAAGAAGCTTTAGCTGGAGAGAGATTGGATGTGTTGAGAAAGTTGGCGAGTTGAAGCATCAAGATGCCAGACAGTAGTTCTCTACCAAGGGTCCTGTCTTAGAATCATTGGGGGGTGGGGTGGGGGCTTTAAAAAATATAGGTCCCCGCGCCCCTCTCCAGAGCAGTTATGCAGCAGACGCGCCCCGGGGTGAGTCCCCCGCGCCTCCAGACTGCTGGCGCAGGAGAGGCGCCCGCGCAGCTGGAAGCTTCGTGGAGACTTCCCTTCTACACCGCTGCCAGGCCCCTGTCCACGGGGCGTGGGGGCTTGAGGGCCTGAGCCTTAGGGCAGGCTGGAGCCACGTCTGGGGCTGCGTGGGGGGAACAGGAGGAAGGAGAGGGCGGCCGGGGGGTGGTGAGGCTGCAGACGAGGGCCGCCAAGGTCCCCAGCAGAGCCTGCCATCCCAGCTTTGTTAGGGGCCCGCACAGAGTTCAGGGCACGAGGGGTGCTGGGGGCGCCACACTGAAGGGCCGCTGGCCGCCAGGCGTGGCTCACGGCCCTTCAGCGCTGCGTCTCTCCCTCTTTCTAATGTGTCCCAGCACCCTAGGCTCAGCCGGAGACCATCCTTGTTCAGACCTGGGGCTCTCCCACCTCTGTTGCTTTAGTTCTAAGGCCTGCTCCTCCTGAAGGCGCCCCTCTCTCCCCACAGCACTTGATTCCTGCCTCTGAGTGGACACTTTCCACATGTTCTACTTTTTCTGTTGATTTGCCCGTCTCCCCCAGGGGACGAGGAGTCCCCGTGAGACTCCATCTTATCCGTCCCAGGCCCGGCAATAAACGTGCGCGATGCATCGCTGACCTGATTTCTCCATCATCTTATTGTTGTCTAACTGTGAGGGACTTGAAAACTGCTCGTTGATCGGATATTGTTAAGTAAACAGCATGCAGACATCATAATATACGGCCCCTGTGCCCAGAGAGCCGGGAGTTAGTTGAAGAAATGGAAGCTGTACACAGTGCCTGGCAGGTGGCGGTGAGGCTGCTCTGGAGATGCAGAGAGAGGCGTCACCTCTTACCTCGGAGCTCAGGCTCACAGGAGGGTTGGGGAAAGGCCTTTGATCTCCCTGGAACTGTAACTGCAGGATTTTGTGTCTCAGTGCATTTTCCTGGGAAGGGGGTGCCCGGCGGTGAATGCTCAGCGGGGTCAGAGCCCCGGGGGGTGACCTCCACCGGGGGTCCTCTGCGGGGTGGGCTCCGGAGGCTGGGAGCGGCCCTTCACCGCACGTCTGCGTCCCTCAGGTATTTCCTTCGCGCCACCATCAGCCGCCGCCTCAACGATGTCGTCAAGGAGATGGACATCGTGGTCCACACGCTGAGCACGTACCCGGAGCTGAACTCCTCCATCAAGATGGAGGTTGGGATCGAGGACTGTCTGCACATCGAGTTTGAGTACAACAAATCCAAGTGAGTGCCGGGCCCGCCGCTTGGCGGGGGCCCGCGGGGGCGGCCGCAGGGGTGCCGCGGCGGGTGTGTGCGCGGGCCGGCCGAGGCCGCGGCTCAGGAGAGGGCAGCGTCTCACTACAGCTGAGCCGCCCTAACTTAAGAGGGCAAACGTCAGTTCCACACCCTACGAGGTCTTTCAAAGTCAAGCGAAACTAACTTTAAAGTATTTGTTTTGGATTCTAGGTACATCTGTTTCCTTCTACCGATGAGATTAACCTCAGAATACCATTCTATTATCATTTGTATCCTGTATACAGTGAGTCTTTAGAAACCAAAGTGAGGAAAGCCAAGTTGACTGCTTCCTCCTTGAATTAAAATGAATTGTAACAAAGAATATCTGATGCCTTTTTATAAAGGTCTTTTAAGTAATTTTATTTTAACTGGCCATATATGTTTTAAACTGTGCCTGCTATTACAACATCCAAAGACGTAAGTGCTTGTAAATCACAAAACTTACTGACAGTTCAAAAATGTCCTGCAAGCAGCTTTCTTGTTAATATGATACATTCCTGAAAATGTTCAGAAATCAAATATGCAAAAGTCAACGTGTATTCTAC
Organism: Kogia breviceps; assembly: GCF_026419965.1. Classification (NCBI taxonomy): domain Eukaryota; kingdom Metazoa; phylum Chordata; class Mammalia; order Artiodactyla; family Physeteridae; genus Kogia; species Kogia breviceps. The sequence continues at coordinate 120,712,407 of NC_081316.1, forward strand.
TTACAGAGAACTAACCCTCCGCCACCCCGCGAGTCTCTAATGAGGGTTCTCCCCACGGGGAGGCCTCACCTCAGACCCGCTGGCCTCCAGAGGCTCGGAGGGTGGAGGCCTGAGCGGCCGCTCTCCTGTAAAGGGCTGGGAACACACGTGCTTCCCAGGACAGGGGGAGGGAAGGGCGTCTCCCCCCGCCACCTGGCCTGGTGCTGAGCGTGGCCCCGATGGGCCCCTACAGGCCAGGCAGGGCGAGTCTGGAGCAGGCCCCTGCACTTCCTCCTCATGGTCTTGGGGCTCACGGGCCCTCCTGGGACAGAGCCCCCCAGAGTGCCTGCCCACCAGCGCCCCAGCCTCCTAGTGAAGGGGGTGCCACCTCGAAGGTGCTCCAGCAGCCGCAGCCAGCAGTGCACTCGAGACCAAGGTGCGCGTGAGACAGGTGTGTCACAGACTGGACAGGCTGCCCTGTGAGTGCCAGGCCGTCCGAACAGACAGGAAGAGCCCGGAGCTTAGGACAGCGTCCCATCCTGCCACTAAGGACTTGGGCTCAGGTTAGCAGGTACTAAGACTTCTGTACCTGGGGTTTCTCATCTGAAAAATGAGGGGTTTGGTCAGGTCAGTGCAAAGGTGCCATGAAGGAGGAGCGGGGCCCGGGCGCCATGCGCAGCTCCTTTGTGTTTCTTGTGTGTAAGATTTCCTTTAGAACAAAGGAACGTTCGATCTTTAAACGTTTGAATGCCCAGAGAATCTGTGCTCTGAGCATTCCTTCTAACACGCTGCAAGCAGCAGAGTTCTGCCCTCCTCAGTCCTTGTGCGTCTGCCATCTCCCCAGGCCGGCTGGAGGCAGGAAGGTGGCGTGAAGTGGTGGGGAGACCCCAGGCCTGCAGGTTGGGAACCTGGGTCCACACTGCGTCTGCCCCTCCTCGGATCCCACCACGTCATCTGTCTCCTTTGCGCTCCCTAGGGCCCCTCCCCTGTGATCCGGGAGCTCGAATCCTCAGGTCTCACGTCCTGAGCTTCAGGTTGAAGGTTTGCCTTCTGCGGCCACACCTGGTACAGAGCAGCCCTGCTGCCGGCTGGCCCCGGGGGGAAGGCCCGGTTCTTGGAAGCGGGAGGAAGAGCGGGACCTGGTCCCCGCACTTGCGGGTCAGCCTCTCATACCAGAGCCTCTAAAACACATGCACTCGTTAAAGCGCTGAGCAGAGGGTGACGGAACCGCGCTCTGAGGCGCAGGCGGGCAGCAGAGGGGAAGTGACGCAGGTTCAAGCGTAGAAGGTCATTGGCTCTCACCCTGCGGGGAGGCCTGTCACGTGGGGGGCCGCACCTCTCACCTTCCTCTCCGCAGGTACCACTTGAAAGATGTCATTGTGGGGAAGATCTATTTCCTGCTGGTGAGGATCAAGATCAAGCACATGGAGATAGACATCATCAAGCGGGAAACGACAGGCACGGGCCCCAATGTGTACCACGAGAACGACACCATTGCCAAGTACGAGATCATGGACGGCGCGCCCGTGAGAGGTGAGCTCCGGCCCCGTGGCCTCGGCCCGGGCCCAGTGTTGGAGGGGCTTCAGGGATCATCGTGTCAGAGTTAGGTGGCCCAGTAGCCTGTAATTTCTTAATCTCTAACTGTGCACTGTGGGTCCCGAGAAGGAGGAAAAGGAGGCTGGGGGTGTGGAGCTCAGGCCCCGCTCACCTTCACCCAGAAGACGTCCATGTGGACCTCGTTTACAGACTGAGCTTGTACTGAAGTTTAAATCTCAAGAGTTACGTCTGTTAAAAAAACAAAAGACGTTTGAAAAGCACCAGTTTAGCAGATAGAGTTTGAACGCTCTCTTTACACTTTCCTCTTGACATTTTGAATTTCTTTGCTGCTGGGGGGCAAGAGATTAAAGCAGAACCCTCATTTCTGTTACTTAGTTCCAACTCAGGTAAAACGAGTCACGCTCTGAGTTCGTTCGCCAAGTACAGACACCCTGACCGACCCTTGCTAGTGCTGCACGCAGTGCCGGCGTGACCCCTGGGACGAGTGGAGCCGAGAGCTGGGTGGGAAGCTGTGTGCTTATTGGGAGGAGCAGTCGTGTACGTTCTTCGTTGGCTCTGCAGCAGCTGTTGAAGTGTTTTCACCTAGCGGTGCTTGGTGCTGCTGAGGTTTCATTCAGTTTTTTCTCGTCTGCTCCACGTGGAAGGAGGGGTGTCATAGCTTCCTCGGGCCCTCGGGCGTCGCGAGCGGGGTCCTCGGGGCAGGGCCGAGCCATCCTGCCTGCTTGTTCCGTGTTTCCCGAGCCGAGCAGCTGGGCTGAGCTCCCCCTCCCTGTGGCACTGACAGGACACCGAGAGAAGCACAGAACAGTACGAAGTGAAACAGGGTTCGTGTTTGGCTTTAGGCTGCACTGTGGGTTTGGACTTCCTCAGCAGAATTCTGCCCTGATTCTGTTCCACTTATCTTAGGAGAGGCACAGTGTTAGAGCTGGAAGGGGTCTAAGATATTATGTAGCCTGATGTCATAATTTTCCCCATGAGAAGATGAAAGTCCACGGAAAGCACCAGACTTACTCAGAGTCATACCTCGGGTCAGTGGAGAGAACTGGGTCCAGAGAGAAGCCTTTCTGTTTTCCAGACCACCACAGCCTGCCAGCTCGTCTGAGAGGGGAGGCGTACGGGGTGGGCGCCGTGCTAATTGGGATGGAGGGAGGTGGCATCAGAATTGCTGGGTGACACGGTGGGTTAGCTGGGGTTTGACAGCGGCTCTTCAGCCCAACAACTGTACACACTGACTGAGTCAGAAGATGCGTACCTGGCACGCTTGTGCTGTTCACACTCACCAGGCGGCGGCAGGCGCCTCCCCGAGGGCAGAGGCGTCGCCTTGGGCGTCCAGCCCCCTCCCCAGGCGGCCCCTCCACCGCGGTGTACGGTGGGGCCCCCCTGCCCCCGCCCTGACTCCCGCCCGGCCCTGGCAGGAGAGTCCATCCCCATCCGCCTCTTCCTGGCGGGCTACGAGCTCACGCCCACCATGCGGGACATCAACAAGAAGTTCTCTGTGCGCTACTACCTCAACCTGGTGCTGATTGACGAGGAGGAGCGGCGCTACTTCAAGCAGCAGGTGAGCCGGCCGCCCCCCCCCCCCCCGAGCCCCGGCCGCCCCGACAGAATCAGAGGGCATCGTTCCCGCCGAGGCCAAGCGGACGGGACGGGGACGGGGGGCGAGCTGCTTAGTCCCTGTGCCACTTAGTTTACCCCGAGCCCCACAGCAAGGACGGGGGTTCCCAGTTGACACCCAGAGTCCTTCTCGGGCCCAGCCCCTGCGGCGGCTCTGCCCTCCCGGCCACACCGTCAGCAGGCACCCGGGGCCCAGAGGTGTGGATGGCTGCTGTCATCGGTGAGATACGAGCAGAGGCTTTTGCCTGAGATTTCCGGGAGAAGGCAGAGCCTCTGGGACCCTCCCCAGGCCTCCCTCTCACGTGTCGCCTGCCCCCCCACCCCGCCCGCCCATCCTGCAGGAGGTGGTGCTGTGGCGGAAGGGTGACATCGTTCGGAAGAGCATGTCCCACCAGGCAGCCATCGCCTCGCAGCGCTTCGAGGGCACGGCCCCCCTGGGGGAGGCGCGGACCCCCGGCCAGCTGTCCGACGGCAGCAGCAGACAGTAGGCCTGGGGCCAGGAAGCTGCTGGGCTCCCACCCCGGCTCCAGGCCCCCAGGCACCAGCGGCCGGGGCAGCAAGATGCTCAGCTGACCCACGACTCGCAACCTGAAAACAAATCATGTTCTTGATGTAAATTCTTTTTCCTGAAGAACCTAAGGGGTTGGGGTTGGGGTTGGGAGGGAGGGTCTCTGGGACGCTGTGGCTGGTGGGAGCATAGGGAGAGGGGGCGTCCCGGGGAGAGCCGTCTGCGAGGCTGCCTGGGCCACGGGAGCGCAGCGTGGCCGGGCTCTGAGCCTCCCGGGACAGGAGCTGGGGGGTGGGCGTCCCACGGGTGGTCCTGTCTCACACTCCCCTCCCCCGTCCCTTAGCGAGGGGCGGAGGGTGTGGTGCCCGCCCCGCTCTGACTGGTGGTGAGGGTTCAAGACCAGGAAGCTGCCTCCTTGGGAGTCTCGGATGTGGTGCTTTGGAGCCTCCACAAGCCACCCTCCTTCTGGCCCTTCTCTCACCGCTTGGCACCGGGCACCTCCCAGGGACTCTGGTCAGTCATGCCCTGGAGGGAACAGGAGCTTGTGGTAGGGCCTTTGGCTGATGTCCCTGGGCACAGAGACATCTGTGTCACCCGTGGATGGCAACCCGGTGGAGCTCGGCGGCTGTGCGTGGTGCAGGCAGCCCTGAGGGCCAGAGGTTCTCGGCCCCGGCCCCTGAATGAGGACATCTTTCCCCCAAGGAGAGGTCCGGGAAGGGCCCGTTCTCTCCGCCTCCCCAGGAGTGGACCCTCTTGGCTCCCTGCTGCCCACCTCACTCCTGGGAACCGGGGCTTGGTCTCAGACACGTAGAAGCTTTGTGGTCACCCTGTGAGCTGAGGGGAAGGGGAGGGCCTCCTGAGCTGCCGTCCTCCCCACCAGCCGGTTGACCAGAGCTTAGGACCATTGGTGTTCTGTGTATGTGGACGCTCTCGTCACGCTAGAGGGTCTCTCGCTGTTGCACTACACCACGCCTGTTAAGGGTGTGGCTGTCCCTTCTGTCTCCTGTTGGCCTCTCTTCCCTTCTAGAAAGACCAAGCAGAGCCCTGTGGCCAGCAGGTACAATAGTTGGTGGTCTGAGTTCTCTGTCGTTCGGGAAGCAGAGGGATTGGTTCTTGTGTCACCTTTCAGTTAGTGTGGAAAACGGGGACCCGTCTTTTCCTCCGAGACTGGTGCAGCAGTAAGCCTCGGACTGGGCAGGGCTCACGGATCAGAGCTGAGATGGGAGGGAAGGGCGTTCGGGGTGACGCTCAAGGTGGACCGGGACAGAAGAACCAAGCGAGGGCAGCTGGTTCCCCCAGGCCGGAGCCCGGGCTCAGGTGTGAAGGACAGTCCCCGCGGGGGCAGGACCGCCTGTGCAGGTGCCCCTGGGTTATCAGGGTGGGGGCCAAAGTGTGGGAGAGGCAGCTCCGGTCCCTCGCCTTCTCGGGAGCATGAGCTCCCGGCTCTGGCGTCTCCCGAGCAGCCGGCCCCGTAGCTACTAGGCGCCCGCCCGTCCGTCCCTCTGCTCCCGGCCGAGCACAGACTCGCTCTCCAACCTTCCCGACACCTGAAGCCTGTCTCCTGCGAGAACTAGAGGTAGAGTTTGCTTCTGTCCTCCCAGGAGCTTCTGTTCTTGCCCTGCTCCATTCTCTGCCTCTTTGTGCATCGGGGAAGGGGAGGCCCGTCCCTGGCACCCTGGCAGAGCATAGGGACCGAACCAAGCAGTGCGGCCTGGGGCTGAGCAGCTTCTCAACGTCTGTCTTTTCAATGGCTGTTTCACACGAAGCAGTCTGTTTCAGCTATCGTCCTGATTAAAGCGAGCCCCTGGGCTGCGAGGCATCGCGCCCACGGTCCACCGGCCTCTGTGGTCTCTTCTTACTGCCCTGCCGCACTCAAGGGGAGACGCCCCGCCCTGACCCCCGACACCCGCCCTCCTGGTGTCTGTGGCCCCTGGTGAACCATGACGCCCACTTTATTAATGCCTGTTTTAGACAAGCACATGGCTGAGAAAGGAATTCTGATTTTACTCCAGTCTGGCAACTTGTCCTGAAACCGCTGGTTTTACCCACTCTGGGACCAGATACTTCAGGGGTGGGTAAGGAAGGCTGGTGTAGAGACAGTCCATGTTAGTGGGTGTCACCAGGCCGGGCCCTGCATCTGGCCGAGGGGATGTAAACATGTGCAGTGGAGTATTCTACCCCCGATGCGGATTTAAAAGACACGCCTCCAACTCAGACACTCATGTTTTACTAAAAAGGACCCAAACCCGATGTCTACACACGACCCCAGGTGAACACAACCAGCATGTCCCCCACGCCGCCTTTTGTCTCGTGGAAGCTTGACTTTGGGGCAACATCTTGCCCACTTCAGCAGCCGTGTCTCCATTAACTCGGTTCCTTTTCCTCCAGGCTCAAAATAAAATCAAACTCCTCTGCCAAAAAGGGCAAGAAGAGGAAGAATTAGGTCTGTGTCTCCTCCAGAGCAGGGCAGCCATGGCAGGCGTTTCTCAAGTCGCGAGGCAGGCAGTCGTTCACTCGGAACCCTCGGGCGTTTTGACAGCTGCCAGGTGCCAGGTGCCGAGCACAGCTGCGCTGGGCAGCTGGGGGGGGGGGCTCCTCCCCCGTGGGAGTTACAGGTGGGGAGACAGACTCAGACCTTAACCACCGTGCTCAGGGTTCACCAGCTAATGCATGTGATCAAAAGGCAAGGGCCATTCTTACCTCGGGTCAGGGGCTGGACTGAGAGTCTCTGGCGAGTGAAGAGAGCCATGTTTTTTAAGGGACCGCCAGTGGCTCTGTGCGCTTGGTGGTAGGTTTTGAGCTCAGCCAGTGGGATGAAACGCTTCATCATCCGAACAAACTGTACGTCCACCTACATGGCAACAGTGTACGGGAGAGAAAGGCCTGTCCAGCTGGACTCTGCCTGCTGTGTTTTAGCTGCTTGCAGGAGGTCCTATGGGCCTGGCTGCCAGCGTTTGTCCTTCTCTCCAAAGGCAGGGTAACCTCATCGGACTGAGAGCAGGGCTCTGTGCCCTGATCTAAAGATACCCCAGACCTTCTTCCCCCCTCTCGGTCCACCCTTTCTCTTGTGAAATAGGAAGAACAGTAGCGTCTTTACCATGGACCATTTGGGGTTGTCTTCTCTGCTGGATGGATCGTAGTGGGGATTGTTTTTCTCAAACTGTGTGTGGTCTGGGTACGCCTCCTTCACGATCTGAAATTAAAGCCGAGTCTCCAATCATTTGTCTGTCCAGTCAGCTCCATGGCCAGGCTTTAGTCCAAATCCAACTGTCATTTCCTACCCTACGTATTCTTACCCCATCTGTCTCGCTGTTGAGCCACTGAGGGCTCAAATATCTGGAAGTAATACACAGTCTAAGGCAAGCAGAGGAAATCAACCCTATTTTGACAAAAATCTTAAAAGTATGTTCTAAAACCAAACATTAAAGGTTATTATTGGTGCCACTGTTTCTCCACCTGCAGTTAATTCTATCCTGGTAACCCCTGGCCTGGAAGAGCTACCATCAGGCCTGTTTTTGAGTGAAAGACCAAGGGGCAGAAATGGAGAGAGGTCCGTGCCAGCGGGGCCTGAAATGAAGGCCTGCCTTGTTGCAGTCCTGTCACATGTTCCTGAGACAGCAGGGACGGGGAGGAGGGTTACCTACCTAAGCTGTTTCCCTAACCTGCACGAAGGGAGATGGACTCAGACCTAAGCCTGTACAACCGACCTTCATGAGCCCCGCAATGCCTGGCTCTCTGCAGTTGCTGTGGTAGAAGAAGGCTTCCTCCTCCAGCTTCATGGCTCTCAGGAAGTTTCGGGCCTGTTCCAGCAGAGAAGAAACAAGAACTATCCTCCCACCGGCTAGAAAACACTAGGCCCCGGAAATCGAGTCTGCTTTTATTAGATGAGATTTTGTTTTTTGCAGCTTCCCCCCCCCCCCGCCCCCGCCCCCAGTTCAATTCAATTCTTGCCTTTTACCCAGAGTTGTATCAGGACACTGGCTGGAACACAGGCCATTTGAAAACTGTGTGCAGTCAGAGAAATCAAGGCATTTGTTAATATATTTTCATGTCTGGGTTCTGGGAAAAAAACCACCTTGGCCAAGAGAGTCTGCTACTGAACAAGTCAGAAGGAAGCAGGCTCTTCAGCCCCCCTGGGTCTCGAGGTCCTGTCTAACCCGCTTACCTGGTAGTTGCGAACACCATCCCAGCATGCTGTCTGCTTGGGCTGTGCTTTGAGATCCTCAATGCTGAACTAGGCAAGAAATAAGGTCATTCAGTAAACAATCCTGGCCCAATCGGTAAGGATATATGGAAGCAGACAGGCTCCTTCCCCTATAGCGTGTTGCCGGCTGGAGTGGCACGTGAGCTTTACTGGGAAGCTCGTCGCAGAGCCGCTCGTACTGCGCAAGTAGAAGTTAGCTTTGTGTTACCTTGTTAGCCTTGCTCACTAAGAGGATTAGCTGAGTGGATAATTAATCTGGTAATTGCTGATTATCTGTATTTCATTAATTAAAATATTATATATCCCTTCTATAGTATCTCTAATTTTATTTTCTCCAGGCTACTATGAAATTTGATTTACATTCGCCTCCTGTGTACCAACTGTTGGCAGGGAGATACCTAGGAGCATGGCAGGTAGCAAGAGAAAGGCAACCTAAGACTGAATGTTGCCTAGATCGGGGGTTGGAAAACTATAGCCTTCAGGCCAAATCTAGCCCATGCCTGATTTTGCAGATAGTTTTATTGGAACTCAGCCACACTATCTGTCTATGGCCACTTTCTTGTGATGCCAGCAGAGTTGCAACAGCACCACCCGGCCCTTTAGAGAAAATGTTTGCCAACACCTGCCCTAAGGAGAAGATTCACAGAACAGATAGTGGATGGCAATAAATCCTGCTGATTCTATTCTTTATCACCTTTTCCCTACCCTTCGAAGGTAAGAAGTGGGTGATGGGACCCTGTGGTGTCCCCCATGCACTTTGGAGACAGGTGTGGGACCTCACCTTCACGTCTATACCTTTCTCCAGTCGGCTTTCTGGCTCTGACTTCATCAGCCAGTAGCTGCTTAGATTCTTCCCACAGTCTTTAGAGGCTGAAGTCTCCTGGAGGCTGGAGTTCTCCACCTTAGCTGACGCCTCCCCTGGGTTCTCAGTTTTGGTTCGTTTTCCTTTTGGCCCCTTCTTGTCTGCAATAGGAGAAAAAAAAAGAAGAGAACTTTCTTCTTGTTGAGAGATAAAGTTCTGTTGCAGGAAAAGCACATGCTTTGGAATCAGAGCTGGACTCAAATTCTGGAGCTGTCGGTTACTAACAGTGGCAGCTTCGTTGTTGAACTTGTTCCTCATCTATAAAAATGGGACCAGAACGCCTACCTTACAGGACATCTTCTGGGTTACCCATTCAGTGGGATAAGGATACCTCCTGTGGCATCTATTAAGTAGTCAGTGAATGTTCTTTTCCTCACCCTGTCCTCTGCCTTTGCTGGGGCTGTTCTCTCCAACGAGGAAACCAGGCACCTACTCCAGGACTTGCTTTGATGATTAAATAAGATAATACTAACAATGGGCTGAGGCAGTGTCTGGTGTTACCGTAAATGCTCAGTATTAGCTATTATGTCACCTCGACTTCTTCCTTCGTGCTCAGTATGCTCTGTGGCCTGCCTCTTTTATACTCCTTGAAGGTGCCAAGAGAAGCTGGATAAAACAGCCACTCTGGACTTTGCAAACATGGTCAAGACAGGACTTTATCCTACAGAGTGAGGGAAATGTGCCTGGAGCAGAGTGGGTGCCCAGTAACCAACAGCTGTTAAATTCTTACCCTACACCCTGTGTGTTACCACCCTCACTGTAACCCAGTCTACACAATCTATGAGGTGTTCTGTCCATCTGTAAGATGTGTCCCAGATCACACGTCAGGGCCTGCCACGCTCGTCTATCTGAATCCACTTAACGACCATCCTACGCAGCCTCTGAACCAAGTCCAAGGTCCTACGTATGCCATCATGACGGACGTCTAACACGTGGAACCTTCCTTGGGTCCTGCTGGTCCCCCTGTACTTGATCCGCACACCGTAAACACCGTGTGTGCTGTTAAGTATGTGTTGTGGGCACCTCGGAACCCTCCCCAGTCTCGAAGAAGCACTTTCTCTGCCGTTCGTGGCTTTGCTGCCACTCCTCTTCCATTAAGAATGCCATTCATCCTTGTGAACACAACGGGGATATCCCGCGTTCCTACCCATTCTTTACGGCTAGACTCAAATCCCCTCCCTCTCAAGGCGTCCCCCCAACCCTTCCCTGCTCTCACAGCCCCAGTGACCCTTTCCTTTCCTCGTCTGGCTCCCCAGGGAGCGGGAACTGTAAGCGACCGGCCTCAGCGCCTACCAGCCCGTATCCCAGCTACTTTTCGTGCTTTCCAAACAGCTACCGCTCGGACGAGCAAGCAGCAGAGGGGCCCTGGGCATAAGCCTGGTGGGCGGCTCGGGACACCGGACCTCCAAACGACCCACTCGGGCCTTTCCCCACGCGCAGAGGCGGAAGGTGAGCGGCGCTGAGCAGCCGGGCGCGGCTCACCTGGCCTCGCGGCCCCCGCCGGCCTCTTCTGGACTCGCGGCATGGCGTCCCCGCGCGCCGAGGAGCGAAGGGTTCCGCCGTCGCCCAGGACGCCCGTGGAATCCTCCCGCGTTACCCACGCCCGTATGTCCGCCTAGCACAGACCGCCGCTGAGCGCCCCCGGTGGTCTTCTTTCTCAATTACCGCTACCCGCGCGGGCCCGCAGACCTTCGAAGCGCTACCCCAGCCCACCTCCCCGCGCGCCGCAGAGCGCTGCACAGCGTCCCCACGGCGCTTCCTAGTCTTGGCCCGCGCTCCGGGGGCCTCTGGGAGTTGTAGTCCCGGCTTCTCGCGCAGGCGCCCCGAGTCCGCACGCGGGGCCACGGCGCGCACTACAGCTCCCAGCGTGCAGTGCGGCGCGGCCCTTGTGGCCGGCCGGCCGGGGTCACCGGCGCTCAGACCTCAGTCGGAGCAGAAAGGAGTGGAGCAGGTGGTGGCTATGCTGTGGGTCCCGTGCTGGCGTGTCGGAGCGCGGCTGCGTGGCTTGCGCGGCGGGCTCCAGGCCCCCGCCGAAAGCGGCCGGCGGGGCGTGGTCTCCTGCATCGACCGTAAGGCTCGCCCGGGGGTAGGGGTCCGTCCACCTGGCCGGCCCGGCCGCCCTCATTTACCGCGTCGGCCCGTCCGGGCGCCCTGGGCCTAGCGGTCTCCCCGGCTTAGACGTGGTGCGGCCCCGGGGGCGAGCGACCCTCGGCGGCTCAGCCTGGTTCCGGTGGCCGATGCTGGTCCGTCCTTGTACAGACCGCCCTTACCGTGCTTTGCGTTATGAACCTGGCGGTTACGTTTCGCGAGGCCGCCCTTGTGACCTTTCCTCTCACAATTCGGAGCTACGTCGTTACCCGTCTGCTTTCGGATAACGAAGGGCTCCGCCGCGGAAGCTCGTGACTTTGTTTTTTAAAATCACAACCATCGGTTCTAAAGGCAGTAAGAATGTGAAAAGCCCGGGGCTGGTTGTGATTGGTGAACAAAATCTCCGGTGATACAAGGTTTGCTCCCATATATAAATTATAGAACACCACCTATAACCACAAAACACTTCAACTGTTGAAATTTCTGCCGAAAAATAACCTGTTGCAAATGGGAAACTACCAGAGCTTACAGATCTGAGTGTCTCCTGGCACCAGGCAAATAATTTCAATGCCAGTAATGGAGTGAGGGGGACCTAGACCGCCTAGGGGGTAACCAGACACTTGGTGACGTTGTCGGGCGTCTAACCACTTTTTTCTTTTGAAGTCTTTCTTTTTTAAAATTTTTAATAAATGACACTTCTGAAAACAGCGGAGTAGCTTCTGAGGGCCTTAGCTCGACATCCAGAACTGTAAAGGACGCCAAGGTATAGGACAGTTTTCTTCGGAATGTCCTAAAACACCTTCACGGGGTGCCACCCTATCCTAGCACTTAGAATTCGGTAAGCAAGGTCACCTTTGTTGATTGGCAGCAAATTGGTTAAATATAAATATTTCCGGTGGCTAGTGGTGTAACTTCAACCAGTGTTGAAGGTGCTTTTTAATCCTCTTTTAATTCGTAAAATGAAAGGAAACTGGCCTTTCAGTGTATCCTTCTGCATGTTAGAATATCAAGTTAATGGAAGTGATCAACAAATGTTTCTCATTGATTCATGGCATATTTTAATGTGAAAAGTAATTTTTAAGAGCGTTATGATTTTCATTATATCTGATATATCATTTTACAGATAAGGAAACTTGCTTCGTGTCTAGTGCAGCCCCCAGGAAACTTGCTTCGTGTCTAGTGCAGCCCCCTGGTTTTACAACGGGGCATCTGAGGCTGAGGGAGGAGTCTGGAGGCCTGACTTCCTGAGAATTGTATAATTAATAGTTGCAGACCCAGATCTTGAACGCCTGGTTCCTTGTCCAGTGCTCCCTCATTGTGATTTGCTTCAGCTTCGCAAGCATTCCTTGAGCACCAGCATTCTCAGAACTGTTGAGTCTCTGGCTAGGTTTGGCCTTTGGATGCATTCAAAGATTCTTTTTTTTAAAAAAATAAATTTATTTATTTTTGGCTGCGTTGGGTCTTCGTTGCTGCACGTGGGCTTTCTCTAGTTGCAGCGAGCAGGGCTACTCTTCATTGTGGTGCGCGGGCTTCTCATTGCGGTGACTTCTTGTTGTGGAGCATGGGCTCTAGGCATGCGGGCTTCAGTAGTTGTGGCACAGCAGTCTCAGTAGTTGTGGCTCGCGGGCTCTAGAGCCCAGTCTCAGTAGTTGTAGCATACAGGCTTAGTTGCTCCGCGGCATGTGGAATCTTCCTGGACCAAGGCTTGAACCCGTGTCCCCTGCATTGGCAGGCGGATTCTTAACCACTGCACTACCAGGGAAGTTCCTGGTTTTCGTCTTGTTTTGTTTTTCAGTGCATGTTTTCTGAGAACTTAGGTATTTTTACTCAGTAACCATGCTTTCCTGTGTATAATTTACTTTTTTTTTTTTTTTTTTTTTTTTTTTTTTTTGGCGATACGTGAGCCTCTCACTGCTGTGGCCTCTCCCGCTGCGGAGCACAGGCTCCGGACGCTCAGGCTCAACGGCCACGGCTCACAGGCCCAGCCACTCCGCAGCATGTGGGATCTTCCCGGACCGGGGCACAAACCCGTGTCCCTTGCATCGGCAGGCGGACTCTCACCCACTGTGCCACCAGGGAAGCCCTAATTTACTTTTTAACTTGCCTTTTCCACTTTTTTTCTCCAAGCAGTGTTCTCCTTTTGTTAGCATTCCATTATCTAGAATTGATTATTATCTATCTTAAATAAATATGTAATTATGTTGTATTTATACAGGTGCACCTCAGAGATACTGCAGGTTTGGTTCCATACCACTGTAATGAAGCAGATACTGCAATAACGACTTTGTTGTTTTCCCGGTACTTGTAAAAGCTATGTTTACACTGCACTGTAGTCTATGAAGTGTGCAGCAGCATCGTGTCTAAGAAAACAATGTCCATACCTTAATTTTAAAATACTTCATTGCTAAAAAAGGCTAACCATCATTTGACAACACAGGGTTGCTACAGACCTTCAGTTTGTAAAAAACACAGATTCTGCAGAGAGAAATGAAGGGCAGTGAAACAAGGTGTGCCTGTACATCTGATTTGTGTACACCCATTCCCTCTGATTTATTTTGTATGCAGTTCAGATCTACTTCTTAGACCTTTTATACTCTGAACTACTTGTTTTACTCTGTCAAATACTAATAATAATATTTGTAGACACGTATTGAGCTCTTGCTAGGATGGAAGTTTTGTAGCCCGTGTACAGCCAGATGTTTTCTTTCTCACCACTTATGTCATCCTTTGGGTGAATGGACCATTTTCATCTTTGACACCCCGGCACTGCTCCATGGTAGACGGTCAGTATTCTTTTGTGAATACAAAATGACCTGACTCTCAGGCAAGCAACCATGAATTGTTTATCCCTAAGCGCATTTCCGAGAGCAACACCCCACGTGGTTTTCTGCTTTGGAGTTCTCAAGGTAGCGTCATCACTAATCCTCACACCTCTTCACTTCTGAGTTTCCCATTTTGGTGAGGGTGCTGCTACAGACAGACAGCTTTGTCCTGCTTCACGCAGCAGCGACTCCGGAGGCCCAGGTCTACCCCAGAGACACATGCTGCCGCCTGCCCGTGTTCTCTGTGGGGAGGGCCGCGCAGGACAGCCGGGCACTGAAGGAAGTTGTGGTCGGGTGCTCCTCCCCACCTCTGGTGCCCTTTAGCATCACCCCAGGACCAAAAGGCTGAAAGCAGTGCAGAGCCCAGCACTTCCTCTTCCCCTGATGTTTTCTCAGCCACCACTGTGCCTCCAGCTGCAGCAGACACTCCGTTATCTCTTCCTGGCACACGTGAGGCAGGCAGTCCTTTCAAAACGGCAGTCCTACGAAAACAAAAGAAAGATACTGTGAGCAGCGTTAAGTCTGTCGCCCTGTGCAGGTTGCTGACCCTTCTGCATGGTGGCTCCCAGGATTCATGGTCCTTTCTTTTCTAGATTATCTGCACGGTCCCCAAAAGGTTGTGGCTTTTCACAGGAGCTTTGCTTAGGTTCTTCCCTTTTAGCTTCTGGCCTGTCTCTAGCTGAAAGTCTTATCACCTTGCAAAACGGGAAAAATATTTCAGGCCCACATGACCAGCTAGGTGGCCTGTCGCTCTGCTTTCCAGTTGAGTCCTATCTCATTCTGCACAGTGTTTGAAAAAAACCATAGAAAATAAATAATGTTCGTGTCGTTTGGGGAACTGGCTATTTAAAGAAAAGTTGTCAAGTAATGACACTGTGAATTGAGTGGTCACTATTTCACGTAGGCTGATGCAGATATCTTTCTTCTAAAGAGTATCACCTCTGATGAAATACTGGAATAGTATAGTCTTTTACAAAATGTTGAAGGTTCTAGAGAAGCTTGTCCTGATGAAGCTCCACTACCTGTCTCTTGGTATCGCTCAGTCAGTTCATTTCCTTAGCTTTTAAGTAGCTTAGACCTGGAAGTGAAGGAGTTACCCAAAGTCACGGCATTGACAGTTAGGAAAGAAAATATTCTAAAAATTCTGAATCCATTAGGGGAAGACGGACTTAGGAAGGCCTTAGCCGTGTTTTCAACACGGGAAGACTCGTTATCATTGTTTTCAGTGACTGTCAAATGCACAGCTTTGTTGCAGGATCTTTTCCTTAATTTGGAAGGTAAGCCAAAGTACACGTATCTTCCTTTCCTGACTGATCTTTTAAAATGAATATGTTGTAGCTGGTAGACAAACACGCACAGATTCCAATACAGAAAATGCAGGACATCCTGAAGGAAGAAAATGTTCATCCTAATTTGAGCATCAATGTGTGTTTATTATTCCTTTAATGTGGATTCGGGAGGAGGAAGAGATAAAGATGAGTACTGAAAGAATAACAAGGTGAATGAAGTCAGCCAGTCTATTTGGGAGTAAAGAAGGAAGGAGGCAGGTGATGCTGTATCAAGACACTGATTAACGGTGGGTGCTAGAGGTGGCGTGCTTTGTGCGAACGCTCTCGTAGGTCCACCGCCGGCCTGCGCTTCATGGTGCCTCTTGTTTGCAGTACGCTTCCCTGACCCCTGTCCTGCTTCTGAGTAAATGCCGCCTTGCCCACAGCTTCTACGGGACTAAACGAAGAGCAGAAAGAGTTCCAGAAAGTGGCCTTCAACTTTGCTGCCCGGGAGATGGCGCCAAACATGGCAGAGTGGGACCAGAAGGTGCGGGTTTTCCTCGTGCTGGATGTTCCCACAGATGCCTCATGCAGTGACCTTTATCTCCTCCTCATGATCCAGATTGTTCGGTATTTATTCTCCACTTAAAACTCTCACAGCGAGTGCAAGTTCCAGGAGTGGTGTGATTCCTTTCCTGGAAAGCATCTTCCGCATCCTGTAGATATCATTTTTTTTTAATTGTGCAAAGATTTGGGCACTCTTAAACCAAGGCTATGCTATTGATAATAAAAAGAAACTTTGGTGGCAGAAACCAGTCCTTATAGAATGCATTTTCACTGGTTCCACTATATAGATGACAAAAGGCATGTTGAGTTCAGAGACTCCCTACCCTCTCCCGAGTGCAAACATCTTGACCCTTCCTTGTGCCCTCTAAAGCAAAGGCCATCTGTGAATCACTTACTCGTGACCCTGCTCTCTTTGTACGCAGGAGCTGTTCCCAGTGGACGTGATGCGGAAGGCAGCCCAGCTGGGCTTCGGGGGGATTTACGTACGAACAGATGTAGGAGGGTCTGGACTGTCACGGCTCGACACCTCTGTCATCTTTGAAGCCTTGGCCACAGGCTGTACCAGCACCACGGCCTACATAAGCATCCACAAGTGAGCGGCCGAGATTGGGAAGCACAGTGACGTGCTCGTGCGGGATGACTGGGGAATTTTATGTAAACGGGGAAAAGGTTTCGCTTTGCAGGTTGGCTGTCCTTGAAGGACTAGGCAGTTAAAAGTGCACACTTGGGTCTGCTGCTCCCTGTTGGACTTGAATCTGTCACCTTGTATGTTGCTTAGAGAATGCTGGCCTTCTCCCAAATTCCAGATTGACCTGGTACCAAACAGACTTCTCCAGTAGAGTGGTTGGGACCTGCTCCCTTTTCCTCAACCCAAAGATGAAGCCTCCACTAATTTGGGACAGGACATACGACTCCTTGATTTTTAGGGAGCTCAGTTAACCTAGCTAGAAATAGTATGAACAGCACCCAGGTGAGAAATACCTCGGCTCTGGGTGCGTCTGGGTAGTATGTGCTCCAGGAATATGTGTTAATCCAGGCCTTTGCTTTAAAGATGAATCTTCTCAATTGTGACTTTTCCCTTCCCACTCTGTTCTGCTTAACTCTACTTTGCTGCCTTTGTTCTCTTTCCCCATTCCCCGCCCCCCTCAAATTCCCTTTTCTTTTCCACCTGTACCTCTGTCAATGTCTCTTCTTGGTGCACCTGTCAGCATGTGTGCCTGGATGATCGATACCTTTGGAAGTGAGGAGCAGAGGCACAGGTTTTGCCCTCCGCTCTGTACCATGGAGAAGTTTGCTTCCTACTGCCTCACTGAGCCAGGTGGGTTTGCCACGCTGCCGAGGAGGTGCGGCAGGGGGTGCGGCTCGTGGGAAGTCGCGGGGTGTGCCTTCTCAGCCCCCGGCACGCGGAGCCGTTGTTGACCAAGAGCACCTGATGGCCGTGACCTGCTGTCACAAGGCTAAGAGCTCTCTAGGGCAGAGTCTTCCCAGGCTGCAGGCCGGAACCCCCTCGTAGGAGGCTCCCTGCAGGCTAGTGTGATGGGAGATGGAAAAGGGTCTGGTTGCCCTATGCAGTTTTCACAAGTATAGAGAGCTTCTCGGCCGTGTGGATTTTAAAGTATCAAACTCTGAGGGTTTTTGTAAGGGAAGATTTCTCAGGTGGAGCCTTGCCGGGCTCCCTTACCTTCCCAAGCTCTCTCCCACCTCTCCGCTTCCCTCCTGTCCCCGCCATAGGCAGCGGGAGTGATGCCGCCTCCCTCCTGACCTCTGCCAAGCGACGAGGAGATCACTACGTGCTCAGTGGCTCCAAGGTACAAGCGCGCCGTCCTCGGTCCTCCTGGGCAGCTCGGAGGCTGTCCCCCTCCCGCCTCCACAGCCTGGACCCCAGGTCCGCGAGTGAACGTTCCTGGGGGTGGTGCGTGTGGGAGGGAACCTCAGGCCGACTTCCCCGCGTTCACTGTCACCTGTTTCTCTTCTGGTCTCAGTCCGCTTAGTTCCGTTCACTGTGTCTGTCCTTCTTGCAGCCTCGGTGCAGGCTCTTTGTAACCCTCCTTAGTTTCTCTGTGCCACCGTATCTCTCCCTGTCCCATCGTCGGGGCACTGCAGTGTTTCCCCTCTCCAACCCCGCAGGCCTTCATCAGCGGTGGAGGTGAGGCAGACATCTATGTGGTCATGTGCCGGACAGGGGGACCAGGCCCCAAAGGCATCTCGTGCATAGTTGTCGAGAAGGGGACCCCTGGCCTCAGCTTTGGCAAGAAGGAGAGAAAGGTGAGTGCAGTTGGACAGGGAGAGGCAGGTCGTGAGCCTCTTCTGAGCTTCTGCCAGGCCAGCCTCTGCTCTGTTTCGGGAAACGGGTTCCACACCGGCTCACTGGCCTTGGAGGCTGTTGCTTCACTTAGGGTTTCAACAGTGTATCAGGTGGGATAGGGTGTTGTTAGAGTGCGCTGGGCCGCTGGTGAAGTGGCAGCATTTGCCAGTAAGTTCATCAAGGGGAGGGATTTCTCTGTCATCTCTCCTGTAGCCACTTTTGGCCTGTATTTCTTATCTACCTTCTTATCTTGATGCCCTCTTGTTCCCCCAGGAGGAAATGCTTACAGAAAATTAAAGGTCTCAGGAATGAAAAGCATACGGGCCACTTTTCTTCTCCAAATAAAAATACAGTAAAACTCAGTGGAAGCGACTGTGGGTCTTTCAGTAATGTAAGAGGAAGGGTGTTTCCATAGGCTTCAAGAAGACGTCTTTAGGGTTAAGCAGTAGCCAGGCCATGAGCAGTAGGCCTGTGGTGATGTCACTGTCGTTGGTGACGAGGGTGGGATCTGGTCAGGTGGGCCAGGCCGGGTGACCGGCCTCCGCCTCCAGCAGGCACTGTTAGCGTTGGGGCTTCTGGAGGGAAGTCAGGAATGAAATGGCCCCTAATCTACCACCTCTCCTGGCTCCCCGGTTCCCCGTCTGTCCCTTCATGACCTTCCTGATCCCTGTAGCTGCTAGGAGTTCAGAGGCTCAGTGCCCCTTCTCTTGTACAGGAAGGCAGGACCTGCTAGACACTGGCTGTGCAAAGCCTCACACTCGCTCCTGGGGGTACAAGAATCACCACAGCTTGTCTGGGATTATAAGACGTCGTCTTACCTTTATAAGCTGTGTAAGCTGTGTACACGTGGTGTATGAGACGGGTAGCTCTAAGGCTTCTTAATCCCAGGAATGTCTGTTTGGGATTATAAGACAGACTGACATGGAGCCTGACATAATTTTACAGGACCAAGTTGTACTGATTCTGGTGTTTGTGCTTATAAAGATAGCGATGATTATTTCAACACATCAACGTTTCTGGTATCGGTTGATAGCATACCGAAGCTGGCAAGGTTAGGGCCTGGAGCATAACTGTAAATAAATTCCATAAACAAAAAGTGTCTCTTTCCCTTTGCTTTTCTGTCTCCTCTCGCTTTTAAGCATATGTATCATATCACTTTTTGCTTGTTTTCTTCTTAATTATTCGTCTTGCTTTACGTGTCCTGTAATGTGTGGGGAATTTGGAAGGGCGTCTCATTCATTGAGCAGCTAGCAGGGGTCCATTGTACCGAGTGGCGGGACGGAGCAGGGGCCGCCCAGACGTGCCCTGCCCTGTAGAACTGGCCTGTTAGCAGCAGGGCGGAGAGCGGGCACAGGAACAAACGCGGTGCCTTCCGTCAGCGCTCAGGGCGTGGGAGGAAGGCGGGCAGGAGGCTGCAACGGGGACGGAGGAGAGCTGCCCAGGGTGGGGACAGATGACTCTCTGAAGATGAGGTGTCCTTTGAGATGAGGTCTGCAGTGTGACCGGGGCTGGCCGTGGGGAGGGTTCTGGGCAGAGACGGCAGTGGGACAGAGGGCCCGCGGGGGGACAGGATGAGCCTGTTTGGAGAAGCCACAGCCTCTCCGTGTGGCCGGGGGTCGTGAGCAAAGGGAGCGGTGTGAGATGAAGCTGGAGAGGCAGGCAGGGCCGTGCAGGCCGGGTGCAGGGTCACCCGCTGATCGCCGTGGCTGATTTAGCTGCCGTGGTGGCCTGAGCAGCCGGTCTTTCTCTCCAGCCCATGGCCGTCTTTCCTGCAAGCACATGCTTTGACTTGGTGTACTGAGCACGTTTTGTAGCTGAGAGCTTTAAACAACCAGTTTTGCACTGGCTTTATAGGAAAGTGGTGTGAGGAATTGCTTTATCTTGGATTTAATTGTTAAAAGGTTTCATACAGAAGAATGCATTTTCCCGTAGGAGGGGTGGCGGTGGGAAGGCAGTCTGTGGAAGGAAAGACAGACCGATGGGACAGGGTTCCCCTGGTCCCAGGCAGGCGGGGCTGCCGGAGGGGCAGGGAGGAGGGTCTTCTTTCTGGCTGCAGCTTCCCAGGGGCTCTGGGGGGTGAGGAGCAGGGTTCTCTGCCCAGGGGAGGAGGGAGACGTTTTCACAGGAAGGGGCTAGGAGGTAGCAGCTGTTTGTATGTGGTTCTCGTACGATCGGCTGTTGTTAAGGTCTGCCCGTCTGCCCCGTTCCAGGTGTGTATGTTCTGGATGGGAGGTAAGTTCCAGGGAGACCACACAGGCCAGTGCGGGAAGGTTTCAGACTTGGGGGCCTGAAAGACAACGAGGTCACTTCTGGCTTAGGCGACCGGAAGGGCCTCAGGAGGTTCCAGTGAAGCTGGACTTTGACGGAGGCTGGGGATGGGGAGTGTTCCCGGGGAGGGAGCAGGAGAAGCAAAAGTTGGTTTAAAACGCCCAGCCGCACAGTTCGCAGAACAGTTTGAGTGGACTTGAGGGTACAGCGTGACGGACAGAAGAGAAGGGCTGAGCCCACGTTGGAAGAAAAACCTTAAGTAAAAGGCTGTGGATGGAGCACCTCTTCCCGCAGCAGGGAGCCCTGAATGACGGCAGTGGGGCTCTCCGCCGTCGGGGACCCGGGGGCTTTGTCTGGTCTTGTGCTCTTCAGGATCTGCCTCACTGAGCCTCAGCTCCCTGGGAAAAGCAGACGCCAAGAAGCCCCTCACGTGCAGTGTGTGCCGTTTTCTGTGGTGGAAATACTCTCCCCGGACCGATTTCTGGCTTCTGGGGTGATGTCACCAGGATGATGTCGCCAGGGTGACGTCACCGGCAGCCAGGCTGGGAGAAGGTGTGTGTGATGGGCTCCCACGCGCCGGTGCCCGTGCCTCGCTGGGTCTGTGCAGCCGATGGCCGACGTGGTGGCTGTTACAGCACCACGTGCAGAAACGCCGAGCTCTTCAAAGGACAAGGGTGGCTGCTGGTCATTATTGTCCTTGTGCTGCCCTTATAAAAGGACACATACCCCGAGTAATCCTTATACTGTCAGTGTTTTTTATAAAAGAATATACTCATGGAGGTGCCACAAAGGAGGAGCGTTCTGCCCGACCCTGAAGAACGCCGTGAGAAATGTTGGGGGACAGGTTGGTCTGGTGGAGTGGGCACTAGAAAGTAGATGCTCTTGACGTGTTTAAGATGTTGAGCTGAAAGAGAAAAACCTGAGTCGACAGATACTTGTGTGACCTTTCTGTTTTTCCTCATTGAAGTTCTCGAGGGACTAAGTCCAGGGATAGGAGAGCCTGGTGGACAGGACGCTGCCCTGAGCGGTCAACTTCTGGGCAGCCACACAGCCCCTGATTTTTGCCAGGTGGGGTGGAACTCACAGCCGACGCGAGCGGTGATCTTTGAAGACTGTGCTGTCCCCGTGGCCAACAGGATCGGGGACGAGGGCCAGGGCTTCCTCATTGCCATGAGAGGCCTGAACGGGGGGAGGATCAATGTCGGTGAGGACCCCAGGGGGCAGGAGCGGCGGGCGGGCAGCACGCTCCCCTGGCTCACTTGACGTGTTGGTACCGTCCTTCCTAGCGTCCTGCTCTCTGGGCGCTGCTTACGCTTCGGTCATCCTCACCCGAGACCACCTCAAGGTCCGGAAGCAGTTTGGAGAGCCCTTGGCCAGTAACCAGGTAACTTCCCCGGTGTCCCAGCATTTGCTCTTGTCTCTAGAACATTCTCTACAACTGGGGGGTCCTGATGTCTCTTGTGGGTTCTGCCCCCATTTCAGCCAGAGCTTGTGCTCTATTTCTGTCAATAATTGTTTAATAATTTTTACTTATAGTCGTGAAAAGATTCGTGAAAAATTGACTGGCGAGAAAAAGCACGACATTTTAGAGGAGTATGCTTCTGCTTTGTTTACAGAATACATGAATATGTATAAGTTTTTTTAAAATTTATTTGTCTGTCTTTGGCTGCTTTTGTTTTTCATTGCTGTGCACAGCTTTCTGTAGTTGCGGCAAGCGGGGGCTTCTCATCGCGGTGGCTTCTCTTGTTGAGGAGCACGGGCTCTAGGTGCATGGGCTTCGGTAGTTGTGGCTCGCGGGCTCTAGAGCGCAGGCTCAGTAGTTGTGGCGCATGGGCTTAGTTGCTCCGCAGCATGTGGGATCTTCCCGGACCAGGGCTCGAACCCGTGTCCCCTGCATTGGCAGGCGGATTCTTAACCACTGCGCCACCAGGGAAGCCCTAAATTTCTTTTAAAAGATTTTTTTTTTTGATGTGGACCTTTTTTTTTTTTTCTTAAGTCTTTATTGAATTGTTACAATATTGCTTCTGTTTTATGTTTTGTTTTTTTTGGCAGCGAGGCAGGTGGGATCTTAGCTCCCTGACTGGGGATTGAACCCACAGCCCCTGAATTGAAAGGTGAAGTCTTAACCACCGGACCGCCAGGGAAGTCCCTGTATAAATATTAATAAAACATTTTCAGGGATACGTCTGAAAAATGCAAAAAGTAATTATTTCAGGGGGGTGGGATTAGATGATTTATCTCTTTTTTCTTTTGCTTGTGTTCCAGTTTTTCTTTTTTCTTTATTGAGGTAATGCTGGTTTATAACATTATATGTTACATGTGTACATTATAATTTGATTTCTATATACACTACAGTTGAGCTCACCACTGAAAGTCTGATTTCCATCAGTCACCATACAGTTGATCTCCTTTACCCGTTTCACCCTCCCCCCACCCCCTTCTTCTCTGGTAACCACCAGTCTGTCCTCTGTGGTTTGGTTTTGTTTTGTGCATTCGTTTATTGTGTGTTTTTTAGACTCTTTGTGTGAGTGAGATCATACGGTGCTTGTCTTTCTCTGTCTGACTGACTTCACTTCGCACGATGCCCTCAAGGCCCATCCATGTTGTTGCAAATGGCAGGGTTCCATTCTTTTTTATGGCTGAGTAGTATTCCATTGTATGCGTCTACCCCATCTTCTTTGTCCATTTATCTACTGATGGGCACTTAGGTTGCTTCCATATCTTGGCTGTTGTAAATAGTGCTGCAGTGAACATAGGGGTGCGTGTATCTTTTTGAATTAGTGTTTTCATATTCTTTGGAAAAATACCGTAAGTGGAACAGCTGGATTGTAAGGTAGTTCTGTTCGGCTCTTAGCCTAATGGGGTTCCTTTGTAGGTTATTGTCCTTTTTTCTGACTGCCTTTAAAATTCTTTCTTTGTCATTGACTTTGGACAGTTTTAATATTATGTGTCTTGGAGAAGATCTTTTTGCGTTGAGATAATTAGGTGTTCTCTTAATTTCATGGACTTGTGTATCCAGTTCCTTCCCCAGGTTTGGGACGTTCTCAGCTTTTACTTCTTTTTTTATTTTATTTTATTTTATTTTTGGCTGCGTTGGGTCTTTGTCGCTGCCCGTGGGCTTTTCTCTAGTTGCAGTGAGCGGGGGCTACTCTTCCTTGCGGTGTGCGGGCTTCTCATTGCGGTGGCTTCTCTTGTGGCGGAGCACAGGCTCTAGGTGCGCGGGCTTCAGTAGTTGTGGCACGTGGGCTCAGTAGCTGTGGCGCACGGGCTTAGTTGCTCCGCGGCATGTGGGTTCTTCCCGGACCAGGGCTGGAACCCGTGTCCCCTGCATTCGCAGGCAGATTCTTAACCACTGTGCCGCCAGGGAAGCCCTCAGCTCTTTCTTCTGTAAACAAGCTCTGTGCTCCCTTCCCCTGTCTTTTCCTTCTGGGATGCCCACTATCTTTCGGTTGCTCTTCCTGATGGAGTGGGATAGCTCTCGTAGGATTTCCTGTTTTTAATCTTAGCTCTCTCTCCTCTCCTACCTGAATCATTTCTAGATTTCCGTCTTGGGGCTCACTCATTCTCTCTTCCTGTGGTCGGCTCTATCCCCATAGCTTTCTAATGCATTTTCCATCTCATTCATTGCGTTCTTCAGCTCCAGGATTTTGGTTTCATTCTTTCTTAGGGTTTCAGTCTCCTTGGTAAAGTGTTCCTTCTGTTCATTGGTTTTATTCCTGAGCTCATGGAACTGCCCGTCCGACTTTTCTCATAGCTCATCGAGTGTCCTCGTGCAGCTGTTCTGAATTCTCCGTCAGTTAGGTCCCAGTATTCCATGATTTTAAGTCTGGTTTCTGGAGAAGTGTCGTCTTTCTGTGGCCCCATGCGCTACCGTGCTCTGCATGGCGCTTGGTGAGTTGTTCCTCTGCTGGCCCATTTGAAGTAGCCAGTACCTTCTTGGGTAGAGCTTTTTTTACTCGATTCTAACTTTCCTTTGGTTTCCAGCAGGTGGCGCTGCAGTGTGGGCTTTGGTTTCTCTCGCCTGTGCCGCCGCCGCCGCCAGAGGCACTGCACTGGGCGTGCTGGTGCTTGCCGTGCCCAGGGCTGTGCCTGTGGCTGACGGCGCCTCAAGGGGCGCCGGATGGTGGGCCCCTCTGCCACATCCGGGGTTGCCTGGGTCACGGGCACTGCCGCCACAGCAGGCGGGGGGTGGGGGGGGCGCGGGGGGCTGCTGGAGCTGGGGGGTCGCGGGCGCCCTGCTGTGTCTGGCTTGTTGCTATGACCTGTGTTGCTGCTGCCGGGGCAGGGGTCTCGGGCACCACGTCCACTGCCTCCTGGCCCTGCCCACGCTGGGTCCCAGCCCACCCTTCGTGAGGTGTGCAGGGGCGCGGGGCCCCAGGGCATGCTGGGCAGAGCTGTGGGCGTTTGGCTGGCTGTAGGCGGAAGGGACACAGACAGAGGGAGCGTCTTCCTAAGGACGCGAGAGATTCCGAAGTGCAGGGCATGCCGTGGACTTAGGGCTTGCGAGGCGCGTTCTTCGTGGAGCCTGGGGCCCTTAGCAGCGGCCCACGGTTGGAGGCGGCTCTCTGAGCCTGTCTGTGTGTCTGCTTCTCTTCTCTCCTCTCACTGCAGTACCTGCAGTTCAAACTGGCAGATATGGTGGCCAGGCTGGTGGCCTCACGGCTGATGATCCGCAACGCAGCCGTGGCTCTACAGGAGGAACGGGAGGATGCGGTGGCCCTGTGCTCCATGGCCAAGCTCTTCGCTACAGACGAGTGCTTTGCGGTGAGTGGAGACGCGCTCTGCCTCTCCCGGGTGGCCGGCCTGTGGCGGGCCATCCGTCCGCTCCTGGAACGCTGCGTAAGGCACCAGTCACTCAGGAGAGGCCCACCTGGGCGCTCTGGGCCGGCACTGCGCCTGCTCCACGCCGCTGCACATCATGTTTTGTCTCTGCCACTTGGCTGTGCGCTGGGCGAGATGCTGCCTTTGGAAGAAGGGTCAGACCGCAGCGCTGTGCCGTGTTTAAATGTCAGGGGCAGAGCCATTTCCACAGTGAGGCTGCATCTGCCGCTTGCCAGAACTCCCCCTGGTGTGGGGCAGGCAGCCTCTCCCTGCAGACAGCGGGTGAGAAGGGCAGAGGCCTCTGAGTCCCTCGTGGGTGGGGAGTGACTCGCTCAGGAGGCAGACTTCCCTCGCTGTCCCCGTGCACACGGAACCGGAGCCCGTCTGGCCTGGCTGGCACCTTTACCTTCCTCGCGTTGGCTCAGGGCAGGCGGCCAGATCAAGGCTGGGGCGGAGAGAGGAGCCCCTGTTCCAGAGCCTTCCCAGGATCCGGGGTATCTAATCCCTGTGTCCCTGCAGATCTGCAACCAGGCCCTGCAGATGCACGGGGGCTACGGCTACCTGAAGGACTGCGCGGTCCAGCAGTACATGCGGGACTCCAGGGTCCATCAGATCCTCGAAGGTGAGAGTGGCCAAGGTGGTTCTGTCCCTTCGGAGCCGTCACCCCTGCTGTCTGTCCCCCTCCTCCGTCCTTGCTCCTGGCCCCCTCTGGAGGGGCCTGCTGTGCCGTGCTGACCTGGCCTGGGGGCCAGGAGGCCCTGCTCTGTCCCCGCGGAAGTCACCAAGTCACCCCCCTCCTGCTCTTTGCCTCTGTCGTTTATAGAGACAGCGCAAACGAAGATAACATCCGAGAAAGCATTTTGAAAATTGCAGCAGGGGCTGTTCTTCACTGTTGTAAGATACTTGGTTCTCAGGGATCCCAGGACTTCTCCACAGTAACTTCCAGGGCAGATGTGGGCTAGTTTGATCTCCAGCCTCTACACACTGGTCATGATCATCCGTGTTGCTAGTGGAGCTTTCAGTAAATTAGTTGTCACACATGGGCATCTTCTTGCTGATCACAGGCCCACGGGCAGGAGATGGGTAAACTGCTGGCTTCGGGCTCTGCACGGCCTTCTCCACTCCACGCTGGTTTGGAAGTCTTGAAATTACATGACTGTTGTTTAGCCAGTAGGTAGCTGAGGTTGTTACATTGTAGCAAAGGCAGCAGGTGAGGCAAAGGCTTGTGGAAGTGACTTTGAGTGAAGGAACGTGAAGGAAGCACCAGCCTCCCTGTGGCTTCTGAAGCATCCTTCTCAGACCCAGCCAGCATCAGGACCACCGGGAGGGTTTGTGAGCGCAGAGCTTCTGACTCCATGGGTCGTGAGTGGGCCCGGAGATCTGCATCTCTAACGAGGGTTCAGTGAGGTGGTTTCTCCTGCCTGTCTGGGAGCCACACTGGGAGCCACCACGGGGTGTCACGTCCAAGTCACAGGCTTCAGTACCCGCTTTCTGCTGCAAACCTTGTCCCTAAAGCGTGTTTATGAGCACGGTTGCTAGTGCACAGGCCAAACCCCGTGGCTTCATTCCTTCTGTGGCTCCAGTTGTACGTAGCTGTTGCTTTCCAGCCTTGGTGAGTGCAGGAGACTTCCCTTCATTCTGACTCTGTCTTTCAACCCCGTTAGAATAACTGAGAAACGCCAGATATGCTTATCTCAGGCCACAGCATCATCCACTTGCAGGAAAATGTGCGCACCGGTCTTTGTCATTTGTTTCACCCCAGACTTCGTTATTGGATAGATAGGAAATTTCAGCTTTTATTTTATTCGAGATGTGCCTCGTGGTGGTTAATATCTCTTTCTGCGTTAAAAAGAGTGGGAAAATGAAGCAAGCAACTGACGCCCCCTTCTTCCGGGGAAAATGTTTTTGTTCTCTTAAAATTCAGTTTTTTGATTACCAATGATGTTGGTATATTTATTGTTGAAGACATACAAAATATAGGAAAAGTTTAAAAAGAAGAAAGATCATTCATGTTTTGACATCAGAACTAATACTTTGGGCTCCTTTTATATTTAAGACCAAAAAATATCTTCTTTTGGACCTTTTTCTGTGCTTGTATAGATACATTTTTTAAAGTTAATTTTTATTGGAGGATAGTTGCTTTACAGTGTTATAGTTTCTGCTGTACAGCAAAGTGAATCAGCTATACATATGCATATATCTATCCCCTTTTTTGGATTTCCTTCCCATGTAGGTCACCACTGAGCATTGAGTAGAGTTCCCTGTGCTGTACAGTAGGTTCTCATTAGTTACCTGTTTTATACATAGTGTGTATATGTCAGTCCCAATCTCCCAATTCATCTCACCCCCCATAGATATATTTTTTTAAAATAGAATTATACTATGTATACTATGGTATGTTCTGCTGTTTTATTTTGTTTGTTTTTTACCTAATAAAATCACTTTTACTATCAGGAGAGGTTAGGTTTGTTGTTTTTTTCTTTTTTAACATCTTTATTGGAGTATAATTGCTTTACAATGGTGTGTTAGTTTCTGCTGTATAGCAAAGTGAATCAGCTATACGTATACGTATGTCCCCATATCTCCTCCCTCTTGCGTCTCCCTCCCTCCCCGCCTCCCTATCCCAGCCCTCTAGGTGGTCACAAAGCACCCAGCTGATCTTCCTGTGCCATGCGGCTGCTTCCCACTCGCTGTCTATTCTACATTTGGTAGCGTATATATGTCCCTGCCACTCAGGAGAGGTTTTTTGAAAAGTAAATTTTTTCCTCCCTTCCTGACATCTTTCAAGATAAGAAGCGACGTTGCCCTTTACACCCCTAGTCAGAGCTTCGCTGACTCTCAGGCCCGGCAGCTCCTAAGCCCCTCCGTCCTCTCTCGCTCTTGCAGGCAGCAACGAAGTGATGCGGATACTGATCTCAAGAAGCCTGCTGCAGGAGTAGCCCCGGGACTGAGGCTTCGATGGGAGGGTCAGTGTCGAGTGCTTCCACGTGGACGGCGCTGTCACAGTGAGTCCAGGACGCGCTGGAGGGGCTGTGCTTGTCCAGGGCACCATCACAGCGTCAGCTGGAGGGCGGCACCTGGAGGACGGCAGGAGCTGCCCTGGCTGGAACGTTACAAGAAGACGTGCCGCCTTGTTTTCCTGACGCAGAGGGTGACCGGTAAACACTGACCACCAAACCACTGTCCTTTCCTGGGTCCACAGGGTCTTGATTTGTCTGCATTTCGCTGGTTCACCAGATCCCTCTTCTGGGAATCTGGGTACTTCTGCTGAGGGTTTTTCCTGACTGTAAAGCAAAGGTGTGGGAAAGGAGAAATGGAGAGAAAGTGTCTTCCTGTCATTCTCTGTTCTTTGTGCCTCAGCTAAAGAGGCAGAAGGTTTCGTGGGCTGCTCCTCCTCTGCAGCAGCTCCTCCTCTGAATGCAAATCATGATGAAATGAGAGTTTGGAAATCCTTCTAAGCTGAGATTTAGGGCGTCTCTGCACTTCTGGACTATCTGAATATCAAGGGCTGAGATTATTTGGAACTGTGAATACTTGTTGTTTTAGAAGCATGTGGTCTGGGAATGGTATTCAAAGTTCCTGTAACATTTCCTTATAAGTGCTTTGAGTATATTGTTTTTCTGAGTTTTTGCTTTTTGCTCCTCTTTTTAAATGTTTTTAATCACTACATTAATAAATAAAATCTACCCCTCTCTGTACCATTTTCAGGTCTACTGGGTTTTATTGTATCTTTCTAAATAAGCCTTCACGACTAGTTTTTAAAATTTTATTACATTTAATTAAACATTTAACTAGACTTTGGGATAATGAACAAAAATCTCTCCTTGACCGAGTTGACTTTTTAAAAATAGGTTCCTTAAATTATTAATAGCCTTGTAAAGCAAGTAGTGTTTATGATTTATGAAAGCAGATTTAAATGCCCAAAGATGTAGACTTTTTAGAGGACCTTGTTATAAACGATCATTGCATTATTTCATCTCATCTGTATAAAAGAAATATCCAAGGTATTTTTTTAACTGTAAGTCAGTGTTTAGAGAGACCAACATATGTGCCCTTAGCTACGACAGGTGTTTTCTGTTTTGACCTCGAAGTCTAAGGCACTGTACTGGGTAGTGCAGGGGGACAGGCTGTGGGTCTACCGTGAAGTTGAAGTTAAATTTCCACCTTCAGAAGCCTAACTCCACAGCTGCAGTGCAAGATAATGATGGGTCTACAGAAGAGAGAATGATGCGGCATAAGTGTTATAGGAAGGGATTCATGAAGGAAGTAGGAATTCAGATAAAGCGTTTATGATGATGTGTGGTATTTAAAGATAACCAAGAAAGTCAGCTTCAGACAGGAAAGAGCCAGGAGCAGGAAAAGTGCAGGCTCACGAGCGAGAGCCGTTTACACTTTGCTTCAGCGGGGCGGTCCCGGGATGGAAAGATTTAAGTTGAATCTGGATGCAGCCTTACGAAGGCCGAGGTGTGGGTCTCACTTTGCGAGCAGTGGAGAGCCACAGAAGGCTTTTAATGAGGAAGACGTGATGAGATTAATCCACTGAGAGGAACATTCTGGGATGCCTGTGGGGGAGGAATTTGAGAGGCGAAAGACGGGGCATGAGGCCGGCCAGTCAGTAGGTTCTTGAAGCCGGCAAGATGAGGCTGTTGGAGCCTGAAACTGCCAGGTAGCAGGAGAGTGAGTGTGGTGCCGCCCCGGGGCCTGGACGGCCTCCCGGTCCTCGGGATGCTTCCAGCACCCAGTTCTGACCCAAGGCCAGAGCAGCTACGCTGTTTGTAACCTTGAGAGCTCGGTGAGCCGCCGGGATCACGCACCCACGTGCTTTCGCCTTTGGTTATTTATTAGAGCTCAGCTTCCCAGCAGCCTGAATTCGGGTCCTGTGGCAAGAACACGGTGAACTTGGAGCTCATCTCTGTCATCGACCATTCAGCTGGTCCGTAAACGAAACCAGCAGGAGCAGAGCAGACAGGTCCTGAGGAAATCCACTGCCAGAAATCCACTGGTGGGCGCAGGACGCGCACAGGTGACCAGATGCGGCCCAACGTGGCTGGATCTGACGGGCTGGAAGGCTGCTCGGGGTGTGGCATCGAGGACCAGGCCTGCACAGAGCGCTGGGCTGGGGGGTGGGGCTGTGGGGGGTGGGGGGCTTGAGCCGGGGATGCGGTGCCTCAGTTACAACTGCGCCTCCAAGGGGTCTGAACTCCTCCAGGTCTCCTCGGGCTCTTCCTCTACTCTGACTCTGTCACGGGGGAGGGGAAATTAACCACTCCAGTGTATGGATGTTTAAACAGAGGAGGGTTTCGGTCACCTGTTAAAAATGTCTTTATCCCTTACAGATTTGAGAAATTAGAAGTACTGTCTGTGCTCACAGTTATTTTAAAAACAGCAGGGGGCTTCCCTGGTGGCACAACAGGCAACGAGAAAGCAACAAATAGGACTCAATGTAACCACAAGGAGACACTTAATTTACTTAAATCTTAATTTTAACAAATCTTCATTCAAATCTTTAATTTACTCAAATCTCAGATTGAAGTAAAGTCGTGATTTTAGCTGTGTGAGGGGCTAGGGTTAGAGCTCTGGTCTCTGGATTCCCTTTCTGGACCCTTTCTTCTCTGCAAACCTTCTCTCCTTGGGTCCCAGCTGTCTGCTCACCTTTTGATGTGTTTCCCCTCTGTCACCTGTAGGCTTGTTCAGTTTTCCGCTTATTCCAGCCACTGTTCTATTTTTAAAGGGAACTTTGTTTCTCCCTTTTTAACCAGCCCAAGGTCTCTCAGAGCTGCTTGCGGGGTTTGTTTCTGTAGCAGGTACATTAAGGACCCTTGTAACGTCAGGAGCAAAATTTGCCACCCAAAATGTGTCTCTTTGGCATGAGGCGTAATTTAGGCTGATTATTTCTAAGAAACAGAAGACTCAGGAAGTCTTTCTTTTTACCTCCCCCTTTGATGCCTAAAGAATTTGGATAAAGGGTCTGTTTCCGGAATAGAGATATCTGCACAGAATCTGGGCTCAGGGGACCTGGAGATCAGAGTCCACTCCGTCCCATTGATTGTTTACCACACATGTGCTTTTCAGACTCCACGTGAAGTGCCTTCCTCCTCTTCAAAGTCCCAAACCTCTACCCCCAACATCCTCCTTTGTCTTTAGCTGAAGATGGTATTTAGGGTGAGGGTTTTGGCCATTTTGGTGAGTTACTTTTTTCCTGGGTTTCTCCCACGTGTACATGTTATTCAATTTTTGTTTGATTTTCTCCTCTTCATCTGTCTCCTGTCTAATTCTTAGACCGGCTAGAAGCTCCCAGAAAGGCAGAGGACAATTCCTTCCCCCCCAGTAATTTTACTGAAACGTTTTAGAACAATGTTGGAGGATCTTAAAATACCATATTCTAAAGCAATGCAAGCACTGCAAATGGTATATTCCTGAATCTAGCTGGTGTCATAGCCAACTAAGGAAAGTTATGGTATGAATATCTGGTAGTCCTAGTGGGCTAATGTAATTTAAGTTAGAGGGTGAATAATTTTGGTATATGCATCTTTCTCTGGCTCCCCTTTATGGCTACACATTCTCCAAGTCTAGCCCATTCCCCATTCTTCGGAGCTGAAAGAATGTTTTTGGTGGTCTCCCTTAAAAGTCTCCACGCAGAGCAGCAAGGATGCAAGACTCCTGGGATTAACATACAGCACTCTGTGTCACAGCTGACTTTACCAGGCTCAATATCATTCTTTCTCAAAAGCCATTTTAAGATGCAAGAAAATGCTAGTTTCTGTAACAGCTAAAGCGACGCTTCTCTGCTGTGGTGAAGTTTGAAATCTTAAAGATTGCTGCTCAAGTGTGTGAATGACTTAGATCTGATTTTCCACCTACAGAATTTAGATCAGAGAATTTATTCGCTACAAGGTTTAAGATTCAGCAGAAGGGAGAGATTGTTGTTTATCATTCTAGGCTTTGTCTACACTCTCTGGAGCTGCAGAATTCAGCTAGTTGTCCTCCAATGTGCAGATAATAAAACACAATCAATGCTCGACTTCTGCCCTGGGCCAGTGAGACACCCAGTGGGGAGAGTGTCGCAAAGGACCACTCTGGGAGTAATAAGGTCAGTCCTCCGTGAATTCCCCTCCAGGAGCACTTGGGGATACTTTTTGCATATTCTTCTAAAGGAGCAACCAAAGTTTACTTATCTGTAATTTTTGGCATAGGCTTCTCCTACCCACATTCTTCTTGTAACAATTTGAGTTAAAGTAATCTATTGCCGTGAAACTTGCTACTTCCGACTGCAAAGGCAAAAGAACATTTCATCAAAACTAATGAAATAATGTTTCAATATGCATTCAGTAGCACTCATAAAAATTCACCTTTTTATTTATTTCAAACGCAAATAACGATCAGACTAGTAAATGCGAGAGGGTTTACGGGAGTCTTTATTTTGATGGAAATCAACAATAAGAAATTATTAGGAAAAAGTGCAAAGTAAAAGCTATAGCTAAGGGCTTCCCTGGTGGCGCAGTGGTTGAGAGTCCGCCTGCCGACGCAGGGGACGTGGGTTCGTGCCCCGATCCAGGAAGATCCCACGTGCCGCGGAGCGGCTGTGCCCGTGAGCCATGGCCGCTGAGCCTGCGCGTTCAGAGCTTGTACTCCGCAACGGGAGAGGCCCGCATAACGCAAAAAAAAAAAAAAAAAAAAAAGCTATAGCTAAAAACACGCGACGTGTAAGGTGACAGGACATGAGTTGCATCTCAAAGGACGGTCCATCCGGGATGGGCAGGGGAGAGCATCAGTGTGGCACTGCACTCAGAGACTGTATCTCAGAACGGTTTCTAAATGAGATCTTTTGCTGAACATAATTTTGGAATTTTAGGACCTGGTATTTCAGGTAAGTGATAGTTGTCTGCGTGAATAATCAATAACCATCTATAATAAGGAATAGAAGAGAGCTTTTTTTTTTTTTTTTTTTCTTCGGTACGCGGGCCTCTCACCGCCGCGGCCTCTCCCGTCGCGGAGCACAGGCTCCGGACGCGCAGGCTCAGCGGCCACGGCTCACGGGCCCAGCCGCTCCGCGGCACGTGGGATCCTCCCGGACCGGGGCACGAACCCGCGTCCCCTGCATTGGCAGGCGGACTCTCAACCACAGCGCCACCAGGGAAGCCCTGGAAGAGAGCTTTTATTCGAGCCAAGCTGAGGACCAGCCCAGGAGTACAGTCTCCATCCAGGAGGAAAGCGATTGGAGAAGCATGGTTTTCAGCACAGTTTTATACCTCTTCAGGACAAAGAATACACACCAAGCACAACAGGGGTACGTTCTTTCAAGGTTTCAGTAGAGATGAGCACATCCACTGCGAGTCAGCACGATCCTGGCATCTGGGAAAAGAACCTTATCTTTGAAGGAGTGCTAGCATTGGCATCATAGGAAGGGAGCCTTATACAGTTAGTTACATGCGTTGTTTACCAAGAGTGATAATTGGAGCTGCAAGAAATAAGCATGCTTGTTAAGTAAGGATTGTTTGAGGTCTGAAATGGTTGCATAGTCACAAGGGGAGACCTTGAGACCATAAGGTTGCAGCGGGCAGGTGCTGTTCTGAATATGGCGGGTCCAGCTTGGGTCTTGTACTAGCTGGGTCCCTGGGTCTGGTGCAGCTCAAAGAAGGTTCGAGTTCTCAGTGGGGTAGGGATGGGTCTGAGACCAGGTCCTTAATGGACATGATGAAAACAATAGTTCACAAGCCGGACTTCATTAAAATTAAAAGTTTCTGCTCTGTGGAAGACAATATCAAGAGAATGAGAAAATAAGCCATAGACTGGGAGAAAATATTTGCAAAAGACGCATCTCATAATAAGACTCTTATCCAAAATATAGAGAGATCTCTCAAACTCAAAAATAAGAAAACAGGGGCTTCCCTGGTGGCACAGTGGTTAAGAATCCGCCTGCCAATGCAGGGGACGCGGGTTCGAGCCCTGGTCCAGGAAGATCCCACATGCCACGGAGCAACTAAGCCCGTGCGCCACAACTACTGAGCTTATGCTCTAGAGCCCGCGCGACACAACTACTGAAGCCCGTGTGCCACAACTACTGAAACCCACGCGCCTAGAGCCCGTGCTCTGCAACAAGAGAAGCCACCACAATGAGAAGCCTGTGCCCCGCAACAAAGAGTAGCCCCGGCTCGCTGCAACTAGAGAAAGCCCGCGTGCAGCAGGGAAGACCCAATGTAGCCAAAAATTAAATAAATGAATAAATAAATAAATTTATATTAAAAAAATAAGAAAACAACTCAATTAAAAAATAGGCCAAAGACCTTAACAGACACCTCCCTGAAGAAGATGTACAGATGGCAAATAAGCATATGAAACAATTCTCCACATCATATGTCATCAGGGGAGTGCAATGTAAGACAACAATGAAATACCACCACACACCTTCTAGAATGGCCCAAATCCACAACACTGACCACACAAAATGCTTGTGAGGATGTGGAGCAGCAGGAACTCTCACTCGTTGCTGGTGGGATGCAGAATGGCCCAGCCACTCTGGAGGACAGTTTGGTGGTTTCTAACAAAACTAAACATATTCTAACCATATGATCCAGAAATCATGCTCCTTGATGTCTACCCACAGGAGCTGAAAATGTGTTTCCACACAAACATTTGATAAAATCCATCACCATTCATGCCCTTCGGTCCTCCTACTTCTCCCCGCCTTTCTGTTGGTCGGTGAAACACAGTTTCTCGGAAATTCAAGGTCAGGGCGGGCGATAACCCGACACCCTCCCGCCTTCCTTCCGCCGCTGAGAGGCGTTTGCGCCCAGGGGCGGTTCGACACCCTCGGTCCGAGGCGGGGCTGCTGTTCCCGCCGCCCGGAGCCCGACTCTCCGCCTCCGTCCCCGCGTCCCCGCAGCGCGTGCCTGAGCCGGCCCGTGTCCCCGCGTCCCCGTGTCCCCGCGTCCCCGCGCGGCGTCTGGACAGCGGCGAGGCGGCGAGAGCAGCGCGGGACGTGGGCTCCTCGGCCTAGCGGGGATGGGCTCCCCGCAGCGTTCCAGGTGCAGGTCCCCCAGCGCCCAGCCCATCTGCCCTTCCAGGCGCGGGCTCGCTCACGCCCCACCCCGGTCCCCCATCGCCCCGAGGGCAGCTTACCTGGGAGCCTCCTAGACCCACTCCGCGTTCTGTCAGGCACTTACTGCGTTGAGCCCTGGGACCATTACCTGGGGCGAGGGCCACTTTGCACTGGGACGCCCTCCTGGGCCCTCGGATCCGCCCGAGACGCTCCTCATCACCGCCCCCCCCCCCCGCGCACCAAGCCTTCTCTCCTCCAGTGCTACTCCTGCCCCCCTGCTGGGGGTCTGTCCATCACCTCCGATGGAAGAAAGCCAGGGTGTGGGTGCAGAAAAGGCGCTCCTGCCGCCGGACGCCGAGCCCTGCCCCAGCCTGTTGGATGCAACGCTCCCGCCTGGCACCGAGCCCCGTTCCCCCTCCCCCACCTTTCCCAGGACCCTTCCCCCGCGCCCAGCCCCGCCCTGTCCCTGGCTGTAGGCGTTCGGGACGCAAAGCCCGCCCCCAGCTCTCTGTCCACGACGAGGTGGGCCGTGGAGCAGCGCCGGTGGCCCAGGACCCTGGGCGGACCCAGGTGGGGCGCAGAGACGCGCGGAGTCGTGAGCCGCCTCCGCTCCTGCCTTTCCCCTGCCTCCGACCTGCCACCTGGTCCCTCCAGCATCCCTGCACCTTCCGTGGGTCACTGTTACTTCCTCCTCTTTTCAGCCCCTGTCTCTGCTGGAGAGGAGTCCTGTGCATCTTTTGCCTGCCATTTATTTCATCAGGTTTTGCTCCTCGGGTGAAAAACAGAGATGACTTTATATCTGAAAACGACCAGCTGAAGCCAGACCAGCACAGGTGCGCCTGAGCCGGGAGGGAGGTGGCCCTCCTCCTTTCTGGGAGGAAGGAACCTCAGCGCTGGGCCACTACCACGCCTTCTCTTTCTGCTAGGGCTCCCACGGCCTCCGTCTCCCCCACCCCTCTCTCCCTCTCGCCCCTCCACAGGTTTAACTGGGCGCACCTGACCCCTCTCAAGCTGAAGGACCGCTCGGTGGGGCTTCAGACTGAAGAGGGAGCAGGAAGGAACCCGTACTTCACGCTGGAGGGTCACGAGTTCCTCATCTCCGGGGGCTCCATCCGCTACTTCCGGGTGCCCAGGAACTGCTGGGGGGACCGGCTGCGCAAGCTCAGAGCCTGCGGCTTCACCACGGTCACCGCGTGAGTGCGGCCCAGGGGGCGCTCGAGCCTCACGTGCCTCGCGCGCTTAGTTTGCTGTGGTCCGTCCTTGGGTGACACAGGGCTTCGCTCAGGAGCCTCTCCAATGGGAGAGTCACTGTGCCCCATAGGAGAAGTCAGTTTTACGACAGATGCTCAAAGTATATTTCCAGTTAAATACATGGTGGGTTTTTAAAAATATATATATATATTTATTATTTTTTTTTTTTGGCTGCTTTGGGTCTTTGTTGTTGCGCGCAGGCTTTCTCTAGTTGCAGCGAGCAGGGGCTACTCTTCGCTGCGGTGCGTGGGCTTCTCATTGCGGTGGTTTCTCTTGTTGCGGGGCACGGGCTCTAGGCGCACGGGCTCAGTAGTTGTGGCTCGCAGGCTCTAGAGCGCAGGCTCAGTAGTTGTGGTGCACGGGCTTAGTTGCTCCGCCGGCATGTGGGATCTTCCCGGACCGGGGCACGAACCCGTGTCCCCTGCATCGGCAGGCGGACTCTCAACCACTGTGCCACCAGGGAAGCCCCTCCTGAGTATTTATGATCCTCAGTGGTTGAACCATGGATGTGGCAGCTGTGCATGTGGAGGACCAAATATAATCCAAAATATAGCGCCCGGCTTAAATGCAAACCATTGCAGAAAAACAAAGCCGTATCACTTTGTTATAGTGTGCAGAGGTTTCAAGATATTTAGCAAATAATCTGATGTCCAAAGGGAGGAAGGAAACTTCCCGTCTGGCCCGAGGAGGAGTCAGACTACCTTCTATCACGCTGCTGGGAACAGCTGGCTTGCTGAGGGAGAATTCTACCATGAACCACACAACTTCTATGAAACACTTTACTCTCTGGGACTTCAGGCTCAAACCCATAGAGTCTGTGGATATACTATAGACTAAGGGAGAAAAGGAGAAAACCAGAAATCAGAATCATGAAGATCATGAGAAAGTATATTTCCGATGTAATATATACATCATTTCTAAACATAAGCAATATGCCCATTTTGTAGATGGAAAAACCAAGGCTCAAAGAGCTGTGAGGATGTGTGTATGTGTGTGTGTGTGTGTGTGTGTGTGTGTGTGTGTGTGCGTCTTTGATTCACACTCTTCTTTTGCCAGCCTTTCCCAAGTACAAATACAACAACACAATCCAGAAGATGTAATACTTTCAGGGTGCTTAGAGAGAAATGCTCACAGCTTGGATTTCTTTACCCAGCAAAACTGCCTTTAAGAAAAACAAAACAAAAGAAAACAAAATACCGACCTTTCAGACAAAGGCCAAAGATTTTATCATCAATGGATCCACACACTACAGGGATTTCTGAAGCTGCCTTTCTCAAATGGGCTTCCTTAAGAGAATGAAATCTTACAGAAAATGTTTTCAGTGATTAGTTCCTTATTGTATCATTCTAGATGGTATGAGGGAAGGTGATTCATGACAGACCATGGATGCCTTAGGGCATTACAGCTTAAGTCTCTTAGGAAACTCTAGTTAAGAAAAGATGTCCTGAAGAGTATACTGTCAGCAGAAAGAAAATGACCCCAGCGGGAAGGCCTGAGATTCAGGAAGGAACGTGGGGCAAAGAAAGGATGCTGACAGTTGTGAGCCTTATCTCAGTAAAAATATACTAATGTCTATTTTGAGGGTAAAATCAGTATAAAATTCAAGACTAGGGGAAAAAGTCATGTAAGGTGAGAGGAATGTGATAGCAAAACCAGTGACCCCAGGTTAGTGCCATGCTCAGATACTAACTTCAGGAGAGTAACTGTTAAAGAATGTGCGTGATGCTTGAACTTAAAAAACTAAAGGGGATAAACGGAAGGCGAAAACACGGACATCTAAGAACTAGGCAATAAAAGGGACAAGGGAGCAGAAGACAAAGAAGTAGGAAAACGAGCACGTTAAGTTTGAAATAAATGCAGTACCTCCGTGACCCCAGGTGAATTTTGTAAATGGACTAAACCCTCTAATTGAAAGGTAAAAGTTGGTGTTGGCCTCTGGGTGAGTGGGGCTGGATCCACTCACCGGCTGGCCAATGCCAGCTTTGGGACAGCCTGGCTCCCACAGCCATATAGGGACTGGTCCAGCCCACCAGAGGCAGGGCCTACCAGCGGCCAGCCAGCCACTGTACAAGGCAGGGCCTGGCACCAAACCAGATTAGGGGCCAGCCACACCTACCAGACCACCCACATAGTCAGCCCACACAACAGAAGGTCCCTGAAGCCCAAATAAGGGGCACCCCTTGAGCATACAACTCTGGAGACCAGAGGGGGGTGTGCCCCTGGGACCCATAGGATGCCTCCTACAGAAGGCCACTTCTCTAAGGTCAGGAAACATAACCAACCTACAGACACATAGAAAAAAAAAAAAAAAAAAGAATGAAAAGAAATGAAGATAGTATGAGAGACTTCTAGGACAACATCAAGTGCACTACTATTCACATTATAGGGGTCCCAGAAGGAGAAGAAAGAAGAGGGGCAGAGAACTAATTTGAAGACATAATAGCAGAAACATTCCCCAACCTGGGAAAGGAAACAGACATCCAAGTCCAGGAAACACAGTCCCAACCAGGATCAAACCAAAGAGGAACACACCAAGACACAGTATAATTAAAATGGCAAAAATTAAAGGTAAAGAGAGAATATTAAAAGCAACAAGGTTAAAGCAATAGATAACATACAAGGGAACTCCCATAATGCTATCAGCTGACTTTTCAGCCGAAACTCTGCAGACCAGAAGGGAGAGGCATGATAATATTTAAAGGATGAAAGGAAAAACCTGCAAGCAAGAATACTCTACACAGCAAGGCTCGAAATCAGATCTGATGGAGAGACCAAAAGTTTACAGACAAACGCTAAAAGAGTTCAGGACCACCAAGCCAGCTTCACAAGAAAGTTTTTGCTGTTGTTGGCTGTGTTGGGTCTTCGTTGCTGCGCGCGGGCTTTCTCTAGTTGCGGCGAGTGGGGGCTGTTCTTTGTTGCGGTGCACGGGCTTCTCATTGCGGTGGCTTCTCTTGTCGTGGAGCACGGGCTCTAGGCGTGCGGACTTCAGTAGTTGTGGCGCACGGGCTTAGGTGCTCTGCGGCATGTGGGATCTTCCCGGACCAGGGCTCAAACCCGTGTCCCCTGCATTGGCAGGCGGATTCTTAACCACTGCGCCACCAGGGAAGCCCCAATACAATTTTTATGTTTCACTTTACGTCACATCTCAGATGCAAACATTCCGATATTAACAACAAATTCAAATGACAAGGCTAGTTTTCATTTCTGATAGTGTCACACTGTTTATCTTTGAAATCTGTCTGTCGCTGAGAAAGCATGACGTCTTGAGTGACCCTGTCTGCTCACCCCAGAGCCTGCCCTTCACAGGCCACTAACCTGTCCCTGGCACCTACTCAGGATGTAGCTCCAGAAATTCCCCACGGTCTCTCCTGCTTCGGTGATTTTCACTCTCTTTGATCAGGATCGTGTCAGTGTACCATGCTGTGGTTTCTCCCACCTGGAAGTGAAAACAGGGCAGTGCCCTCGACTCAGGGTCATGAGCCACCAGCCACATTCCCATTTATTTATTCCTTCTTCCAGCGAACATCCATGAACGAGACTCATCTGTACCCACCGAGCCTCCTCCACCTCCTCTCACCGGTTCCAGTCTCCCCCCCACCCCCCCCCCACCCGCCTGCATCACAGTCCCCAAAGTCTCCCGTGGTGTCTACACCTGCACGTCTCCTCGATGGCTCAGCACCCCCAGCCCAGCTGGGCTTCTGGGGCCCCAACAGGGAAGAGCAAACTAGGGCGCCATGTTGGATCGGTTTCTTTGACGTTAACCTTTGCTTTCCGGGGCTTTTGTTATTATAATCATACATAATGGCCTGCCTCAGGGAACCCTGCCCCGCTGCCTGAAGGTTAAACTAAAGTGCCTTTGTTCAGCTCACAGGGAGACGATCTGACCCTGCCCATCTGTGAATGGCTGCAGAAAAGAGAATTAACCCATCCCCTCCTGGAGGCTGGCCAAGCCAGGCAAAACCAATGGCCTTTTTACTTTACTTCCTCACCTCCTCCCCCTCTCTGTTCTATAAAAGAAACTGGCATCCCAACGTGATGGAGTCCTTCTTGAATCCTCTTGATTTCCCTCACCCCACAAACGAGCCAGGAATCCAGACTCCTCTCCACGCCAGCTGCCACTTGTCTGAGCAGCCGCTGGTAGGCGACCCCTGCGGTAACCCCGGCCTGGTCTCGTTTTCTCGACCGCTGCCCGCTCCTGGCACCTGAGTGACCTTTATCAAGCGTAAGGGATGCCACGCCCAGAGCCTGCCCAGGTTCCGTTTCTTTGAGTCAAAGCTCTGCCCCCGAAGGCCTGCCTGATCTGGCCCTGCTTCCTCTGCCTCCCCCCACCCCCTGCAGTCCTGGACGCCGGGCATCACCCCTGCCCGAGGGCTTCGCGCTCGAGGTCCTCTCTGCTTGGCTGGCTGCCCCTTCCTGGGCACCTGCATGCAGGTAATGCGCCTCGCTCGGATCTTTGCTCAGCGATGCCTTCTCTGTGAGACCTGCTCTGCGCACCCCTCCTCCCCAGTCTTCCTTCCTTTGTCCGCTTCCTTTATGCTCTGGATTTACTACCTTTGAGACAGGCTGGGCCCTGGGCCCTTTCCTGCAGGACGTGCACCTGGACAGACGTCTCCTCCAACAACAGATACAAAGACACTATAAGGGATGAAAAATAACTGCAGGCCTGCACAGGGGGGCAAATGATCAACCACAAGGTACAAAAAGGCCACAAACCCAAGTGCCACTTCTGGGGTGTTGGGGGCAAAAGCAGAGTCTGGTGCACGATCCCTGCACACACAGCACCAAGGGGGCGGGGAGACCGCCTAAGCCGCCCCTCCGGCCGGACCCCTGGACCTGCCCCACCCTCACCCCATCTAAGGGAGCAGCCGGGCCCCCTCCCGGAGCAGCGAGGGCACCTGTTACTTGTTCTCGCTCCCTGTGCTACAGAACGAGTCCCAGTCAAGCCTTGCCTGAGTTCCTCGTGTGGCCCCTTCTCAATTTCTGTTGATTAAAGAGTCTGGGGTCAGTATCACCTTTGGACACACTTTATGATTTACCAATTCATTTGTTGATTTTTGTTATCCTTCTTCCTCAGCTGGAACAGAAGTTTCAGAGGGAGGAGATCTTTGTCTGTTTTGTGCACTGATACCCCCCAAGCACCTCAAACAGTGTTCAGCACACAGTGGACATTAAACGTTGTCGATTCCTTCTTAATGAATGAAATGCTGTTGAATCAGATCTTGGCTTTTCAGCCTTCCAAAGGCTGAGATGAAAAGTGGCATTTTGGCGGCTCCAAAGGCCAGCACTGAAGGCAGTGCATCCCTCGCAAACACACAGGCCCCTTCCAGCCCCAGTGACGTGCCTTTGGGGTGAGAGGCCTTGACTACCCATCTGAACTTGGATCTGTTTTCCTTTTTCTTTTTCCAAGGACAAGGACTTTCTACTTTTTTTTCATCCAGGGTTGAAATTGCACTCGTTTAGTCCCAGGAATTCCCCCGTTCTTAGTTTCTTGGCTCAAGACTCTTCGGCAACTTGAGTAAAGGAGCTGGAGGGGGTGAGGGCCCAGGGCCCCCAGAACTGAAGCCACATCCTGAATCTTGTCCTAGTGACTTTAAGGGAGATTTTGTCAAGTGTTTTCCTACAATTCGGATACACTATATTTAAGGCACTAACACAGTGTGCTCAAAAATAAGATATGCCAATGAATGAATATCTGATCTATAAACCTGTCTGTTACCTTTAAAAATAAAAAGTGAAACAGCCGATGCTGTTAGTTTGACGTGACTGTTTCGACTATTTTCCTGGAGAGTCGCCACGTGCTGACTCCAAGTGAGCAGCTCTTCCTCTCCCGGCTCCTTGTTCACACCTGCTTCCCACCGGCTCCTTGTTCACACCTGCTTCCCACCAGCAATGCTGCTACGGGTATGCTCAGGGTGGGTCTGCGAGCTCTGGGTCTGTTGGAGTTCTGACTCAGAGTGGTGGCCTGAGGATATCAACAGGACTTCCATTTTTTTAAGAAAACATTTTTTTTTCTATTTTCTGCACCCCCCGGCATCAGAAAGGCAGCCTGTGTGGGTTATGATCGTCCTGTATCCGGTACGATCTTCCCACACACCCAGCCAGACCACTTTGTTTACAGCCCCATTAGACAGTTCACTGAACTGTAGCCTCCATGCCCAGTGATTTGAGTATTTCACAGTCTGCCTGGGGTCAAGATCAATCAAGCATTTTGCAAAGGACTATCTTGAAGGTGTATCTTGCTACAATTTTAAAAACGCAGTCTTGTCTCCTCAGCAAACACATCTGGGTTAGAGCTACCTCTGCAGCACCATCCAGCTATCACGAAGTCCAGATAAAGTAAAACTGTTCTTAAATCCTGAGTAGGGTGTGTCTACAGGTCTGCACTTCCCAGCGGGTTAAGGGATAGTGATTTTTTCTTTAGCACTGAGTTATTTTCATTTATCTCCCATAAGTAAAAACAAAGGACACAGGGCTGGGCTAAGGATTTCAGGGTTTTTCTAGCCCATGTTAACAAGTTTAAGCTAATATCTGAAAAAAAGAGGAGATGCCGGTACTGTTTAAATAACTTAAGGATGCCCTGGTGTTTAATGGACTGTGCTGTTCAGTGCTCAGCAATATCACCAGGAACCAGGGCCGACCGGGGTGTGTGTGTGTGGCTGGGGTGCGCCTCCGTAGGTGGAAAGGGGACGAACCTTTGACACCTTCCCCATACGTCTCATGGGCCACCTTTTATCCCAATTACACCAGAATACCGTCATCATAGTCTTAACAACTATCAGGCGGTTATGGCTTAAAGCGTGGATGGAAGGTCCTGACTTTGGAGCGTTGGCCAAGGGGCAGAGACTGCTCTCTGGGTCCCCAGGGGCGGCTCTGGCCCTGCTGTCAGCCCCAAGTGAGCCCCTGCCACTGCGCTAGGCCTTTCCCTCCTTTGTTTATTCATTTGTTTTTTATCTCTCCTGGGTTTAACTTTTGCTACCTGACTAAATATTTGCTTAATGCTACAAAAAGAACCCTTCGCACTAAACTCCCCTTGTTTTGTTCCAGAGGTACAATCTCATTGTATTCCTAGTAGCTTTACAAGTCTAAAGCTGTGTACATGCGCAGGATATGGTTTGAAAACATGCAGCGGGGTGTGTGTGTGTGTGTGTGTGTGTGTGTGTGTGTGTATTTTCTAGAAACTCTGATGCTGTGAAGAAACATCAGCCTCCCTAGAAAATGTTTCAGATTTTCTTTCAGTAAAATCTGAATTTTGTTCTTGGGATTAGGTGGGTTTGTGATTGCTAGAAAGCATACATTTTTCCCACATATTACACAGCCTCCTCTGTGACATAATTCTGTGCCAGAATAAGAATTTTATTCATCCTGGGGGAGGTTATGGCTGGAAACGGCAAGGGCCACCGTCCGCACTCCCCCGCGCGTCCTCGGGCTGCAGGTAATGAGCACTGGGGGGCGGGGCGAGCGGCGGCCTGTTGCCCCGGCGACCAGCGCGCGGCCCCGCCCCCGCGCCGAGTTTGCGCGCAGAGTCAGGGTTGGAAAGCAAGCGGGTCCAGGGGCTGCGGGCGCGCGATGCCTAAGTGGAACGTCCGGCGGAGGCCCGTCCGCATGCTCGGACTGCTGCTGCTGGTGATATTGAGCTTCCTGGTGCTCCGCAGGTGAGCACACGCCCTGTCCTGCACCCCTGCTTTCTCGCCTCCCCTCGCGCCGGGGGAGCCGGCCCGGGAGCGCGCGCACAGCCGCCCGCGGAGCCCGACTCCCCACGGGGACGGCCTTCCGGTCCCGTCTGATCTGGAGCGCCGGCGCCCGGTTCTCTGCGCCCCCAGCGCCCTGGGTGACGCCCGGCGCTGCTCTCCCGGTCCCCGGGCGTCTGTACCCAGGGCTCCCCATCCTTTTCCGCGGGAGGTCCGCAGAACTGGCCTTGAGACCCCTCTCCGACAGTCCCAGCTCTGTGTGCCCCAGCCCTCCTGAGCCCCAGATCCCCAGCTCTTCTCCCAGGTCCCCACATTTCCTGCCAAGCCTGCTGCGAGGCTTCTCTGTTCGGCAGAGGCCAGAGCTCCAGGGGCTCCCAGCTACGGTCACGAGGGCGCCGTCCCACGGGACCTCCAAGCCTCTGGCTTTGGGTGTAGTTGCCCCGTTCTCGGATTGATGTGTCTTCTCTCTCCGCCCTCCCTCCAGTCACCAGCTCACCCCTCTTCCCATTCTCCCCCCTCCCTTACAAAGAGTGATCTGGGAGTGCGTTTAGTGATAGAATGATTTACCCCACTGCCTGTGTGGGTGCCTGAGCCTAGAATTTTCCTAAACTGTGTCTGTCTACAGGATGCTGCAGCTTCCGTGACCCTATTTTTCAGGTCGATGCCTGGCACTTTCCATATTCAAAACCTCCAGTGTTGCTGGGAAGGCAGGCCAGCAGCATCAGGGGCTTTAGTAACTTCCCCAGCAGGGAAGTTAGTGTGGAAGCTGAAGGCTGAGCCCCTGGACCTGCGGCAGGCAGGCACGCCACCCTCAGCTTTATCTTCTGCTTCCTCTGCCCCCCTCGGGGCTCCTCTGGACTTCCTCTGGGAGATAGGGGCGTTTGGGAGGG
The DNA here is from genome assembly GCF_026419965.1 of Kogia breviceps. Classification (NCBI taxonomy): domain Eukaryota; kingdom Metazoa; phylum Chordata; class Mammalia; order Artiodactyla; family Physeteridae; genus Kogia; species Kogia breviceps. The sequence goes on from NC_081316.1 coordinate 120,757,138, forward strand.
AGAGAACTCTTTCCGTTTACGCCTTTCCAAGACTTGGGCGTCATCTTTGTTTTGGAGATAGGGAGGGTATCACAGGGTTGTTGGGAGAAGGAAATGGTGCTCTTCTCCCTCTGGGCTCAGAAAACTTAGGAGGCATCTTGTTTGCCCAGTTGTTCCCAAGACTCTTCCATGCTATGATCCCAGCCCTTCCTCTTTGAGGACTGGCCCTGGCTCATGTAGACACAAACTGGGGCACACCCCAGAGGGATTCCTCCGAGGAGACACAGCAGGAGCGTCTGGCATACAGCCAGGTATCCAGGAGCCCACACCCCCAGGGAGACAGGCCCGAGGTGTGTGAGGAGCATGTGCCTTGCTGTTGGAGGTCAGGGATTGTAGCAGCGCATGCAGGGAACCCAGAAAGGTCGCCATGAAGGGTGGCTCCTAGGGGCTTCAGATGGGCCAGCTAGTACACCCTGACGGTCTGCAGGAGCGGGTGCGGGAAGGAGGCTGGTACTTGTTGGTGTCTGGAGGGACAGAGGTGCAGAAGCACGGGCTCTCGCAGGTGAGCGAATGTGTCCCCACCTGGTGCAGTGGCCGCAGGAAGGGTAGGTTGCGGGGGGCTTGTGGGGCCGCCCGGGAACAGCAGCAGAGAGGGTGAATGGCTGGGACTCACGCCCTGGAAGAGTTTTGGCATGTTTAGGGAAGACGTGGCTTTTCCTGCTGTGCTGTCTTTCTCAGCAGGTAAGATAGAGGCCAGACAAGCTCTGGATTAGTTCAGGGCCACCTCTCAGGGTCCTCTGGAATACTTGTCTTCCGGGCACCGTTTGGACTGTATCACGTCACGGATGCCTTTCGCCCAGTTCCTGCTGTCCAGCTTGCCTGGGCACCAAGGCCTGTGTGCGGAGGCCCCAGAGCCAGCACCTTCTTTGTGGCTCCCTCTTTCCTGCCTTACGCTAAGGTGACCGGGGCATCAGCTGAGAGGGGGCCCAGCTCCCAGCTGTTGTAGGGACCGTGGGTGTAGCCAGTGCCATGGAGGTCACGCGGGGACGGCTGCTCAGCCTGTGCCTTGCCCCCGAGCTGTCAGGGTCAGAAGGCAGGCGTTTGGGTGGGGGAGGGGCTGCTGGGTTGCAGCTTTTGCTTTTCTCGTGAACTTTACCTTGGGCTGGTTCACGGTCAGTCACAGCTGTTTGATTACATCATATCCAAGAAACAGGAGGGCCAAGATGACTTTTGAGGAAGACTTCAACTTTCGGTTTTTTTAGTTTGAACAATGGTCTTAAAAAAATTACCTTCACTGCAGTATAGTCTCCAGGCAATAAACTGCATGTTTAGCAGGTGGAGTCTGCTGGGGTCTTTGTGTGTGCGTCTGTGTTTTCCACATCTGAAATAGTTTTTTCTTCTTTTTTTAAATTTTATTTTATTATTTGTTTATACAGCAGGTTCTTATGAGTTATCTATTTTACACCTATTAGTGTATATATGTCGCGCTGGGTTTTTTTTTTTTTTTTTTTTTTTTTTTTTTGTGGTACACGGGCCTTTCCCTGTTGTGGCCTCTCCCGTTGCAGAGCACAGGCTCTGGACGCGCAGGCTCAGCGGCCATGGCTCACGGGCCCAGCCGCTCCGCGGCATGTGGGATCCTCCCGGACGGGGGCACGAACCCGTGTCCCCTGCATCGGCAGGCGGACTCTCAACCACTGCACCACCAGGGAAGCCCTCGCGCTGGGTTTTGATGAACGTACCCACCCACCTGTGGAACTACCACCGCGGTTACCATAGTGACGGTATCCATCAGCCGCAGAAATGTGCATGTGCCTCTCGCATCTCTGCTGCCGCCTCCCCACGAACGCTGATGTGTTGCTTTCGGCCACGGGATGTTCGTTGGCGTTTTCTGGAGTTTACAGAAGTGTAATCCTCTGTCTTGGTTGGCCTCCCCCTCTAGCGTGTTACTTGGGATCCAGGAACCTCGGCTCTGAGCCTGTCATTCTCCACTAGCACGAGAATGCCTGCTGGGCATGGTTCCCACTCGGGACTTTTCCTCTCAGCATCAGCGCGTCACCGAGCAGCGATCCGGGAGCTCTGCGTCTCTCCAACGCTAGACGTTGGCTGGCAGAGTCAGCAGCTGGGAGAGCCCGCCACGTGGGCGCCGGCATCCTGCCTCCCGCCTCCCTTGGAAGGCCTGCCTCTTAGCTGTTCCTGCCCTGCCTTCTCTGGGTTCCAGACCCCCGTTCCTCCCGTGCCTCTCAGGCTCCTCGGTGAGGGCAGGTCACTTAGCCACGGAAGCAGGCCACTTTCTCTGGTCCCGATCACGGCCGGTCCCGTCCTCCGGGGGCATGTGCACAAGGTCCCTTCCTGGGCGTCTGTGAAGTCACTGATTTTATGAGCTTTGCCTGTCCTGGGTGCTGCTCTGCGTGGGGTCTGAGTCATCGCCCCTGGAACACTCCAGCTCTTTGAGCGCCATCCCTCTTGTGTTCTGGCAGTGGAGCTTGCAGCCTCTGGAAATGTCACCCCTGACAGGCGTGGGGAAGCGGGGAGGGCCAGGTATCTGAGCCCCTGTGCCGGAGGAGAGGGTGGGCGTTGAGAGTCGGAAGGGGACCCAGTGTCTCAGTGAACGCACGGACAGTGGAGGTGTATTTGTGATCAAGGGACCGGGGTGCCCAGGAGACCAGCGCTAAGAGCTCCAGAGCCTCGGTCCCCCAAGCATCAGGACATGGGCCAAGGAGTCCTCTCCCCCTTGGGGTGAGGAAGGAGCCACCAGTGAAGTAAAAGCACTTCATCTTCAATGATGTGACCCTGACTCCCATCGTATCGCCTGGAATGCTCTTCTGATGAAGAGGCAGGAGATGCCGGGGCTGAGAGAGACCGTCTCAGAACGCGTGGGGCCTGCAGAGGACCCTGGAGCCCAGGCCCTGCCCTGGCACCCAGCAGCGGGGTGTTTGCAGCCCCCTCTCCACTCGGTTTTACCTTTTGCTTAAATCGATTGCTCTGGATGTTAAAGGCCACTGAGAAGGAGGCCCCTTATGTGGTGCCTCCCCTGGGATGGAAGGGCCGGGGATCCTTAGAGGCCCACGGTAACGAAGCAGACGTTTCTCAGCAGGGTTCCGTGGACGGAGACCCTTGGTGGGTGCCCGGTGCTTCCACCCTCACCCTCCGAGGGCCGGTTAGCAGGGCTGTGCCTTTCAAGAGCACATTGCATTGTTCTTGCAAAGGCTATTTTGTGGGTAGGTAATCTAGGAAGAGGATCAAATCTTCAAATAATATAAAGGGACAGATAAGGCCCCCCAGTTCTGGCCCCTGGGCACCCCTCTCCCTGCCCAGAGGCTTCCCGGATCACAGTCTCTCTCCGGAGTGTTCCGTGCACACAGAGACAGCTGGAGACGTTACCCTGTTGGTTCATTGGGCTCATGAGTTATTTAAACTTCCCCCTTCTGAAGGGCACCCGTGGCTGCAAACCAAGTCACAGTGAGTATCTGTTGGAGATATTTCTGTACATAGAATTGCTGACCGTATGAGATCCTCATTTTAAATCTTGATCGACATTTATAATAAGTAAGTAAATAGCACATTCTATTTCTGTTGGATAAGCCTGAGCTCTGTAGGCTCAGGAGCAAATTCCATTTAATCTGTGTGGGTAGAGTCTTTGTGGCCTGTAAGAACTAGCCCAGCTCTCGTCTGTCTCGGTGGGTAAGTCCCACGTGTTGCATTTTAAAAACCATTTATTTACAATACGTCGTGCCCTGTTTAATGAAATCCTTTTATTCTGATTCCATGAGTGTCTCTGAGATCAGAGGCTTGTCATCAGGGGCGCCCGGGGGTTAGCTAACAGAGCTTTCCTCTCTTGGCACTTTTTCCATTTATGATGCTGTCAGTGGAAATTTTCCCCAAAGTGAGAGCACAGTGTCACGTGACATCCGATCACTTTTTGTTGTTGGTATGTGGCTGATTTCGAATGAGGAGTTTTTGTTGCTGCCCGATTGGGTCTCAGGGTTTCCTCTAGTAAACGCTTGTTCACATACAAACTCCTGCGGGCTTTAGGAGATGCTGCCTGGCTTGGCCTGCTGGAGCCCGGGTGCGTGACCCATTCTTGACCTACCAGAGCCTTCTTGGAGGGAAGGGCAGGCTGCAGGGTGCTGCACGATGGCCAGGCATCTCTGCAGCATGAGCGACTTGCTTTTGGATGGAAGGCCCCAGCCCTTCGGAAATATTAAGGCCTCTCCCAGCAAATCAGGAGCCAGAGCCTTGGGCCCAGGCCAAGGAGCACATGCAGGAAGCCAGGCCAGACCTGGGGACAGCGTTTCATTTCCTGGGGGCTGAAGCTCGTGGGGCTCCAGGGTTGGTGCAAGAGGCGCTCTTCTGGGTTGGGGACCTTAGGGTGCGCTGGCTGGGACCGGAGAGTGGGCGGGCCCCTCCTTGGGCCCCCAAACCTCCCAGCTGAGGGAGGCATGCACAGGGCTGAAGGCTGGTGAGACCTAAATACCCCCAAGGGGGCAGTTCATGGGGTCCAGCCGAGGACGCTGGACCTCATGGGAGCCTGTAGCCACATCAGAATCTTGAAAGTGATGAGGAGAAATTTGTATTTTAGACCCAAGTGAGGAGGTTTCTATGTGTGATGATGTCTCCTGGGCAGTTTAACACGTCTGTCTGGATGATGGTCTCCGGCATGGCCACGTGGACGGGCGGAGTGTTTTCTTGGTCAGCATCTTTAGTATGAAGCCCTGGACCCAGATTCAGCTGAACATTTGCTTAGGGCCCGAGTGGGGTCACAGCACACATTACGTGTGGAACTAAACTACTGATGCCTGGGACCAGTGAGGACTCATGTCCTGAAGATGCAAGGACTGTTTCTGCAGGTTCCCACCTCGAGTACCAGCTTGTCCACACCCTTGTTAACTGCCTGAAATTGTGTGAGCCTGGCCTGGTCGCCGCTGGAGGCCACGTGTCCCGGGAGTTGACGATGCTACCTCTGCCGTGTCTGGTTGCGGCGATGCTGTCCTGTCTGGATCTGGACACACGCGTACGTAGGACGGAAGACAAGGAGGTGGCTGTGACCCAGCGTGAGGCCTGCCGGTCCCACCGTGACCTCAGTTCCAGCCAGTGTCTGCAGCGCTCACAGGGACGCCCTCTGGCTCAGCTGGGACGTTTCAGACCGGCGCTCATCAGCCTCGTTCAGGGAGCTGGCGGGATCTGGCCCTTCTACCTGCCGCTGCCCTGGGAGACCCTCTCCGAAAGCGGAGGACCACTTCCCGGGCTCACCTCACAGGAAGGAGGTGGTACGCTTGTCACCTGCGCACCTGTCCGTTTTCACCCAGATGCGTCCACTCGGCACTCGTGACCATGTCCGGCGACATGCAGCCTGGGCCCCGGCCTCGGGATCTGCACAGGGATGGGGTAAAGGTGCGGGCAGGCTCCTTCCTCACCCCCGCCCCGCCCCCGTCCCCACCTGACGACCGAGCCAGAGCCCCATCTCTGCTTCACGTTTTCCTGACAACCCGCGCCTGTGTCCCTAGAAGGGACGGCGGCGGCAGGGTGGTGGGGGCCCCGCCGGGGGTCCTGACACGCTGCCTTCTCCCAGGAGCCCCTCCGCAGCCACGTCAGTTGGGGCCAAGGCCAGCTGTCCAGGTCATTCCAGGACCAAAAGGCTGCTCATCCTACAATGAATCGAAGACACAAAGGTGACAGGAATTAGAAGAAAGTGTAAATATGAGCTCCAGCTGGAAAGAAGGCAGGGGCCCCTGGTCTTACCAGAAAAGCTCACCAGGAATGAACTGCTCACAGGAAGAGCAGCAGAAAGTAGGGGTCCCCGGGGCTAGGTGGGCTCCGTGCTAACAGGCCTCCATCGGAAGGAAGGGCCTCACCTGATCCGGCTGCACGGCTCATGGTGGTTTTATTGTGACTAGTTAGCTACTCAGGAAGCTGGAGGTTGTTACTAGTGTTTGGAGCACCGGTACTGATGGTTGTTTTCTGTGTTAATAACCATTTACGTTGCTGTTTACGAAGCTCTAACGTGTATTACCTCGTTTTCTCACAGTGAATTCTTGGGAGAACCCCAGCATTTGTCACCCTCGTTTTCTCAGTGAATTCATCCCTTTTATTAATGTATCAAGAACTTGCCTAGTTACCTACAAGAAAATCCTCAGAAGCAGCTGAGTTCTCCAGAATTTGGAATTTGATGACAGCTCTAGCTTTTGTGGCTTGCAGTGTTAATTTCATGCCTCTTAATAAGCACCGAGAGGAAAACATTTTTTTAATCTAGACAATGATAGGATATTAAAAAAACCGGCAAAGGGAAGCTCCATCCCGGAGGAGACTGTATATACACGTATATCAAAGGAGGAGATGCAGGCTACTGCTTCTCAGACTTTACCCCCGGGGTCAGGTTAAAATGCAGACTCTGATTCAGTAGGTCTCAGGTAAGGCCTGAGTGTCCGCATTTCTAACGAGTTCCAGGTGCAGGTACCGAACCAGGAGGCAGAGGCGCCTAATGGCTAGTCGTCCACTGGGGGACAGGCCATGAGTGTGTGTCACCAGCAGGGACTGTGTTGGAATGAGGGGGTCCCAGAGAGCCCCCTCCCCGCCTGCACCTTTGCACCTGCCGGGTGTGGGGAGGGAGGCTCTCACAGCTTCTGGGGAGACACAGAAGTTAGGTCAGCGACTTGGTGAATGGGAGCTTGTTCCTTTGGAGTTCTGGCCGGCGATTAGGGATGGTGGAGAGGGGGTGTGTGTGTGCGCGTGCGCGCCGGAGAAGATACGGTCAAAATCCAGGGAGAGCACACTCCGCTATGCGTGAGCTGTGGGTGCCTCAGACACAGCTGGAATAGTCAGGGGCTTGTGCAGAGGAAGGCGCAGGTCGGGGGGCCAGGCAAGGGGCGGACACGGAGCTCCTAGGTCTCCTTTTGCCATCCAGGGCCTCGTCCTCCAGGGATGGGTGGTAAACGTCTCCAGCTTTGCAGACCCTGCTGTCCGTCGCAGCGTCTTCGCTGAGCCCCAAAGCAGCACGCTAGACAATACATAGACGCGTGGCGGGTTATCCTTGAAACTACTTATGGACGTTGAAATGTCAAGTTCATACAATTGTTTTATGTCCCAAAGTACTCTTCTTTTGATTTTGTTTCAACCGTTTAAAATGTGAAAACCATTCTCAGCTTGCAGGCTGCACACAGGCACGAGGCCACGGCTGCAGTTTGCAGACCCCTGGCTTCTGACCGCATCCCAGTGGACAGAGCTTTCACCGTGAAATTTACAAATTGGAGTAAGATGGCTTGGCACGAAGTCCAGCACGTTAAATAAAATTAGACGCTGAATTAAACGGGAAAGAAGGGAAAGATTGGGATTATTTCGTATTAGGGACATTTAAAAAAATCCACCGAAGTTATTCTAATTGCAAAGTGTGTTAAAATAAATTTATTTCAAGTAGTGAGAGATGCTTTTTTTTTTTTTGGCTTGTGAGAAACGTCTTTTGTAACCTGTCTCGTTAAGCCCCTCACCATATGCCTCACAGAACGTGCTGGACACAGCTGGTGAGGAGGAGCATGTCACAGGCCCTTCTATTGCATTTCTCTGGTGTCTGATGCTCATGCAGCCCTTGCGAGCAGTCAGGACAGGTGATGGCCCCGTGTTACAGGGGAAGATATGCCCTCGGAGCCAGCGTCCGTAACCCATGGGGACGGCGCTACCAAGGGGCGGGCCAGGGCTCCCGTCTAGACCCTCCTCTCAAAGATCCTGAATTTGTTTTCACTTCCCCACGTCTGTGGTCCTTTGGGAGGACTGTATTCTGAATTGTCATTGTAAGTCACTTGGAAGGTGGAACTTTCTGGAGAAAGAAACCGGAGCTAGGTTGCCAGGTAACCACAGACGACCATTCCTGCGATGATGCAGCAGAGCTGGCGTCCGCAGCTGCGGTTGAGGGTGTTGGGTGCTGGGGCTGAGAAGGAGAGTAGGTGGAAACAGTTTCCTTTGTCCCGGACTGGCTCTCGACAAATTCCCAAGTGGCCAGTGATGTCTGTGGCACCTTCCGCCCTCTTGGCATACTGCGGTCCTGTGTCTGGCCACCCGGGGCCCCCGGCCCCCCTGAAAAACTCAACCCCAGCCAGCGGCTCTCAGCCTTGCCCTGAGGATCTTTCTAGGACCAGTGCCTGTGCCCACCTCCAGAGGGAGTTCATTGGTCTGCGGTGCAGCCTGGGCTTCAGTTGTTTCTAAAAGTTTACCAGGGATTCAGGTACGCTGCCAGCTTTGAGAACCATCGTGGCCGCACGCAAACCCCCCTACCTCTGGTGTAGCTGAGTCTAGCTGGGCGCCAGGGAGGCCACAGTGGAGACTGCACGTGCTCTGGCCACTCCCACATCTGCATCCGCTTGGGCCCCACGCTGGTACATTGCACTGGTCAGTGCGCGGCCCATTGTTCCTGTCTGGAGCTACCGCTTCTCAGCTTTTCAACCTGTTACTTGGTGAAATACAATAAAAACAAATTGCTAGGAAAAGAAAGTGGAGAGAAAAAATATACAAAAAACTGCCCCAGCCTTTCTTTCTTTAGTTTTTGGCCGCACCCCATGGCATGTGGGATCTTAGTTCTCTAACCAGGGATGGAACCCGCACCTCCTGTGTTGGAAGGCAGTCTTAACCACTGGACTGCTGGGGAAGTCCCCACCCCGAGCTATGGCGAGCTGCGTCTGACCAGCAGAATAACAGTCGCCACACGCTAGATTCTTCTCGTATCACACTTTATTGGAGTACAGCTTGGTTAAGGAAAGATGGAAGGAAGACCCCGCAGCCGTAACGGCAGCTGCCTATATAAGATTCGGGATACTGTGCAAGTCTCTGATTGGTTCATATCGAAGGCATAATTACACGTCGCCTTCGGACTGGTTACTGCTCTAAAACCTTGTTAGCATATCTCAACGCATGCGCACTGGCTACAGGATGGATGACTCAGCTTTTTCTACCCTGCTTTGCGGCAACGCTTTGCCGCGCCCCACATCTCCCCCTTATTTATTTACTATAGCACAGTGAAGTTTTGCCGGTACACATGCTCACACCATGGTGTGCTCACGGTTCAACGGCAGTTCTCCACTGGCACATCCATGACACCCTCCTGCGTGCAATGCCATCACAGGGCGGCAGGGTGCAAGGGCTGTCGATGGCACATCTACGACACCCTCCTGCGTGCAATGCCATCATAGGGCGGCAGGGTGCAAGGGCTGTCGAGACCTAAAACAGAGCTCCCTATGGAGGTGCAATGGCAGCAAGGCCTCTCCGTGCAAGGGCAGTCATCTGGGATTATTCAGGGCAGAGAGCCAGGCAGCAGGGGAATCACCTTCACCGATAGCCAAAAGCGCTTGAGTGAGCAGAACCTTATCTCGACGCGCTCAGACACGAATTCGACAGACCAACCAGAGACATAGCACAATCCCAAACAGGCAGCAGGCTGCAAACGTAGCTACTCCCACCCACTCTTTGAAAAAGGAGAAAGCAGAGGAGAGCCAAGAGGTAAAGTCCCCGAAAGTAACTGGCTCCAGTTTGGTAGCATTAAGCCGCAATATTTGAATCTTCCGTTTCAGTATCATCCGTTCCGCCTCTCGGGACCAATTTCCCGCTAGGAATCTTCCGATCACTCTGCTTTTATTGAGTGCATGATCATCCATTGTTGCATCATCCGTGCGACACTCGGCATCCCTTTCGAGTTTCTCTTCCACGCTCCGTGTCAATCTTGACGGCACCCAAATCGGGTCCTGATCCTGTGGAGAAACACAAAGAGATCCCCTGGATCGAGCAATAACGCGATCCGGGCCTTTCCATTGGTTGGATAACACATCTTTCCACATCACTGTACTATATTCTTTATGAGTCAATGCCACATGACGCTCTGCAGCAGTTTTATCATCATCATGCACATTCAAAAAATTTATAGTAAATAAGGCAAGTGATACAAGCGCGGAAGCTCGTGCCGCAGCGGGGGCATATAATGGCGGACGAGCACACGGGGAACTCCCATACTGTCCCCGTTCATACTCTGCAGCTGCCTCTTCTAAAGCTGCCTCCTCTTTGGGATTCAATTCTTCCTGAGATAAATGTAAAGCTTTAAACTCATCTAAGAGCGGATACAATCTTGGCGCCGGCCCTTGTTTTTCTGCTTGTTTTTCTTTTCTTCTTCTTGGATTTTTAGGCCTATTTACAGTAGTCCCTACATTTTCGCCTTCTGACGCACTATCTTGACACATACTGGACTACTCACCGACGGTTCACTCCGACGGTTCACTCCGTGTGTCGAGTTCTGAATCGGTCCTCCATGCGAGGTGCAACGATTCCCGGGTTTCGGCACCACTTATGGCGAGCTGCGTCTGACCAGCAGAATAACAGTCGCCACACGCTAGATTCTTCTCGTATCACACTTTATTGGAGTACAGCTTGGTTAAGGAAAGATGGAAGGAAGACCCCGCAGCCGTAACGGCAGCTGCCTATATAAGATTCGGGATACTGTGCAAGTCTCTGATTGGTTCATATCGAAGGCATAATTACACGTCGCCTTCGGACTGGTTACTGCTCTAAAACCTTGTTAGCATATCTCAACGCATGCGCACTGGCTACAGGATGGATGACTCAGCTTTTTCTACCCTGCTTTGCGGCAACGCTTTGCCGCGCCCCACACCGAGCCTTTAAAAAAAATGTTCTTTTCAATTAAAAAAACCTTTTTATTGGAGTATAGTTGATTTACAATGCTGTGTTAGTTTCAGGTGTACAGCAAAGTGAATCAATTATACATATACATACATCCACTTTTTTTTTTGATTCTTTTCTCATATAGGCCATTACAGAGTATTGAGTAGAGTTCCCTGTACTATACAGCAGGTTCTTACTAGTTATCTATTTTATATACAGTAGTGTGTATATGTCCATCCCAATCTCCCAATTTATCCCTCCCTCCCGTTATCCCCTGGTAACCATACGTTTGTTTTCTACATCCATGACTTTACTTCTGCTTTGTAAATAAGTTCATTTGTACTGTTTTTTTAAGATTCGTCATATAAGCAATATCATGATATTTGTCTTTCTGTGTCTGACTTACTTCACTCAGAATGATAATCTCTAGGTCCATCCATGTTGCTGTAAGTGGCATTATTTCATTCTTTTTCATGGCTGAGTAGTATTCCATTGTATGCATGTACCACATCTTCTTTATCCGTTCATCTGTCGGACATTTAGGCTGCTTCCATGTCCTGGCTATTGTAAGTAGTGCTATGATGAACATTGGGGTGCATATGTCTTTTTTTTTTTTTTTGCGGTACACGGGCCTCTCACTGTTGTGGCCCCTCCCGTTGCAGAGCACAGGCTCCGGACGTTTTTTAAGGAACCTCCATACTGTTCTCCATAGTGGCTGTAGCTGCCCCAGCCCTTGATGATTCGCTTCTGCAGACGTGCAGTTGCTCTCATCACTGGGGAGGCATCTGAGTTTCTGTCCCGACCTCAGCGAGGACCAGGCAGTGACACCACCCCGGCCTGCACAGCTGAGGAGCACGGGCTGGGGTGGGCCGCGCACACTCCCTCTCCCGTGGACGGTCAGAGCTGAAGCCCTTGGTGTGTGGGCAGAGGAGAAGCCGGTGCTGGTGGCGGAGGTGGGGAGAGAGCCGGAGGACGGCGCATCTGCATGGTGCACGTGGCCGGCGAGGCTCGAGTGGTCCCTTTGAACACTGCCTCAGCCCATGTCTGGTTCTCCCGTGTCTCTTTCAGTCAGCATGTGGTTTTAGCTTTTGTTTCAAAATGAATGGAAAGAACAGAAGGGATGCAGGGGCCTTTTAATTTTAATTAATTAATTAATTAATTTTGGGGGCTGCCTTGGGTCTTCGTTGCTGCGCGCGGACTTTCTCTAGTTGCAGCGAGCGGGGGCTACTCTTCGTTGTGGTGCGCGGGCTTCTCACTGCGGTGGCTTCTCTTGTTGCGAAGCACAGGCTCCAGGTGCGCGGGCTTCAGTAGTCGTGGCTCACGAGCTCTAGAGCGCAGGCTCAGTAGTTGTGGCACATGGGATTAGTTGCTCCGTGGCATGTGGGATCTTCCTGGACCAGGGATCGAACTCGAGTCCCTTGCACTGGCAGGCGGATTCTTAACCACTGCGTCACCTTTTTAAAGCAGAGGAAAAGGTACCAACTGAAATTTGCTTTTGCCCCAACTCACTTTTGGTTTTCTGTCCAACTTTCCTAAATTTCCAGCTTCTCTTGCTGCTTCTCTCTGGGCTGTCAGGAGATGGGGTGGAGAAGAGAGGGAGAGGTTCTCGGAGCCCCGAGTCACAGGAATCATGTGAGGGCCTCCCCCTGGCCAACCCACAAGATACCAAGAGGCGCTTTTTGGGGACTCACACCTCCTGGCAGCCCTCCCGGGTCGGGGGCTCCCTGTCCTGCTCGGGCGCCCCTCGGCCAGCACTCCTTCTCCAGGTGTAACAATTAAGACCTGGAAATTCGGTCAATGAGCAGACACCGTTTCTAACCGGTAACTCTTTCCAGGTATCTGCACCTCCAGCCCGGTGGCTGTGACCTTGAGGTGACTCAGAGGTACTGTGTCAGGTAGCTGCTGCTTTGATGTGTGTCAGATAGACTAGCCGCGCGGGCCATTGTAGGCACCCGCACCTGCCCCCGAGTCCCCCCAGCCCTGGCACCTGAAGGCAGCTTTTCGGCCCCAAGAACCTCCTCCCTGTGCTGTGTGTGCCCTGATTTCCCTCCTGTAAGCACGGCCTCCATGTTGAAGGCTGAGTCTGTCGTGTTCCTGGCCGACCACATGGGCTGGGGGTATGGGTGGTGCCGAGTCCGGGTGGTGCCGAGTCTGCGTGATGCCGAGTCCGGGTGGTGCCGAGTCCGGGTGGTGCCAAGTGCGTGGTGCCGAGTCCGCGTGGTGCCGAGTCCGGGTGGTGCCGAGGCTGCGTGCTGCCGAGTCTGCGTGCTGCCGAGTCCGGGTGGTGCGGAGTCTGCGTGCTGCCGAGTCTGCGTGCTGCCGAGTCTGCGTGGTGCCGAGTCCGGGTGGTGCCGAGGCTGCGTGGTGCCGAGTCCGCGTGGTGCCGAGTCCGGGTGGTGCCGAGGCTGTGTGGTGCCGAGTCCGGGTGGTGCCGAGGCTGCGTGGTGCCGAGTCCGGGTGGTGCCGAGTCTGCGTGCTGCCGAGGCTGCGTGGTGCCGAGTCCGGGTGGTGCCGAGTCCGCGTGGTGCCGAGTCCGGGTGGTGCCGAGTCCGGGTGGTGCCGAGGCTGCGTGCTGCCGAGTCCGCGTGCTGCCGAGTCCGGGTGGTGCCGAGGCTGCGTGGTGCCGAGTCCGGGTGGTGCCGAGGCTGCGTGCTGCCGAGTCCGCGTGCTGCCGAGTCCGGGTGGTGCCGAGGCTGCGTGGTGCCGAGTCCGGGTGGTGCCGAGGCTGCGTGGTGCCGAGTCCGGGTGGTGCCGAGTCTGCGTGGTGCCGAGTCTGCGTGGTGCCGAGTCCGGGTGGTGCCGAGTCTGCGTGGTGCCGAGTCCGGGTGGTGCCGAGGCTGCGTGGTGCCGAGTCCGGGTGGTGCCGAGTCTGCGTGCTGCCGAGTCTGCGTGGTGCCGAGTCGCTGCCGAGTCTGCGTGCTGCCGAGTCTGCGTGCTGCCGAGTCTGCGTGCTGCCGAGTCTGCGTGGTGCCGAGTCCGGGTGCTGCCGAGTCTGCGTGCTGCCGAGTCTGCGTGCTGCCGAGTCTGCGTGCTGCCGAGTCTGCGTGCTGCCGAGTCTGCGTGCTGCCGAGTCTGGCTGCCCGGCACAGGCCCGCTCGGGAAGGGATGCCAGGGGCTGGAGAAGGAGGTGGGGAAGCCTGGCTCCGAGGCGCCCCCTCAAGGCCCAGGCTGGCAAGGATGGGCACTGAGGCTGCCCGTGCTCCCTGCAGGGTGAACTGGCACAGGCTGACGCCCTTGTGGCTGCGGCATCGGCGCTTGGGGCTGCAGGCCAAAGGGCAGAACTTCATGCTGGAGGACTCGGCCTTCTGGATCTTCGGGGGCTCCATGCACTACTTCCGGGTGCCCCGAGAGTACTGGAGGGACCGGCTGCTGAAGATGAAGGCCTGCGGCCTGAACACCCTGACCACGTGAGTGCGCCCCGACACCCCGGCCAGCACGCCGCGTCACCGAGGGGGGATCCTGGGCCTGCGTGCAGGCTTCTCCGTCATGTCGGGAGGGTGAGCTCTGCTTGGTCCTCTGCCTGAGCCGCCTGGAGGGGCGTCTTCGGGCTGAGCTTTGTGAGGAAAGGTTAGCGGGAGCCCGGCCCCTGAGTGGGTCTGAATGGGGGCAGCCTCCCCGCCACCCTGTCAGGGGGCCGAGGCGGTGGGGACTGGGCATGGGCTGGGGTCAGAAGGAGTGACACTGGCTGAAGGAACCCAGTGGGGGGGTGTACACGCAGCAGGTGGTTAAGGAATCACAAATAGTCTTTCAACCGGCTCTCCGCCTCGCGTCTGTACGGTAGGTGTGTGTACACCTCTCTAGCAGAGCCCGCGCGGTTTGCAACCTTCCTTTCCTTATCCTTTCTTCAGAGTAAGAACCTCTGTCCTGTTCCAAGGTTTGGAATTCTGGAGTCTTCCTTAAAAACAAGACTGATGATTAGGGTTTCTTCTTACCCTACTTTTGTTACCGACCAGGGTTCTTGGACTCTTTAATCAATAGAATTCGACAGGAGGCCACACGAGGAACCCAGGCAAGGCTTGACTGGGACTCGTTCTGTAGCACAGGGAGCGAGAACAAGTAACAGGTGCCCTCGCTGCTCCCGGAGGGGGCCCGGCTGCTCCCTTAGATGGGGTGAGGGTGGGGCAGGTCCAGGGGTCCGGCCGGAGGGGCGGCTTAGGCAGCCTGCCCGTCCCCTTGGTGCTGTGTGTGCAGGGATCGTGAACCAGACTCTGCTTTTGCCCCCAACACCCCAGAAGTGGCACTTGGGTTTGTGGCCTTTTTGTACCTTGTGGTTGATCATTTGCCCCCCTGTGCAGGCCTGCAGTTATTTTTCATCCCTTATAGTGTCTTTGTATCTGTTGTTGGAGGAGACGTCTGTCCAGGTGCATGTCCTGCAGCAAAGGGCCCAGCCTGTCCCACGTGTAACTGATCTTCCTATAAAATGATTTC
This sequence comes from Kogia breviceps, assembly GCF_026419965.1. Classification (NCBI taxonomy): domain Eukaryota; kingdom Metazoa; phylum Chordata; class Mammalia; order Artiodactyla; family Physeteridae; genus Kogia; species Kogia breviceps. Next base: position 120,772,195 of record NC_081316.1, read on the forward strand.
TTTTTCTTTGAGGAGGAGAGAGGATGACGGGAGGGGTGGGGGAAGGAGTCACCAGGCCTCCTGGGCCTTCTCTCCCTCCTTCCAGGGGGACGGCCTGCCTGGCTTCTCCGAGGGCCCAGGTCTCTTCAGTGTGTTCTCGGTTCAAGCCTGACACCGCTAAGACAATGTACCTAAGAAATACATCTTCAACCAGCGTGAGGGGTTTTAGGGACGAAGGTGCTCATTTGGGAGACAGAGTGGGATGAGTGGAGAACTCATGCCTGTGATGATCATTTCTACCACAGCTACGTTCCGTGGAACCTCCACGAGCCGGAAAGAGGCAAATTCGACTTCTCTGGGAACCTGGACCTGGAGTAGGTGCTCCTGCTGCTACGGCCCAGCCCGGGGCAGGGCGGTGCGGGGGCTCCTGGGGTGGCTGGGATTCCCAGGGGCACCTGGGCTCTGCCGTGAGATCATAGGGAGCCTGGGGTCTGCAGCCGGTTCTCAGGACCCGAGCGCTCTCCAGCCATGACCCCCTGACTCCTGGGGACCCGGCCTGCCTGCCCCGCGCGCCCAGACCTGTTCGCTGCAGCCCAGAGGGGCCCCATTCCCCAGGTGGGCCCTGCTCTGCGGGGTGGTCCTGCCAGCGCCGGGGTGGGGGGCCGGCAGGGTCAGGCTCCCCGTCGGGATCCCGGTGCCCCGTCTGAGGCCCGTTGTCCCCGTGCCCCCCGAGGTGCTGTGCAGACGTCCTAGGCTGGGGGCCACTGCTGTGACCCGGCTGGGCATTCCCTGCGCTGCTGGGGGTCGCATCCTGCCCTCAGAGCCCCCAGCCCCCCGGGGGAGGGGAGGGGGCGGCAGCTCTGCCCTGCGGTGGTGCTGGGCCGTCCCCCCTCGGCTCCGAGGCCTGAGAGTCGGTGACAATGACACCACCCCCCCCAGGGCCTTCGTCCTGTTGGCCGCAGAGGTGGGGCTATGGGTGATCCTGCGTCCGGGCCCCTACATCTGCAGTGAGATGGACCTCGGGGGCCTGCCCAGGTGAGCGGGGCCGGGGGCCGCGGCTGTGTCCGGGGTGGAGCGCTGCTGACGCCGTGGTGCAGTCCAGCGATAGCAGCGCCTGTCCTGCGTTGTCCGTCCCGGGGAACGGGGCTGGTGGTGACGCGCTGAGGGGCCGGTGCTGCCCCAGCGCCCCAGTCCCTGGTTCACCGACGAGATGGGGGTCTTGGTCGTGCAGCCAGGAGTGTGTGGCGGAGGGAAAGCGTCAGCTGCTCGTGTTCTTTTCCGGGAGGGAGCAGGGCCGGGGGCCTCAGCTGGGGCCGGAGTGGTCCTGTGCGCTTGTGCAAAATGCTAAGCACCAACGTAGGTTTAATTTTGCTGTTAACCTGTGTTTTTTTTCATTCTGTGCTGGAGTTCCTTTTCAGAATGAGTGGCAGCCGGAGGGCGTCACTGTAAGCGATGGCAAAGTTACTGTCCTCCTCACATTCCACATGGCTTCTCTGCGCGGGCGCGGGGCTGGCCCTCTGTCAGCTCACGTCTGCTCAGATGGGCCTGCCTTTCTGAAAAACCGGGAAGACTCAGATCCGTCCTTCTGTTTCTTAGGGATGTTGCCAAGCATTTTTTAAAAGGGCAAGCGTTTTGACAAAGTAGAAGAGAAACAATTGTTTTAGTTCTAGCTTTCATCTTCAGCGCTCAGGCCCTGGTGAATTACCTTGGGGTGTGGTCTCCAGGGGGTCAGTAGCGTGTCTGTGGTCAGGTCAGGAGTTGGGAGGGATCAACTGGCACCACGGCCGGCCCCCGTCCTAGTCGTTACTACCGCTGGTGGCCAGCAGAAGGGTTTTCTGTTGACAGGCGCGGGCTCCTGTCCTCCCAGCCTCCGGCCCTTGGCTTCCCCTCCCCCGGCCCCACCGCCCCGGAGGGAAAGATGGTGCTTTGCCTCCTCCGGCCAGCCTCGCTCTCATCTCCAGGGCGACGTGGGCCCTCCCTGGGCTCGGGCCGGCCCCCTCCACTGCCTCGCCACCCAGGACCCCTTCTCTGTCGCTGGGCCGTCCTGCTCGGAGAGGGGCCCCCGACAAGGCTCACGCAGCCACAGCGGCCTCACCACCCCTGCGGATTAGAAACCCGTGTGTCAGCGATGTCCCCGGGCTCGGGCCCGGAACGAGGACGGATTAAGTCGGAGCTGAGAAGCAGCTCAGACCCCCCTGCGCCCACCTGTCCACTCAGGTCCGGTTGCGGGAGGGAGGGGCTCGTGGGTGGGCACCCCCGGGGGGCCGAGCTGGGCGCACTGGAAACGGGCAGAATCCCGGCGGGGACGGGAAACCCGAGCTGTCTGCGTGCGCTGGACGTGAGGTGTCAGGCCAGAGGAGACTGCGCGCTCCTTGCCCACGGTTACCTGACACGGACTGGTAGTTTTCTGAGCCTGTTCGCTTCTTGCGGATCAGGACGACAGAAGCCTCAGGCCTTTTGTAAGAAATATAAGTGTTTCTCAGAATTGGGAAGCAGAAGGGAGAACACCTTGGCCGCAGTCCTGGGAGTCGCGCTCTGTGTTTACCTGGCGAGTGTGATCGCTACAGACAGGTTGCAGGAGCTCCTCCCCTGAGCTGAGCTCTGAATCCTGATGAGGCTGATGGAAATGGGGGCAGCTTGACCAGCGCGGGGAGGCCGGGGCTAGCTTCTCAGCTGCCGGTTCAGCCTCCTTTTTCTGGGTGACCCTGGAAGGTGGCACCTGTGTCCTCCAGTCCCAGTGATTCCTGACCCCTTTGTGATGAGACTCTAGTGTCAGTGCTTGAAAAATGGGCCTTGGGTTCAATGAAGAGCTTTTCTCCCTCTGACTGGCAGCCAGACCTATAGCCATGAATCGGAACGAGAATGGCCACCGGCGCTGGTGTCCCCGGGTGGGAAGCAGGCCCAGACCCATGCCCGTGTCTGCCCCGAGGCCTGGCTGAGCGGACGTGAGGGGAGACTGGTCTCCACACTCACTCCTGGGCTCTCTGAAGCTGGCTCCTCTCACCCATCACCCTGCCCAGAGCAAAGCCCCAGACGGTGAAACTAAACATCCCTCCACTTTTCATTCAAGCTGGTTACTCCAGGACCCCGACATGAGGCTGAGAACAACTTACAAGGGCTTCACCGAAGCAGTGGACCTTTATTTTGACCACCTGATGGTAAGGGTGGTACCACTCCAGGTAAAAACGAGCAGCCCCCTCTTGGCCCTCTCCGTCCTCCCGCTGCTGGTAAAGAGTCCAGGTGAAGCTCTCAGACCAGGGCTCGCAGCCCTTTGCACACGGGACACCTTCCCCCCAATGCCTGGGACGTGCATTTGGAGGGCCTCGAATGGTGGTCTTTGCGGAGGTCCGTCTAGTGCAGTGTTGCCTTAGGTGGGATGCCGACGTTGCTGGCGCGGTGCCGGGGCCGCAGCACTTGATGCCTTGGTGACTGGAACACCCACCCGTCTGCATCCCAGGAGCACGGTGGTCCGGCTCAGGTAGAGGGGAGCTTGTGTGCATAGGCCCTCGCCTGTGAGATGGCAGGACATCTTGTCGTTACAGTTACCACTACAGTGACCGAAGCACATCCTTCTGCCACCAAAAAGGTGCTGCACGGTACAAGATTATTATTCGAAACATATGTCTTAGAATGCATTTTGGGGGAGAAAGTATCTTATCTTGGCATCTAATAATTGGAAGCAATGAAAAAGCAGGAATGGGAATAATTAACTCAATTGCTTCTGTAAGTGTGACACTGAGAAATTTGTACATCAGTAAAATATTAGTTCATCAATAAAAATTGTTTTTGAGTCAGTGGTTTGGGATATTCACAGCACACATAGATCAAGGGAACTGTTGGTCATTTGTAGGGTAGGCAAATAAAACACGGGATACCCAGTTCAATGTGAACTTCAGATAAGCAAGGAATAATTTTTTAAATTAACATATATCCTAAATATTGCATGGGACATACTTACATTAAAAAAATTCATCGCTTATTTTAAAATTATTCATTGTAAATTCAAGTAGTATAACTGGGTGTCTTGTATTTTTATTTACTAAATCTGGCAGCCCCAATCATGAAAGAAGCAAGAAGCTAGGAAAAGTATTAGTCTAGGCTTTTACAAGGAAGATGGGATTACCGAGGTGATTCAGTGAGTTGTAGTAGGTTGGGTGGGCGTGGGCGTGCAGGCTGTGTCAGGAGTATGGCCCAGAAGCATTCCTTTTTTTTTTTTGTGGTACACGGGCCTCTCACCGTTGTGGCCTCTTCCGTTGCGGAGCACAGGCACCGGACGCGCAGGCTCAGCGGCCGTGGCTCACGGGCCCAGCCGCTCCGCGGCACGTGGGATCCTCCCGGACCGGGGCACGAACCCGCGTCCCCCGCATCGGCAGGCGGACTCGCAACCAGTGCGCCACCAGGGAAGCCTTCCCAGAAGCATTATTAAGCATGGAAAGGGCATCCCCAATCCATTAAAAAAAGTTTTTTTCTGGGTATAACAATTATTTTTTTATTACAGTTAAATATACATAACAAAATTTACCATTTTAGGCATTTTTAAGTGTCCAGTTCAGTGGCATTAAGTGCATTCACATTGTTGTGCAGCTGTCGCCACCATCATCTCCAGAACTGAAACTGTCCCCATTAATACATTATTGACCCCTAGGTTCTTCATGACATTTTTTTTTCTTAGATTCCATGTGTATGTGTTAGCATACGGTATTTGTTTTTCTCTTTCTGACTTACCTCACTCTGTATGACAGACTCCAGGTCCATCCACCTCATTACAAATAACTCAGTTTCATTTCTTTTTATGGCTGAGTAATATTCCATTGTATATATGTGCCACATCTTCTTTATCCATTCATCTGTCGGTGGACACTTAGGTTGCTTCCATGTCCTGGCTATTGTAGATAGAGCTGCAATGAACATTGTGGTACATGACTCTTTTTGAATTATGGTTTTCTCAGGGTATATGCCCAGTAGTGGGATTGCTGGATCATATGGTAGTTCTATTTGTAGTTTTTTAAGGAACCTCCATACTGTTCTCCATAGTGGCTGTATCAATTTACATTCCCACCAACAGTGCAAGAGGGTTCCCTTTTCTCCACACCCTCTCCAGCATTTATTGTTTCTAGATTTTTTGATGATGGCCATTCTGACGGGTGTGAGGTGATACCTCATTGTAGTTTTGATTTGCATTTCTCTAATGATTAATGATGTTGAGCATTCTTTCATGTGTTTGTTGGCCATTTGTATGTCTTCTTTGGAGAAATGTCTATTTAGGTCTTCTGCCCATTTTTGGATTGGGTTGTTTGCTTTTTTGTTATTGAGCTGCATGAGCTGCTTAGGTGTTTTTGCTCATTGTGAATAAAGCTGCTCTAAGCGGGGTGTATGGATATCTGTTTCAGTCTGTTTTCACTTCCTTTGGAGAGATACCCAGAGTGGTATTGCTGGATTAGACGGTGATTCTGTGTTTAAGTTTTTGAGGAACAGCTACATGTTTTCCACAGTGCACCATTTTACATCCTCAGGGGCAATGCACAAAATTCCAGTTTCTTGACATCCTGGCCAACAGTTGTTGTTTTCTGTTTATTTTATAAAAACAATCCTAATGGGTGTCAAGTGGTATCTTGTTGGTTTTTATTTGAATTTCCTAATAATTAGTGATGTGGAGTATTTTTTCATGTGCTTACTGGCCATTTATATATCTTCTTTGGAGAATTATCTATTCAAATTTTTTGCTCATTTTTTATTGGGTTGTTTGTTTTTGTTGTAGGAGTTCTTTATATCTTCAGTGTCTGTCAGTATCTTGTCAGATGTATGAGTTGCAAATATTTTCTTCCATTCTGAGGGCTGCCCTTTCACCCTTGTTGATTGTGTCCTTCCATGCACAGAACTTTTTAATGTTAAGTCCAGTGTATCTTGTTTTTCCTTTTGTTGCCTGTGCTTTTGGTTCCACCTCCCAGAAATCATTGCCAAATCCAGTGTCATGAAACTTCTCCCCTGTGTTTCCTTCGAAGAGTTTCAAGCTGTTAGCTCTTACATTTAGGTTTATGATGTCCTTTGAGTTAAGTTTTGTGGATGGTGTAAAGTAAGGGCCCAGGTTCGTTTTTTGCACGTGGATATCCAGTTCTCTCACAACCATTTGTTGAAAAGATGGCTGTCCTTTCTCCATTGAATGGTCTTGTCATCCTTGTAGAAAATCTTTTGGCCATACGTGTGAGAGTTTATTTCTGGGCCCTCTATTCTATTCCATTGGTTTGTATGTTGGTCTTTTTTAAAAAAAAATAAATTTATTTATTTATTTATTTATATTTTTGGCTGCATCGGATCTTTGTTGCTGCGCATGGGCTTTCTCTAGTTGCAGTGAGCGGGGGCTACTCTTCGTTGTGGTGCGCGGGCTTCTCATTGCAGTGGCTTCTCGTTGCAGAGCATGGGCTCTAGGTGCATGGGCTTCAGTAGTTGTGGCACTTGGGCTCAGTAGTTGTGGCTCATGGGCTCTAGAGTGCAGGCTCAGTAGTTGTGGCACATGGGCTTACTTGTTCCATGGCATGTGGAATCTTCCTGGACCAGGGCTCAAACCTGTGTCCCCTGCATTGACAGGCGGATTCTTAACCACTGCACCACCAGGGAAGTCCTGTATGTTTTTCTTGAGGCCAGCACGACACTGTTTTGATTACCATAGTTGTGTAGTAAGTTTTGAAATCAGCAAGTGTGAGACCTCTAACTTTGTTCTTTTTTTTTTTTCCAACATTGCTTTGGGTATTCAGAGTCTCTTGAGATTCCATGTGGATTTTAGGATGGCTTTTTCTGTTTCTTCAAAAACATTGGAGTTTTGACAGGGATTACACTGAATTTGTAGATCACTTTGGGTAGTATTGACATCTTAACAATATCAGGTCTTTCAGTCTACGGACACAGGATGTCTTTCCATTTATTGGCATCTTCTTTAATTTCTTTTTGCAACATTTTGTAGTTTTAAGTGTATAAGTATTTTGCCTCCTTGATTACATTTATTCCTAAATATTTAAATCTGTCTGATGCTATCGTAAGTAGCTTTCATTGGTAGTGTATAGAAACAACTGATTTTTTTTTGTGCATTGATTTTGTATCCTGCAGGTTTGCTGAATTTGTTTATTAGAACTAACAGGATTTTTTTTATTCCAGTCTGAAAATCTGTTTTTGGTTGGGGAGTTTAATCCATTTACATTTAAAGTAATTACTGATAGGGAAGCACTTAATTTTGTTGTTTGTTTTCTGTATGCCTTATAGCTTTTTTTCTCCCTCATCTCCTCCATTACTTCCTTCCTTTGTATTTAGTTGATTTTTTTTTTATTTTTTATTTTTATTTTTTTGCGGTATGCGGGCCTGTCACTGTTGTGTCCTCTCCCGTTGCGGAGCACAGGCTCCAGATGCACAGGCTCAGCGGCCATGGCTCACGGGCCCAGCCGCTTGGCGGCATGTGGGATCTTCCCGGACCGGGGCACGAACCCGTGTCCCCTGCATTGGCAGGCGGACTCTCAACCACTGTGCCACCAGGGAAGCCCTAGTTGATTTTTTTAATGACAAGTTTTGATTCCCTTTCTTTTCCCTTTTGTGTATAGTCTACAGATATTTTGGTTGTGGTTACCATGGGGATTATATACTCTGTCCTGAAGTTAAGACGTTCTATTTTATATCTATACCAACTTACCTTCAATCACATACAAAAACTCTACTTTTTTACAGCTCTGCCCCCTTTATATTATTGTTGTTACAAATTATATTTTTGTATATCAAGTACCAATAAATATAGATTCATAATTATTTTTATGCACTTATTTTAAATCCTGTAAAAAATAAGAAGTGGAGTTATAAGCTGAAATTACAATAATAGTGGATTTTACACTTTTTCACATATTTACCTTTACCAGAGAACTTTATATTTTCATTTGGCTTTGAGTTCTCATCTAGCATCCTTTCATTTCAGCTTGAGGAACTCTGTGTAGCATTTCTTGTAAGGCAAGTCTAGTGGTAATGAATTCCCTCAGCTTTTATTTGTCTTAGAATGTCTTAGTTTCTTCTACTTTTGAAGGACAGTTTTGCTGGATATAGAATTCTTAGGTGATATTTTTTTTCCTTCAGCACTTTGATATAGTATCCCACTGCCTCTGTCCTACAAGATTTCTGATGAGATATCTACTGATAGTTTTATTAGGGATGGTTAGCAGACATTTGGTCCTGTCCAAAATGTTCATAAGACATTTGGTCCACACTAACAGGGCTTTGATGTTTGGTTCTGTCCAAAACCATTTGGCATGGACCAAATATGCTCATGAACATTTTGGATAGAACCAGATTTCAAGGACCTTTTGGCATGAACCAAATATCTTATGGACTGAAGGTCTTATGGACGTTTTGGACAGGACCAAATGTCCTACAAGGTTGGGGATCCTTTGTACATGTCTTGTTGCTTTTCTCTTGCTCCTTTTAAGAATCCCTTTTTGTCTTCTGACAGTTTGATAATGTGTACTGATGCGGGTCTCTGGTTTAATGCTACTTGGAGTTCACTGAAGCTTCTTGGATTTGTATATCCATGTCTCCTCCATTATGTCCTCAAATAATCTCTCTGCCCCTTTCTTCTCCTTTTGGGGTTCCCATAATGAGGATATTTGTCTGTTTACTGATTTGCATAAGTCTCTCAGGCTCTGTTCACTTTTCTTCATTCTTTTTTCTTTTTGCCCATCAGACTCAGTAATTCAGAATGACTTGTCAAGTTTGCACACTCTTTCTTCTGCCTGTTCAAATCTGCTGTTGAACTCCTATGGTGAATTTTTCTATTTAGATAATGTACTTTTCAGCTTCAGAATTTTTGTATAGTTCTTTTTAAAAATCATTTCTGTCTCTTTATCGATATTCTCACTTTGTCCGTAAGTCCTTTTCCTGATTTCTGTCCATGTTTTTCTTTAGCTCTTTGAGCATATTTATGACAGTTGTTTTAAAGTCTTTGTCTAGTAAGTTAAGTGCGTGTGTTTCTTTAGAGACTGTTTCTAGAGATTTATTTTGTTCCTTTGAATGAGCTACGTTTTCCTGTTTCTTTGTATGTCTTGTGTTTTTTGGGCAAAAATTGGGCATCTATAAAAAACAGTGCTCTCTCCCAGTGTTTGCTGTCTTCTGGGGACACCTTTACTATTTAGTGGGCTCCTGAGCCTTGAGATCAGCCTGGGATGCAGGCTTAAGATCTTCTCAGATATTTTCTTGGCATGTGTCCTGTCTGGCCTGTGTATGTGCTTTTCTTTCTTTCTTTCTTTGTTTTTTAAAAATCTCTCCCAGCTGTTTTTACATCTTGATTTCTCAAAGAGTGTCTCCCTGCCTTCTTCTTGTGACTTTAGATGTTCTGTCGTATTCCTCTGCCTGTAATCCTTTGCCCCCAGGCATCCATGGGTTTGTAGTCCCCCTGAAATGTTTACATGCTGTGACCCATCACTGCCTTCTGCAGCTTCCAGCCTGAGGTCCAAACTATGCCAACATTTTCTGTCTGATCTCCAAGTCAGATGAGACAGAAACTAGTCCCCTGGGGAGCCTACAGACAGCCCAGAACATTGCAAACAAGTTCCATCTTGCTCCTTCTGTCCTCAGGGAGGGAACTGGAAATTGGGATGCGTCCTTTTGACTGCACCATGCTATGCTAGGGAGGGGGTGGGACAAAGGTGATCAAAACCATGGAATCTCCTACCATTTTTTTTTTTTTTTTTTTTTGGCGGTACGCGGGCCTCTCACTGTTGTGGCCTCTCCCGTTGCGGAGCACAGGCTCCGGACGCGCAGGCCCAGTGGCCATGGCTCACGGGCCCAGCCGCTCCGCGGCACGCGGGATCTTCCCGGACAGGGGCACGAACCCATGTCCCCTGCATCGGCAGGCAGACTCTCAACCACTGCGCCACCAGGGAAGCCCTCTCCTACTGTTTTGAACATGTCTTTTTCTTGATGGCGTAGTCACTCATTTGCTTAAACATTTGACTGGTTTCCAGAGCTCCTATAAAGTTATTTCAGTCAGTGTGCAGCTGTTTGTTTGATGTTTCCATAGGGGAACAAGGGCCTGGCGCTTCCTACTCCCTGTCTTACTGACACCACTCAATTATATACCAGACCTTTTGAGACTTGCACTTTCTAATGGGTTGTTTTGCTATAATTGGCAATAAGTGTGGTGCCGTTAGCTATTACGGTTCCCACTACACACTCAGCTTCTGATTGTTCTCTCTTTTCCCAGTACAAGCACAGAGGACCCATCATTGCTGTGCAGGTGGAGAACGAGTATGGTTCCTACAACAAAGACCCTGCCTACATGCCTTACGTCAAGAAGGTAAGAGTCAACTTGGGTCACCTCTTTGTGGGGTGTCCTGGGCTCTGGTGCGATGTGAGGGTCTGGTGTCACCCGGCGCCATTTATTAATTGGTGAATCTTTTCTCCAGACCTTTATTCCAACAGTGTCCTCACTTATTTGCCCTCTGTTGGCTGAGTTTAATGGGGATCGCAGTACACATGGGGCTGAGGGTAATGGAACTACCTTGATTGAGGCCGATGGTTGGAGGCCTTCCTGGAGGGGTGGGTTGCTGCTCTCACTCCAGCACCCAAAGCAGCGGCCCCACTGTCGGCTGCACATTGGCTTCACCTGGGGGATCGTTTAAACTCACTGTGCCCAGGCCATATGCCATCCCATTAACTACGGGTCTTGGGGCTGGAGCTCAGACGTCTGATCCCAGCGTGTGGGTGGCTGGGAGCCGCTGACTGAGTGTGTGTCAGAGCGGGGAAGGGCAGCACTTAGAAGAACAGGCTTCTGCCCACAGGCGGTTCCTGTCACTTGCTGAATGAGACCTGGAATAAGTGCATTCATTTTTCTAAACCCCCACTTCCTCTTCTGTGCAGTTGGGCTAACGAGAGGGTCTGCCTCTCCACATTGTGCGTGTAGTGAGGTTGCAGACGCGGTGCCGTTCCAGCATCCAGTGAGCAGTCAGTAAACAGGACCGTGATGTTATCAGCAACACCGGTGTTTTGTTCTTGGAAGGGTCAGCCCCCGTGTGAGGCGAGGAAGCTTTAAGTGGCCTCAGTGACTCGGCTGATTTAATCAGAGCTGCTCCGGCCCCTGGTGTCCTGGGTAGCACCCCTTCTGCTGTCACAGGCAGAGCTGTGTCCATATGGAATTCCTTTAGTCCCTGCGGATGGCTTGTAGGTTCTTACCCACTCTCCCCTGCCCCCCGGCCCCCCACAGAAGCCCCCTGTGTAGGGGCAAGGCTGTCTCTGGGGAGGGTGGTGTTCCTGAAGCTGGATCGGGAGAGATCAGTCCTGACGGTCAGGCCCGGTCACACTCTGGCCTCCTGCTTGGGGTTGGCTGGAAGGAGCCTGGCCAGGGCTCAGGCCAGGAGGGCATCGACTGCCCCAGCACAGCCCCCGAGACTCTCCTGGGCTGGGCTTCCCCGGCAGGTGCTCCCTGGATCTCTGGGCTACAGAGAAGGAAGCTGCCCTGCTGGGGACGGGGGCAGCCCCACAGAGACCTCCCCTGCCCAGTTGTGGCCCTGGTGTCTGGGAAGGGGTGCATGTGAGACAGGAGGACAAAGGGACGCCTCTGTGGTCCCGGATGGACGGCCCGTCAGAGCCACGTGGCAAGGCCGCCGGGCAGAAGACTGCAGGGCTCCGGATGGAGGGGCCGGGGCCCCCAGGGCAGCCCACCCCTCCCTGCGTTGGGCCTCGCTGCAGCCACGCGCCCGGGGAGACGGGAGGGGCGCCTTGGAGGGTGCGGATCACACGAGGAAACTGCAGTGGGAATGCGCGTGGTGCTGGGGCCGACCGGCGTCCTTCCCCGGGAGCGGCGGCCGCGGCTCAGGAGTGATCACCTTCATCACTGAAGCCCCCGGGAGGATGTGCTCCTGAGCCGTGGGCAGCTTCTTCGGGGCCCTGCAGGCGTGGGACTGTGTGGGATGGCCGCGGGCAGGTCACTTTGCCCTCTGGGCCTTGGGGTCACCACGTGCACAGCAGAGGCGGGAGCCCCCTTGTCTTGGCCTTGTGGGGGGGCGGTGAGGGGGTCGACACAGCCCAGCTCTGCCTGGCGGGTGGGGGACAGTGGGTGCTCGGGGGCAGCGACTGTCCCTCGTGGTGCAGGCGGTCAGCCTGTGCCTCTAGGAGACGGACACTGTCAAGTCGTGTCCCCCTCACCCCCCAGTGCCGTGCACGGGGGGCCTGAGCAGGGTCTCCTGGGCATCGGGGACGGGCCGGCTGCTTCGATCCTGCGCTTGCCCACCCGCCCCACCCGGCTGAAGTCCTGAGAACGAAGGCCGCTCTGCTGCGTCCTCACGGGCTCCGGGCAGATGGGAGCCTTAGCCACTGCTCACGGCCTCACCTCTTTCCAAAGGAGTTTGGTTGAAATAAGCAGTCTTGCCATAATTCCCGAGGAAGAAGTGTCGGGAAGGTGCCCTTGCTGGGGTTTCTGGTCCGCAGGCCCCAGGCCCCACGCGGAGCCTGGCAGGGGTGGACCGGCCCAGGTGCGCACCTGCCCGCCAGCTCTGGACGCGGCAGCCCTCGTCTCTGAGGCTCCTCACCCTGCAGTGAAATGTGAGGTGCGAGGCTGGCCAGGGCGGTCTGTGCAAGGCGCTCGCAGGGGCGCCCGCCTGATAGTGAGCCGCGGCCGCCGCTCCCGGGGAAGGACGCCGGTCGGCCCCAGCACCACGCGCATTCCCGCCGCGGTTTCCTCGTGTGATCCGCACCCTCCAAGGCGCCCTTCCCGTCTCCCCGGGCGCGTGGCTGCAGCGAGGCCCAACGCAGGGAGGGGTGGGCTGCCCTGGGGGTCCCGGCCCCTCCATCCGGAGCCCTGCAGTCTTCTGCCCGGCGGCCTTGCCACGTGGCTCTGACGGGCCGTCCATCCGGGACCAGCAGCCGGCTGCCCAGCGCCCCTCGGGCCTGACCGCCGGCCGTGCGGTGGGAATTCAGCGTGTGACGTGGCAGGAGGTTGGAGGGACGACAGGTCGACTCCCTGCACTCCCCCACAGGCCTTGGAGGACCGGGGAATCGTGGAGCTGCTCTTGACCTCGGACAACAGGGACGGCCTCAGCAAGGGGACTGTGGATGGAGGTACCTGCCTGGAGGCTGTGGGCTGGGATGGGGGCAGGGGGCGGGGCGGCGGCCTGGCCTGGCTGTGCTCCCTGGATGGCCTTAGCCACAAAGGAGCCTCTGATGCCTGTTCTCCTGTGCGCGTGGGGCTGGGCCCCAAAGGTCAGGGCCTCGGGGCTGGAGGGGCCGCGGGGCTGGTGGGGCTCACGTAGCATAGTCGCTGAGCACCGGGGACGCTCAGGGCTCCGCAGGACACGGGACAGCGGAGTGGGCATCGGACACGGTCCTACAGAGAGGCCCGGGCAGACCAAGTGCCGGGTGTCCCGTGGGGACGGCTCACTCAAGTCCTGCGCGGCCCACAGCGCCCGCCGGTCATCTGGGCGGCGGTGTCCGGGGCTGAGCGCGTCCCGCGCCCCGGCTCCGCCTCTCTCCCTGGTACTGCGGACGCCCCACCTGGCACCGCTTCCAGGCCAGACGCTCCCACCTGGAGCGAAGCCCTTTCTCCCCCTGCCCTGCCCACGTCACCCGAGTCCCCTGCCCTGGGTCCTTCCCGCCCGCACACGCCTGTGTAGCCGTTTCCTCCTGAGAAGCCCCCCGACCCGTTCCCCGCAGAGCCGTCCCTCTGCCCCCCTTGTAGCCACTCTCCCCGCGTCCACGCTCACTGGCTCCCCGGCCCCTTTCCTTAGGGTCCTGTGATCATCTCTCTGCCGACACCACCCTTTGCAGGGTCGCAGTGACCTCCACCTGGCACGCTTAAGTTGTCGTGCTCGTCACCTCTGACCCATCCGATGGGGCCTTTGGTCTCTTTTCTTCTCACTGGCCGTCCGGGGCGCGGTCTCTCCGACCTTGACCTCAGGCAGCTCGGTCCCGTTCTCCTCCCGACAAGGTTCCCGTCGCGTCCACGCGGTGGCGCTGTGTCCCCGTGGCGGCTCCCCGCGGTCTGCCTGTCGGGGTCGGGTCGGGGCCTGGGAGGGGCTGTGGGGCCTTGAGTCCTGCGGGCGGGACCCTCTGCGGGCGGGGGCGGCGGCGGCGTCCGCAGAGGGGGCCTCCTGGGCTGCCGGTCCCCACGCCCCGTCCCCCGCAGGCCCTGCCTCTCACCCCGATTGACTTTGTTCGATTAGTTAAAAATGTGATTCCAGGAAGGCTTTCCCAAGGTGTGAAAGTAAAACCTTAGAGATGCTTATGAAGAAGCACCGCATAGCCTCCACCTCCCCTGCCCAGGAGTGACCATTCTGAGCCGTTTAGCGTTCCCTTCTGGCTCTTCCTCCGTGACTGTAAATGCCACGCACAGAGAGCTCTGTACTTGGGGACGTAAAACCCTTGTTGCGGTTGAGGGCTCAGGTCTCCTGCCACCCTCGCCCCATGGCTTTCCTGGGGCGGACCCCCCCTCACGCCCCCCGCCCTCCCTGGCCCTCATGGACGCGACGCCCGGGGCCCGCATCTGGACACGCAAACGCGGCCGGGCGGCGCGCCCTGTATTCTGCACGGTGTTTGTGGTCAACTCGCTTCCAGTGTAATCATCTCATTGGCTTTCCTTTCCTTTTTTTTTTTTTTTTTTGCGTTATGCGGGCTTCTCACTGCTGTGGCCTCTCCCATTGCGGAGCACAGGCTCCAGACACGCAGGCGCAGCGGCCACGGCTCATGGGCCCAGCCGCTCCGCGGCACGTGGGATCCTCCCGGACCGGGGCACAAACCCGCGTCCCCCGCATCGGCAGGCGGACTCTCAACCACTGCGCCACCAGGGAAGCCCCTTTCCTTTCCTTTTAAGTTCTTCTCTGTCCCTCCTTCTCCAGGTCTCTCTCTTAAACACTTGACCAGCAGCTTCCAAACCCCCATCATGGTGTTTGCGGGCGCCTCTGCGTGTCGGATTCTGATCCAGTACGATGGCACCGGCGCCCCCACTGTCCCCAGCCTGATGGCAGCCCGGGTCCCTTTGGGAGTCCCACGTCCTGGGACGTTGAAGCCGTCGTCCTGTCGTTTTCTTTGATCCGCTGTCGCTGCCAGAGGACGGGCACGTCCTGTCGTGGGATTCGGGTTCGGGGTGTCTCTGAGGGACTCGCCCCTTCGCGGATCCGACTTGGACAGTGTGATCCTTGCGGCGGCCTCTCCCTGCTGTGCTGTCCTGTCTCTTCTCCGGTTTGGTGTCTGTGGTTCCGACGTGCGTGTTGCCCCCATGAGCTGCGTAGCGCTTGAGCTTTGTTCTGTCTTCGCCGTTGCCTTCTACTTTCTGGGTGACTGCCTCAACTTTCTTCGCCCAGTCTTCTGTTTCCTGCCTCCCGTTCTTCTTGGATACGTTTCTTTTCTCCCCGCGTCCTTGCTAACAGCTGTGACCATTGCTGCCCGCCGGGGGGAACCAGAAGTGGGGTTTGGAGGGCTGTCTTTCGCGGGATTGAGTCCGGAGGGGAGTCCTTTGGGCCGTCATGGCGGGTATCTGGGGGCAGGAAGGGGCAGGAACTGCCTCCTGAGCTGTCCTCGTCCCGCAGGCCCTGGTGCCCGGGGCCGCCGTGCTTGGCTTTCCGGGGGGGCTGGCCATGGCGCGGTGGGGAGGCTGGAGGGGGGCGTGAGGCAGGGTCCGCGGGAGGCCTTGGGCTGGGGTGGGTGGGCCACCTCCGCTCTCGCAGGCTGGTTACGGACCCCCAGACCCTTTTCAAGCTCCCGAGGTGAACCGTGGCCTCTGCTGTGTCTCCCGGCCCGTTCTTTCTCCCTGTGGCCGCCCCCTCCTCGTCCTTCACCTGTATCCGCCGGGCTGTCGGTGGGGGGGATGGGAACAGGTGCACTGGGCTCCGAGGTTTCTGCCGGCTTGGCTCAGACCGGCCCCCTGTCTTCGGGGGCCTCCACTTGAGGTGAGGAGGGTCTGGGTGTGGGGTCGCGCCCACGTCGGGCGGGCCTGCTCCCCAGCGCTGTGACCTTGAGGCAAGTTGTTTGGTCTCCCGGAGCCCCCGCTGTCGTTTGTTTGTCTCTAATCACTGGCGATCGGGGCTCGGCTCCGACAGGAGGGCCTCAGGGTGGCTGGGCGGCCAGGCTGCGCCAGCGACCCTCCCGCCTTCCCGGGTGCGGGAGAGCTCAGGCCGGGCATGCGGGACCCCCGTCCGGGGACAGGAAGCAGGCAAGGGGCCTCACAGCCAACTTCTGCTCCGGGCTCGGCCACGTCCATGGCCGCGGGCAAAACATAGCACATCTTTCTCGGGCGTACCTCTCCCTGGTGGAAAGCCATGGAAAATATTGCTGGGGTGGGACGGAAAACTAGCTCTCATCTGGGATGTAAAAGGGGAATCTTCACTCAGATCGTCCCCCAGTGCCGGAGGCCGGAGCTGCAAGGTAAAGATCAGACTCCGAGCTCCTGCAAGGAGTAA
This sequence comes from Kogia breviceps, assembly GCF_026419965.1. Taxonomy (NCBI): domain Eukaryota; kingdom Metazoa; phylum Chordata; class Mammalia; order Artiodactyla; family Physeteridae; genus Kogia; species Kogia breviceps. The sequence goes on from NC_081316.1 coordinate 120,788,586, forward strand.
TGAACAGAAATGCACACTCTGGTTGTAAAAATTCCATAAATCGAGCACAGAGGCTTAGCAGGTGGCTCTCTGTGAGGTCTGTGCCGAGTGGTGGAATTTCCAAGACGAACCGGCTAAGTCTCCTGGTGTCAGAGGAACTAAACTCTGGTCGGAGGTGGAAGGTGGTGTCAAGGTTAGATTATTTGCAGGTGAGTTGAGAACGGTCAGGGGAATTCTGAGTCCTCCTGGCTTTTGGGTGATGGCCGTTCTCTCTTCTCCTTTCCACCTGCAGTGCTAGCCACCATCAACTTACACTCACGAGACGAGCTGCCGTTTTTAACCACCTTTCTGCTGAGCGTCCAGGTAAGTCAGGAGGTGGGCTGAGCCGAGCCTCGGTGTCAGGAGCTTAGCTGAGGCCTAGCTTAGCTGGGCCTCTGGGTCCAGCCTCGCAGCTCTCAGCGCCCCTTCCCCCTGCACGGCCCACGCCACACCCGGGTGGCCTGCCCCTGGCGACGGAAGCGGTGTGACGGTTGCTCTGAGGGGTCGCTGTGTCAGCTGGTGCTTGGAGGTGGTTTCCAGCCTCCTGAGAAGGGGCCCTTTCTGAAGCTCTAGGCGGGTGTGCTCACAGAGGCCTCTTGCCTGGAGTTCTGTGGACTCAGCTGGCCCCAGACGGGCTCAGTGTGGGCCTTGGGGATCGAGGGGAGAGACACGTCCCTGCCCTGTGTCTGACCTTCCCTGGTCAGGCTGCTCTGGGCCCAGAAAGGCTGCTGTCGTCTGCCAGATGGGGGCCTGGTCCGCCCAGGCCAGAGGAGAGAGGAGCGTCGGGGTGTATCTCAGCATCCGTGGGGCCGATGGGAACTTGCACCGAAGCCCTGTTTTGTGGATTAGGGGAGAGGAGATCCAGCTGAGGCAGCCCATTGGCGGCATGGAGACCGCCTTTGCCCTGTGTTACGTGCGGGGCCTGGATGCTGCCCTGAGGCCTGTACCCGGCGGGGCCGTCGGAGGCTTCGCTCCTCCCACCCCGAGAAGAGACGCTGGCGGGGGTGCCGGGGTGCCTCCCGTTCCAGCTACTCCTTTTTTAGAGCAGAGGCGGTGTCCCGAGGCTCGGCCGCAGGAGGCTCCCAGGGCAATGTGAAGCCCCCAGGGCTGAGGGCCACCGCGCGCTGCTGTTCGGAGGGACGGGCAGGGGGTGCCCAGGAGGAAGCGGGATGGGGGGGCCCGGCGGGCTGCCCAGCAGATTGGGGGCGACAGCGTGCAGGCGGGTACAGGCCTAGCCCCCTCCCTCCCTCCCGCGCCCTGTCCCGTGCTTGCTGGGCGTGGGTCCGCGACCGCAGGGGCTCTGCCCTCGGGGAGTCGGTGACCCGCTTGGAAGAGGCGTGTTAGGTACGTGGTTGCCCAGGATCTGAGTAGGGTCGTCCTTGATGTCCAGGACAGGGACGGTGCTGTGACCCTCAGCTTCTCTTCCCTCTTCTGTGAAGTGGGGATCGTGCTGCGCCTACTCATAGGGCCGTACGAGGGCCAAAGGGATGATGTTTGCAGAGCCCCCAGAACAGCCATGCCCCCCGCGGGCGCCTGCAGAGGCGTCCGTGGAGAGGTGGCCCCAGGCCGGCCGGCCTATCCATAGTGCCCGTGGCCACCGGCCTCTCACCCGCTGCTCAGCCACGTGTTTTCCTCCAAGAAGGGGCCGCGGACTTGTCCCTGTCAGGTCAGAGGCCCCTGCAGACGGTCACGGGTGGCCCTGCTCCGCTTCCCTCAGGGGGTCCGGCTGCGCCTTGCCGGCCCGGCCCGTGTCCCATGACGGGAGCCTGGGTGCGGGTGTCTCTGGGCGCTTCCCGGGGCCAGGCAGCGTGTGCTGAGGGCTCCAACTGCCTCATCTCACGTGATTGTCCCAGTAGCCACGTGACTGGCCACCGTGTAGCCGTCTTACAGTCGAGGACACAGATTGCAGGACGGTGTCCCCCGGCAGCGGCAGGTCTGGGCATGTAGCACAGGCGGTGCCGAGCCAGCCCCGAGCCACGGTGACCTGGGCCGTTCGGTGGACGGCTCAGCCCAGCCCTCAGGTGGGCCCCTCCTGGCACTGGAGACTGCTGACCTGTGTGACTTAGTGACCCTCTTTTGTGACCCAAATGCGGTGCGAGTGTCCCCTCGGGAGGTAGGCAGCCCTAAGAGAACCAAGCCCCGGGCCTTGCTAGAAAGTTGTCGTGACTTAATGTGGCCTCTCGCATGGCGGGGTCGGGACCTTCTACTCAACAGAGCCCGAATCTGCCGCCCCCTGGGTGGGGCGGCGATGCTCTGCGTGCCTCGGCCCCAGACGCCAGGCCGACAGTCACGGGGTGCTCGGGGCGGGAGGAAGGCTCTGTGGCGCGGAAGCTGCGGGGCCGCCGTCGGGCAGCACCTCCCCTGCTGCTTCTGTGCACGTGGGCAGAGCGGAGCTGGGCCCGGCCATGGCCGCTGCGTCCCGCGGGCCGTCCTGTGCAGCCTCAGGGTGTCGAAGCGGCGTCAGACGCTCGAGTGTCCTGGCCGAAGCGGGGTGGGGCGGGGTGGGGCGGGGCTGCAGAGCCTGCGCTGCGGTAGCTGGACCGCCCTCACGTTCCGGTCCAGTTTTGCATACTTCTGTTGAAACCAAACTAGACCTGGGAGAGGCGCCGCTCCACAGCCCCCTGACCCCTGCGGCCAGAGGGCCGCAGCATCTGAGGGTCTGTGTCCACGGTGTGGCTCTCAGAGATGGGGTTTCCCCGATAGAACGTCCCCCTGCCCTGAGGAGGACACACGGGGCTGGATCAGCAAGCCGCTGTCAGGACTGCCGGTCAGCTGCTGCGTTCTTGAGAAAGCTCACCTCGAGCAGGTCCCCGGGTTCCACGCCAGCGGCGCATGCGGCACCGAAACCACGTTAAGGCCCCGGGCCTGCTGTGCCCACTTTGGTAGTAGCTCCATCCACCCCCTGCCACGGGGCGGCCGCGCGTGGAGGACGAGCCAGGTGCACTGGGGGCCCGCCGTGCTCTGCGGGCAGCGGCCTCGGAGGCCAGGTGTGCGGCCAGGGAAGGGTTGGGAGGACGGAGGTGCCGGCTGACTTCTCCCTTTGTGGTGCGCAGGGCGTCCAGCCCAGGATGGTGATGGAGTGCTGGACGGGCTGGTTTGACTCGTGGGGCGGTCCCCACAGCATCCTGGATTCCTCAGGTGGGTGTTTGTGGGACCCCCGTCCAGCACGTGTGCTGGCCTCAGACGCAGGAATAAGTTCCAGATAAGCTGCTAACGCATGTGAATTAGCTGAGGGTGTGGGGCTCCGGGAGTCTCTGCGTGTACACTCAGCCCTGAGCGTCCAGAGCTGTTTGTCCTGACGGGTGACACGAGCGGTCAGACACGGCTTTGGGGTGTCTCTGTAATTGCTCCGGAGTAATGCATGCCAATCGCAAACGTCTAGCCAATACGGGACGTGCATAAAGGAGAAGTAAAAACCCCGGAGCCCAGAGCCGACGTTGCGATGTGTGTCGTGCAGGCACCCTCTGTCTGTCTGTCTGTCTGTCTGCCGCCCCGGGTGCACACGCAGGTAGAGGTGTGGACAGGTGTGGGCAGGTGAGGGGGTGTCTGCTCCTCCTCCTGCCTGTTCCAGTGAGACAGCACAGAAGCCCAGCAGCCTACACTGTGAGCTGTGGATTCCACCCCTGTTCTAGGGGACGCAGAGAAGCCCGTCAGGCTGCCGTCGTGCCCACGATCTCCTGACGAGGACCCGGGTGCTTCCAGGGTCTGTGCTCATGGACCCCGTGCAGCGGGCGGTCCTGCGCGTCAGTTGGGCTCACCTGGCGTGTTTCCCTGCGATAAGTGCTGGCAGTAGCCCTTCTTCCTTCACGCGGGTTTGATCTGCGTTAACTAAACTGCCCTCCAGGAAGAGGACAATCCTCCCTCCCCCGTTAAACGAGATCCCCGTTCCCCACAGATTGATCGACACCGAGTGTTAAATCACGTCAGCCTTTGCTGTCTGATAGGTCCTTGTTTAGGTCTCATTTCTTTGACCAATGCCAGGGTTTTAAACTCTATGTAGATGTTTATTAACCATTCATATTCTTCCTCCGCTGTTTCTGTGTCATGGGCTCATTTTCCGGTCCAGGTGGGGCGGGGAGGTGGTCAGAACCGTGTCTCTAATTAGGTCTCGCTAACTCAGGCAGGGGGGCCTGAGCTGCAGCCCTCGTGAGGTGCAGACTCGCCTGGGACTTGAAAGCAGCTGGAAGCCGGGCTCTGGGGCCGGGGTCCCGTCCTCCCGCCGGGGACCGCGGTTGGGTTTAGGGAGACCTAAGGACAGAGCTGTGCGGCGGACCCTGAGCGGGGACCGGGCTCACGGCGGCCCAGGCGCCAGCTCTGTGCACCCTTTTCCTCCCACAGAAGTTTTGAGAACCGTGTCCGCCATCGTCAATGCTGGCTCATCCATCAACCTGTACATGTTCCACGGTGGCACCAACTTTGGCTTCCTCGGTGGCGCCGTGCACTTCCAGGACTACAAGTCCGACGTCACCAGCTACGGCAAGTACCCCCGACATGGAGCCCCACCACCCGTGCCTGGGCTCTCGCGGGGCACCCCTCGGGGTTAGCGGCCGGCACCTCTAATGTGAAGGCAAGGTTTTGTCCGGACGGTCACTTGTACGCTGCCAGGGCCGTAGGAGACAAGCCAGCAGACGCGCCCGGGCCTTCGGATGCCAGCTGGGGAGGGGAGGGGGGCCCAGGCCGGGAGGAAGGCCCTCACGTGGGGGTGGCCCCTCCCCTCCTCGGGGCCTTGGGATGAGGTGACCCTGGCCCCTTGCCTGGAATGTGGGGTCTGGGCAGTTTGGGGGCATTCGGCTGTGTCCAGCGCGTATGGTATCTTGACCGACGGCTCACATCGAGTGTTCTGCCTCCCAACTCGCCGGGGCCCGCCAGCTCCTCCTGTCTCTGTTTGCCTCCACAATGCTGTCCTGGGAGCTGAGGCCCGTGACACGGCTAGTGTCTTGCAGACTATGACGCGGTGCTGACGGAGGCCGGGGATTACACGGCCAAGTACACAGGGCTCCGGGAGTTCTTCGGCTCCGTCTCAGGTACCTGCACGCACGCTCAGGTGCGGGCCCCGCTGGGCGCCGGCTGGCTGTTGCTCTGAGACCGCGGGAGACTTGCTTCCTCTCCCCCCGCTACCCCTCACCCCCCGCCTCAGCCCCAGGTGGTGCGTGTGCAGGAACGAGGACAGGCAAGTCTGAGCGACTGTTCTCTTCCGAGTTGGGGTCTTGCCGGCTTCACCCTCTCCTAGGTGTCGAGGTTCCCGAGGATGTGAGCAAGCCCCTGCCCACCTGCCTCCTGGCCTCGCCTTGGAAGGCGGGGTCTCGGCGGGCTGGGAGGGGCCTGTTCTGCTGGGCCGGGGCAGGAGCTGGGGCGGGGCGCGCTGAAAGTGCAACGACTCTTGGGGTCCTTTTGGGAAGGCCCTGCCGTCTGCTTGTGTTGCAGGGGCCCCTCTTCCTGCCCCACCTGACCTTCTTCCCAAGACGGCGTATGAGCCAGTGGTGCCAGCTTTATACCTGTCCCTGTGGGACGCCCTGCCCTACCTGGAGGAGGTGCGTGTGCTGGCAGGACGGGCTGGCCCGGAGGAAGCGGAAACCGGGTCTCCACTGCCTTGGGCTCCACTCCCCAACCTTAGAGCTCAGAGGAAAGAGGGCAGACGCACGTGGAGGAGAAGCAGGAGGCACGGAAGGAGCCAGAGGCGGGGCTGGTAGCACAGCGGGAAGTAGGCAGAGGGGAGGGAGGAGGCGGGGCGCATCCCCCAGCGCCAACTCAGGGCTGCCGTGGTGCAGAGATGACGCTGGTCACAAAGCGCCGAGGCCACCGTGCAGAGCCTGCCTTCTGTCCTTATCACATGCCCTCCGTCCCTGTCCCCGAGAGCCTGGAGAGCCTTGCAGACTGTGACGAGAAACCAAACTCAGGATTGTGGAGCTTGATTGTGTAATAGTCAAATAGGGCTTTCCTGGTGGCGCAGTGGTTGGGAGTCCGCCTGCCGATGCAGGGGACACGGGTTTGTGCCCCGGTCTGGGAAGATCCCACGTGCCGCGGAGCGGCTGGGCCCGTGAGCCATGGCCGCTGAGCCTGCACGTCCGGAGCCTGTGCTCCACAACAGGAGAGGCCACAGCAGTGAGAGCCCCGCGTACCGCAAAAAAAAAAAAAGTCGTCAAATAGAAAAAACGTTCCACCCCTGCCCCTTCCCCCCGCGTGCTGACCCCCGTGGGGGCTGCCGGCTCCCCGCGCCCCCAGAAGGCAAGGCCGCCTCTCTGTGCTGAGCCTCTGCCTCCTGTCTTGTGTCTGTGCAGCCGGTCACCTCGGAGAAGCCGGTCAACATGGAGAACCTCCCGATAAACGGGGGGAACGGGCAGTCTTTTGGGTACACGCTGTACGAGACCACCATCACCTCTTCTGGCATCCTCAGTGCCTGTGTGCGGGACCGGGGACAGGTAGGGGCGACCCTCTGAACTGCCGTGGCCCACCGCACGGCAGACCCCTCTCCTGAGGCTCTCACGCGCAGCACCCGTGTGCGGAGATGGCCCATCCTCGCCAGCCGTGCTGCCCACTGGAACCTGGGGCCTTCGCTTACTCCGGCCCCTGTGTCATCACCTCTGAGCGCTCGGCAGGGACCCCCACGCCTCCCCCCTGCTGACACGGGTGGGTCTTGTCTGCTCCTTTGGCAGGTGTTTGTGAACACGGTCTCCATAGGGTTCCTGGACTATAAGAGGAAGAAGATTGTCATCCCCTTGGTCCAGGTTAGTCCCGGGGTTGGGACAACACCTGCTAGTGCCAGGCATCTCGCGGGCAGGTGCGGTGGGAGGCCTGGAGGGAGGCCTGGATGAGGGGGCTGCTCCGCCACAGAGCTGGGGGTGGGCATGGCTTTCTGATGAGCAGGGACCCTCATCCCGTCCTCAGAGTTTAGGGAGAACTGGGGCCCCACAGAGAAACCCCAAGGGGCAGCTGTGACCCAGTGGTCAGAATCAGGCTTCGTCAGCACCCTCTGTGCTCCCAGCAGGGGTTCACGATGCTGAGGATCTTGGTGGAGAATCGCGGGCGAGTCAACTATGGGAGTAATATCGACGACCAGCGCAAAGGTGGGTCACAGCACACGCGTGGCTGTCCCTTCTCCACAGCAACACCTGCAGGTCATGGAGGCTGGTGCCGTAGGTGGGGCCATGGGGGCCCATCGGCGGGAGGTGGGTCCCGGAGGCCACTGGAGGGAGGTGGGGTCACGGAGGCCACGGGAGGGAGGTGGGGTCATGGAGGCCACTGGAGGGAGGTGGGTCATGGAGGCCACTGGACGGAGGTGGGTCATGGAGGCCACGGGAGGGAGGTGGGGTCACGGAGGCCACGGGAGGGAGGTGGGGTCACGGTGGCCACGGGAGGGAGGTGGGGTCACGGCGGCCACGGGATGGAGGTGGGGTCACGGAGGCCACGGGAGGGAGGTGGGGTCATGGAGGCCACGGGAGGGAGGTGGCATAGGACCCGTGCCTTCTTGGTTCTTCACACTGAATGTTTTTTGATCCACCTTGGAAACGTCTTGGTGACCTCATCTGTGGTGGGGAGGAGGATACAGGATGTACATGAACAACATGCTCTTGGTGGCCCTCCCCGCTGGGGATGTCCCGCCGGGCTCTCTAAACCTCCTCTGCTTGAACTTGCCTCTTTCTTATCATTTACCAAAATATGGGTGGTTTTATGTAAGTTATGAAATAGGACCTCGGGCAGTAAATCCTACCCTGGAGGAAGCCTGATGGCCTCCTAGCTCTCGTGGCTGTTTGCTTTTGTCCCCTCGGGGAAGTGATTTGGCCCAGCCCTGGGGACTTCCTGTGTCCTGGGAACGTGCCCTTCCAGAAGGACCTCAGTGTGCTTCCCCTCCCCTCCGCCCCCCTCCCCTGAAAGCCCCCTGGTTCCTCCCTGGGTCTCAGCTTCTTCCCCAAGGAGCTCGTGGCCCTGGCCGCCCTCGCTTCCTCTGTTCTGGGGGCAGAGGGGATGGCGGCCTGCCCTGTCGCAGGCCCTGCCGGGGGTGTGCACTCCTGTCCTCTGGAAGGGTTCAGGGTTCACAAGTCACAGACCTCGTCTCCAGAGCCGTGTGCACCCCCTACACCTGCACCTGCAGTTCAGGAGGGTCTGCAGCCCTCTGAACGCACCCAGCCTGTCCGGGTTCCCAATCTGGCGACTCAGCAGCTCTGTGACCGAGAGGACGCAGCACATCCAGTGGGTCCCACCCTGAGGTGCTGGGAAGTCACTGTTCAGGTGTGTGCAGTGCCTTAGCCTTGGGTGTCCTGGCTATGGTGCTGTGTGTTCACAGTTTAAATAGTTGAAAAAAAAACCTTTAATGCTGGCTTGTGTAGAAGATTTCTGGCTGAGTTACTAGTCTGTTTTGTCTGGGACTCCACTGAACAGACCTCGAAGCTAGGCTGGAGCCGCTGTGACCTCTTGATCACACGTGTCCTCTTGGCCTCCTTTCATGGTGTTGGAATTCTCAGCCCCCAAAAGGGAGCGTCCCCCTCTCAGGGGCCAGAGGCCGACACTGCCCTCGGGCGCCTCCTTCCCTGCACACTTTCCAGAAACGTTCCGTGTATGCGCCCAGCCGGCGAATCCGCCGTCCCCCCCACCGTCGGCCTCGCTCAGCGTCTCTGCCTCGTCCCCACAGGTTTAATCGGAAATATCTATCTGAATGATTCTCCCCTGAAAAATTTCAAAATCTACAGCCTGGATATGAAGAAGAGCTTCTTTCAGAGGTGGGTCCTGCCCTGTGCAGCGTGGGAGCAGCTGACGGCCTGCAGGGGAGCCAGGAGGCCGGGGCTGCCCCAGGCTTGGTGCCCGCCCCGCGCCCTTCCTGCACGGCCCGAGAGCCGGAGCCCGAGCGCTCCCCCACCCCCGCCCCCGGCTGCCGCCGCTGTGCCGGTTCACAGGGCGGGGAGGGCCCACGAAGGCGCCCCCCCCACCCTCATCTTCTGTCCTGCCCATAGGTTCCACGCAGACAAGTGGAACCCTGTCCCCGACGCGCCCGAGCTCCCTGCTTTCTTCTTGGGGCCGCTGTGGGTCTCCCTCTCCCCCTGTGACACCTTTGTGAAGCTGGAGGTTTGTAGCCCCGCCTGCCAGGTGCTCTGGGCTCCGCTCCTTGGGCCCCAGCCTGGTGCTTGGCCTCCTGGAGCCCCCCCACGCCACGTGTGCCCCGGGGGTCTCCGTCGTGGCCACCCTGGGTGGGGGAGGGGTCAGAGCAGAGGGGCCGCCTGGTGGGCTTCCCGGGTCCCGGCTCTGGCGGTCCAGTCTGAGCCTGGGGGCCCTGCCGGGGCTCAGCGCTAAAGGGAACGGGATCCGGAGCTCCCCGGCCGTTATCCGGCAGCTGTTGGAACCAGCCTGGTCCCCGGGAAGCTGAGAGGAGAGCTCAGGGCCTGCGTGCGCCGCTGCCTCCCGTGTGACTCTGTGTTCGGTGGCTTATGTGGTCAACTGACACCTCCCTTCCTCTGCTTAAAGGGCTGGGAGAAGGGGGTTGTATTCATCAACGGCCAAAACCTTGGACGCTACTGGAACATCGGGCCCCAGGAGACCCTCTACCTCCCAGGTGTCTGGTTGGACCAAGGCCTCAACCAGGTGGGAGCACTTTTCCTGGGGCCCCTTCTTACCCCTGCCCTCCCTGTATCACGGTGTCTCTCCGGGGGCCCCTGGCGGGCCGGAGAGGACAGAAGTTCTGAGCGGGCCCGATCTGGCTCCGAGACAGACTGGCCGTTTCCCCCAGGTCATCGTCTTCGAGGAGGGGATGGCGGGTCCGGCGATACAGTTCACGGAAACGCCCTCCCTGGGCCGGCTCGGTACATGAACTGAGCAGCCCCCAGGCCTCCTGGCGCGGCAGCAGCAGGCCCTCCCGACTGACCGCGGGCCGGCCTGGGGCTGCTTCCTCTGTCCCGCCCCTCGGGAGCCAGGCCCTGGCCCTGCCCTCGGCTGCAGTCCGGACCCTCCCCTGCAGAACCGGAGAAGCGAGTTGGGGGCGAGGGAGGGCCCCTCCCCGAAGAGCTGCCCGGCTCTGTGGCTGCTGCCGTCCGACTTCGCTGCTCCCGCGGGTGGGATGGAGGGTCTGGCTGGGACCCGTCCCCCCGTGGGGGTGAGTGGGGCACAGCTCCTGGACAGCCTGCTCCTCTGAGTGTCTCTGTGGGCCCTGTTTCTGAGCCCGGGGGGGGGGCGCATGACCATTTGTGGAGGGTGGGGGCACCTTGGCCAGCCTTCTCCACCATCCAGGGAGGAAGTCGGTCCGGTGGAGGGACCCCGGCCCTCTTCCACACCACTCGGATCGTCTCTGACGGTCAGGAACGCTGGGCCCTACCTCCCGAGACAGCGTGTTTCCCTCATTCCGCGAGGGGCAGTGTCAGCCCGGGAGAGAGGCAGCTGCTCCGGAGGGTCCGGGAGGCCCTGGGCCAGGCGGCGGGAGGGGTCAGCCTTCCTTCCAGTTGTCCGTCCAGACCCCGGACGAGCCCCCACGGGATGAGTCCCGTGTTTGGGCTCAGGTTCGCTGCCTTGAATTGCGGTAAAGCCACAGAGTTGCAGCTGATCCTCCTCGGTGGTGTTTCTCCGACGTCGCCCGGGCCGGGCTCTCGGTTAGCCCGGCTGTCGCCGCGTCGACAGAAACTCGGCCGTTCGGGTGCGGTGGGCAGGGTGGGGCCGTGTTGGGTGGCCAGGAGCGGCACGTGCGCCGAGTGTGCCTCCGCAGCGGCGTCTGGGTCCTCCTGCCGCATGCGGACGATCTCCAATCACAGCCCCAGTGCAAGAGCAGATCCCGCCGGGAGTGGGGACCGTTTGGGGGAACAGCAGGCTGAGAGCCTCCCAGCAGCGCCGCGAGCCCGTGCTTGGCTTGGGAGGGGTCTGCACGGGGGCAGTGGTGCGCAGCTCCTGGGCCGAAGAGCGGAGCCGGGTAAAGGGCAGACGGTCACGGGGGGCTGGGCCCGAGGGTCCCGCTGGGGACAGAGAAGTGGAGCTTGTTGACGCGAACCTGGTGGACCATGGCTGGGGGTCCCAGTCCCTGATCTCGTCCAAACTCACCAGCTCTTCCTGTGCCGCCTTGAACGGGGAGCCCGCGGCTCAGCGGTGAGAGCGGGCTGTGTGGACGGGGCCAGCCTGGGCGCCGAGCCACCCTGCCCGGCTTATGCCGCGTCCCACGAAGCGCCATGGGGGGCTTCCGCTGGGGAGCGTGCACGGAGCTGGGGTTTCAAAGACTCAGGGTGACGCCACCTGTGTGATGACGAGTCCCCCGGCGTTGCTTTTCCGCACCCACCTGCTCGCAGACGCACGGCCCTTCCTGGGTGAGGTCCGTGGGCCAACCTGCCTGCCCAGTGACCCCAGCTTCCTGTCCAAGCACCTTGGCAGGGAGTGCCCTCCTCATCACCCCGGACTCTTAAGTGCTGGGCGTCTCAGGCTGCTCCCAGGCCGCCTCCGCCCTCACTTGGCGTGGAGGCCTCGCTCACGGGCCTTGGCAGCAGTCTCCACGCTCGTCCTCTCTCACGTTCGTCCCTCGGGGCTCCAGGCACCACCGTCCACTCACCTCTCCTGTGAGTGTAACAAGCACATGACCCCAAGCTCACTGTCGCGTTGTCCCCTGCAGTCTGCCCGGAGCGGCGGACACAGTTCTGCTCTGTCTTGGTTACTCGTGGCTGTACTCGCACCTCACGTCCAGCCCATCAGCAAACCCCTGACCCGCGTCCAGAGCCTACCCGCTGCCCTCTCGTCAGGGCTGCACCTCGGGCCGCCCGCCCGTGTCCTGTTTGTTGGCAACACAGGAAGCGAGCGATTCTTCTAAAAGGCCGGTTAGACCGGGTCCGTCCTCTGCTCCAGACGCTCCCTGCGACAGCCTGCCTCTCTTTCACTCCCTAGCTGCAAGCTTCGCCCTGGTTCCAGAGCAGAGTGTCTGTGCCCCCTGCTCCCACGTGTGACCCCCCCCCCGCCCCCAGGGGCCTGTTAGCTAAGCGCCCTCCCGCGGGGGGAGCTGCTCTTTCCCGGACCCAGTTCTCTGCGCGTCTGCTCGGAGGCCACCTGGCCAGGGAGGCCTTTCTGACGGCCCAGGTGGGGCGCCAGCACCTCCCGAGCTGCACTCGGCCCCGCTTGCCTCCTCCGTCACCTGGGAACTGACGACGGCTCCCCGGAGCGCCCTGGCTCCGTGCATCTGCGTCCTCCCCGGAGAAGGCGGCCCCGGGCAGGCAGAGCTTCGGCTTCCAGGGCCCTGTGCTGTGCCGGGAACAATGCGTGTCCCCCCAAGGCACCTGAGAGTACAGGTTGGACGGTTAAATGAATGAGGAAAAACAAGGCAGGGCTGAGGAGGATTAGGACTGTTAAAAACCATATTTGACTTTTAATCTCAAAAAAAATTAAATACAGTTAAATTAAAACAGACCCGACAGTGCAGCCTGGGGGCTCCACCCTCCCCGTCTCTGTCCTCCGGACTCCGGCCCCCACCTCGCTCCCGTGCAGGGGGGAGCGGGGAACAGACTGCGTTTGGAAAACAAACTAGCCACGGACCCAATTCTGATTCATAGCAAACTCATTCCCAATGAAGGTGAAAGCTGCAGCCCATCAGGGTTATAATTACAAATAAATACACATGCAGCTAAGAGAGGATATTAGGTGAAAACAATAGAACTAGCATCTGCCAAAAAAAAAAAAAAAGAGGAACCCATGTTGTCGTTCATTATCAAATTTCCTGAAAACGAGCCCTGGGTTTCGGGCCAAGGTGGCCCAAGCCCGGCCAAGCGGACCCCGCGTTTGGGGCTGGTCCCGGCGAGCGAGGCCGTGCAGTACCCCGCGGGAGTTCACTCGCTTGATGGCGCCCGTCCTCGCCCACCCTCCCCTCCCCGCCACCTACTTGGTTCCCAGGCAACCGTGCGTGTGGGACGTCCTGCGGGGCCCTCAGGGACGTGCGCCCTCCCTCGAAGGTTTCGTCCCAACGGTGAGGAGTTAAACGCACGTCAAAACGGGCCGCCGATACTCCTCCGTGGACGTCAGGTCGCCGGGCTGCGGCCCGCTGCCCACGCACCCAGGAGTGGTCGCTCTGTGACCCGCAGGCCCGTCCCGTGAGTCTACGCGGAGGGGGGCTGTTAGCGGTTAAAAGTAAACACCTGTTCAGCGGGCTCAGGCCCCTCCTCTGCCTCCACGGGGGAGGAAAATTGTGCTTCCAAGGCTCAGGAGCGTGAGTGGAGAGCGGCGGAGGGCCAGCCCCGTCGAGAAGCCAGGGAGACCTCAGGCACCTCTCCTCCTGGCTGAGGGCCGCGCACGGTTCCTTCTCTGGGGCGGAGGGGCGGCGGCTGGACGTGAGGCCGGCTTGCTCTTCGGGCCCCCGGTTCAGGGAGAAGGGAGGTTCTCCTTCCCACTGGTGTGTGGATCGCATGATCTCCAACGCAGTGTGTGCTCAGGCATCCTGCCCTCAGGGTCCAGGTCATCTCTGCCCCTTCTGTAAATCCCTTTGCTAAATCGGGGGGAGCCCTGGGACCGCCCGGGCCTCTCCTCTCTCTTCCTGGCCCACCTGCTCCCTCGAGCCCCCGAGGCCTGTGGTTCTCACGGCTCTGGGTCGGGGGCTCCTGCGTCCCCAGTCCCAGCCCAGGCGAGGGGCCCGGGGCCCAGTGGGCGTTGGGGAGGTGCCGTGCGGCCTATACCCTGTGCTGGGTCGAGGGCCCAGCTCCTTCCTCGCGCTGGGACGAGAGCCGGGGAAGGCGCTCTGCTCCCTCCGGGAGGTTGAGGTATGGGGGGTGGGCGGCCCGCCGGCAGCCTGACTCCCCGCACACAGGGCTGGCCGCCTGCCGGGAGCACAGACGGCCTTACGCGGACTCCGAGCGGGAGCCAGAGGAAAGCCGGCCCCGGAGGGGCTGCATCTCCCGGAGCAGCTCGTTCCTGACGCCGGGGGCGGGGGCCGCTTGCTGTCTTCCGCAGTCCCTGGCCAGGTGTCCTGTGTGGTCACGGGGCCTCGAGGGGGAGCCGGGGAGCCCTCTGCCGGACTGCCGGGGTCTTTCGCCCCCTCCCAGCCTGGCATCGCTCCCGGGCTCGGGGCCCATGGTGTCTGGCCCGGCCGGCCCTGCCAGGGCAAATGGAACAGAACAGGTCTGGGGTATCTGTGCTTTAGGGTCTCTGTCCTTTGTCCTGGCATCAGGCTGGTCTCTCTGAAGGCCCCAGAGTAGAAGGAGGATGACGGCGATTCCACAGGAGTCCGCCTTGGGGGGACCACCGCGTGGGGAGCACAGGTGGCCAGGAGCAGGTCTGAGAAGGGGGCTCCTGTGAGGGGGGGGAGAATACAGGAGGCGTGAGGGAGCCGCTGGATCCTGGGCCCCCGAAGCGTCACCCAGGGGCTCCGCAGAGCCCACCCCCAGGTCCCCACCGAGGGAGCAGGAGAGGCAGGGAGTGATGCTCTGTCCCGACACAGTCTCAGCGGCAGCGACTGAGGTGATTTTCTACGTTCGGGGAACAAGATAAGCAGACCCCCTGTGGTCCCCTGTGGGCAGGGCCATTGCCCAGGTGATACAGAAGCTGCAGCCTGACTCCAAGGCCAGAGGACAGAGGTGTGTCCCACTGTCTTGAGCTCCCACCTCTGATGAGGTCACAGAGAAGCTCATAGAAAATTCCTGGCTTTGCCAATCACCTGGCACAATTCACTTCAGCTTTACTCAGCCTCATTCCTTTGCCTCTAAGACATAGGTGGAGCCTGTGACCTACTTCAATACAGGGTTTTAACCAAATAAAGGGACTTCCCTGGCGGTCCAGTGGTTAGGACTCTGTGCTTTCACTGCAGTGGGCATAGGTTCGATCCCTGGTTGGGGAACTAAGATCTTGCATGCTGCATGGCTCGGCCAAAAAAAATCAAATAAAAATAGCAACACGTAGGCAGGACTTCTTATGTGCCAGACTGTTCCTGGTGCCTCAACAACCCATTCTGCAGACGGAGAAACTGAGGCCTGCAGAAAGAAACGTCAAACTGAGGAAAGTGGTAGCTTGAGTGTCAGGCCAGGCTCCTGGGTCCACGCTTTCACCAGGACAGAGGAACGTGCAGGAGACAGAGCCTGGGCGGCGCCACGCAGCAGCGCCTCATAAGGGGACCGGCTGGTAGCCAGGGTAACAGTGGTGATGACAGAGAGCTGTCACCAGGCGGTGCCTGGAAGGTGAGGCCTTGCAAGCAGCTGGTGGTAGAACCACCCAGCCATGGGGGGAGGCTGGCTCCTGTCAACTTCAGCTATGCCTCCTCCACTCCACGGGGCATTTGCTCTGACCTTCACAATTAAAGACTAAGAGGAAAAGCCTTGGCAGATTTACTCTGCATCCAAGCTTGGGTGGCCCGCCCGGTGTGTCACCTGCCTGCATGCCCCTACCTGTGTCCTGGGGCTCAGATCTCCACCATGGGGTCAGTGAAGCCTTTTTTCCCCTCATTCACCAGCACCGGCTTCTCAGTCCGTGTGTGCCAGACCAGGATCTGTGTGTTTAGAGACATGAGACCACATGGGGCAGAGGCCCCTGACCTTGCCCTCCCACCCCTGCCCCCTCCCCTTCTGCCCTTGTTCCAGCAAGATTTTCTCCATTGTTCTTTATTTCTACCTACCCCCTCATTCTTGCCTTTTGTACATAGGCTGCATTCAAAATATCAGTTGGAAACAAAGTCTACAGCTACAGAAAAGAGACAAACAGGTCTCAAAATTTCCTCTTGCTTCTCATTCTCCCCGGCATTTCCTGATGGGTCCAGAGGGAGAGAGTTCTGGGACCTTCAGCTCAGCTAAGTGACAGCCCAGGCCCTGGCTGGAGAAGTCCAAACTAGAAGCAGCATGTATATGTATGTGTGTGTGTGTGTGTGTGTGTGTGTGTGTGTGTACATGTACGTGCATTTGCATGCACGAACACATGTATACGTGTGCCTGTGTTGTGCATATGCATGCCCATGTATGTTCCATGCATGTGTGCACATGCATATGTATATGTGTGCCCGTGTGTGTGCACACATGGAGGTGTGTCTGGCAGGAGGGTCATGGAGCCCAGCTGCTTTGAGGTGAGGGAGGGATTCAGTCCTGGGCTCCGTCTCGCCGGTCGCCCCTCTCAGGTCCCCCACCTGCCATCAGCGTGGCTCCTGAAGGGCGATAAACTGCCATCTTGGGCTTCCCTGGCGGCGCAGTGGTTGAGAGTCCGCCTGCCGATGCGGGGGACACGGGTTCGTGCCCCGGTCCGGGAGGATCCCACGTGCCGCGGAGCGGCTGGGCCCGTGAGCCATGGCCGCTGAGCCTGCGCGTCCGGAGCCTGTGCTCCGCAACGGGAGAGGCCACGACAGTGAGAGGCCCGCGTACCGGAAAAACAAAAAACA
The DNA here is from genome assembly GCF_026419965.1 of Kogia breviceps. NCBI lineage: Eukaryota > Metazoa > Chordata > Mammalia > Artiodactyla > Physeteridae > Kogia > Kogia breviceps. The sequence continues at coordinate 120,804,892 of NC_081316.1, forward strand.
AACAAAAAAACCCTGCTGTCTTGGGAGGCTGGTTCTCCTTCGCAGGCTGTTTGGGGCCCTATTTCCTTCTCCCTGATCTAGAGGGAGGGCTCTGTGGGCTGGAGAAAGCTTGCATTACAGCTGTCAGCTCTGCTGAGGGTCTTACCTTGGTGCAGTTGGCTGCCTTGGGCTCCAGGTCACTGAGGGTGACAAGTTCTCTCAGGAGGCTGCTTTCCTGGTAGCCTCCCTTCACGCCGCGAAGCTTGAAGTAGGCCTGGCTTCGCTGCAGGATGAGCCGCAGGTTGACCGCAAATCCCGCCATGTCTATTGCAAACGGCCGGTGGGGGTCGAACACAGTCTTCCAGCCGACCACCTTCCCGGCCCCATTGACCCTCGGGGCCTCGTACCGAAGGCCGCCGACGAAGGCTACAGGCCACACGGACACGCGCCTGGTGCTGCGCATCTACGGGAGGAGAAGAGTCAGGGCGCCCGGGCCGCGCGGGGTGGGCGTCCGCGGAGGAGCGTGCGTGGGCTGTGCGCAAGGCCACGCCCCCAACCAGCTGATACTCGCCTTGTCACGTGACCTGCCCTCCGCCCCTTGCTGCGAAACTTCTGTCTCCCCTGTTTAGAGTCTGAAATGACTCCTTCCCTTCCCCCACTGTCGTGACTCCCAGACCCGAGGACACTCGCAGCGTCGACAGGGAACCCCCTTTGCCTGTCCCCCCACTGGAAGCCCTCGTGCAGACAGTGCCCGGAGGCCAGGGCTACGGTCGCCGCCGATCTCCTCCCCCTTCGCCAGTGGGGGCTGCAGGCCGCGCCAGGTTCCCCGCGCTCCCTGGGTCCCCACGCTTGCACGGAGCGCACCTCCTCGAAGAGCTCCAGGCTGTAGGTGTTGTCGTCGTCCGCGAAGTACACGACGCCGGGCTGGCTGGCGTTGCGCGGGAAGGTCTCACGCAGCCAGCGCAGGGCCAGGTTGCGCTGCATGGTGCCGCGCGGGATGCGCGGGTCGCGCGCGTCCCCGCGCAGCTTGTAGTTGCGCGGCGTCTCCACGTGCAGGTGCGTGTAGTTGAGGCCGGTGTCGCGCAGGAGGCGCGCGGTCAGCGGCGTGCGGCGCGGCGCATCCTCCACCACCAGCCAGTGCAGGTTGGGCACGTGCAGCAGCGTGTTGGCCAAGCGCGTGAGCTCAGCCTTCTGCACCGGGCGGCTGTAGGTGGGCGTCACCACGTGGATGGTGGGCAGCGTGTCGGACCAGGGCGGGGGCCGCGTGTACACGTACTCGGTGCGCACCACCTCCACGATGTCGCGGTCTGACATGCAGTACTCCCTGGGGTCCGCGCCGGGTGGCGCCTCGCGCCGGGGGTCGCTGCCGTCATCTGCGGGTTGGAGGGGGGTGTGGGCAGCTCCGCTGCAGGTACCTCGGCACCCCCGCCCCGTGCAGCTCTCCTCCGCTCCGCCCGCGGAACGTCAGCGCATCCCTGCCTGGGGCCCTGTGGGCTGAAGCTGGCGGCCAAGGCCGCTTGCCTGACATCCTCCCCCTGGGTTCTGCTACTTCTGACTCCCGAGATGACAACAGAAATAACCTCTCCCTCCTCCTCGCATTTGACAGCTCTGTAGCTATTAGAGGGCAGCTGGCCAAATTTCCAAGATTGCATCCGCGGTTCCCAACCGCGTTGGGTTTTATATGACAAAGTGTCCTGTCCTCACCACCCTATGCCCTTCTCACCCGGCCAGAGCTGACTGCACTGCCCCGCGCAGGCTGAGGCTGCAGAGCCCCGGGCACCGCCTCCCATGCCCGAGGGCACCGTTACTGCTGTCGTGGCTACAGCTACAGCTCGCTGTGGAGCCGGGAGTCTGCGGTTACCTCGCCCCGATTTTTCACAAACCCTGGAGTCAAGCGGGGCTTACTTAATCCAGCTTCTGCATCTTGGTGCAGTATTTGATACTTTACTGCATTTTGTTCTAGGGTGTCGCCCATAGCTGGCAAGATAATTTTGAACCCTGTGCCTGTCGTTTCTGACTTTATTCCCACATTTGGGCAAAGGGACAGGGTGGAGACCCATCTCAGCTCTTCTGGGGTTTGGTGTCTGTCTCCTAATCTGCACTTTCCGGTCACATTCTTTCAGCCACCGGGGACCCTACCTGCTCCACACCCAGCTGTCTGTGCCCATGTGTCCCCAAGGACCCCAGGAGAGGCGTGTGTGAAACCTGGCAGAGGCCTGGCCTCTGTGACACACTCACAGGGATGAGAGCCCCTCTCTCCGGAAGGCACCCTGTGCCCGCTGGGGCAGCTCTAATGACCAAGCTCTCTCTTGCATCCTGGACGTTCTCCCCATGGGCAAAGCCAGCAGTCCTCTCATGAGGGGAAACCAGCCTATGGGTATTCTTTTTTTTTTTTTAAATGGTCTTGATTCATATCTTAAAAAAAATTTTAAAATTTACTTTAAAACAATTATTTATTTATTTATTTAGGCTGCATTGGGTCTTTGTTGCTGGGTGTGGGCTTTCTCTAGTTGCAGTGAACGGGGGGCTACCCTTAATTGCGGTATGCGGGCTTCTCACTGTGGTGGCTTCTCTTGTTGCAGAGCGTGGGCTCTAGGGTGCTCGGGCTTCACTAGTTGTGGCATGCGGGCTCAGTGGTTGTGGCTCATGGGCTCCAGAGCACAGGCTCAGTGGTTGTGGCGCACGGGCTTAGTTGCTCCGCGGAATGTGGGATCTTCCCAGACCAGGGCTCGAACCCGTGTCCCCTGCATTGGCAGGAGGATTCGTAACCACTGTGCCACCAGGGAAGCCCCCACGGGTATGCTTGTTCTGAAAGAGTTCCTTCTCTCTGAGGTGTGTCTTCCTGTTTGAAGGACTGTGGGCTCCTCACTGCTCTCACACCATCTCGGCAGGAGGTGGCAAGCGTCGGAGGACAGACCTAGGGATCTGAGTGCCTGGGCTCAGACCCCGCGCCACTCTGTACGAACCATACGGCCGTGAGCAGAGTGCTTCGCTTCTGGTGCCTCAGTTTTAGAAACTGCAAAATGGAGCCAATACCTGCATCTCCTTTATCGAGTTGCATGTGGGTTAAAGGGCTCGGAACTCTGCCCCGAAGCTCACCATCTCTGGCAAGCGGCCCTGTTCCTCGTGGTTTCTTGCGACTACGGAAAGGATGGCGTGAGTGGTTACCTGCAGGGGGCGAAGTGGGGTCCAGCCAGCTGCCGCCCCCTCCCTCCTTCCCACGGTTCTTGTTAGCCCGTGGTGTGGGTGCCGGCGTGGGGTCGGACGCTGGGCGCCGAGGGGGGGCATGCACGTGCCGCCGGCTCTCAGGGAGCTCCCAAAGGCCAGCAAGACACCCACGACGAGACCCACAGTGGTAGTGGGGGCCTGCGCCCGGGCCGTGGGTGCGGCATCGGGAGACGAGCGCAGATGCAGGCAGCCGAGGGCACTTTCAGGAGGAGTTTGGGGTCAGACTGTGAAAGACGAGAAGCTTGAGGAGAGCAGCTTCTGACCGGGGTGTAAGTAAAGATTAGTTCATCCTGCCGGGGGTAAAGTTTTGGAAACCAAGGCCCGGGGAGGACACTGAGGGTCACTCCCCGTCCCTGTTCCTTCCTGCTGCTCAAATCACCCCCGCCTGCGGCTCTGTGCCTACGACAGGGCTGGGTCAGGGCTTCTGCCGCCTTTGGGTCCTAAGGCCTCCCGAACTTCCTTTGCTGCTGCCTTCGTTCTGTCTTGGCTGCTCTGGGGAGAGCGGATGCCAGTTCCCTGTCCTCAGGCAGGAAGGGTGGTGCTGAGCGAAGCAGCCTGGCGTCTCTGACCCCAGAGCCCTGCCTAGAGTGGAAGCCACGTGGTATTACGTCCCTTTACGTGTGGTAAACGTAGTGATGTGTTGCTAGGTGACAACTCTACAACGATAAGCGCCAGGGACTTCCCTGGCGGTCCAGGGGTTAGGACTCGGCACTTTCACTGCCAGGCCCCGGGTTCAATCCCTGGTAGGGGAACTAAGATCCCACAGGCCCAGCAGCATGGCCAAAAAAAAAAAAAAAAGTAAGCACCAAGGAGAGGTGCTGGATTGGGAGGAAAGGATCAACGTCAGGAGGACAGCTCCAGGAGCTCCAGCAGGCAGCGGGCGTTCAGCCACCTTCAGCCTGGCCCTTCCTCACAGAAGCCTCAGGGCCCACCGGGGCTGAGCAGGCCCCGACGTGTAACTGTGGAGCAGCCCAGCTTCAGACTGAGGCTCCTGGCCCTGTCTGCACCCAAAATCAGCGACGCCCAGCACCTACCCAGCCACCCCAGCCCTGTCGGCTTTCTCCCTGCGATGGGCCTGGGCACCTCTGTGTTTCATCAGGCTCCCCGGGCCCCCCCGGGAGAAGGGCTCGAGCAGAGAGGGGAGCGTGGGGCTGGAGACCGGCAGTGAGGGGCCGGCGCGGGGGCAGGGGCACGTGTATGGGTTTGGGGCCTAGGGGGCCCTGGCGTGAGAGGGAAAAGCTCTGGGCTGGGAGCCAGGAGAAGCCACTTCTAACCCGGCTTCAGGGGACTTGCCTCTGTCCAGCCTATTTGCAGCAGGTGGCACTGGATCAGGGCTTCCCGAGCAGGAAAAGAGGAGCGAACAACACACTCGCGCTGAAAGGTTTTACACAACGCAGGCTGGGAATCCCGGCCGCCCACCCCCGAGCCGTCCCGGGGAGCACGTCCCGGGAGCAGGTGCACAGCTGGCCCGTGAGTCTGTGCCTGTGGGCGTGGCGTCATCAGGGCCCCAAACGGGCCGAGCCGCCCCCCACCCCCCGAGGGTACGGTCATCAGCCTGGCTCGTCCTCGGCTCCGCAGCTACCGAGCGGGTGAGAGTCGGGACTCCGGCAGCCCTGGCTGTGGTCACCCCATCAGCGAAGCCCGCGGGCGGGGCCGGGCGGGGGCTCACCCTTGTGCGCGGCGAGCAGGGGCGCGATGGTGCTCTGGTGCCACACGGTGACCAGCAGCGTCCACGGCAGCACGATGAGGACAATCGCGAGGATGTCCCGTCTCTTCGGCATCTCCAAGGCTGGCTGGGCCCACAGCTCCTCGTTACCTGAGCGACGGCAGCGGACGGCGGCGAGCACAGGGGAGAAAAGAACAGGAATGGGCCGGGGGGGCCGGGCACGGGGCAGCGGGAAGCTGAATGCTGGCCAGCAGGCCTGGCCACGCTCACAACCCACCCATTGCCGAAGCAGGTCTGCGGGGTCCGGCCCTACCGGAGTCTGCTGGGCGGTGCCTTCTGGGGTGGGTCAGGAACCCTGCGGGTGGACACCTGCAACAGAGAGCAAAGGTGGCGGCCAGAGACCTGGGCACGACGGGCCCCCGCTGGCCGGCTCGGGACGCACAGCTGCGTGTTTTCAGGGTGGAGCCTGGCTTCTGCCTCTGTCCTCACAGGTGGCGGTGGGTGCCGCCCACTCAGGGTTCAGACACACCTGCCCGGGTTTAACCCCAACTCGCTTCTGTTGCCTCAGTTTTCTCATCCATGAAATGGGCGCCTTCGCACCTACTTCCCAAGGCTTCTGGGAATTAAACGCGTTAACGCCCGTGGAGCCCGCGGGTGGGCACCAGACGGACACAGCAGGCACTCGGAACGAGTCAGCAGCTGTGACGGTCACAGGCTTGTGCCCAGATGGTTATTTCACAGCCTGGATTAAGGAGTCGGTGCTGGGGTGGACCCGGGCAGGATCTATGCTTGCGAAGCCCCCGCGGAGGTAGGGCAGAGGCCGGGCGCTGCAGCTGGGCGTCAGCCAGGAGACGTGCTCCCGGTGGGGCTGCCACGTCCCGGGGAGACAGCACTCAGACGGCAGCAGCAGGGGCTCCAAGAGAGGTGCCCTGTGGGGAGAGTCCCCCGCCGGCCCGGCTGCCCACACGCCAGGAGGCAGGCGCCCAGCCTCCGCACCGCCACGGAAACCGTCACATCCCAACGTTCACCTTCCTCCGCGCTTCTGAGCTGAGTGCCGTGCAAGATGCAGCTGCGGTCCACAGGGGGAGGCGTGAGGGAGGACAGCCATGGGCGGCCCTGGCCTGTCCCGGTGTGTGGGCCACCCCAGGGCCCAGCACCAGCACACCGAGCCCCCGAGGCCGCTCGCTGCCCACCCAGCCCCGGGCAGGAGGGCATCCATCTCCGCGGAGCTGAGAGCCAGGGCTGAGCGGGATCTGGGCTCCCGTTTTGGAAGCAGTGCGTCCTCCTCCTCGCCTGGTCCTCTCTGCCAGCAGTCCCCACGCCTGGTGCAAGAACCGTGCTGTCTTCCAGTGACGGTGCCCCTGCCACCCATGGCTCCACAGCCTCCTTGGAGGCCGACGGTGCACGGCCCGCCCCCCTGCCACCGGGGTTAAACGGTGCAGGCACAGGGCAGGGAATGATCCAGGGGTGCGAGCTGTGTCCTCCACACTCCTTGTGGCCCGAGCAGGTGGGAGCCCAGAGTCCCACCCAGGATGCCTCTCTGGGTCTCCGGTGCTGTGTGAGCTCGTGCTACATCCCCGCCCAGCACCTGCCCTGCTCCGAGGCCACAGGCAGGGCTGCGAAGGGCTGAGCTGGGGCCTCGGTTTGGCGGGGCCGTCTCGGGCCACGTGACGGGGGTAAGAGGCGCTTCCAGCAGGGCTGGCTGGGAGGTCTCCTCTGGTCCTGTGATCACCCTGGAGCTTTTCCACGCATCCTGGTCTTGGGGAGGCTCTGGTTCCGGGGCGGGGGGAAGCCGTGGGGAGCTGGCCTGCCCTGGCACTCGAGCAGCTGCGCTGGGGCAGCCTCCAGCCTCCGGCACCTGCCCCTCCCTCGGCCGCGTGGGCTGCAGTCTGAGCAAAGAACAGCTGGTGGGGAGCATTTGTGGGGCCAGAGACGCACTTGACACTCCACGTTCAGTCTTCCCAACACCTGGGCCGCAGGCGCTGACCTCGACCCCTTCCACCTGGAGTTTGCAGAGGCCGTGAGGGGCAGCATCTTGGCCAAGTCACCGTCGGCATGCAGTGGAGCCAGATGTGAATCCAGGCTCTTGGGGCGTGAGCTGCATCAGGAGCTGGGAAGGAGGCTCAGGTCCCAGAGCCCCTTCCGGGAGGCCCCCCTGCAGGCCCCAGCGCCTCCCTGGGGGGGGGTGTGTGCAGAAGCAGGAGGGGGACGAGGAGGGGAGGAGGGGCAATGGAAGCAAGGGCCCTGGAGGGAGGCTCTGATCCCATCCGGGCTATCTGGTCAAAACGGCTATGAAAGGAAGGGGGTGGGGTAGGCAGAAGAGCTCTAAAAATAAACTTAGCCACAAACCGAGTTGTGCATTAATTACTCTGGAAGCCATTGCGGCTTGAAAACCCCATAACTTTAATGGAGGCTATTATAAGCATAGCAGCAAAATCATGGAGCCAATTACCAGGCGGTTATTAAGCAGAGCAGGGAGAGCCCCCAGCCTTGGAGAGCACCAGCCGGCCGGCAGGGGGCGGGCCTGAGGGAACTGGGGCCTGGGGTTGAGGGCCGGGGGGGCGGGGGGGGGACCTGGGGTGGGGGCAGAGGAAGCTACCCCAGACCCAGAGGCCCAAGTCTGAGATGGGGCTGCAAGGATGACCACTGGCCACAGCCCACTTTTCCTGCCCGGCCCTGGAGGGGTGCTGGGCAGCCTGCCTGTGGCCCAGGCTCAAGCAGCCGCAGACCCAGAGCTGCCCTGGCCCTCGGTGGGCATGCACGGGCAGAGGAGTCGGCGCGGAGACGGGGGAGGGGCTCGGCCGCACCCAGAGCCAGGGGGAGGGGTGCAGCAGGGAGGCTGCGGTCGGTGCCGGAAGCAAGGTCCTGCCGGCCGGAGAGAGGGTGCGGCCCGGGCTCCGCTGAGGCCAGGACGCCCCACCAGCCGCCGCGGTTCGTGTCCGTGACTGGCCCGCGCCGCCCAGCCCCTCAGCGAGTGCAGACGGGGGGCCTCGGCTGGACACAGACAAGGCTGTGCTGAGGGGCGTGTGAGCCCAATGGGACGGCAGAGGGGACGTGAGGGGGCAGGACAGTGCTCGGGTGCTCCCCTCTCATCTCCACACACAGGGCTGGACTGGGAGGTACTAATGAAGCTTCAGTTCTGCCATTTTAGCACCTTGAGGTTAAGGCAGGGCTCTGGTGAGAAAATGGGGTTGGGTCGCATTCAAGGCCAAAGTCAAAGCAAGAGGCCAGCATAACAGCTTTCCAAGGAGCCCGGTCATGATTCATGGGCCAAGCAGCCCTGGAGATCGGCCACGTCTGGGGAGACCTAGTTATAGGAATTTGCCTCTGGGTTTTAGGGTGTCATGGGTTGTGAGAACCAGGGGGTGTCTGGGACCCAGACAGGGGGGGGCCCGATGTGTCCAAGGCTGGGCTGCAGCCGGGCAGGCTAGACAGGAGAGGCTGGACCTGGGGAGGCAGGGCCAGGGCAAGGTTGGCTTCAAGGCTGGACGATTCCAAATGCACAGATAGGCTGCCTCCTGAGCTGCAGGATTCAGACGAAAACCTCACCTGTGTCCCAGCACCTGCGGAGGAGGCTGGTTTAATTCCATTCGGCAAATATTAGTTCGGCATCGGTGGCGGGCAAGGCCCTGCTGGACGCCCCGGGCCACACGGCGGCAGGGAAAGCGGCTCCACGCGGCTCCGTCCCATCCCTCGGGGAGGTGCTGCGGAGGCAGCACGTGCATGTGTGTGGCGGAGGTCAGTGTCACACAGACCACCCCAGCCCTCGTCTCTGGAGCAGGGTAGGGGCCGTGGTGCCCATAAGCCCGGGACGGTGGCGGTCACAGGAGACCGCGGGGTGAAGGATCCTTCGAGGCGAGGAGGACACACTGCACGATCAGCGGTCCTGTCCCCGACCACACGCTCTTCACTGGCCAGCGTGGCACCGCCCGCTTGGGAAGTGGGGCTGGGGCCCGTCCCGGGAGCTCGCCACCCTCCGGGAGTCGCCCCGCTGGGCACACCGCCTCCGGCCTCAGCGACGACTTCTCGGAAGTGACCCGAGACCTTGGGGCACTCGGTGAGCGACCCGTGCTGCCGCATCCTTTAGAATTGTTACGATGCTTCCCACCAATCTTCACCTCGTTTGGAGAACTTTTTCCCTAGACTCGCCTCATGGAATCTTCTGGGAGCATTCAACTCAGGTTTCCTAGAAACGACAACGTTTCTTTCTTTCCAGCTCACGTTTCTTGGTTTATGTCCGTTCTGTGACGATGAGGACAAGCAGAACTGTTGCAAAAAGGCTGGGAACCAACGTTATGGACTCTTGGATCACTGACCGCCAGAGGGGACCCCCAGGCCCCTGAGGACATCGGTCCTGAGTCACTGGAGCAGAGGTGGTGAGGAAAGCACTGCCGTGCCCGCGAGGAAAGAAACGGGCCCGACGCCGGGAGCCTGAGTCCCGCTGGGGCCGAGCAGCTGTCAGGGCCCGGGGGGTGGTGTGAGAGGCCGGCGGGGGTGCCAGGGGCTGCAGGAAGCGGGACATGGGGAGGGGTTGACAGCAGGCGGACGCGGTTAGGGCTCCAGTTGTACCCTCCAGCCCCAGACAGTGCCTGGGAGGGAGGCTGGACGCTGTCCCTGAGAGCTGCAGGGGCCCTAATGGGATCAAGGGATTAGTATCGATCCTGCGGGTCGCTGCTCAGGACCAGCCAGATGCCAGAGCTAATCAGCTCCCGTCCCGTCAATCCACACTCCATTAACCGGCCCCAGGCCTCTCCTCCCTGGCCACTGCACCCACACCGGCCCCACGGGGGAGGGGGCAGGACGCGGAGGCTTCTCCACCCACCACCTCCGTCCTCTTCCTGCTCCTGTCCCCACCACCCGCAGGGGACTGGACACAGAGGGGTCCACAGCTCCCTCCACCCACGAGGAAGGCCTGACGCCCAGGAGGGCTCAGCGCTGGCCCTGCAGCTCACAGCCCTGCCCGGGGCAGGTGGGATTCCTTTCTTCGTAAAGCCCGTCCCGCATCTCCACAGCAGCCCGTGAGGCAGGCAGGGAGGTTTCGTCCCCATTGTACGCGTGAGGAGGCCGAGGCTTGGAAAGGCCCAAGGTCCTGGAGTCGGCGGAGCTGCTCGCACCCAGGTGCCCCACGCACAGCGCTCCCTGCCCGCAGGCCGGCCCCCTAGGGCCACCCCCCAGGAAGGGGCTTCCCAGCGGGCTTTGACGGTGGGGGCCGCGGAGGAGGGGTGGCCGGGCCCTGGGGGTTCTGCATCCTGGACCCCAGGCCTCGTGCCGTGTCGTTCCCTTCTTGCCAGGAGACCAGGCCCCGGCTGGGGCCGAAGGACGTCAGCTCAGCTCAGCCTCGTGCAAACCACACGGAACAGCTTCGGGTTTCTTCTGCCCAAGAGTCAGGAAACACAGCGCGTGGGTTGTCTGCTTGAGGTGGTTCCCTCGTTTTCTTTCTTGGTTTTTCAGATAGAGCCTTGGGATCAGGCTTGGATTCTTAGTAAAGAGTGAAGATGGGGGGGTCTGCTCTGCGCGGTCCCCCCGCGTCACTGCAGGAATTTGAACGGAACAAGCTACCGGCCCCAGTGGGTTTGCTGGAGTTCCTAAATCAGCGGCGTGGTCTTCGGGCAGAAGGGTGTCCACCCGTCCCACAGCCTCCTTGCAGGAGGGCCTCACCTGGGGGTTCCCTGCTGCTGCTCTGGGCTGGGCCCGGAGCACACGGGTGACCCGCGCTTGGCTCCAGGTGGGGACACAGACCGGACGGAGAACTGGGCCGTCGGACAGTGGCCGGCTGGGCCGAACAGCCCCTGTGAAGAGCCACCACACGGACGGTCCACGGGTGGCCGTGCAGGGCTGGCGGGGAGGGCCCCCAGCAGGGAGGTGCCGACGGGAGCCCCGGGCAGGCGGGCAGAGAGTGGCGTGGCCGCAGGCCTCCCCTGCTTGGTGGGGGGGCGGTGAGGGCGGGCCCGGCTCTGCCCCCTGTGCACTGGGGAGAGGCCCCTGCGTGGAGCCCAGCTTCTGGCCCTCGGCTTGGCGTGGGGTTGGGGGAGGCTTGATCTTGGCAGGAGCCGCCTCCCCGACCCCCTCTTCCCCCTTCCTCCCTGTATCTCGGTCCCTGCCCCCTTCTGGCAACCGCGTCCGCTTTTAAGAGAACGTCACTGTCCCCAAGACGAGTGGCCCCGTGTCCCCCTGCGGCCGGCCTGTGGTCACGGGCTTACAGCTCTAACCACCCAGTTCTCCTCCATCTCCACCTTCTGGGGGTCAGGAGCCCAGCCGACGTACGGGGTCCCCCGCGCAGGGGCCCCTGGAGGGCTGAACGGGGTGCCCTTGCTTCCACGCCCGGGGTAGGGGGGCGGCAGAGGCCACTGCCCCAGGGTCACAGGACTGTGGGCGGCACTGCCCTCGGCTCCCTGCCCCGTGTCCTCGGCCAACACGGCCACCCATGCCCTGGGACCAGCAGGGAGGGCACCCGGGGCAAGTGTGCCGCCGGGACGCGTCCTCCAGGACACTGTGAGCCTGCAGGAGGGACAGCCCATCACCCCGGCCACGTTCTCCTGGTCACAGGCGTCTCCGCACTGAAGGCGTGGACAGCGGCCGTCAGAGGTCTCGGGGACTCCTTAGGGCCTGTCCAGCACAGCAGGGAGGCCAGGTCACTTCCCGACCTCAGCTCCCATCTGGCCCCGCAGCCGGCACAGCCGAGGGGTCCCCGTGGCCTCCCCCTTCCCCTGCCTGCTCTGGCCTCAGCCTCCTCCTCCAGCCTGGAGCTGTTCTGTGTCTGGAATGTTCCATGACACCTCAAACACAGCAGAGACCCCACCGTCGTCTTTCTTCCCAGAGCAGCTCCGTCTTCCTCCCCGTCTCGGCGGCCAGCACAGGACTCCCGGGCTGTTCCCAATGCTCCCGGCATCCGCAGCCTCCCATTGAGATCTGTCTGCTCAGTCGGCCCCACTGCCTGGCCCACCCCCCTGACGTGCTCTCCCCAAGACCTCCTGAGTCCCCCTCCGTGGCATCCGAGGCGCGCGGCTGTGCTGTCTCACCCACCAGCCGCGTCCTCTCTGCTTCCCTTCTACCTCTTGCCACCACTGTCCCTGACCCCATGCCCAGCCCGGCGCCTTCCCTCCCTGCAGCGCTCGTGAGAGCTCTGGAAGCTGGCGGACCTGCCTCAGTCCATCGGACGGTAACTCCCCTCCCACCCCGAGGTCTGGGCTAGCCCCGGGGGCACAGGTCTCAGGCCGCGTCCAGAGACCCAAAGAGCAAGCCGGCCCAGCCCTCACGGCCAGCATCCCCCCATGTCCTTCCTCCCTGTGGCCTCTGACCCCCGCTGCCCCCTTGCCTCTGCCATGGCCCAGCGTGGGGGCCTGTGTGTCCCTGGGCCCGCTGGCTGCCACGGGGCCCTTGCCCTGTGGTGCCCCGAGTACCAGCTTCGTCACCGTGCCCCCACCCCCTGCCCGCTTGACTCCATCGGACTGGCCCGACGGCAGCGGCCATGGCACCTGCTGTCCCTCCTCTGGACGTGGAATTTGTAGTTTCCCTAGGAGAGCGGCCGGGGCCGAGTCCACTCTGCGGGCTCCACGGGGCCACCCTCTCCGGGTGGCTTCACAGGGCTGCCCGTTCACGCCTTCGCACACGTGTGCACGTGTGTGTGCTCGTGGCGGGCACCCTACCTGAGTGAGTGCACGTGTATCCGTGGGCCCACGCGTGGGTCTCCGTTCAGCGGAAGACGAGCTCTCGAGCAGACCAAGGCCAGCTTTTTGTGCCCGCGGCACGATCCCGGAGAGCACGGGGCTCCACTCGCGGCTCCGAGGACCGTCGCCCTGCACCCTCCGCCTGCGCCCCCGCCCCCCCTCGCCACAGGCTGAGCAGCCCCGGCGGGCGGGTCACCCTGGCACGGGCCGAGGTCCCGCCGGGACACGGTCCTGCCCGATTCCAATACGGTCGCGGTCAACTCCCTGGACCGAACACGCCAACCTTTCCCTCCAGCGCCCAGCTCGCTGCACCGGCCGGCATCCTGCGAGGTGCGGGGCAGCTTGGGACACAGTGACACCCACCGGATCAGGCCAGTGCCTGCGGGGCAGGAGCCGAGGGCCCCGCAGATCCTGATACGAGATGGACGGCGGGGCCGGGGGACCGGATGAGCAAAGCCAACAGCTTCTAGCGGACCAGGGCAGCAAGAGCCACCGGGCGGCCAGGCGGGCCTCCCCTCCCGCCAGGCTGCCCAGCGTGGGTGGGCGCGGTGCGCTCCCTGCAGAGGCTGAGGACACCAGCGCTCAGAAGGCTGTGGGACCCTTGCCCCCTGGACTCCGGGAGCTGGGGTGGTGCGACCAGGTCTCCTTGACCCCCCTCCACTGGGGCGGCCCGGGGAGGCTGAGAAGGGCCCAGGGCTGCACTGCCTGGTGGGTAGGCAGTGCTGGCTGCAAGGACAGTCCACAGTGTGGAGCCTGGCACAGGTCCCGGTGACCCTGGCTGGCCAGTGAGCCGGGCATGTGGTCTCAGCAAGGCCAGGGGACCAGCACTAAGCCGGCTGGGTAACCTGGAGGTTCTGGCCCTGGAGCTGAGGGTCTGACGCCCGGCTGGCCGGGGACGGCTGTGCAGGGCCCTGGGAGAGGCTGGATTCGGATGCCCTGGGGGGGGTGTGAGCGGCCAAGGGCGGTGTGTCCCCACTGCACCGGCCCCAGCCCTCGGGCTCTGCAGCCACCACTTCCTCTGGTGCTGACGGCGTGTGGTTTGGGGTGGGGTGCTGACAGGGGGAGACCACCTGGAGCTCTACGCCCTCGGCCTTATCCCTCCCCGTTCTCAAGCTCTCCCAGGCCTGAGCGTTCGGCGTCCGCACAGCGCACGGCCAGCCCGCGTCCTGCGTGAGCTGGTCGGTTTTCATGTCTGTCCACAGCCCCCAAGCCATGGACTCCTCTGGATCCACCCCAGGCCCGGGCCGGACACGCAGCAGGCTGCACCGGTGTCCCTGTGACTCAGTCCCTTCTCGGTGACTCTTACCAGGCCACTCTGGGATCAAATGAGGGGTCCATGGAAAACACTGTCACAGCGCCTGGCCCACAGAGAGCGCTGCGAATGCTGGGCGACGTCAACTGCAATAGAAAGTATAGCAGCAACCACGCTGTTTGAATGCAGCCGAGTCCAAGCGTCTGGGAGCGAAGGGGAGGCCAGGGCACCTCAGCTCCCCTCCTGGGTCAGCACTGACCGGCCTCTGGGCGGTTCTTCTAGCGGATCCCTCCCTCCCAGGGGCGAGGCCGTGCCGAGGAGGGGGGTCCACGGGGTGTGGGCTCCGAGGCGGTGTGATGGACAGGGTGTCCAGGCTCCTGGCCGCGGGCTGCCTGCCGCGGGCTCACGCAGCTCCCTGTGCGGGCACCGCTTTTGCCGTTCCTCTTTTACAGATTCAGAAACTGAGCTGGGCCTGCCCTGCCCCCATTAGTCCTGTGTCCCTGCCCAGCCTCCAAGATTCGCACCCAGGGCAGGACTGGGGATTTCGGAAGGTCAGGGGTCCGCCGTCTCTCCTCCTGTCTCCAGAGCTGTCAGAGCTGCGGTTCTCCTCCTTCGGGCTGAGCCTGGGGTGGGGGGCCATCGACCCCGGGCCGCTCGTTTCCTGCCCTTTGCCCCTGGAAGCAGGCGAGGGCTCCCCGGAAAGCTGCTCTCTCCACCTCTGCTTCCTGTTACTCCGGCCGGGTCCCCCGTCCCCTCCCCTGCGTGTCAGCGGCTCGCGCTGCCGGGTGAGAGACAGTCCAGGGAAAGTGTTGCAGGAGGTCCAGCCCAAGAAGGCCTGTGAGCCCGCGTGGCAGCACGCGCTCCCCTGGAGAGGCGTGACGGATAGGAGGGTCCCTAAACTCAGCCCCCAGACGGTCGATCCCGCCGACACTCTGTTTTACAGGCCGTGCATCACACAGCCGGCAGCAGGGCAGCACGACGGCTGAGATGGGCTGAGCGCCGCGGAGCTGCGTGCAGAGGGGCCGGCCCTGCGCACAGGGCTGCTGGGTCAGCGGGGCTCCCGGCCCGGGGACAGGCTCTGCGAGGAAGGCTCCCGGGTGGGGGTTCTGGAGGGAGCAGGGCAGGCGACCTGTCCCCACACCGGCCCTACCTGGAGCCTCTGCCTGGCATGCTCTCCCCTGGCCGAGCTCCCGCCGCACCTCTGGGCTGGCCAGGAACACTCTCCCGGGGACTGTCATGAGGGCTGGGCCCTGGGGACATGCGGCTGGCACTGGACAGGCGGGGGAAAGCGGGGCTCCATCCTCCCTGCTCCTCGTGGCACCCGGTACTCAGAGCACAGAGGCGTCTGCGGCCTCCCGGAGAGAAGGGCGGCGGGGAGACACCATCGTTGACCATTGCTGCCCCACGGTCCGGCATCAGGCGACCCGCCAGCCTGATGACCAGGCGGACAAAACGCATCCACACGGTGCGACCCAGCCCGAGCGAGGACGGAGCCCTGCGCCCTGCCCCCCGACGTGACGACCCCGGAGGGCGCTGCACTCAGGGAGGGGCAGGCGCAGCAGGGCCAAGCCCATGTGACCCACTTACAGAGGCGGGAAAGCGGTCGGACTCACAGGGACAGAAGGCAGAAAGGTGGCGGTCAGGGCTGGCGACGGGGGGTTTCAAGGGCGCGGAGCCTCCGGTCGGCAAGATGAAAAAGTTCTGGGGACGGATGGTGGCACGACACCGCAAACGTACTTAATGCCCGGAGGCACTTAAAAGCGGTTAAGATGGTACATTTCCATTTTACTTTACGTGTTTGTTTGTTTTTTCTTAACTACACAAACGAACCTGTCATCCAGAAGTTCTGGTTAGATGGGTCAGCGATGACACATCCAGACGCTGGGGGGCGCTTAACAGGGCTTTCCTTGCAGCGGGGCTGGGTGGGCACCTGTGTGTGGTCCCAGTGCGCGACCCTCCTGCTGGCTGTCACCTGGGTGCGTTACCATGAGGAAATACGCACAGGGCACGCCTGGGGGACGCAACCCCAGGGGTTCCAGCTGAGCTGCTAGGAGTGAGCAAGGCGTGGCCAGAGGATGGGATGCACACACACACACACACACGTGCACACACTGGAACACACGGGCGCGCACACGCAGGGCAGCCTGCTGGGTCTCCAGTCTTGGGGGTGGGGGTGGTGGAGGCTGGAATGCTGGTTCTCAGAGGGAGATTTACAGGAGGGAGAGGAATTTAATATCGGCAGGTGATGAGTTAGGTGAGAAATGCTTCGGCTTTAGTACAGAAGCTTCCTGAGGAAAAAAGAAAAGAAGCTGCTCTGCTCCGCCCTCCTGCTCCGCACTGTGCAGGGAGGGCTTCCCCGGGGGGCCTGGTGTGGCCACTCCACGGGCCGCACCTTCCAGTAACTGGGCCTCCAGGGATGCAGCCTGACACCCCGGGTCCACTCTGACCTCCAAGGGCATCGGGTCAGCGACGGGGGAGGGGGCTGAGGACGAGCCTGGATTTCCTCAGGCTGCAGAGGCCACCCGGGGGGACCCCAATCAGCTAATGGGGACCCAGGGCTTCAGGTCTGGGCTGCGTGGAGCTGGGAGCCCCCAGGATCGGTCTCGGGCCAGCGAGGGCCCCGACAGCTCACCCGGCCTGAGGAGTTCCAGGCTGGCCTCCGCCCTCTGGTCAGGGTGTGCAAACACACACCATGCAGGCTGGTGATTCACTGGTTTAATGAAGGTTTCGTGTGCATTTTTAATGCGTCGCCTGTGGCCTGAACCCGCTGACCTTCCCTGGGGCCCTGGCAGGGTAGTTTAGCTGGGTCCTCCTGGGCCAGCTACCACGGGAGGAGAGCCAAGGCCCGTGCCGGCTGGTGGGGAAGGGGCCCGGCTCCCAGTGTGGGCCTCTGACCCCGAGCCCGGGGGCTGCTCCCGTGGCCCCGCTGCCTGTCTCTGTCCTGCAAGAGCACAGCGGGCCTGAGAGAGGGAGGGGTGGGTGTCAGGAGACGCAGGTCACAGTCTGGGACCAGGCACCAAAGTGCTGTGTGACCTGAAACAGGAGTGGACCCTCCCTGGGCACCGGCTTCCTTACGGGTAGAAAGAAGGAGGCACCTACGGCCACAGAATCCTAATCCCAGGCAGACGGTCTGCTGGCCTTACCACCGCTAGTCCATGGCTATGGATGCGAATTCCTGCTCCCCGAGCCGTCCCCTCCTCCCTTTGCCTTCTCGGCTGGTAGGCTCCCCACCCCTGCCTCCTGCTCCTGGGCCATCCGTCATGGACAGCTTACCAAGGGAAGCGGTGTAATCGCGGTGGGAAATGTTCACATGCTTCATGCTCCTTTCATTTCAGATGAGGAGATAGAGGCTCCTGAGATTCTGTCACCCAGAGAGCGGCCGACACAGCTGGGCCTGGAGCCGGGCTCAGCCAGCTGACCGCTAATCCCGTCTGGCCCAGGGCCCCTCTCGCTCCGCTGGACCGGGGCTCCTTCCCTTAGGTCCAGGGCTGGGAGCCCGGGCAGAGCCCTCACGTCCCCACCGAGACGCTGGCGGAGGCCGGAACCTCATTTGCTCCTTTTACTCTGAACACACGGGGGCTAAGGGAACGCTCTTCGGTGGGAGGTGCGTCTGCTTCCCCGTGGACCTGGCAGTGTTCATCGGCAAAGGCAGACACACACCCCACCTCATTTTCTGTCCCTGGAGAGCGGTGCAGGGCTTATTAACCGGCCACGTCCCCGTCACAGGGGAGGAGACTGAGCCTCTGGGTGGCTGGGAGGCGGAAGCAACGCCACGCACCGGGCCCCTCCGCACACCTGGCACAAAGTAGGCTGTTCCCTAAGAGTCTGTTAGGTGAAATCTTCACTAAATGAGTAATTTAAAAAATTGCTAAGCAAAGCACTATTCACGTTCTAAGTGAGCAACTTGATTAACTGTAAGCCTCATTCCTGCCTCACAAACGTCCTGTTATCCCTGCTTAGAGACAAGACACGTGGGGCACAGAGAGGTTAAGCGCTGGCCCAAAGCCACACAGCTGTGCACGGCAGAGCCAGGCTGTGAGTCCAGCAGCCCATGCTCTAGGCGCCTCACTAAACCAGCTGTGCAGAGCCCAGGACGGCACTTGCCGGGAGAACTTGGGGGCGCTGGGCACATCCTACGTGCATCCATGCCACCCAATATGGTGGCCACAGGCCACGTGTGCTACTGCGCTCTTGAAATGCGGCTGGTGTGGCTGCGGGGTGCCCACCAGGGACGGCGAGCAGCCCGCCCCACGTCCAGCGCTGGGCTCTAAGGCTTCCGAGGGCTGGTGAGATGAACAGCCCAGAGTCCTGAGCCTAAAGACACTCACGGCCTCAGAGGACAGATCGTTCAACTAGTTCGTGCAGAAGGAAGCCAGACGGGGAGGAGTGAGGGGGAGGTGACCGCACGCGCCCAGCCTTACACGGGGGTCGGCGAGGACCCGCAGACCAGCTCCCCCCCTAATACCCACAGCCCTGCCCTCTGGGCTCTGCTCCCCTGCTTCCCTCCCCCCTCCTCACGAAGCAATAATAACGGCTCACGTCTTCTACCTGCGGGACAGGAGAAACACTGCTGACGGCTCGAATTCTGCAGGCAAAGGCTCATCCCCAATCCAGCCAACTCTCGAGGTCCAGACTAAGACTCCCCACTTTTGGGCTTATCGGTGGCAAAGCCCTAATCCCTGCCAGGCGCTTGGCTGGAAGGCCGCTATCCTGCTGTCAGCTGGCGTGCTCAGGGAGTACAGATTCATTTTAATATTGGCTGGAGCTAAACCTCATTAGAAAAGTAAATTTGCTGTAGCTGCGGGGAAAAAAAAAAAAAAAAAAAGCAACCCACACAGTCCTTCCTCCTAAAGCTAAACAGAAAACCTGATTTGATTTTGGATTGTCTGATGCTTTACGTCCCCAGCACTGGCCCAGAGCCTGGAACACGGTAGGTGCTCAGTGAATGTGTGTGGAAGGGGGCCTTTGAGCGACTTCTGCCCGCCCTGCTGGCTTCTAGCACCGATACCAAGAGGCCACCGGCCTGGGGTTCTCATCAGTTGTGTGGATTTTTTTGGACAACCGCCGTCTGAGACGTGCAGTGACCACACTGACCACCGATTAGACACGGGACCCGTGCTGCTGCCGCTCGGCAAGGGGACGCCAGGCATGCTCGATGCAGAGGCACGGCAGCGGCTGGACAAGGCCCAGAGCCTGGAGGCGTGGGAGTCTTTTTTTTTTTTTCCTTTTGCGGTACGCGGGCCTCTCACTGCTGTGGCCTCTCCCGTTGCGGAGCACAGGCTCCGGACGCGCAGGTGCAGCGGCCATGGCTCACGGGCCCAGCCGCTCCGCGGCACGTGGGATCCTCCCGGACCGGGGCACGAACCCGCGTCCCCCGCATCGGCCGGCGGACTCTCAACCACTGCGCCACCAGGGAAGCCCAGGCGTGGGAGTCTTGAGGGGAGAACCGGCAACAGGCCAATGTGACCGGCCCCAGAGTGGGCCAGTGACTTGCTACTCCAAATTCTAGAGCCATCCAGATCCCAGAAGAAGGTGGGGAGGTGAGCGAAATGCAGACGTTACAGTAACATCCACCGAGCACTTCACCTACAAACAGCCTGGTGGGAGAGGCTCCTGGATTCGTGGGCCTTCGGGAAACCAGGGCTTAGAGGGCTCCACTTTTCCCGAAGTCCACCCAGCCGGTCACAGAGGGGTTGAGGCTGCCCCGGCCTGGCCAAGCCTTTGCCCTGCACGGCACTGCCTCCCTGCCCCCCACCCCATGCTCGCAGCAGGGTCCCCAAAGGCCTTCCGGCCTGGAGGTGCAGGAAGGGGGTTTTCACTTTCCTTCTCCCAGGTGCTGGATCCCCCAGAGCCCACTGTACCCCGGGGCCGGGAAGGGTGGGGGGCAGGCACCAAGAGGTGGGTCTCCCTGAGCGTCCCAGATCTCACGGCCTGTCCCCCTTCTGCCTGAGGACCCACCTCTGAACCCCACATTCGTCGGAGCCTCGGGAAGAGCCCTCCTCAGTAGGCCGTCCCTCCTGCTCCACGGAGGGCCTCCTGCCCTGGCTGATGGCCACCGCCAGCGCGTCCTGGAAGGAGGCCCGAGGCTGGCCCACCCGTGCCACTGGGGCCCTGTCGTCCGTGCCTCCGTGTCTTTGTCTGCTGTCTCTCGCGCTTCCCTGCCTGCCTCAGACTCTCAGATTCTCCCTCTCCCCGAGCCCTGCCTCTCCCCACCTTCAGTTCTCAGGAGAGGGGAGCGCTCAGGCCCCTCCGCGCCCACTCAGGCCCTCCTCCAGCCAACGCTGAACCAACACGCCCCCTGATCCTAGAGCCTGGCTCCGGGCAGCTCACCCTGCCGTACCCGCCATGCTTGCAACGCTCCTGCCCTGCCTCATATGCTGTACCACGACCAGAGAGGTACAGCCGCCCGGGGCCCCTCCGCCCTCGCCCATCAAAACCACGGTGGAAAAACGCAGGTCCGTCCGGAGGCCCGATGCCGGGGACAGGGCGGGCCCCGCCGGCATCTTCCTCTGAAGCCCCCGGTCTCTGCCCGTCCCCATGCTTCAGGTGGACGGTCAGTGCCTGCTGGTCCAGAAGCCTCTGTGCACGTACCCAACCCAGCACCCGTGAGCCTCCAACAGGCGTGAACAAGGAGGGATTCCCCAGCGTCTGTGGGTCAGGTACAGAAATGTGCACAGCAAGCCACTCGGCGCCGGTGCTGAATGGGGCACAAGTCCATCAACCCTCCCTGTTCCATAACCTGGGCAAGCCTTCCCGCTCCCACCCCAAGGGGAGAGGGGAGTGCATGCAGCTCCAGAACCTTTGGGGGTGATGGGCATGGACTGGGCACAATGGATAGTCTCTTTGAAGGTCTCACGGGGAAGGGTCTTTGTTCCAAACAAAGGAAGGGGGGGACTTGACGTTTGGCCCACTACGGGCAGTAGCAGTCACCAGCTAAACAGGTTTGGGAGGAAATGTCTCAATCTCTGTGGTGAGGCAGGGAGACACGAGGAACAGAAGGCAAATCGCAGAGGACCCTGGAGCCACCGTCCTGTGAAGCCACCCGCCCCACGACGCCAGTAACTTATGCAGCTGCGCCCCGTTTCCACACAACCACGTCGGAGGCGCCACAGGCTCTGTACTGGGACATCCGCGCCCAGTCCTTTGAACTGGTACATGTCACACAGCCCAAGCTCCCGATGGGTACCCGACCCAGACTGGTACCCACGCAGGTAGAGCCGGCCCCACCAGCCTGGGGCAACCAACCGTCCGCAAGGCCAGCTTCAGCGTCTAGGGCAGAGAGCTCCCCGGAGCCACTGAGACCCAGTTTCTACAAGAATCCAGGCAAATGGTGCCCAGCTGAGACTAGGCCTGGCCAGGGGAGGACGGGGCAGGGGGGGCGGTTAGGGCCTTGTTTACGCATCTGTGTCTGGGTGGGTGCGGTCTCTCCGACCTCAGCTGCTGGGTCCCAGGCTGTCCCCAAGCACAGTTACATCCCTGGCCTCCTACTCCAGTCCCTCCTGCCTCACCTCTCTGTTCCTTCTCGGAAGTTGCGGGCTCTGGCTTGGAAGGGACCAGGACCCCAGGCCGGAGCCCGGCGGCGGAGGGCGGGTGGTGAACTTGGTCACGCCTCCCCGGCCCCCTGCACTGAACGTCCTCAGGACGCTGGGTCCCCTCGCCACCGCTCAGCCCCTCAGGCTCCCGGCAGAGCTTCAGAGACTTAACTTATCAGTGGCTGGAGCCCCAGAGCTTGGGGACGACGCCGGGGAGCCGCTGCGGCGGGTGCTGGCCCCCGACTCCCGGCCACCGGGAACCACCTGCTAAGGTGGGGAGGGAGGAACCAATGAGCTAAGAGCCTGGCCGGTTGTTGGAAGCTGCCGAGAACCAGCTTCCCCTTCCCGCCGGCCCGAGGAGGACAGGCATCGCCCAGGTTTGGTTTCGCAGCCCCTCGGCGGCGGCAGTGCCTTCCGCCCCGGCCGGGTCCCCAGCTGGCTCTCCAGCCACCCCACTGCACGCACAGCCACACACGCGCGCGCGCGCGCGCACACACACACGGGCGCGCGCATACGCGCCCGGGAGGACATGGCGCGGGGACCGATGCGGAGGCATAAAGGGGCTCTGTGCGCGACAGCGGGGGCACTGACCTGCGGCGGCGAGTCCGGATGGTCCCCGGCGCGCTCCATCGCGGCGGCGGCCCCTACGCGCCGGCCCCAGCGCACCCAGGCTGTTGGCCCGGGCCGCGCGCGCCTCCAGCCCCGGGGGCTCTCGGGTTGCGGGCCCCCGGGGGGCCCTTCATCGCTGTGGGGTCCGCGCTGCCCCGGCCCGGCCCGGCCCTTCTGCGCTCGGCGAGGCGGCGGCCGAGCCCGGGAGCGCGCGGGGGGCGCGGGGCGGAGAGCCGGGAGGGGAGGCCGGGGGCGCAGAGAAGAGCGGGGCGGGCGGGCCCGGGCGCAGGGCGAAGGCGCGGGCACCGGGGCGCGCGGTCGGAGCCCAGCCGACCGGGCCGGCGCGGAGTCCCCTCGGCGGCGGCGGCGGATGCGCCCAGGCTGCCGCTTCTGTGACAGCGCCGCCAGCCCCGCCCCCGCCCCGCGCCCGCGCCCGCGCCCGCGCCCGCGCCCGCCCCGCCCCGCCTCCGCTCCCCGCCCCGCCCCCGCGCCCGCCCCCGCCCCGAGCGAGCGCAAGCAGCTGGCTGGACCCGCACAGCGGATGGTCGCTACCACCCTCGCGGGCTGAGGCGGGGCGCGAGGAGGGAAGGACCCCGGAGTGGTACCACCCTCGCGCCCTCCCCGGCCAAGGCGGCCCCGGCCCCTCGCGCTGGAGCTGGGTTGCGGGCGGGGCGACACCGCCAGGCCTCGCTCTCGGGAGTTAAAGCCCTCCAGCCCCCACCCCGCCTCCATCCAGGCCGTTCCTGGCGCCCAGCTTGGCAGCCTTTCTCAAAGGGTGATTGTTTCCGGACTGGGCAGTTGGGGGGCGGTTCGCTGGGACCAGGAGGCAGAGCGGGAGAGTGGGGAGGGTGCGGCCCCCCCTTGGCTTCAGGCACCCGGAGAGGGAGATGGCTGGTGGGGGCGGGTGGTACCTGCCCGGATACAGGGGTGCCTGTGGGGTGGAGCTGGCGGGGGGGGGGTCCTCGGCTGTCGGGGCACTGCTGCCTTGTCGAAGGCACGCCAAGCTGCTGTGGGTCAGCCTCCCCACCTCCCCCCATCAAAGGACCCTGGACTTTCCAAAGAGAAGGCAGCAGGCCGTGTGGGGGATTGGAGAGGCTGGAAAGGGATAACAGGAGCAGAGAGGAGCAAAGGGCCAGCAGGTATCCGGAAATATCAAAGACTCCTTGGGCCAAGAAGCCCCTGCATGTCCCTTGCCTGTCTGTGCCCGGTGGGCTAGGGGTGTGAGTCCTCTGCGTGTGCATGAGAATGTGTGGGGTGCAGCTGTAGCCCTCCGTGGAGATACTCCCAAATGCTCTTTTGTCAAGTTGCCAGAGGCTTAGAGGCCATCCTTGTATATGTTTTAAGGGTTTGCACTGCCAGCGGCCCTTCTCCCGGACATCTGTAGTCAGGGCCGCCCTGGTCCTCCTCGCAGCCCCAGGGAGGCCAGCTCCGGTAGGTGGGGTTCTGGCCCCAGGGGGACCGGAAAGATGTCAGTGCTTTCTAGTTGCTCAGAGGCCTCCTCCGCTCACTCGGTGACTGACTCTCGACCCTCTGTCAGGTGTTTCTGGATCAAAGTGGTACCCCTGGGCAGTGTGTCTCTGTGCACTGGGGGACCCCTTCCCCTGTCACCTTCTCTGGCCTGGTCAGTACGGAGCCACGCCCTGCTTCTTGTGCTGAGTGTGTGAGGCAGGTGGGGCTCGGGTAGAAGCAGGGGGAGGGGCTTTACAATCAGCTGCTTTGGTCAAGATCTTGAAGTGAGGAAAAGGGTCCCACAGAGCATACCGTCGCAGGGACATTTGGAAATAAGAGTTAATTACTGCCTCTCGGGACATCTGTCCCTGCCCCCACTCCCTCCTCCATCCTTGTGCTTAACGGCCCTCGATGCCATCAGGGAAGTTCTGCCAAATCTAACCTGAGTACCTCCTGCTGCAGTGCAGGATCCTTTCTTCAGTCTTGTAATGAGGCAGGAATTACAGCCAGTCCTACTCTGCTTTTCCCTTCCCCTGTTGGAATAATCCTTGCTCCCTGAGACTGCTGAGAGGCCCTCTCCTTGCCTCCTCGTGGACAGTGGGGGTGGGGGGAAGAGGACCGCGCAGAAAAGCCCGGTGCGGGGCGGGGGGGCCTGGCCTTCACTTTGCCTGGATACCCACTGCCTCCCTCCCCATTGAGTCATGTGGTACAGAGGGCCGGGCAGAAACCCCCCGGAGACCTTTAGTTCTCCCCTCGTCTTACAGACGGGGAAGAGAGAGTGTGGAGAGTGGCTGCGAGGCCGTGACGGGGTCACCCCATCCCTCCATCAGTTCCCGCGGGGTGAGGCACGGCCCCCAGCTGCTGAGCTCGGGAGGAGGCCCGGCTTTCAGGCCGATTCTGAAGGCCCTGCCTGAGTGACCCCCTCCCTGGCCGCCAGTGTCTTCGGGAGCAGTCAGTCGAGAGGTTGGACTAAGTGTTCTGGTCCTGACTGCCACGGCCAGGCCAGCGGGCCGTCTCTGCAGCTGTTCCCGCCTGCCCTCCCTTTTTTCGAGCAGGAGGGGAGCCAGATGGGCCCGGGGCGGGGGGGTGGGGTGGGAGGGGGGTGACGGGATGTACCCTCACCATTGTTGGAAGAGCAACAGTGACAGTGAACCCTTTTCTAGGGACCTATCTTGCAGCGTAGCCCCAGGCTCTGTTGATGGAATTTTTAAATTTTAATTTTTAGAGCCAACGTAACACAATAAAGTAGTATTAAAATTAGCGCGATAAGGTTCGGTGGGGAGAGGACAGCTGCCGATCGTTTCGGTGGGAAGTTTTGGCAACACCCCGAGTGTGTGGACACACAGATGCGCCCACAGCTACGTGGACACAAAACACGCACACGCGGACACATGCACCTACGCCCCCTGATACCCCGCGGGCACATGCGCGTGCTTGGACGCCCCCCCCCCACAGGCAGACACACCTGTGCACACCCACCAGCCGCCACAAAGTGGTCGCTGAACGCCTGCCTTCCTGCCGTTCCCCGTCTTCCTGTTGGCCTGTCAGGTCTGTGGAAATCTCTCCCTGCCACATCTGGATTTAGAGCCCTGGCTCCAGACATCTGGCGCAGCCCCTGGGTCTCCCGAATGACTGATCATCCTCTCCGACCTCTTCCCCTGCCAGGACTGAGCCCCGCTTCTCAGAGGCCGCCGGGGCCTAGCGCTGAAGTGTTTAGTATGCAAAGCCGAGTCTGTCCTCAGGGACAAGGCTTTATGTGTTTATTGTGTAGTTAAGCCGGACGGGAGCCCTGCCCCGCTCTGGTCCTGGCCCAGCTCCTACAACCTGCCTCCCAGCAGGGTCCCATAAAGCCATCAGCTGCAATGCAAAACCCGTAAAACATCTGGGGGGGGGTCTGTGGGTTTTCTCCAAATCACCTGTGCCCTCATTTAGTATGAATAGCAGTTAGTTTGCTCTTATCAGCTACTTGTCCCCCTTGCGGGCTCCCTCTGTGCCTTGGCCCTCTTGCTGCAGGAGCTCGGTTTGCTCCTGATTTCTAAAGGTGCTTCCTTTGCAGACAGCCCTTTCTGCTCCCCTGCCCCCTCCCCCCCCGCCCCCACCCCCAGAGATGCAGAAAAGCAGCTGAGCCGCTCCCTGCTGGGCGGCTGGGATCCAGTGCCCCCCTTAGCTGTCTCATTGCTGGGACCCCCATTTCTAGGAGCCAGCCCCCCACCCGGAATCTACAGCAGTGGTGTTGCCGATGTGAGCGTGAAGGTCCAGGGAGAGCCCTCACCACGTGCTACGGGGGCACAGGCCTCCCTCTTGGAGGGGCGGGGAGGAGGGGAGGCACAGCTGCCCCCTACCCAACCAGGGAGGAGGGGCGAGCTCCCCAGGCCCAGCTGTGCCTTGTGGCATCTGGCGGGCACACGTGAAACGCCCCGCGGTGGCTCTGGCTGGCCGTGCACCTGTTATGTTGGGTGGTTGAGCTCAGGACCCAGAGGGAAAGGGAAGGAGGCCTTTAAACTCTTCTCCTTCACTGGGTTCCGGTCAGAGCCCTGGACCCTGAACATTCTTGTTTCCTGTGACAAATTGGAAGTCATCCTTTGGTCACCAGGCAGCTCAGCCGCCCTCCCCTCTCCCTCCCCTCCTGGCCATGGAGCTGGCATTCTTCCTGAGCTGAAGCGAACTTCTGCGTCCACAGGAAGAGACCGTCCATGGCTTCAGACTGCTTCAGTGATGGAATTTTTGTCTCGCTTTGTTTCCCGAGGCGGAGGGAGGTGCGAGAGGCTGCAGGAGGGCCCCGGACTTGGAGGGGCGTCTCCCTGAGGTGAACGTGGGAAGAGAAAGCAACCCAGGTAGGCCCTTGACCTGCCCGCTGCTCCCTGACGGCTCCCCAGAGCCCGTTACCCCCAGTCCCTCTGAAGGCCCTTATGATCCGGGCTGGGCTCAGCCACAGAGCAAGGCCTAGGTCCCCCAGATCCCCCCGCTCTGGCCCTGTGCTCTCTTCCTGCAACCTCTCCGGATGCCCAGGCCCGTCACACTTCTTCCGGTCTAACCCGGAGGCTCTTCTTGATGTGTGCATGCCCTCGTGTGCCCAGCGGACGCTACCTGCCCGTCATGAGCTCCTGTGGGTCGCCAGGCGCTGTTCCGGGCACCAGGATGTAGCAGGAAGTACAGCCGCTGGCAGAGTTAACTTGGAGTGGGCGCTCTGTGTGTGCCCGCTGCTTTGGGGTCTTCACGGGCAGTAACTACTTCCATGACGTAAGGTACTGTTTGTGACGTGCTGCTTATGCTCAGGTTCTGTTATAAACTTTATCTTATGGGTCAGGGGTCTGGGGCGCGGTATTCAGGCGACGTACGTAATCAAGGTCGCGTGTGCAGTAAGGGACAAAGTCGTCATTTGATGCCGGCAGGCTCGGTCCAGGACTCCGGCCGCTCACCACCCAGACCCGCAGGTGGAGAGCTGGGAAGAACCCCTGGAGGGGCTCTTCGCGGCCGAGGGCCAGGGAGGCCCCCGAGAGAGGTCATGGTCCGGCCGGGCCCCGCAGCTGCATGTGGAAGCTGGAGGCCGGGGCAGGACTGGGGATGGCGGCCGGCAAAGCTGGGGGGAGGGGGCTCCCCGCGTTTGAGAAACAAAACCGAGCAAGTGCGGGGCGTGGAGAGCAGGGGCGGCGCGGCGGGGGCTGGGGTTTGAGGACCCGTGTGTGCGCCTGACCCCCCCCACCCCCCCGCACTCCTGTCTTCCGGGGAGGGGCCGCTCAGGAACGCGATGGGTGTGGTCCTGACTCCCCGGCGGGCCCCCCAGAGGCCAGGCGGGGATGGAGGTGCACATCCCAGACCTTCGGGTCGGCCTGCCCTGGAGCCCGCAGCCGACACTCACCCTCCGCTCTGGGGTTTGGAAAAGCCGAGGGAACAGCCGGATCTCCCCTCTGGGAACCCCTTCATGCCGTCGGCCGCCTGCTGGCAGCTCTGATCGGTGCTGGAAAGAGGGAGGCGGAGGCCCAGCTCCAGCTTTCAGCCCGATGGGCCCCTCCCTCAAGCCCGAGGTGTCTGGGTTTCGGCTTCACTGTCTGCTTCTCCCCGCGTGAATCCCCTGGACCCTTGGGAAGGAAGGAAGAGAAATACGGAGGGACGGCTTCTGTGGTGTGTGTGTGTGTGTGTGTGTGTGAGAGAGAGACAGGGGCAGACCGCCGAGGCCTGGGCAAGGGCTGCTGCGGACAGCGCGCGTAGGAGCAGAGCAGGGGCAGCCGTGGGCAGAGGCCTCCACTGTCTCTTTGTCGTTACCCAAGATGCTGGGTGTGATGATGTTTCGGGTGGGAGAGGAGGAAGGGGAGACTAAGACGGTCGCAGGTGAGTTTCAGACTTAGAGGAGTGATTTTTTTTTTTACCCGGCACATTCTGAAAGAGAAGTTTTGCATTAAAAGGTTTGAGAAATCTTTATGCGCTCAGGGTATCAGAAGCAGGTCTCTCTCCTCCCTCTCAGGATTCCTCAGGCCTGTGAATTCCCCTCTCCCTCCCTCCCTCCCTGCCTGCTTTCCTTCCTTCCCTCCTCTTTCTCTCCCTGGAGCCCAGAGAATGTCACACACTGGGCGAGGGGTGCTCAGAATTTGCTGGCTCTTTGTCACCCTGCAAGTGGCCTGACCTAGTTTGGGCGAGTAGGAAAGAGAACTCACACTTGGGGCTTCCCGAAGCCTCGTTGATCTTGGGCAGCTGAAGGGCTTGATGAGGCAGTCGAGGGCGTCAGGAGTTCTGGGAGGCAGGAAAGAGGAAGCGCGGGCGGACGCACGCAAAGGCTGTGACCGTCGAGGGTCAGGATCTTCCTCGATGTTGGGAAGAAGCGATGGGCCGAGGCGACCGGAAGCCTGGACACCGGCCAGCATCAGGCCCTTCCGTGAGAGCCCAGGGCCACCAGTCCTGAGCCTCCTGCCCAGACACGGAGCCCCCAGGCCAGGTGGCTGCTCCCCGGGGCCGTGCCCAGGGATGGCTGCACCTGGGCCTTCACCTAGGGCCGCTCCTGCCTGTGCACACTTGGGGTCTCTGCAGGCGAGTGGGTGACCTGTCTTCAAGCAGCCCGTGAAGGACGAAGGGCAGGAGTCAGGGAGGCCTCTTATGGGGCCCTCGGGGTCACGGCACACGTCTGCCAGTGTGTGGGACACACACAGCCCCGCTTTCTGCAGACGGGTGGTCATTTTGGACTTTCCGATCTCTCATTCCTCCTTCAGCAGAGCAAGAACCCTGAATTCCCGGCAGTGTAGGTTTTACAGCCTCCCACGTACATATGTGCGCTTCAGCACCAAGGCCAGCGCCACTCGCCCCACGTGTGCTCTCGCATCTGGACGCCAGCAGTATCGAGGCTCAGGAAGCCCCTTGGGCTTGGCAGGAGGGCCACATGTCCGTGGGGGCCGGGCTCACAGCCCCAGACGGCGCCGTCCCCAGGCCCCGTAGCTGCGTTTCTTTGAAAAGGACAGGACCTTCCTTAAAGTGACAGGCAAGGCGCCGAGTAGGACAAAGTATTTGGGGGAGGGCCAGAGACGGTCGGGGGACCCGTATTCCAGGCGAGGGGACGAGGGGAGCTCCAGGAGGCCCATCAGCCGGTCCAGCAGTTGGTCGTGGTGTCGGGATGGGGTGTGAAGAGTCTGAGCCGCCTGGGGTGAGCAGGGCACGTGTCACCGGCCGCGGTGGCGTTTGCCGTGAGTGGGCGGGAGGATAGTAGTGGCTGTTTCCGCCGACTGGGTACCGTCTCAGGTCCTTGAACCCCCAGGATTATTTTAGCCACTCAAGGACTGGTGGCTCTGGGTGTTCTCTTCTTTCCGTTCTTCCTTTGAAAAATGTCACCCCCATTTGTGCACTCGTTCAGCTGCCGTTTGCGGAGCACCTGCTGGTCTCTGGGCAGCGTGGTGACTTACCCTCCATGAGCTTACAGCCCAACGTGGAAGGGGGCCACCAAAGACACACGACACGTGGGACAAGGACGCTGCCGTGAAACCCGCGACGTGTTCTTGGTGCAGTGGAGACGGGGTGTGGTCCCGGCTCGGGGCTCTCTCCACGTCAGGTTCCAGCACCGTCTGCACGCTGGAGCCCACCTGGCGGAACCTGGAGGGGGCCTTCCACGGCTCAGCTGCAAAGGGTCAGCAAAGAGGGCCCCGGCGGGCCTTCGGGTTGCTGGAAACCCACCTCGAAAAGTGCCTCCTTTTAACTCTTTGGGCTGTGTCCTCAAGGACACACCTCGAGGGCGGTGCCTCTCAGACCCCAAGGTTCTTACTTTGGAACCTCCCGATTCTGATTAGAGGCTGATGAGGAGGTAGATGCTGATGGGTAGGCCCGAGATCCCGCCTTTCTAAAAGGTTCTGAGGCGAGGCTGCTGCCCTGGGTCCCTGAGGTTCACCTTGAGGAGCGAAGGCTCGTGGGCGCAGGACAGGGTAAGAGTTTGGAGGCAGTGATAACACCCATCTTTCGATTTCTTTTCACCAACATAAACTCCTACATTCCACTGAATTCATAGCAAACAAGTTTCATCAGTTCGTAGATTGTTGAGTCTGGAGGAGACCTCCTTCTAAGGAAAACGCGCTTAAATGTTTTCGTCTTGCAAATGAGGAACCTGAGGCCCAAGAGGGTCGAGAGATTCGCCTAAGTCACGAGGCTGGCGGAGCCAGGAAGGCTGGGCTGAGCCGGGGTCTTTTCTCCTCGGCTGTACTGCCTTCAGGTGTCGGGGGTCCGACGAGCGGGTGAGAGAAGGCATGGGATGTGGTCCCCAGCCTCTGTGTGTGGGGTCCCCTCACTGGTGGGCCACAGGAGTCAGGATGCTGGGGCTTAGCTGGTCCTGCCGGGGAGAAAGGGATGGAGACGGGTGAGTGAGAGGAAGGAGGAGGGGTCGGGAGAGGCGGGAAGGGCTGTGCAGCGTGAAAGCAGGAAGAGGGCGAGGTGATCAGGAAGAGGTGCTGACGGTGGATAGGGGGGTCGAGGGCACCGGATCCCTTCACACGTGCTGCAGAGAGGGGGCCGGTGCTTCCGGTCCCGCAGCGCACCCGGCCCCGCGGGGTCCTCGCCTCGGAGCAGCGTTTCCTGGTTACTTACCTGCTTCCCCGCCTGTGTGCAATGAGCGTCTTGACGGTGGGACCACAGTGGGTCCAGCATTACCTTCCCAGCCTAACTCAGGGCCTGGCATACAGCAGGTACTTAATACGTATTTTTCGAATGCTTGAATCCCTAAATAAATACATAGAAGTAGAGGGCAAAATCTAGGACCGTACAGCCTAATCAGGAGAATTGGATTACTGTCGACATAAGAAAAATACCTTGATAGGAAAGTGCGGTGAAAAGGTGACAATTAGACCTGGGGTAACCGGGAAGACTCATGGGTTTTGGACATACAGGATGAGGGAGGTTGCAGACTTGACGATAACGCCGAAGTTTGTGGATCAAAGGTTTAGGGGAAGTAGGGGAGAGTCAGATCTCTTAGGAGAAACCAAGGGTTCTCTTCTGGGCATTAAGTTTGAGATGAATGTTAGATATTTGGGGGAAGGTCTGAGGAAGCTGTTGGTTGCAGCTGGTCTCCCTGGGTCCAGAGATGCTCTGGAGCCTGCAGGGGTGGCCCGAGTCCCTGCCCAGCCCTGCGGCTGACAGCTTGCGGCCCCAGGCCACGGGGTACGAGCGGGGAGCCTCCCTCGTGGAGCCGTGCTGGGGGCTGACAGCGCGCCCCCGGGGCTCACGGGAGTTTGCCGTGGCTCAAGGGACCTCAACGGCTTGAAAGGCCCCGCGAGGCAAGTACAGGGCAGCATCGGAAAACGGAAACACACCCGAGGGTGACCACGACCAAAGCACCCAGAGCAGGTGGCTCTGCCAGAGGACCCGGGGAAACTTCCGGCACTGAAAGTCCTGTGTTCCGAGTCGTAAGACTCAGTGGCTGGAGTGAAGAGGAAGGTGGCACCTCCTGAGAAGTGAATTAGTGCCTCCGGAGGTCAGGTGGAAGAACTATGTCAAATACGGAGCAAAAAGAATGAGCTGGGAGCTGGGAGGAGAAAGGAAATAAGACATTTGGGGGGCAGCTTCCAGAGACTTCACATGTAAACAGGAGAAGTTCCCGAAGGAGAAAGGGACAGATGGAGACGCAACACATAAAGAAATAACGCAGGGAAATTTTCTTGGTTTGTCAAAAGCCTTGAATCTGGAGATTGGAAAAGCTGGCTGAGTCCTAGATGACGCTGGCGAAAACCCACCCGCTGCCCCCGTCCCCCGGCGATGCTGGGGGACGGAAAGCTCGTCTCACCGCCCCGCGCCCAGTCCCCTCAGAGCTGCAGAGAGGAGTGGCTTTAGCACGTTGCCGCCCCGTACGCTGACCTGGGAGGAGCTTGGGCGTCTCTGGTCTGATGGGGCCCGTGGTCGGGGTGAGGGTGATGGGAAAGCCAGCGGCTTTAGACCACACCCAGCCATGGGGGCAAGACCCAGGCCTGGGGGCCCTGGACGTCAGGCCACGTGCCACAGAGCGGGTAAGGGACCAAATCCCAGCTGCTTGTGGAGGCAGGGGGTCGAGGAGCCCGGGCTCGGAGGGCGTATTCCAGATGCTGCGGGCTCTCCCTCGAGGCTGCCCTCCCACTTCGGGGGCCTGGGACCAGCGTCTCTAGGCTGCGCGCGAGGCTTGGTGATGTGGAGCCGTGCTCCATCCCGCGCGCCTAGCAGGATCCGTGCACCGGGGCAGAGACGCCTCAGCGTCACTTGGTGTCTCCCCGGGGACCAAGGGACCAGGCAGAGCTCCTCGGAAGAAAACGTGTGGAAGCCACAACAAATTCACCCGACAGAACAGGAAGTGCCGGAGCTCTGAACGACCCGGAGCACCGCGACCTCCGGCCCCCTCAGCCTGGACCCCAGAATCGCCGCGTGTGGAGTGGACCCCCAGCACCTGCCCGCCTGCAGCTGATCTGTGAGGACAACTGGCGGAGGTGTTGACCACAGAGGATTTTCGGGAAACTCCCGTGAGACCCGGGGGCGCGCTGTCAGCCCACAGCACGGCTCCACAAGGGGGGCTCCCCGCTCCTACCGTGTGGCCTGGGGCCGCAAGCTCTCAGCCGCAGGGCTGGGCAGGGACTCGGGCCACCCCTGCAGCCTCCGGAGCATCTCTGGACCCAGGGAGACCCGCCGCAAGCAACAGCTTCTGCAGGGTGAGCGCGGCAACGGCTAACGGATGCTCTTAGAGAAGGTGTGTCACTGAGTCCTTCACCCACTACTGTGAGCAGAAGAGTCCCTGAGGCTGTTGTGAAGACAGACTCTCGGGACCCCAGGGGGCTCTGATCTGCTACCTCGGGAGGGGCCCAGGAATCTCCATTTTAGATCCGTGCTTCCTGCTGCGGGGCCAGATGTCTGCCTGCTGCACACTGACTGGGGACATGTTCCCAGCCAAGGACTTTGCCTCTCAGGGTCCAGGTGTTTCCCCTGCAGCCTGGGTTCCACAGGGCAGTGTGTGTGTGCGTGTGCGTGTGTGTGCGCGCGCGGGGGGGCACGTGTGCGTGCGTGTGTGTGTGTGTGCGCACGCGCGCGCACGTGTGTCTCAGGGGCGCGTGTGCGTGGTGGGGGACGTGTATGGGGTGCGGCTTGGGCCTCCACCTGCGTGCTGTGCCTGGTGTAGTTCTAATCGGGCTAATTGTTCCAGGAACCTGGGTAATGCCGTGCTCTGCGCTGCTTGCAGCTGCAGCTTCTTGAAGGCACCGCCCCTCCCGAGTACACACACACACGCACACGCACGCACGCACGCACGCACATGGGAGATGGCACTTTTCTGTCTGCAAAGATGAAATTGGCCTCCTTGTTGCTAACTCGAAGCAGCTGTTTATTTGTTGTTTTCATGTTTTCAACTGTTGTGATGAGGTTTGCTTCCTTCTCCTCTAACTGAATTACGCGTCATTCAGCTCCACACAGGCTGCAGAGGAGCTGGATGCTCCCGTCGGGTGGGCCTCAGGCTCCTTCTCGGTGCTGCAGCCCGACTAGACCAGCGCAGCCGCGTGCCTGGGCGCCGAGGGAGGGGTCAGAGCATACGGCTGCTCCGCTGAGTCTGCTGTCCTGCGGCGTCTCACCCCGCTGCGAGGGCAGCTCGGACCGAAGGCTGAGGAGCGTGTGGTCCCCATACCTGTCCTCACGCCCACGTGGGGTGAGTGTCAGGGGTGTGGGACCCACGTCTGCTTGGCCTCGGGTTCTGGGTCCACTGGCCACGTTGTCCTGGAGCTCCCCTGGAGCGTTCATTAGCTGATGTTCCCTCCGTTTTCCCACTGCTGAGCCCTGGCCTCCAGCCCAGCCATTTGGTCCGATCTCCACATAGATACACTCAGACCCTCTCCATTGCCCCGCTGGGTCCAGAGGGACCGTTTGTACCTTCACAAGTGACTGGGTTGCTGTGTGACCCGAGTCATCGTTTCCCCTCTCTGAGCCTGTCTCTCTTTAACCGTGGAATGGGGTGGCTGGGCTAGATGAGCCATGTCTAAGGTTTCTGCTAACTCTAAATGTCTTTGATTGGCACGTATGGCTCTGTCTAAACTTAGTGACTTCTTAGTAATTCTGCAGTGAAAGGGTTTGGCGTTGTCAGTTTAGCGTCGTGGTGATAAAGCTCCTTGATCCTCAGGTACGTTAGGAATGGCAGCCGGCTTGATAATATTCAAAGGGAGCTGGGTAGACTCCGAACCAAGGTCTCTAAGATCCGAAGTTGACTGGGCATCAGGTACACTGGGGGTGGTGAGGTCAACAGATCGTGTGAAGCAAGGCAGCCCAGGGCGGGTGTTAGCCGCAGGGAAGCTGGGAGGACAGATCCCGGAGGCCGGGGGCCGTGGAGGTGGGCTAAGAACATGAGAAAACTGGATATCATGATATCAGTTCTTCCCATATTCAGTCACAGGTTTAATTTTTCTGCAAACTCTGATTTTTCAGGGGGAGGGGAAGAAGGCACAATAATTTTTAAGTTCATTTGAAAAAATGTACAGGTGAAAATAGCTAAGAATTATGACAGAGAAGTTGACTGAGGGGCGGTTTGTTTTACCGGCTATTAGAACAAACCATAAATCACTACTAAGGAGGACAGCACAATAGTTAAGGAAGAGGAGAGAGATTTACAGCCCAGGATCGCCTGCATGAGGGCCCTCAATGTGGGATGGCGTGGGTGATGGAATAAATACTGCCGGGAAATATAAGCAGTTTAGAACCTCACTGTATACCACATATCAAAACTGATATATGTTAATGGGGAAAAATCAAACCATAGTGATATGAGAAGAAAATTTAAGTCAGTGCTTACCTCCAAGTGAAAAAAAGATATTCTAGGCATAAAAGTGCTTATGGAATAAATAACTATGCATTTGATTATATTAAGAAATCCTATATATCAAAAGGATTCTACAATGAAAAGGCAAAACAATGGAAAACGTACAGCTTTCAAAACCAAAGAATGAATTATGCTGACACTGGTTTAAAAAAATTACTAAAACCCCAATAGGAAAATAGGCAAAGAGTATAAATGGGCAGTTTGAAATACCAATGACTAAGAAAGTGTTGTATCAAAAATGTTAATTCTTCTTAGAAATCAAATGCAAATGAACAACGATGAGATACTATTTTCACTTACCAGATGAGCAAAGATTTTAAAAGTATACTTTTGTTGTGCTTCCGTGAGTTGAGGACATCCTGATACCCGTGCTGTTTGCTGGCGGGGGATCACTGGTAATATCTTTACCTAAACGGTACGGATACACGTGTTTAGAAACCTCTATACGTGTACAAGTGATCTGAT
The DNA here is from genome assembly GCF_026419965.1 of Kogia breviceps. Taxonomy (NCBI): domain Eukaryota; kingdom Metazoa; phylum Chordata; class Mammalia; order Artiodactyla; family Physeteridae; genus Kogia; species Kogia breviceps. The sequence goes on from NC_081316.1 coordinate 120,840,017, forward strand.
TAAATAATTCTCCTTTGTGTTTGAGAGTCACGCACAGAGGTTCGGTCACAGTGCTGTTTGTAATCACAGCCCAGGTGTTCATTCATTCTTTAAGCCGTTGATTCAGTAAATATCAAGGTTATGTTCTAAATCTGGATCAGATGTTGCGGACACGCTGGTGAGTAGAAAGCACATGGTTTCTGCATTTTGTGGAACTTAACCATTTAGTGGGAGGCAAGCAACAAAGGAGTTAACAAACAGCTGAGAATTGCTCAGCAATTATGGTAGAATTATGGTGACTCCTTACAATGAAGTTTCATGTGACCGTAAATGTGATGTGCGTGTAGAATGGCTCCATCCATCTGTCCATCCAACAAGCAGGGTCTGAAGACCTAATGTACACCGGGAACTCTGCTAGACTTGAAGGACACAGTCGTCAAAACGGACACAGTCCTGCCCTCAGGGCCTCACACAACCAGGAGCTTCTACGACTGTTGATGGGGGCCCCGTAGAAGAGGTACAGGACCCAGGTGGCCGCTGGGAGAGGCCATTCCCCGAGAGGTGGGTGGTCAGGGAAATCTTCCTGGAAGAAATGCCATCCGAGCTGGGACACCCCAGATGATAAGGAATGGGAAGAGAACCGTGTCACAGTCAGACCTCAGGGAGGGTTAAGATAAGGCAGGACACAGGACGTACGTGTAACATGATGCCAAGGGCATAGAGATCTGTGAGCCGGACCAGGGGGAAGTCTGCTGAAATGTTACAGAGCTGGTTGGGGGGGGGCCTTCCCTGCCCTCTCCTCTCTGTGGAGTACAGCCCAGGCCTGACCACTGCCCCCTTTCCCCAGGTGTCCCCTGGGAACCGCTGGCCAGCCCTCAGGCACGGCCGAGTGGCACCCAGCCCAAGAGGTGGTCCTCTGCGCTCCAAATGCTCCTCTCGTTAGGAAAGTGCCCAGAGCAGCAGGGGAAGAAGAGACCTCCCGCCCCACCGCAGAGAGAAGGTGGGGAATCTATTTCTCAAGATGAGCTGTGCTCAGGCGACCTCGATGTTTCCGTGTTGTTTGTGATAGAAAAGCATCTCTTGGAATAAAGAGCAGGAAGGTCCACGTGCAGTGTGAGATGGGCTGAAGGCCAGGAGCGGGGTAGGGGGGACCCGGCAGGGAGGTGGGCGACGGACGTGTTGCGCCTTCCCTGTGTCCCTGCAGCCCCAGACCTGCTTCTGATGGGGGAACTCTCCTCCCCGCCCAAGCCACTCCCTGGACCTGACATGTCACGGCTGCCTGTTTCCAGGCGCGACCCCAGCTCTGCAGCCGCGTGTACCAGGTGTCCTGCAGCTTGGCCCTTCTGACCTGTCCTCCATCTGGAATACCCTCCCCTTTCCCCAGCTGTGCCAGGAAAGCCAACTCGTGTTGTAGGATCCTGTGAGAAACCTCACTTCTCTGTGTGGTCCTTCCTGATCGCCCCAATTCAAACAGGCATTTTCCTCTGTCTGGCGTTCACTGTCAGAAACACTCATTTGACGTTTATCACATTCTGCCTTTTCTTGCCACTTATTTGTTACTGTTGGAACTCTGCCCCCGCCTCCCGCTGTGCAATGCTTTTTCTCTCTGCTTAGGAGGTGACCCGTTCCTCTTCTGTCCACTGAACCTCCCAGGCCCAGCTCACAAGCCCCCCACCCTGGGCTTCCCCTCTGGCTTTTGGTGAATCACAGTCTATTTTTATTCACCAGGATGAATTCCCCGCAAGGCTAGCAACCATATCTGACTTATCGTAGCGTTTCCAGAGGTTCCCAGCTCAGCGACTGTGTGATGAGTGCTGAGTCAGCACTGGGAGTTTTTGAGGACCGTCTGATGTGTCCTAGGTTATAGGTTGGCTGCATCGTGCTTTTTTTCCTACTGCGTAGAAAGTACTGTGCACGTAACAGGTGCTTAATGAACAGGAAACACTACTAGTTGTGACGCCTGTGTTGATAACGCCATTACCCACATTCTCGTTCAATGCTGTGGCAGAGGCTGTCAGGAAGAGGCAGGTGCTAGGTCCATATCTCATCCTGGCCAGGGGAACCCCGTCTGGGGTCGTCCCTGTTCACAGGGAAGGTGCCAAGGCAGCTGCATTCCAGCACAGCCCTGGTCTGCGTCTGGGGGTTGGTGCTCCGGCCGGCGTCCAGCTGCCTCACCAGACAGGGTGCTTTTATGAAGCACCCTGACCCTAACCTCCATCCGGGCTGTCCCGCCCTGTGAGGGCCTCAGGGTGCAGGAGCAGAGGCTGGGTCTGCTTCCTGTCTGCCCGCCGGCCCGGGTGCACGTTTAACTATGGGCCGTGGAGGTGGGATTCCGGGAGCCACCAAAGTGGCCGAACAAGTCTAGGGGGTGTAGAGCCCCTCTTTACCTTTCTGGCTTGACTGTTAAGACAGGTCTGAGCTCTGGGCCTGGCACCAGCCCGGTGGCTTATGTGACACTTTCCAAGCCCGCGGCTCCACCCTCCCGTCCCCCGTGAGAATCTTGGTGCAGGGAGCCGGCCGTACCCGCGGCCGTTCCACCGAACATCTCAGCAAAAGGAGAAAGGAAAACAAACCAAACCAAACCCCCTCAACTCCAGCTCGGCAGAGCCACGCCGCTGGCTGACTGTATTTATCCTGACAATTCTGTTCCTTGTCTTTCTCCCTGAGGAAAGCTGCTCTTTTGATCCCAAGATTCTCGGAGAGAAGCGAGGCACAGAGATAATTATTTTTTTAAGTTGCTGAGGCGTCATAGCCATAGAGAGTCGCGCCTCCATAGGAGGGCAGATTCTCCGGGAGAAGGTCCCCAAGCCGTCTCCCGGGCCCTCGGCTGTGAGTCTAGTTGTGGGCAGAGGTGAGATGGCACGGGTGCCTGCAGGGTGGTCCTGGCCCCTGCCCGCTGCTCGGGCCCCGGCCTGCCCTGGCTCTCGGGAAAGCCCTCACGTGATGCGTTTGGGTCCTGCTGTCCTGGCAGAAGGCTTTGTTGGGTGACAGTTGTAAAAGGACCTGGGGGTGGCCCCCTCGGAGAAGGCAGAGGACAGGCAGCAGCTGTCACCGGGTGATGGGAGAGCAGAGGAGGAAGACAGATGGAGACGCGTGTGACTCCATAAGAAGCGAGCCGGCTGGGGGCGGGTGGAATGGGAATCGGGTTTCTCAACCCACACGGTCTCTTCTACCGAACCCACCGTCCTGGAGAGAGAAATGGGGGACATGACGTCCGTTGTATGTCAGGGAAGATTCTGGAAAGCATGGTGGAGTATGGAACCCGTTCGTTCTTGGGCTTGCCAGCCTGACCCCTGAGCCCAGGGGGGACTTGGCTGGGAAGGGCTGTCTCTGGCTGGGCCCAGCTCTGCAGCCTGTACCGCAGTTCTGAGGCCATGCGAACTCTTCTGGATCCCTTTGGCCGGACCCCCTTCTTTATTCCTGGCCACCCCCCTTCCACGCGGGTTCAAGGGTCACACAGCTCTGGGTGATATCATGGGCTGCCCTGCTTCCTGGAAAGCTCATTGGACCTCCTGGAGCATCTGTTTCCCTGAGGGTCCAGTCAGGTAACGTGGGTGAAGCCCCCGAAGTCCCTTTCCCCCAGGGGTCATCCTGCTCGGAGGGGTGCAGTGTCCTCTGGGCCCTGCTGCCCACTGGTGGGCCTGGTACCCGGGTTCCGGGGAAGCCAGTGTGGCGCTGGAGAGACGTCTCTACCTGGCACGTTCTGAACCACTTCTGTGATTCCAGAAAGCACAAAAAACAGAAGCCGGCCCTTGGTGACTGGGGCAGGCTGGGCCCTGCACTGTGGGCCCGCGGGGCGGGCCATGGAGGGCCAGCATCGCACAGCCGGGTGGGGAGGACTTCCCGTGCATGTGGGTCGGGAAGTCCGGACTCTACCACCCCGGAATGTGAAGTCTGGACTGTGAGCCAGCCCTCTGGGTACCAGTGGCTTCTCAAATCATCCAGAGAGAAGAAAGCAGGGTCTCATCTCTCCCTGCACTTTCCGCGAGGCTTCTGCTGCTCTTTGCTGCGGCATCAAAGCCACATTAGTGAGCCCAAAGCCCCTTTGTAAATCGTCTGACTCTAGCGTCTGCTCCCTGGGGGAGCTGTCCTGTTTGGGGGCTTGTGGTGGCTGGGAGGACTGGAAGCTTCTGGAAAACGCCCAGAAGTGGGCTGGGTGTGTTCCAGCCTCTGTGTTCCCATCCGAGAACGAGTGGAAAGTTGCCCAGTTTTCTGGGAGGGTCCTAACACCCTCAGAGTCAAGTCACTGGGAAGAACGGGGCCAGCGCTGGGGAAGCCGGGTCTCCTCCCCGCGCTAACGGAGGAAGCAGGGAGCGAGGTCGCCAGGTGGGTTCCAGAGAGCGGCCTGGAGGGAGGTTCTTACGCAGACCTGCCAGGCGTGGAAGCAGAGGAGCCTGCCCGGTGGAGGGTCCCACCCGGGCCAGTCATCTGAGGGGCTGCGTCTCCCGGGGCAGCCCTGGTGACAGAAGAGAAGGGGGCCCCGGGGCTGGGCGGGAATCAGCTGCTGGAACCAAGCCACGGGTGGGCGGCCCCATCCGTGCAGGCTTCAGAGGGAGGGGCGGCTCCTCGGGCTCCCGGCTCGGTGGAGGGCCCGGAGCAGAGCTCGGGAGAAGAGCCGAGGCTGCAGCGCGCTGCCTCGGCTCCAAGCCAAGAGCTGCCTCCCCGGCCCCACCGGTCTGGGCCTCCGATCCACCTCCAGAGCTTCTGCAGCGCAGCTGGCCCACTCTTTCCCTCCACCTGGCGCTGAGTCTCATCCTCCAGGCGGGGTTTGTACACCTTCCCCTTCCAGAAACTTTCCAAGAGGAGTGAAGGGAGAATCAACAGCTTCTCTGGCCCCACCGTCTGGGAATCCTGACCTCGCGGTATTCTTTGCCCAGCGTGCTTTTGATATGAAATATGCTGCGATCAACTTACTTTGGTCCATTGTGGGCTAATTCCCCAAGCCCTACTCAGTTTTGGTGTTTTTTTTTTTTCCGAATGAGTGGCCTTTACAAGGTCTTTAACAAAGCCTTTGAATCCAGGAGATTCCTAGAAATCATATGCCTCTCTCCCTCCCTCTCTCCATCCAGTTTCATTGAGCCCCTACCGTAGGCCCAGATCTGTTCTCAGCACCGGGGCATGGCCGTGAACAATGCACGTCTAGTTGTTGTCAAGGGGACTGCGTTCCAGTGATTCTGATCCAATGATATGAACCAACACTTCATTAAGCCTTTTGGACGTTGGTTACCTCAGAAACGGAAAATGTCAGGGCCGGAAGGCACCTTAGAGATCACCTAGTAAAACCTTCTCATTTTACAAACGAGGGATCTGAGGCCAGAAAAGGAATGCGGGGGCCAGAGGCCCCTCAGCAGCTAGAGCGTTGGCCTGGCATAGCGCGGCCCACCTGCCCACGGCCCCGGGCTTGCTTTGTGTCCGAGTGGCTGGTTTTCAAGGCAGAGGAGAGCGCACAGTGGTCCCAGCCAGAACAAGGAACACGGCGACATTTCAGGCGACTGGAATCCAGCGGCAACACTTGTAGAATGGAAACGCCTCCTGTCTGCGGGACGCGTGGTAACGTGTCCAGAGGGTGGGGGGGTCCCTCTGGAGCTTCCCGGAACGACTTCCAGACGGGGCGGAGGAGACAGGTAAATGCAGTTGGCCCTGCATCCTCCTGTCCCCTCCTGCCTCCCAGGGTCCCCTTTAACCTCTGCAGAGATCAGCCCAGGGACGGGAGATGGCTGGGGGCAGGACTGAGCCCGAGGGGAGGGGGCCGGAGCCACCGTACAGCCGGCTCCACGGACTTCTGCTTGGCTGCCTTAGGTCTTCGGTTTTTATCTCCTGGCACGACAGGTAGGAGCAACCTCAGCAGCGGAAATGTGCTTTGTGTCTGTTTAAGAAACAGCAGGGAGCAGGCCAGTGACCGGATCCCCTTTTCCAGATCGGCTGTGTGGCTGAAACGCCAGTGTCTGGAGGGGGCTGTCCGTCCAGCCTCCCAGCGGGGAAGCTGCACTCCCCACCCGGCACTCGCAGCCCCGGCGCCTCCGGGGAGGGGGGAGGTCGTCCGTCCGTCGCACCATCAGCGCCGGCGCCGCCCCTTCCTCTGCTGCCCTGAGTCAGCGTGAGCCCCTGTCTCCGCCCTCCGCGCCTTCTCTCCGACATCTCACCCGTTCCAACGGCTTGAGCTTCTCTGGCGGTTGGAGTCTAGATACAGAGTGCTGTAGGCTTTGTCCTACCGAGGTTTCCCCCGGAGGCCAGGCCTGAGGGGAGGGCTTGGAAGCTGTTTGTTTGGACAGTGATGCGGGGCTGGGGGAGGGAGACCGGCGAGGAGGTGCACTGCTGAGCCAGCCGTCTCCTGGGAACGCTGCGCTCCATCCTCCTGGCCGGTGTGTAGGACGAGCATCACCACCCCCCGAGGGGTGGGGAGGGCCTTAATGTACCCACCTCCCAGGGCGGCGCGTGCAGAGGGCAGGCCGGCCCCAGTCCCAGGTCCTTAGGGAGGCCTGCCTCCGTGATGAGAGGTGCCTTCCCTGGGAAAAAGTGACGGGGGGGTGGGGGCAGCAGGAGCCCAGGAGGGAGGGAACCGCAGGTGTGGGTGGTGTGCTCAGTGCGGGGGGGCGGAGCTGCGCGTGCGCAGGGAGGGCTGGCCGGGCCTCAGAGAGGCGTCGGGGGAAGCCACGGCACCTGGATCCGCGGGGATCAGGGCCTGTCCTGCAAGATGCGGCCCTCAGAGACTCGAAGGACCACGGAAGGAGCACAGCGTGTGCGGTGTCCGCACAGCGGGTGGGGCTGCCGAGCGGCCTCTGCCTGGTTTCACCGCAGAACGCGGGCCGTGCGTCCTCAGCGAGCCCTGTGCTGCCTAAGGTCCCGAGTCAAGCATCCCTCTAGTGACAATTTCCCCCGACACCCGGGCTCCAGACCCCACCTGATGACAGGTTACTGGCCAGGGAACAGCACGCTCCTAGGATGCTGTCATCAGCGAGAGCCGCATTGCGGAAGGGAGCAGGGCGTGCCCACCACACGCGCGCACACCCTCTCGTCACGGGTTCTGCGCCTGTAAACGGCCGAGCTGACCTCCCTCTGGGTGTTCCCGGTGGTCGTGCAGGTGCGAGAGGGCGACCTCGTGGGGTTGAGCCGGTGAGCGGAGGGCAAACGTTGTGCCTGATTCTACAGTCTGAGCAAACTTCTGAAAGGCCGCTTTTCAGAAGATGTATTTGTCCAGTAGCACATTTAAGATCGATAAGGATTTCCTCGAGTCTATCCAGGGGAGTAAAACGTTAGTGATCTTTCTGTTGGTTGAGACGCTGACTTTCTTTCTCTCCTACCGACATAAAGAACTCCCTTATTTGGGGAGGGGCTGATCTCGTCAGAGGCCTCCTGTGTCCAGAGAAGGAAAAGCAGAGACGCGACCTCAGAAATCCGCCAGTGCGTGTTAACGGGGCTGGTGTCCGGCGCGTGGGGGGATACCCCTCCTGTGCTAGCCCCGGGGGGGGGCCGCCCGCTGTGGCCTCCGTCCCCGCCCCCGGCGCCAGCCCCTCCCTGCGCAGGCCTGCCGTCCCCGAGTTCTTCGTGTGGCCCCATCGACTTTAGCGGGATCATCAGGGCCTCGCAGAGGCGGGCCAGGCGCTGCAGACCACTGTGCTCTTCCCGAGGGGCTCCGTGAGAGCAGCCCCCTTCCCTTGTCGCTCACTCCCGTCGGTGACGCGGAGTCAACTGGGAAAGTCGTTAACCTCTCCGACCCTTGCCTGTCACCTGTACAGTGGGGAAGGGGCAGAGGCACCGGACGGGAGGCGTGTGGGTTACAGGGGCAGCTGTCAGAGAGAGCTCAGTGATTACCCGATGCGGCGGGTTTCGTTTGCCTCCGGATTTCACTCCCGCGCAGGTGGTGTCACAACTCCCCACGGGGGCTTCCACGGGGTGGGAACCACCCCAGCACTCGCCGTTGGCACAGATGCCCGGGGCTCCAGCCTCCAAACCTGCGGCCTGGCCGAGAAAAGCGCCCAGAGGACAATGCAGGTGGGTTTTTCTAACCCACAGCAATCAAACTGCCGTGGGGGAAGGAGGACCAGGCGTGTGTGGTAACCTTCCCAAAGCAAGAGCCAAAGCTGGTCGGCTCTGCGGGACTGCAGACGTGCTCGGGCTTCCGGGGTGTTTAGTTCGAATGTAGTTTCCTTTAGAAATGTTGCGCCAGCCGAGCTTGTGACAGCACAGATGACGTCGTGCAGAAAAACCTGAACGTCGCTGGCCCTGAATCAGGAGACTTGGATTCCGAACGGGAAGAAGTTTTAAGAACATCTTAGGGCTTCCCTGGTGGCGCAGTGGTTGAGAATCCGCCTGCCGATGCCGGGGACACGGGTTCGTGCCCCGGTCCGGGAGGATACCACATGCCCTGGAGCGGCTGGGCCCGTGAGCCATGGCCGCTGAGCCTGCGCGTCCAAAGCCTGTGCTCCGCAACGGGAGAGGCCACAACAGTGAGAGGCCCGCATACCGCAAAAAAAAAAAAAAAAAAGAACATCTTAGCCAATTTATCAAACGGATAGTTTTCGTCTTGCATGTGTAAAAGAGTAATAGATAATAAAAAATTTGCCAAAATAGGCCTAAACAGCTCTCTGAACAAATATAGAGAACAAATCATGTCATAAGAATGCATTGCATCTAGTTTAGTTGGCAGTCTTTTCTTTCCTTTTTTTTTTTTTTTTTTTTTTGACTGCTTGGCTCACGGGATCTTAGTTCCCCAACCAGGGATTGAACCCTGGCCCTCGGCAGTGAGAGCGCCGAGTCCTAACCACTGGACCGCCACGGGATTCCCTTCTTTCTTAATAAATAGTACATAAAATAAAAGATACAATGCAATTGTTAGTGTCTTAGAGTCGGTGAGATACAGTATTAGGAGAGTGACCAGCATCTGAGGTTCCTTTAAGTAATTTCCACAGGACATGGTCCAGTGAGTGTGTTTTCCCTCTCCTGATTGAGTTTGGGCTGCTTTGCCCATGTTTTCTTCGTGGCGGTGAATTTTTGTGCCAACTACGGTGTCTGTTGCTCGGTCAGATGCTAGTGCAGATGCCGGGGAGGTGTTTTGTAGATGTGATTAGCATTTACAATCAGTGGACCTTCCGTAACGTGGGGAGGGGCTGACCCATTTGGCTGGGGGCCTTCAGACCAGAAGAAGACAGGGTTCTGCTTCAGGACGGCAGCACCAGCTCTCCCCTGAATTTCCATCCTGCCCTGAGGATTTGGGACTTGCCAGCTCCTGCAATGCCGAGGGCCAGTCCCTTAGAAGAATCCTCTCTCCTCTTGGTTCTGCGTCCCTGGAGAACCCCGACGCGCGTAACCTTTTGACACGTGTTGGTTAGAATTGAACGGTGTGACCCACGTAAAGCAAAGAAGAGCCTTAGAGGTCAGTGTAGAGAGACGATTTCTGCACCCGTGGCTCTCGCTGCAAGCCCCGCGCCCCACCTCGCGCACGTGGTGTGACGCCGCCACCGCAGACCCCGCGTCTGCGCCGAGCCGCCCCGTCTCCCTGCGTTCGGCCCGGGCTTCGGGCTACGGGTGCCCTCGCCGCCCAGGACCGGCACCGAGCCGCCCCAGGAGGCCGCGCCCCTGTCCCGTGGGGCAGGTGGGGCGGCGCTGACACCATCCTCCCAGCGGCCGGCGTGGAGTGGCTGCCCCGGGCTGCCCAGCGCCACCAGAGCCGCCTGCTCTGGGCCCGGCTGCACGTAGGCAGAAGGGAACGGTTATGTTAATAGTTTCCCCAGGATAATCCGTCATCCCTCAACAATGCGTTTCTGACAGTTAATTAGAATCCACACGGCGGAGTAACGAACACCGTGTTTAGAATGACAACCACTGCTGAACAGCAGGGCAGCCGGCCTGTGCTCTCCGGTCCCGGACGCCTCCCGAGCTCACCTTCCAGACCCTGTTCAGCCCGTCTTCGGCCACTGATCCCGCCGAGGGGGCTCGGGTGCCTTCACCACATGGAGGGCCCGACCTCCCTGGCCACGGGCAGGGGTCCAGGCACGGACGGAAGGGAAACCGCCGGGCTGAAGGCAGCAAAGCCTTGCCTTTCCTGGGGCCGCAGTGATGGGGGGACAGGAGATGGGAAAGCTTGAGTTCGAGGGACCTCAGAGGAAGAGGATGCAAACACCCCCCCACGTCCCCGTGGCCGTGCTTTCCCGTTTGTCCACCTGGGTCGGGACCCTGCGGCTGGCCGGGGAGGTGCCTGGCCTCCTGCAAGGGCGCCCAGCTGCTCAGCAAGTCGAGAGCCTTCCTGGCCGGTTGCCCCTCCGTCTCAGCCCCACCTGCTGCACCCGCCGGAGAAGCGTCCCTGGCTCACCTGGTGGTGGTGACTTCTGTTCTGCCGTCACCTTGTGGGGGTCCGGTCCCACCCTAGAGACCAAGAGGATTGTGACCAGGCTGGGGCCTATGAAGAGCCAGCATCGTTCGATAACCTTCGGTCTGTGCCCCTCCCCGCAAGGAAGTGTCCTGCTGTATTCTTTGGGGGCGCACCCACCTTCACCGGGCACCCCGTGCAGGGCCCTCGGTGGTTCCCAGGGATTAGAACCCACATCCGGGCTCTAGTCTGGGACCAGGTCCGCACGCTGAGGCTGTCTGAGATTCAGTTCCCTCCTTTGTGTAACGGGCATAAAACTGTTTCTTAAATTCTAAAAGGAATAAACACTGTAATCGTGTAAAGTGTTCAATGAGTACAAGAGAGAGCCACCACGGCCCTTTATTCTCGGTCTCCGAAATGGCGGGAGCTGCATCCTCTGGGGAGAGGGCGCCTCCCTGCCCTGCCTTGCTGGGGTGGGGTGGGGGGCACATTTCCAGACCCTTCTGACCCAATGGAAGCCTTTGCTGGTCCAGGGACGGGACGTGTCAGAACCACTGTAGGAGTAGTTTAGAGACGACCAGAGGTCACTTTGTCTTGGCCCCTGGGCTGCGTGCTGCGAGCTGTGGGGAGGACGTTATCGCCTGCAGGCCTGGAGGTCCGGTGTGTGGACTCCGTGGCTCAGAACTCCTGCCGTGGCTGCCTTGGAGCTTCTGGTCCGGCGTCGGAGCTGGAGGGGTGAGGGCCTTTGGCTCTGACCGCCAGGGAGGGCGGGTCCAGTGAGGTGGATATGGGACTGCTGGCTGGTCTAACCCCTTGTTATCACCCCCCTCCTCACACCGCCAGAGGCTGAGAACGCCCCTTCGCCTGGTTCTTCCCAAGCGCCCACAGCCCGTCTGGGACGGCGGTGGCGCTGGCTGGTTTTCGGGCCGAGCCGCGGCCCACAATCTCCTAGAGCCGGGGGCCTTTCACCCCCTGTGTCACTGCGTCCCTTCTGAAGCCCACAGCCGGCTGTGGATCGTGGCCCAGTGTTCACGACAGACGCTGTCAATCACGAGTCACACCGGGCACGGCCGAGGAAAATTAAGGAGCCTGTGAAGATCCCATTGCGCGAGGCCCGGGGCCCGTGGGGGCCTGCGTCTCTCCTGTGCCTCCGAGAGCTGCACCCAGGAGCTTGGCGCCCTTCTGCTTGTAACAGCAGAGGGTGGGCGGCCCATACCTTAGTGCTCCTGGCCAGCTGGGTCTCAAGTGGTCTGTGCTGACCTGGGGCTGCGTTCAGGCCCCTCCCCAATCCTCTAGACCAGCCAACCTGGGAGGCCTGCCCATGGGGAGGCTTCACTCCCTGCCCCCGCCCTGCCAAGTCGGGGGGAGATGCAACCCAGTGACACAGGTGGAAATGCCTCTTTACAGCTCCATGAATCAATCAGGTGCCTTGCGGGAAGATCACGGTATCTCGGGTGCAAACCCCCACAAGATAATAAATATAGATTCCTTGGTAGTAATCACAGCGGCATCTTCGTCTGCCTGCAGTGATTAAAGGGTAACCAAACTGCCATGTAATTTCATTCCAGGCCATTTCCACATTGTGCTGTGTAAAGACGGCTGGACACAGAGACACTCCCTGCGGCCCAGGCCGGGTGTGAGGGGATGCTGGCCTGGAAGGCGCAGCTTGGGCAGGTGTCCTGCCCCTCATCTTGGACTGTCTCTGCGGGGGGCGTCCCTGTCCTTCATTTGGAAGCCCCCTCCATCCTCCCATCTGCTTGTAGCAGATGCCTGCCCTGCAGCTCAGAGAGGCTGAGACCCTCCAGGCCCGCTGACCAAGTGCCAAAAGAGCTGTTTCCAGAGAAGCTCCGCCCACACCTTCCCTGGGGGTGAATGCACTTGGCCGCAAACGGTTGCCCCACCTCTGCAGGGAGGGCGGCCTGTCTGCACCGAAGGCCTTACCTGAGCCGGAGGGAAGAGGGCAGAGACCTCTTGTTCCCTCAGCGGTGTTTGAGGCCTGGGCTGGGAGACGTGAAGAGGTAGCCATGGAGGAGGCCAAAGTCCCAGGTGAGCCAGGGACTTGGTCCAGCCGGGCCAGCGGGGTTGTCTGGCATCTTTGCTGCAGCCCCTGCGGCCGATAGCTGGCCCACTTGCTCCGGTGGGTCTTCGAAGGCTGGGGTGCCCGTCTGTCTGCACGGGGCTCTCAGGAACTGAAGCGGGGCTGTGTAGGCTGATTCACGTGATGAGCAGAGACCCCCAGGAATGCCTTTCCGCCTTGTCAGCATCCAGAGAGAGAGGGGAGGGAACAGAGTGTCTCGGGTGAGCAGGGACGGTGGCCGGGGTCCCAGGGCTTGGGGGTGGGGCCGGGACTTGTAGGAGCTTCTGCTTGCTCCCCTGCAGAAGGAGGAGGTGGCTTTAGCTCACGCAGGTCCTGACGAGTCCGGGATCCCATTGTTTTAAGAGGGCACCTTGGAGGTTCCAAACCAGAGCGAGGGAAGAGGGTGCTGAGTAGACCGGGAAACACGTGTGTGTCTTTGCGTGTGCTTGTGTGTGTGCGTGCGCGCACACGTGTAAATGTGTGTGCACGCGCGCACACACCCGCGGGTGAGCTCTCAGCTCTCTGTCCGCGGCACGGACAGAGCAGGGGAGGAGAGGGTGGCGGCCATGGTCTGGGACTCCTGGAGCAGCCTTTCAGGAATCGCTGCCTGGAGGGAGGGCCTGGGGACTCTGAGGGCATTACTTACGGGGCCGCAGAGGCCTCCTCTCAGAGCCCGCACCCAAGGCCTGGAAGCTCTCAGCACGAGCAGGCTGACCTGAGGGGGGCCGGGGAGGGCCCTGGACGCAGGGCAGCAGGGTGCAGGGCCACAGCGGCGGTCAGCTGAGGCCAGCCTGGCAGGGAAGGCGGAGCCCATGGGCTGCGTTTCCTGGACCCTGAGAGCTCCTCCGGGCGCCGTGTCCTCCCTCCCATGACCGGCTGGGCCCAGCACACGGGCGCTGGTCCGTGGATGGCGTCCCAACCCCGGGGCCGACAGAGAGCAGCTGGAACGTGGCCCGTCGGGCCCTGTTCCTCCTCGTCTTGGAGACCGGCCCGCCCTGTCCTGAGCCCCAGGGTCCCTCCCTCTCGCCCCCCCCCCCCCCGCCCGCGGCTTCGCCTCCCGTGTCCTCCACTGCACTCACGGCTCTCCGGTCCTGCTCGGGCTCCAGAAGCTCCACAGCGGGGTGGTACCGATGGTGGTCCACGGCCTCCGTTCTCCAGGAGCTTCTCACCCAAGGAGACAAAGAGCTCAACGTTGGCGGCGCTGGGGGCCGGGGGCCGGGGGAGCGCTTCTGGGCTCCGGGGCCTGGGGCCAGACGGCCTCCTTCAGCTCACCTCTATTCACTTGAATTCAGACACCTGTGCTGATCACCCATTTCCGGGGAAGCACGCGGCGGACGGGCTAGGGCGGTGGTGGGAAAGCAGAGTCTGGAGCCCACCTTCCGCTCTCTCCTCCATGTGTCTGTCTGTCTGTCTCTTCCTCTCTGAACGGACACCTGTGTGGCTCCCAGCGCACGCCAGGCCCTGCGCTTGGAAACGGCGGAAGCATGAGGAGCTGGAGCGACCTCATCCTCGTCCTCGTGGAACCTCCCCACGTGGGCGGGCGCGTCCGGCACCGACCAGATGGGCGCCCGGTGTGCCGGGAGGGGGGTGTGGGGGGCCCGAGGGTCGGGCCCGCTGACGGGCCGCCCCCTGGGCCTGCGCCACGGCGCCGGGGCAGCTGAAGCCCCTTGGTGCTTTGCTGTTGGTGGGTTTATGTAACATGAGATATATAATATTATACACGCACATGAATATGTGTTATATCTTACATATACAATATATTATAGAATAGACATTACATTATGTACACATATATGTATATTTTAAATTGCAGCCCGTAGGGTATGGTTCCTGCAATAAAAAGGAGTCTGTTTAAAAAACTAAACAGCAACAGAAAATGTTAATTCACTCAAAGATTTTACGTGTTAAAAGAGGACAGAAAACAAGGGAGAATATGTGTATAATCCTTGGGTGGGTGAGGCCTTTCAAAAGCACGAAGGCAAAGGTTGATACTTCTGATCACATAACCTTTTAAAGCTTTAGAAACCGTGGGCAAAACCGAGCATCAGGTGAGAAGTCTCACAGGTGGCAGGGTGCTGACGTCCCCTGGCCTGCAAGGGCGGTGCAGCTGGACCACAGGCCAGGATGCTGCTCGGCTTCCAGACCAGCTGGCAAAGAGCTGCTTCCCTGGGCACCGAGTGACCTCTCCCCTGTCGCCAGCTCCCCTAGGACCCGCATCCCCTGCCGCCCACACGGGAAAATGCAGATTTGCGCCCGAAGGGTGCTGCCCAAGGGCACAGCCGATGCTCATCCTAATTGGTAGATGCTTGTGCTACACGATTGTCAAAACGTTTTGCATTTCACCCCGGCTTTAACATGTCACCGAATGCTTATTCTGTGCCAGGCGCGGGCTTATCCGTTTCAGACTCACTAACTTACGTGATCCTCACAGAGCCTCCAGGAGGACGCGGACGTTATCACTATGCCAGGTAAGGATGCAGACACAGAGGGAGGTCTGCTCTTGCCCACGGTTATACAGGGTGGAAGAGGTGGAGCCGGGACTCATAACCACTGGGCACCACTGCCTTTTCAGATCAGCAAGAACAAGGACAAAACCCAATAGAAAAATGGGCCAAGTGTTTGAACAGGAGATTCTCATGTACAACATACATGAGACACTGATGCACGATAAACCTACAGAAAGCTCTCCATCTCCAGTAAAAGTCAAATAAATGCAAATAGCAACAATAATGAGACATTTTTCATGATCATATTGGAATTTAAATCATATTCTCTTCCTTTATGGTTTATCACAGGATATTGAATATAGTTCCCTGTGCTGTACAGTAGGACCTCGTTGTTTATCCATCCTGTATATAACAGTTTGCATCTGCTGACCCCAAACTCCCAATCCATCCTTCCCCCACCCCCTCCTCCTCGGCAGCCACAAGTCTGTTCTCTGGGTCTGTGAGTCTGTTTCCGTTTTGTAGGTATGTTCATTTGTGTCATATTTTAGGTTCCACATATAAGCAATATCATAGTGTATCTGTCTTCCTCTTTCTGACTTGGCTTAATATGATAATCCCTGGGTCCATCCATGTTGCTGCAAATGGCATTATTTCATTCTTCTTTATGGCTGAGTAATATTCCATTGTATCTATGTACCACACCTTCTTTATCCATTCATCCACCTGTCAGTGGACATTTAGGTCGCTTCCGTGTCTTGGCTTTTGTGAATAGTGCTGCTGTGAACACTGGGACGCGTGTATCTCTTAGAATTACAGTTTTGTCAGGGTGTATGCCCACGAGTGGTATGGTAGTTCTATTTTTAGTGTTTTGAGGAACTTCCATACCGTTTTCCATAGTGGCTGCACCAATTTACATTGCCACCAGCAAGACACTGTAACTCTTAAAAGTGGTGATTCAGGTGAAATCCCTGAATGACATCTTGCATGAAACAAGATGGTAGAACAGCTTGTATAGAATGATGCCATTTGTAGAAAATTATATGCACACGTCTATCAAGGGGCTGCTCTGGAAGGAGGGTCACTGCAGAGTCAGTGGTTGGCATCTGCAGGCCAGGAAGGGTTTTCCTCTCCTTTGTGGGGGGCAATTTTCATGGTGTTTGAATTTTTATACTTGAAAGGTGTCATCCAAATGTCCAATCCTTGGCCTGCCCAGCTGCCTCACCCGTTCCTCCCCCGACAGCCACAAGCAAGGGTTTTGCTCGGGTTTCCTCTGCTCTTTTTTTGGATCCTGGAGCTCCCCTGGGCACCGTCCTCCTGGGAACCGTGAGTAACAATCTACCTTTGGGGACAGTCGCCTCCTGATCTGCCGGCCTCACTGTGCCTGATTAGGACTAATCTTGGGTCCTTGTCAAACAAGGGTCCATCAGCCCCAAGTAACGCAGGCGCTTAAAATCCCCAGCTTATTCCGAATTATTCCCAGTGGGCTCAAGCCCTCGGAAGATCTACACGCTCGCTTTGCTGATGGATTAAGGACTGCAGCAGAGGAGCCCCTGGAGGGCGAGTGCACTTATGATCCGATCGGTCAGAAAGATGCCCGGGGGCTGGCTTAGTCCTGACCTTTACGCTCCCACCCACTGCGCTGGCTCAGGACGTCTGGATAAGGATGCATTTCAGCGCTGAGGATTTGGACGTTTGCAGGAGCACTCATTCATTCATTCCGAAGGTGGGAATCATGTCTGTTCGAGACGTGACAACAATTAAGGCAGCGCTTTTCTGAATCTTCTCTCAAAGGTCTCTTGCTGGAGGTGTTAAGCCGCCTGACACCCTCCCCCATCACAGCGAGATGCACCTGCAAGTGCGGATGTGGACCAGCATAGCTCTCTCTCTCTCTCTCTCTCACATCCTTCTTGCTAAAAGACCGCGTGAAAGCTCTCAGGCCAGTTCACACCAGGGAGACATCGTGCTGCAGGCACTCAGGCTGCTACAGGAGGTTGTCCGCCAATCTCTTAAGCTCCTGGGAGCTTCCAAGGGCAGAGCAGGATCTTTCCTCCTGGATTCGGACACAACACCAATTCACTTATGGAAGAGAATTCTTCTAGGAGAGCAGAGGCTCCGAGCTCCTCCACGCTGGGGTGTGGTCCCGGTGGCTCTTGGTCAGGGGCCCTGAGTGCCCTGCAGGGCTGTTCTGTTTTCCATTCTCTCAGTCCTGCCCAGGCAGGAGGGGAGGCTAGGGGGATGGTGAGAGAAGCTGCAGGGGGAGACCTCGCGGGTGCCACGTCCACCAATAGAATTTCTACAGACCCCGGTCTCCTGCTCTGGGGGGAGGGAGCCCCATTTCAGTGGTGTCCTGGTGCCGGATGAAGTGTGGTGGTTACAGGGGAGGGATGAGAGCCCAGCAGACAGACGGCCTCCCTACACCCCATGCTAGCAGGACCCTGGCCTGAGTGTGCTGCAACTCCTCACACGCCCCGGGGCCTGTGAGGCCCACGGTCCTCCCGGCGGTGGTGACCTCTTCACTCCTTACGGTGACCGTGTAGGGCTGTGATTACACCCGTGGACACGGAGCCCGAGGCTGGGGGTGAACGTCTTGCCTGAAGCAACGGACAGTGAGGGTCAGGTGTGGACCTGAGCCTGTGTCTGACACTGATGCCTGGCCTGTAGCCTGTGCTGCGGGGGGACCGTGTGGCCCGATTCGCCGCGTCTGCTCTGGAGGGCAGCTGGTCCTGCACACGGAGGCAGGCGTCCCCGGCCCTCCCCGTGGAGCCCCTGGAGGGGCCCTGAGGCCGGGCGACCCCGTCACAGGTGCTCAGGCAGGTCACAGAGCTGCAGCGACTGGGTGGAGAGTGGAAAGCTGCTTTCGGCGCCGGATGCTCCTCCAGTGGGGCAGGCAGTGTGCTGGGCGGGGGTCCTGATGGCCCCGCGGACCCCCGGCTGCCCATCCTCCCGGGGACCGGGCCACATTCACAGAAGCTCCTGTGAGCCCCCGGGCCCTCTCTGGAGCCCCCTGCTTCTCCTTGAGTACAGGGACCCTTTGCCTGGGCTCCAGGGGGGTCTGAGCAGCAGGCATGGGGAGGGCGGGTGTGCGGGGCAGGGGGCCGTGAGGGCAGATGGCACAGGCCTCCCTTGGAGTCTCACGCTTTCTGACTTCACCTGCCTCCCTGACACTCAGATTCTCCTTCTGCAAAGTGGAGGAAATCACTCCGGTCTCAGGGGATTGTTGCAAAATTTAAATAAGATTAAATAGGTAAAGCCCTTAATGTGCTTAGCTCATGGTCGGCTCTCAGAGATGCTACTTAGGCCCGTTCCCCCACCCCTCCCTCTCCCCTCCCCCTCCTTCTCCCCTCCCTTCCCCCCTCCCTTCTCCTCCCCCTCCTTTCCCCTTCCCCCTCCTCACCCCTTCCCCTCCCTCCCCCTCCCCTCCTTGCCCCCCCTCCCCTCCCCCTCCCTCTCCCCTCCCTCCTCCCCCTCCCTCTCCCTTACTCCTCCCCTTGCCCCTCCTCCCTTCTTTTCTGCCTTCTTCTCTATCTTCCTCCCCCGGCTCCACTTGCCAAGGCTCAGCCTCCAGAACCAGGTGCTGCTGGCAGGTTAGGACACGAAGAGGAAAGCTGACCTCTTGGGCTGCACAGATGCTCCACGGCCTCGCCCTCAGCTCCCTGACCCTGGAGGCAGGACCGGCCCCACAGTAGGGAGGGAAAGAGCCGGGTGGAGGGTAAAGCAAAACGAGGGCTGGTGGCCTCTCTTTCTCCTCTGGAGAAAAATGAAATTTCTGGGACTGTAAAGCTATGCTTCCCCTACAAAAGAGAAGACAATGAAAACTTACTTCTGGGGCTTCCCTGGTGGTGCAGTGGTTGAGAATCTGCCTGCTAATGCAGGGGACGCGGGTTCGAGCCCTGGTCTGGGAGGATCCCACATGCCGCGGAGCAACTGGGCCCGTGAGCCGCAACTACTGAGCCTGCGCGTCTGGAGCCTGTGCTCCGAAACGAGAGAGGCCGCGACAGTGACAGGCCCGCGCACCACGATGAAGAGTGGCCCCCGCTCGCCGCAACTGGAGAAAGCCCTCGCGCAGCAACGAAGACCCAACACAGGAAAAATAAATTAATTAATTTATAAAACTCCTACCCCCAACATCTTCTTTAAAAACAAACAAACAAAAAAACTTACTTCTGCTCTGATGTAGTAAAGACAGAAGTAACCGTCAACATCAGGAAATGGCCTGGCCTTTTCTTCATGTCTGAAACCAGAGGTCCTCTCTGCAGCTGACTCACTCATCCCAGCATTAATTTTCTATTAAGAATAAAACTCATGAGTTTAGCCAATTTCTGGTGCCCATAGAGTCATGCTTTTCATTGCCAAGTTTAAAAGCCTGCTGGAGACACCAGCTCCTGGAGGGGCACCAGAGCCAGGGCTGGCAGGTGCCCCCCGCTGGAGCCCAGGGCTGACCCCCACCTGTCCTGTCCTTCCCTGGGGCCCCAGAGGCCCGCTTCCTCTCCCTCCCACCCCACCAGCCCCCGTCTTATCCAACTTCCAGCCCGAAGCTCCCGCTCCCGGGACCCTCCCTGATTAACCCTGAGCATTTTGACCGTGACCTCGGCCTCCCAACACCTGGGCAGAGTGTGTGAGAGGCGGGGCTCCTCCTGGGGTGTGAGGTCAGGAAGGCTTTCTGAGGATGTGCCCTCTAAGTACCAAGGCTGGGAACCAAAGTGCGGGTAGGAGCTCTGGGGTGAAGCGGGCAGGTGGAAGGCAGGGGGCCACGAGCTGGACTTGACTGGCTCTAAGAGCCCCAGGACGGGCCAGGGAGACAGGTGGGGGGCAGGCCGGCACGCGCGGCTCAGAACTGGGGACCCCTCGTCCTGTCGTGTGTCTCTCCTCACGGTGCATTGTCCCTGCAGGCCGGAGGCCAGCAGATCGTGGCCCTCTGGCCACATCCAGCCCGCTGCCTGTTTTGTGAATAAAGCTTTATCAGAAGACAGCCGCATTCACCCGTGGCCACCTATGGCTGCTCCTGTGCTGCCCGGGCCAGGAGCTGTGCCAGGGCTGGCGGCCCCAAGGCCACAGCACGCACTCTGTCCCCCTGCAGAAGGGGCCTGGCCTTGCCCCGAGCTCTTTCTGCCGCTGGCACTAAACCTTCCCGGTGCCGGGCCTCAAACAAGACCTCTCCGTCCTCTGCTCGGGCGCCTTGAGTACACGCAGCAATGTGAGGGGTTAAGAACTAACGTGCCGATAGGACGCAGATGCGGGGCCGCGGCGGTCAGAGCGCCTACGCTGGGATCCGGCTCCGACCAGTCACGGATGCTGTGTAATAATAATAACGAGGAAGTGAGCGTAGTCAGTGCGGTAACAGTTTCTATTAGCTCAGCAATTGTCACGTGATAGGCTGGACTTTAAAAATATTTTATTCCACTTAAATTCTCATAAAAAGCCCTGGACGTAGGTACTTTTTGTCCCCATTTTACAGAGTCTTGAAACGAAGACTCATAGAATATAAGCGATGAGCCTGAGCCAGTTAAGAATTATGTTCCGCGTCAGCAAAACCAGCTCCTTAAACAAACTGCAGGGCGTGCCTCGTCCCGGGACGGAGACCGGGAGGCCGCACGCCTGCGCGACGGGGCAGCCCCGCCCCCACGCCTGCGCGACGGGGCAGCCCCGCCCCCACTCGGGCTCTGCTCCTCACACCACCTTCCGTCCCAGGATGACGGGGCGGGAACCGGGCAGGACAGTCGTCTCCCTACACGCTTCACCCAAAGTCTGCTGCTGGCATCTCAGGGGTCAGAAGTCAGCCCCCCGGCCGTACCCACTGCCCGGGACTGGGCACGGCGTCCGCCGCACGCTGCCACTGTGAGCCCGGCAGGGACACGCCGCTCGCCACGCAGACGTGCAGAAGGGCTGTTGGAGGCGACTCACAGGCCAGCTGTCTCTGCCACTCTGCCCCCACCCCCCCCCGACAGGACACACGCCCGACTCCCACGGCAGCCCCCAAATCCCGCCCAGTCACCGCTGCCAGGCCCCTCAGTGCCGGGTGACTGGCAAGGCCTCGCCCCCGCCCCAGGCCGGCTCCGCCATGCAGAAAAGCTACCATAACCACCAGCGGAGATGATCCCCCCCTCCATCCGGGAAAGGGGATGAGGAAGCGATGACCCGTCCATGGCGACGGTCAGCCCTGCCGGGCAGGGATGGGGGAAGCCGCTCCTCGGCCGCAGGGGAAGCTCCTCGGACACGTCCCCTGTGTCTCTAGCTCTGGCCCGGGAGGGTCCCTGCCTCCTTGGCGGGGCTGGGGACCCGGGCTTTCCAGCCTCAGGCGGCTGCAGGGCGAACTCTGCAGAGACACGGTTCCCTCGAACCCGATCGGCTGCTGGTCTGTTTGCTCCTCAGCATCTCAGTGAGCAGATCACCGCAGCCGCATTTCTTCACGTCTGGACGTAGCTTTTAAGCGGAATATTTGTGTGTCTGACTCACTAGCCCCTGAAGCTTGACCCGCCCCCTTAGCTGGTAAATTAACGGTGACTGTGGTGATAACACCGTTATCTGATCTCTGTGGGGCGCAGACTCCTGCTGTCCGCCAGGACTCTTAATAAAAGGGCTTGATAAATGCTGGGGTCACGGTTTTCTCTTCCACCAGAGCTCTGGCTCACAGCTGCCATTTATAACCCTCAGTTTGGGGGGCGGCGGCTTGCTGGGGTCTCAGCTTTGGAAGAGCTCTCCTCCAGCAGCCGCATGGGCCGTAAGGGGGGACGCGGCACCCCTCCCCTTCTCCACACACAGCCAGCTCTGCTTGGGCCCAGCCCGCTCCTGCAGCATTTTGCTGAAAGTGACAAGAGCGGGACAGTCTCTTTATTTCTACCCTTTCCCAGGGCTGTGGCTCAGAAGGCCTGCAGCCGCACTTCCCAGGGAGCGACACGCGGGCTGGACTGGGCGCTGTGCCCGCCTCCCAGCCCAAGGCTTCCCCGCGTGCTGCCCGGTTCCCAGGGCCGAGCTCCGCTGCCTCCAGCTCTGCCGGGGCAGCCCCGCCTCTGACCGCCAGTCCTCGCTAGAAACGGCCTCCGGCTCTTATCAGGCTCTTACCGGGGCCTGACCATATAGGCAGCTTAAACACGTGAGGGTGTACGGATGGTGCGGACGCTCTTTCCGAGGTCAGGAAGTGGGGTCGGTCGCTGCCGCCCAGCGCAGGGGCCACCCTCCGTGTCACCGGCTGCGGTCCCTCTACCTGAGAAAGAGGTGCCCCCATTCTCCTGCCTCGCGGGGCTGCTTGAGATGATGAGGTATGGTGTAAAGGTACTTTTTACCATATGTCGTCCTAAGGGCATTCAGCCCTAGGAATATGCGATGTTACCCTTGAAGTGTTTACACTTCTGAGAAGCTGATTTGCACCTAAGAGGAACTTTCAAAGTCAGACCCAAAGGAGTGATGCTCTTGGGAAACTTCCGGCATCAGGCCGGCCAGTGTTACAAGGTCACAGGACACTGGTGACAGCTTCCAGCCTCTTCCCTGTCATCCTTCACCATCTCCTCCTTCCTACGTTCCTCCCCGACCCCAAACCCTTTCCTCAGCTCCGTCCCTGCCCGGCCGTGACACTGAGCAGGGGCCTGGTGAGGGAGGATGTCCCAAGCACAGCATCATTTGAGAGGAGCCAGGAGGTCAGGAGGGGACCGGCAGCCCGTGGCTCGGGGACCAGGAGGGTTTCTCACGGAAGTTAGCACCAAACTGGAGAAGCCCCATGGCGCCCACGGGAAACACAGTGCAGGGTGGCCGAGCTCTAGTGGGCTGCGCGGGCAGCAGGGGGGACCCGGACATGCGTATGGAGACATTTGGGGACGTCCTCTGTGGGCTTGGAAGGCCGTGGTTCTGGCTGTGGGAGGGGAGGAGGCTGGGAGTCATGCAGGTGGCGGGGGGTGCGGGGTGGGGGTGGGGGAGGGCAGGGCGTGGCCCCCAGCAGGCTGTGCTGTCCCGGGCAACCCCAGGGGCCGGGGCGGGGGGGCTTGCTTTCCACACAGCTGGCACGGCGTTCCCCACCACGCCCGCATTTCAGGGGCTGGCGCTAGGACACGGGCTGGAATCCAGACCTCTGATGTCCCCTGGCAGTCACTGCCCGGAGCATCCTGACGTCCGGGGACTGCATTCCCGATCAATCAACAATTCATCCTCCTCTGTTGCCAAAGTAATTCAGCTAAAACCAGATCCGAGCCAGGCCGTTCCCCTGCGTAGAAGCCTTCGGTAGCTCCCCGTCACCTAGAGACAAAACCGCTGTTCTGAAAGGGGCTTGTGGGGTCACTGTGCCAGGTCTGTGACTCCTGCCTCCCTGGGAGGGATGCCCCAGGCCACGTGTTTCTCACCTCCGTGCCCTCTACTGCCTGGGCCCTCTCAGCCTCCTCTGCTCAGCGCCCAGCCGCCCCTGCAGGCCTGGCTCAGGTAGGCCTCCCGGGTGCCTTCCCGGCCCCTCCCCCGGCCTCTGACCTTGTGGGTCCTGCCCTCTGCCCCTGCACTGCACGCGGCCGGCTGTGTGTCTGTGCCCCCCAGGGCCGGGCCCCTCACTGTGGCTCTGACTAGGCAGCTTGCTGCTTAGGGGGCCGGAGGAGAAGGGACAGGACGGCCCTCTCTCTAGCCTTTGGTCTGGGAGCTGTGTCAGTGGGCGCAGAGGAGCGTTCGGGCTGGGGACGCGTCAGGGCGCCTGTCCCTACCTGCCCTCTGGGGGAGTCTCCCAGGCCGGCAGCTCCGGGGCCCCGGGCGGTCAGGACGGTGCTGAGCCTGGGCCGCACTTGGCGTGGGTTGTGCGCGGCCAGAGCTCAGCCCCTTGGCCTCAGATCCGAGCTCTGCTTTGGCCGCGTGTCCAGATGGTGTGTGCGGCCTTGGGAAAGTCACGAGGCTTTCCTGGGCCTCAGGGTCCCCGGCCCTAAAACCAGCAAGGAGGCCCCACGTTCCTTCCATGTCTCCCAGCCCTGGTGCTCTGGGGCTCCGAGCTCCTTTTGCTGGAGAATCGCCTAAGAGCAGGGGCTCGTGGAGAGGAAAGGGGGCAGGGAAGAGATGCCCCCGCTCCCCTAGCTTGGGGACCACGGCTGCGAGTCACAGCCGGGCGTCCCGCAAGGCTCGGACAAAGGCTGAAACCACCATTTCTTTGCTTTCCCCGTAAAGAGCATCCATCTGGGGGGGCAGAAGGAGGGAGTGAGGCCACCCGCGTCAGAGCCCTGTGCCTCCCGCCATGGCACAGCCAAGCATCAGGGTCAAGGGCCTGAGCCTTCCCGGGGGCCCCCACCACAGGGTCCGGACGCCCTCTGGCCTTTCACAGCAGTGGGAATTCTGGAATCTCTTGTAATATTTCACAAGAGTCTAATAAGAAGTGTGCTTAGACCCACCTGAAAGCTGCGAGGGCAACGGAAACGTGAGAGCCTTTGGTTTTGGCTTGAATTACAGCAGCTAGGCAAGTGTACCCAGGCCCATCACCTCTGACGGGTTCTTGTAACATGCGCTGACTTGTTGAAAAAAAGGGAGACGAGGCAGCAGAGAGAGTCCAGCACGCCCTTCTTGGCCACATCCGGCAGCCACGGTAAAAAGGAAGGGCCTGGAAGCGGCAGGCTGCTCCCTGGGCTGGTAAGCGGCGGGTGGCTGGGCTTCCCTCTTGGAGGGGCTGGCGCTCCTGGCAGGGGGCCCTCGGGTGAGGATGAGGAGAGAGGGGTCCAGACTGTCCAGGCCCCGTGTTCTTCGGCCGCTTGTCCCTCCCGCTCCTGCCCCTGCAGAGTCGTGGGGAGCCAGGATGGGATATGACCGGGGCTCTGGCTGGAGCCCCTTCCTCAGCCTCAGAGGGGAGGGATCTCTGGGCGCGAGGGCACGCCCTGGGCTCGGCGGCTGCTCAGCTGGGCAGGGATGTCGCCAGACGGGGCTGCGTGGGGCCAGTGTGCAGCGAGCTGGGAAGCCTGGAGCCTGCCTGCCGGCTGGGAAGTGACCGGGGGCGGCATCGTCCTCTGCAGGAGGAAGGGGGGAGCCTCCACCGAGCCAGCACTGGCTGCGCGGGGAAGTGGGCATTTCACGTTGAGGCCGACAGCAAACGCCTGGTGGCTGGCCCTGTTTTCTCACGTGGCAGCCGAGGCGTGGGGTGGGTGCCAAGCCCCCGGCCCTAAGTCCTGTTATTCATAAGGGAAGGAGCTGGGGCGGGACCTGGGGAGCCACTGGCGGTGCAGTGCCCCTCCTGCCCTGTTCCCCCCACCCCGCCCCCAACCCGTGGCTGAATCTCACGTCGGCCTGAGAGCTCAGCGGAGGCGGCTCTGGGTCGCGTGTAACTTCAGGAGATTCACCCAGGTAGCCCTCCCTCCTGTCCCGTGTCGCAGCCGGGGGGGACCATCTTCCCAAGGACCACACTGGGGGAGCTGGGCCCGGCTGCTGCTGCCCTCTCCCCTCCACCAAACGGGACCGCAGGCCCGGGACGACACCCCTGTTCTGTGTGCAGCTTGGTTGTGTCTTGCTCAGCCCTGGGGAGTGACTGCTGGGGATGTCCCGAGTACACAGGGCCGGCGGTGAGCAGGCAGAGACGATCTGGGGGCCCCATCGCCTCTGTGGATCGGCTCTGGAGCCGGTGCTGGCTGTTGTGTGGGCTCCTCCAGGGGCTGCTCCTCCTGCTCAGGTGGGATCGACCCCCGCCCCCCAGCACCTACTGGGCTCTGTGCAGAGGCTCCAGGACGGGAACAGGAGCCGGGCGGGTGGGGGAGGCCGGGTGCCTCCACCCTGTGGGGCCTCTTGCGGAGAGGTAAGCAGTCTGCAGCTCCTCAGCCGCCGTGGAGGTGGCTGACACATTCCTGCGATTGCAGCGGCTTCCTGTTCCCCCAGAGCCCGGGGTCTCGCAGCCTCAGTGCTCAGGGAATCACAGCCACAGTTTCCCCGTCCGTTCACTGGAGAAGGAGGCCGAGGGCGCCCAGTATGGACCTGCAACACACGATCCAACACGTGCCTCTGTGCTGTGACGAAGTGCAACCGAGCAAGGGCTCCCCTGCAGGACAGGAGCCGAGGGCTGCAGCTTCAGGCTGGCCAAGGAAGTGTCTGCCTGCGTTGGAACCTGGCTCCTGGAGAGGGGCCGCTGCTCCCCGTAATAGGCTTCGTGAGACTGAAGACACACCGTGCTCATCACGTGGCCACGGCTGGGAAGGAAGAGTGGCAGCCAGGGAGAGGCGGGGAGCCGGCGGGGCAGAGCTTCCCCAGGAGGGCGCAGAGAGGGCCCCGGGGCCGGGACCCCTGGCTGCGTCAGGACGGCTCTGACCCGCCGCTGGCCGCTCTCGGGTGGCTTTCGGGCACGCTGGGCCTCAGCCCCCTCGCCCGTAAATTGTGGGTTTGGGACTAGCTTGTTTCTCCAGATTCCCCCAGTCCTGACGTCCTGGTTCCTAGAAGCCTCCGGGGAGAAGAGACCTTCATCGTCATTTCCTCATATTTGGTCTGCGCTCTTCCTTGGTTGGGAGACTAGAGGTGGTTAGTGGCCCCGAGAGGCTGGTGGGGAGTCAGTGAAATCGGTGCCTGTGACCCCGGGGACCCGGGAGACGTGCACTGCACTCTCTGACTGTGGACCTGTCCTCTCAGAGAGACGTGCCAGGGACCTCCAAGGGACGATGCCGGTGACAAACGGGCAGGAGGGGCAGGAACTGTCCAGCGAGGGAGCTCCTGAAACCCGGAGGGCTTGTCCATCCCAGAGAACCCGGTCCTTACAGCGTGGGTGTTGTGCCAGATGCCGGGAGGGAGGCCCCTGACCCCACCCCAGCCCCGAGGAGCTTACACCCGGGGAGGGAGGTGCACACCAGCACTGCAGCTTCCGTCGCTCCGCCATCAGAGAAAGACCACCAAGAGGGAGGGGTTCAGAGGACAGGCAAGGACGTGAGCGGCGAGCGCTCGCCCAGAGGGGCTGCGGATTGAAGTGGGCGTGAGTCGTGCGTGGGGACCATTTAGCGGCACATCGGTGGAATTTCACGCGCAAGGGGTGGCACCAGCACAAAGAGGTTTGCAAGCTTTGTAACGGGGAGGGGGGGCTGGGGGAGTGGCGAGGAAGAAACACAGAGGAGGAAGAGAGGAGACTATGGGAGCAGAGGAGGGCAGGAGGGGACGGGAAAAGGCAGATGCAGAGAAACCCGAGGACAAGCCTGTGTGAGGCCCACGTGTTGGCTGGATCTGCTCCGGCTGCGGGCCTGGAATCCAGTCTGCGAGGAGAGAGCTGAGTGCAGGGGGGGTGGGGACGGGAGGAGCAAGAGGAGGGACAGGGAAGGGGGCGTCCTAATGGAGATACCCCTGCCCCCAACCACGGGTCCAAGGTCCAGGAGGCTGAGCCACAGGAGCTGCAGGGGAAGGGTGGCACCTGCCCTGCTGTTCCCTCCTCCCTGACCACCTCCCACTTGCTGGATCACTTATCCCTCGGTAGAAGCTCTGTGGCCCACGGCCCCAAGAGGAATGCTGCACAAAGGGCATTCTTGCTGCACTGGGGTGTCAGCTGCGTCTAGGAATGTCCACGCTTCAGGGTAAATGAGGGGTACCTCCCCACCACCGGAGCCTGTGGTTAGACTCCCCCGTCCCTCCTTCCCTCTGTGGGGACCCCCTTGGAGCCCACGGTTCCAAGAAGTCATTATGACCTAAGCTCCCAGGCCAGCATCATCTTTACTCAAAGCTTAACTATTGAATTTTCCACTCAATAGATTAGAATTGACTTTCTTTCTTTCTTTTTTTTTTTTAATTCCTTAACCCCTTTAAACAGGCCTGCACCTGCAGGGCTGCCTTCCTGCCGGTCTAAGCTGGTCCAAGAGGAGGGCTTTGTGCTAAATGAGATTTCGTTAATATCCCCACCAGCAGAACACACTAGGTTATTTCTGTGCCCGAGCTTCCTTTCCCCACAATGCTCTCCTTATTCCCCTCCCACCTAGAAATCGAGGCAGGCGGTGGGGTGGGAGATAGGCTTTTAGAAAGATATTCTTCCGTGAAGACAAAGGCCTCTCACAGCAGTTATGGCTATTGGAATTGTTTCCTTTGTAATTTATTGCTGGGGCTTCACATGGGAGTTCAGCCCACGCTTTCAAGTGTTCAGTATCAAATAACCGTTGGGGCCAGGCTCCCTCCCGATGAAATGCAAGAACAATAACCTTTCACAGAGAGGGAGGTTTAGGTTATATTCCATAAGAACTTACCAGGCGTCAAGCATTGACTTCCTTGGGTGCGTTTTATTGGGGAGAGGGTCCCCGGTGATCCTAAGTGGACAGGGATGGGTGATCTAACATAGATCGAGAAGAGGACAGGCTGAAAGTTCTGGTCACCTGGCCTAGGTCTCAGATTTTGTGACATCTCCACTCTCTGGCTGAGCTCAGCCGCCCCCTGCCCCTCTCTCCGTGCTACCGTGGGGACCTGAGCTATTTTCTCCTCTCCGAAAGAGAAGGAAACATCCATAATGAAAATCAATTGCTATCGTTTGAACCTGCATGCATTTAAACACTAAATTAAGCAGGCTCATAAAATCTGAGCTCCTGGTATAACAAGCTTGGCTCTGGAAGTGTCTGCTCAGACCAGGAGTGGACACGGGAGACGCACAGCTGTCGAGGGGGGCGGGACTTGCTGCTGTCCTCTGCCCTTTCCATCCAGGTGGGTTTCTGGCGCTGGCCCAGGGCTCCTGCAGTGCGGGCAGGGGGTGCACTGTGCTCCTAAGAGGGGCCTCCTGCACCCTTGCAGGTCATGGCAGGCTGCTCAGGCCTGGGCCTGGGTGGAGGGGCCACACCTGCAGCAGCTCCAGCAGTGGGTTCCCAGCCCTCCTGCCCCCTCCCCGCCTGGCCATCACTGCCCACCATGGACTGGGCACCAGGCCCGTTACAGTTACAGGCTTCCATCTTCTTCCTTCTGCCTGTGTATGTAGGAAAAAAAGGATTCTTACAAATGGAAGAACCCACCCTGACTTCTCTGAGAGTTGGATGGAGTTGAGGGGCTGGCAGCATCAGAGTATATATTTTCAACGATAGATTCTGAACTCATTTTGGAAAGATTTGAGGAAGCCAACAGAGCGGGGCTGAGGGAGGACAGCCCTCACCTGAGAGGGAAGCTGTCCTTCCAGCATTCAGGGAAACCCAGGAACAAGCAAATCCAAAGTGACGGAAAAAGGGGTGGAGAACCGCAAGGCTGTCTCTCTAATTAGAGGAAGTGAGACTCAGCTCCAAGAAGCTGACAGCGCTGGTGGCTGGGAGCCCGGCCTGCAGCCCAGACAAGCGGGGAGACGTGGGATTCCAGGCAGGCTGGGAAGGAGGGCTGATTCTTGTAGATAGGAATTTGGTTACCTTACTCCAGAGGGCAGAAGCTGAAAACTGGTATGATTCGTATCTAAATGTACTTATATGTCTAAGTTCTTTTAAATAATTCTTTAAACTATAAATCTAGTGTCAGTGTAGTTTTCTGCAATTGTATTTAATCAACTGCCTGAATTCAGTTTGGGAATAAATAACGTAAATCCACAATAGGATTCTTCAGCATTCTGCTTACCTGTTGGGAAATGTGCTTTTTACGAGGCAAGTGTGCTCTCTAGAAGCGCTTGCTGGGGCTCTGGGGTGCTTGAGGCAGGCCATCACGTCTGCCGAGGCCTGGCATTCATGTCGTGACGTTTCCGTTCAGATGTGAACGCCAAGCACCCGACGTTTAGCTGGTGCTGTGCCCGCTGCAGCCCGCGGAGGGGGAGGGGGAGGGGCCGTGGCTGGTGGGCTCCCACACAAGCCTGGCATCCTTCCTTCCAGCTTGGGGACCATGTGGTCGTGTGTTTCATGGAATCTGACCTCACCCAGGGGGCAAGCGGGTGAGGGTCACGTTTCCCTGGTAAGGCCTTGGCTCACCTCCTTGGGCTAAGTAGGGCTCTGGGACATGATCTTGGCCGATGAGATAACAAGGAAGGGAGGTGAGAGGCTCTGAGGAGGGTTCTTCGAAACGAGACACGAGGCAGAGGGCACATCCCTTTTTCCTCTGGGTGTGTCATTCCCAGCTGTGATGCCGGAACAGTGGCAGCCTCTCTGTGACCATGGGCACCTAGCATGAGGACAGAACCCCAACAGAATGAGGGTGGAAGAATGAAAAGACGTAAAGAACCTAGGTTCTTGATGACATTGCTGAGTCATTCAATTAAGAAACCCTGGAATTTCCCTCCCTATGACAGTGTGTTTTGTGGGATAATAAATTGCCTTATTGGGGTTGGCCTGTGAGTTGGGTTACTTGGACCCATGGGTATCCGTGCATGTATTTCTTAAACCAACAATCTTATGAAGCAGGTATTACTATTACATGCATTTTGCAGGTGAGGAAATTGATGTTCAGATTGGCTAAGTGACTTGCCCAAAGCCACACAGCACGGGAGTGCAGAGGTGAGCTCAGGCCACGGCAGAGCCATTGCTCCTTTGACGCTGACGGCTACTCTACACTAGCTGAGTCCTCCGGAAGGCCAGCCAGCCAGACCGGAGGCTGCGGGGTGGGTCCCCTCACGCAGCAGCCGGGCTCAGCCCTGCACCCCGTCCTCTTCCTCCAGGCAGAAGGTAACTGCAGCAGTGACAGCAGCTTTGCTGGCAAAGGGTGACAATCTCTCTCTCTCATTTCATCACGCTATCAGCAGTCAGGCTCTGAAAAATCAATCCTGCACTGACTCATCCCCCCGAGATGCGGCTGACAACAGACACCGTCTCCAACTGCAGGCTGGCCGCGGGCAGCGCGTCTCCAGAGGGCCTGTGCGGTTTTATCCTGCTCTTTACCTTGAGACTCAGCCAAACTCCCGCCCCCTCGCTGGTGAGTCGGCCCCTTTGCCCGGGGCTTGGCGGAGGTGTGAGCGGATGACCTGGTCCTGCCTGTCCCCCTGGCCTGCAGCTGGCCTGGGCTCCCCCAAGGGGACCACACGGTCACACTGATGTTTGAGCCCATCAGGACCCAGCAGCAGTCAGGA
Organism: Kogia breviceps; assembly: GCF_026419965.1. Classification (NCBI taxonomy): domain Eukaryota; kingdom Metazoa; phylum Chordata; class Mammalia; order Artiodactyla; family Physeteridae; genus Kogia; species Kogia breviceps. Next base: position 120,870,730 of record NC_081316.1, read on the forward strand.
CACAGCTGCTTTATGGGTCACCTTGTCAAGATGGTCCACCCGCCCCTGTCCCTTCCCTGCAGCCAGGAGGACACGGCTACGGAAAGTACCAGGGGCACTGGGGGTGGGGGGGCAGCTCCCAGGATTTGGGACTAGGGCCAAGGGGAAGAGTCTCAGGAAAGACGGGGACAGAAGGTGGAGAGGACGGCAGACGGAGGGGGCATCTGACCTCAGGGACCGGGAAAGGCGGGCTCGGGGGCGACACGATGACAGTGCCACACCCGCCCTCCACGTGCCTGGAGCGCCAGCCGGGACTCGTGACGCCTAGGACGAGGGCTGAGTCCGCACGACCGTGAACCTGTCGCGTGTCAGAATTTATCTTCTGCCATCATTTCACTAATGACACAGATCATTTCATTTGATCCTTGTAACAACCCTGTGAAAGGGGTACTGTTATCGTTGCCAGATGAGGGAACCGAGACCCACAGGGTTAAGTGGGTTTTACAGGGTCACATGGCTGGTGGGCATGAGAGCCTGGGATAGAACCCGGGTCTTCTGACTCCAAATTTCAGGAGCCCCCGGGCAGCCGAGAGAGAGACGCCCTGTTCCGGAGCCTTTAGGTAAAGGGGCCCAGGGTAGACCTGGTAGAGATGTGGGCGAGTGGTACCTTCATCTGGAGACATCTGCGTCCTCTGCAGGGTCTGCGCGTGGCCGTTTATGAACTTCCTGCGCCTTTTGCTGACAGTGCGATTTGCAGCCCTGTTAACAGTAACAAGCCCGTGAGTGTCCGGACACCCGGGGAGCTGGGAGGGAGAGGAGGCCGCCAGCCACCCGGGGAGCCGTGCCTGGTGGGGATTAACGAACACCGCGTGTCCCCCTGGTGTCGACAGCCCGCCCCAAAACGACAGGAGCCGCCCACCCGTCCTCCCCTCCTACTGACATGAGTCACTGCGGCACGATTGTCGTGCTTTCCTCCCGTGGCTGACGGTGAGCTCTGATGGCCACTCAGGCACACGTGCGGTGACTCTGGACCCAAAGCTGAGTTCCTCTGCTGGAGCCCTGAGCCTGTGTTTCCGTGGCCATGTTACTTTGTACGGGAAACGAGGTGGTGAGCTGCACACCATGAGGGAACCTGGATTCCCGTCATTTAACCCCGTGGAAGAGTCATCACGGGCTACTACTTAAGGGTGTTTTCAGAAGAGAAACGAGGAAGAATGCGCGGAACTGCCCGGCCGGCGGCCTGGGTCCTGGTTCTCACGGGCCCGGGTGGGCAGAGGCCAAGCACAGCACCTGGGCTCCATCTCCGCGGCCAGGGCGGCAGAGGAGAACCAGGGAAGGAGCTGGAAGAGGACGAAGCCCGCGAGGACGCTCCACGTGCCGCCCCGGGGGCAGGTCTGTGAGCACCGTTCACGGTCGGCCAGGGTGGGGACAGAGCTGCATTTAGGACACAGGACCCACGTCCAGGAGCTCTGTCTGGTGGACACGTGGGTTCAGATGAGGAGGAAAAGGCCGGACAGAGGCCGAGAGCGCCTGCCGGGAGGGGAGGGCGGCGGGGTGCAGGGGCGGCTCAGGGCACGGTGTGACGGGAGGAGGGGCTCCGACCATCCCGTGGGGCGTTGCCGCGAGGCCTTGGCGCCCAACTGACCCGCCCCAGCCTCCGTCTCCTTATCCAGGAACCGTGGCCCTTGAGGCCCATTTCACAGCACTGTGGTCCTGACCTCAAGGGGACCGGGTTACTCTCCCTGAGGTCCTTCCCGTGAGTGCCGTCTGTCCTCTAAACTTCAGGGGCTGCAGGCGTGGGGAGAAGGGCAGGCGTGTCTGGAAAAGGCTGTGAACGTGGCCATCTGCTGGGGGGTGCTTGCGGAGCGGCTGGAAGGTCTTGGTCTGGGGTGGGCTGCTCCGTGTCTGGCTCCCCAGACAGCACCCTGCCCCACGGCCCTGCACGCCGTCCTGGGCCAGGGCGGACCGCGACCTCGGAGATAAGATCACGTCCAGAAGTTCAGACTCTCCGGAGATGGCAGTTGCAGAAGCTGTGGTCAAGGACCATCGCACGGGAGGGGGTGTCCCACTCTGGTGTGCCCCACTGGCACAGCTGCTGGAATCAGCCGGAGCCAGAAAGCAGGCTCCCCTCGGACCCCATCCCAAGAGTAGGGGAGCAGGTTTGCGGGCCCAGGACTCCGAATCCACAAGGGACCCCGGGGACTCCGACGCGGGCAGCCCCGAGTCGGGGGCAAAGTTCACATTGGCGACCTTGGCCGCGCCGTCCCCCCTGGGTAAAGCTGCCTCTCCAGCTGAGACCCTGGCCTGGGGGCTCCAGGTGGTCCTGCCGGGGAGACAGTTCAGGGGGCCACCGGGCACCGCTCCCTCTGGGCAGACGTCTGTGGTGAACAGAGCAGCAAGGTAGCCCCCCCGAGACCAGCTCCCGGGGCTCCTTCCGGACTTGGACGCCCCCCCCCTCCCTGCTGCCTGCCCCAGCAGGACTCGCCTCAAAGGAAACAGCCGTGGGGAAAGGTGAAGCTGCTTTAAATATAAACGGTGGGGGCCCAGTAGGACCTTATGAAAATACAGAGATTAACAAGGTCTCACTCCCCTAAATTATTAACAACGTACTTGTTCTTCAGAAAAGTACCCATGAAAAATTAAAACACGTGAAAATGGTTGTTCGCGTAAAACCGCTCAGTTAATCTGTGCATGATGTTTTATTCAGAGCATTTAATGAACGGGGGCCTTTGGACACCTGCTGTCCCCCGCCCCCCTCCCCGGGCACCTTCATCCTGGAGGGAGAGGCAGGAGGGTGGGCCTGACGGCAGGACCCCTGGACCCGGGTTCCCGGGAGCCGTGGGCCGGAGTCCTGAGGCCCGCGCGGAGCCAGGGAAGCCGCCGCCGGAGGGCAGAGGGGGCGCGTGGCGAGGAGGTGGGGACCCCGGTGGGCCCTCTGCAGTCCGTGTGGCCGTGTGCTCTGCTCACCCAACGGCGGCCCCCCTCGACCTCTTCACCGCCAGGAGGGGGCGGCTTTCGACCCGGAGGGCGGGGCCTGGGCCCCCTGACCAGGCGGGGCTGGGCAGACGGGAGGGCCGGGCAGCGTCCCGGGGGAACCCTGGCCGGGCGCCCCGCTGCACAGGCGGCCAGGCTGCTTTCTGCTGACTGTTCCCTTTCCTGCTCCTGGGCCTGACCCCGGCCGAGGTGGGAGCCGAACGCGCATCTGCTGAACGGACCAGAGAGGAGTAAGTAAATGAACAGGGAAGAGGGGCCCACGCCTTGCTGGGGGCCCCCCGGGGGGGGGGCTCGGCCTGGCTGTGACCCTGGGACCTGTGGGCCTGGAAAAACAAGCACGTGAGTCCTGGCCCCCCGGGGGTCACAGGAACGGGCTCCATGCGCACGGGCGCCCCAGCGTCTGCAGGGCCCCGGGCGGGGGCTGCGCTGAGCACGGGGCCTGGTGCCGAGGACGCCGGGCCCAGCGGTTTTCCGCACGGCAGCGTCCTCCCGAGCCTGCGCCCTTTCTTTCACGACACCCCTGGCAATGAGCGGAGGGGTGGCCGCGACAGTCAGGCTGGGGGGCTGTGGACGTGGCTCAGAGAGGCGCAGCGTGTGCCGCTGAGCGGGGGCTGCATGGGCAGCAGGGACGGCAGGGTGGCGGCCGGACAGAGGGTGCCAGGCGTCTGCCTTAATGGTCACGGGTGGGGCTGTGCTTGTGAAGGAGGAGGGTGGGGACAGGGAGGGGCTCCCTGACGGACGTGCCGTCCTCGGGAAGGATGCCCAGCGGGGGTCCCGCACACTCACCCCGAAGCACAGGGCTTTACGGTCGGCGGCGGAGACAACGGAGCCCGGGGGCCCTCGGTCGCTTGTGCGTTCGACAGAGCTCGTCACAGACGCGCCCCCGTGCTGGTGGGGGCTGACCCAGCGGATGTGAACCCGAGCGAGTCGGGTTGGGGGCCCAGGGGCTTTGCCAGGAAGACCCCCGACCTCACGTGCTGACCACGTGACGTGACGTTCGACCCTTGCGTTTGTCCTGAGACACAGGGATGCCAGCTTCACTTTGCAGACGAGGAGGCTAAGGCTCTAGGCACGGGCGGGGGGGGTCACTGGGGGCCGGCGGAAGCAACTCAGGCCTTGTGCCCACCGTCTTGCTCTCCTTCTGCAGAGAAACACCAAGCCCCCGATCGGCGCCCGCGGGCTCCCGGCTGGTCCCACACAGGTCTGCAGGCTGGGGCCGAGCCCCCGGAGACAGTGGGGCCCCCTGCCTGGATGTGAGCAGAATCCGGAGGTGTTTGCCCCTCCCTCTGCCTGCTGCCCTGGGAACCAGGCTGCTGCCCCTCTACCGGAGCGGAAGAGTGGTGCTGAGAAACAGACCCGTAAACGGGCGAGTCCTGGAGGCCCCGCCCCCGAGGGGTCGTCCATGTGTCAGGGCGGGAGGCTTGAGGCTGAGGCCGCGGTCCTGGTCCTGGTCCACCTGCTGTTCGGGTGCTGCCCTTTCGGCCCCACCATTCAATGGGGGAAGTTCTCTTCCAGAGAGTGGGGTTGAGTAAATGGTCCTGGCAGGAAAGGGTAGAACTCGACAACCGGGGGACTAAGAGGCCGCCCATCAGAAGTCAGTCCTGGAGGGCGAAGGGCCAGGGACAGGGAGGCCCTGCCCGGCCCTCGGGGGGGCCAGCTCAGCCGCTCTGCTCCTCCAGGCCAGAGGAGGCCTTGGGCGGGACGGGAGAACTCACCGGGAGGGCGTGTGTGCGTGTGTCTCGTGTGTGCGTGTGTCCGCGTGTGTGCGTGTGTCCGCGTGTGTGCGTGTGTCCGCGGGCGTGTGCACACGTGGATGCGTGAGCGGGTCGCACGTGGTGAGGGGCGAAGACCCAGGATTACAAGGACCTGAGAGAAGGGCCAGCTCGTACCCTCCGCTCTGTACGTGGTGAGGCCTGTATTGGCACTTTCCCATCTTCCACTGAGCGAACCTCGGTTTCCTTCAGCTTTTCTATTATCAGAAATACTTATGGTCCTTATACTTATGGCCAGAGTCCTGGGAGGTGGGCAGGGCGGGTCTCACCTTTTCCTTGTCACAGGAAAGTGGGTGGAGACCCGAGAATAAAGAGCCGTGTCCGGGTGAACACGGGCTGAGGTTCCACCCAAATCTGTTCCATCACGAGAGAGAAATGAATGGTGTTCTGTGCCTAGAACAGCACACGTTACACCTGCTGAGAAGGAGAGTGAAATGCTCGGAGCTACTGCTTTGGAATAGCTTCCAAGGCTGCTGAGAACAGCATGGGGCGCCCTCGGCCGAGCTCCGCCCGCGCTCCAGCGCACCTGGGGGGGGGGCAGGGTGTACAGGGCCCAGCACAGAGGACGAGGTGGGGGGGTAGCAGGGGGGCCACCAGCCCTACTGGGAAGGAGGGGAACAGTCTTGAGGAAAACCAATTACACCTAATTCAATCTATGGAAATATTTGATTACATCAATCGATGTAATTTATTATGCAAAGTTGCCCTTTCCAACAAATGGAAGCGGCTCGGGTAAGTGGAATTGTGGCTTCAGTGGGCAAACAGAGCCAGCTGGGAACCCGGGTGGGTGCCGTGCTCAGGCACGGAGCTGGGGAGGATGCCCGAGGGGTGCCAGACTTGCCAGAGCTGTGTCTGGCCTCCCCTCTTCTGGTAGAGACGCCAGTGGAAGGAGTGAAGCTGTGAAAGTAATGGGACAGCTCCACCAAAGCGGAGGTTTTGGACGTGGCATTTTTGGATGGTTCCATGGATAACGCCATCCAGGATCACACCCTCAGGTCAAGGCTTGGGGCTCTCAGCCCCTTAAAGCACCCCACGCCCCCTCCTCTGGGATCCTGCAGTGGGGCCAGGCCCGACTCCCCAGACAAGCGACAGCCCCGAGATAGCCGCGTGAGCTGGACAGAGGGAGGAAGGCAGATCCCGGGAAAGGAGCCGCTCGCCCTTGCGGGGAAACAGGACGGGGACCGTCTTGAGAAGCTGGGGACAAGCTGCACCCCTGGACTCAGTTGTCTTCCTTTGTCTGCAGGGGCTGACTTGTTCCTCGGCTTATCGTCTGATGGTTATTTAATCTGCATCTCTAGTCACTTCCCTTCCGTCCTTCGTCTCTGAAGCCCTGACCTGCATTTCTCAGGCACAGAAGCCAGCTGCGCGGCCAGCGCTTCTGCGGGGATCAGTGACGGCCAGAGTGGTCTGGGGGCCTTGTCCTGCTGGCGGTTCTCCTAGCCTGAGTTCTCTCCCTGCTCCTGGTGGGCTGGGAGCCTGGGAAGCTTCCCCGGAGCCCCTGGTCCTCGGGATGGTGGTCTCAGCCTGGGGTGGGGCTGCAGGGGGGCGCATGGTGGGGTGCCAGCGGGTGACTCGGTGGTCACTCTGAGTGACCTCACACCACACGCTGCGTCTGTCAGGCTGCACTTTGGACAGATGGAGACCACACCTAACAACTAAATGATTGAATGAATAAATGCGTTATGAGCTTGAGCCCTACAATAGAGAGGAAAGGCCTTGCTCATCCGTGGACCAGTTATAACCTTGGGAAGTGTTGGGCCAAGCATCCGCTTCTGTAAAGCTCAGGTTCAGGGTGGGGAGTCCAGGCAGACAGGCTAGAATTGGCGTGTGCCTTAGAGGGCCTTGTCCTACACAGTTGGCCTCGTGTCCACTTTTAAAGCCTTTTTGGAAGAATTCAGAGTTCCCAGGATATCCTGTTCCGCGATTTAATAACCTCTCTTCTCTGAAAGCTGGCATGTCTGTCTATCTATCAGTCTATCTAGCATGACCCAAATCTCCCTAAAGCTGACTTTGCTGTGCAGCTCTGGGAACCGTGCTTAACCTCTCTGTGCTCACTGTGGGTTTCAAAGCCATGGCTTTGCTCTTTATATACCACGTCTGTCTGTCTGTTGTGCTGCAGCCAGCAGGGTCTACTAACATAGATGGCAGACTTCCTGCAGCCCACGGCAGAGGCAACAGGGGCAGCTGAGCGCCTTGTACAAGCTAACACAGTGAGGTTGGCCTTTCCTTGTGGGGGGATGGGCAGGGGGCAGCCCAGGGCTCCCAGGAGCAGGGCTGCAGTTTGCCCGTCAAGTGTCCATCACAGCACACGGAGTCTCCCGCCCTGGGTCCTTGCCCTGCATGCCTGCTCTTGCCTGCAAGCGCCGGCCGTGTTCACACGCCCTCCAGGCCCAGGCCCGGGAGTGGTGCCCATGCACCTGTCCTTGTGCTTTGATTGCCAGTGGGACCCCCAGCGGAGAGAACGGACCCTAGGTGAGACAGAGGAGGAGGCAGGTGGGGGTACCGAGTTCCTCCCTCTCCCTTCCTGGGCTGGCTAGCTGCCTCCCTAACGGGTGCTATTAGGTGGCTCTCTCTCCAGTGCCAAATGAGAAACGCCCAAATACTCGCCAATAGTAGAATAAATTGTAATATATTCACACAATGGAAAAGCGTGCAGCAATGAGGAGAAACTGCTGCTACACCCAGCAACACGGATGCTCATCACAAACAAAATGCTGAGCAAAAAAGCCAGACACGGGGTGTGTTTACGGCTCTACTTCCAGACAAAAACAGCCAGCGTGAATCTGGCATCAGAAACCAGGACAGTGTTACCTTTGCGGGGGATGTGAACAGTGCCGAGAACAGGACGGTGAGTCCACTTTGCAGAACTCGTGAGACAAACTCAGATGTGAGTACTTTTATGTAGATATGTTTTTCATTAATTTAAAAGTTTATGTAAAAATCTATATCTCTGTGAATTTTCTTTAATTGTATGTCGTATCATGGGTAAGGTTTCTAGCAGAAATCACAAGTGCTTTCCCTGAGGATTTTTACCACCACAATTGCACTTACTCATTTAAATTGCATTCTTCTTCATCCTCTGACTCTGCTGCTTATTGTAAACTGGCAAACGGGGTTCCACCTTAAAAAGCAGCCCAAGCAAGTCTCCTAGGGTTCTACTATCAATCCCCTTCGGAATTGAAGCCTGCATCAGTCAGGTATCCATTAAGAAAGGTTTTAGAGGAAAACTTCAAGGTGTTAATTGATCCCTCCGGGGCATTTATGTTCCTTTCCTTCTGTAGTTTCTTTGAAGCTTTGACTGGCTTCAGGGAAGAGGCGTCAGCTGAGCGCCCATCTAATTGTTTGAGCACATAAAAGATCTTAGCGCACATGCCCCAAATGAGAGTCACCTGCATTTCCTGGACTTTACAAAGTTTCCTTCTCTATAAGATTTATAAATTTCCTTCACTCTGTGGGATATTTGCTCGCGTCTATTTTGGAGATGCCAGTGCATCAGACAACAGAAGTTCCCAGCGACCTTCGCAGTGGGGGCCAGCACAGCCTGGGTGAGGAGGCCACGGCCTCGGGTTGGAGGTGGAGAGTTCGCTCCAGGGCTGACGCCGCATGTGGGCAGCGTGGGACGTGTAACGGGCTCCATAGCTGGGTACCTGTCACGGGTGATTTCCCAAGGCCCTGTGACTACGAAGCCGGAAAGGCAGTTAATTCCATATTCCGCTCTCAGAAGTGATAAGTAAGTTACACATATTCAGTGGTCACGAACACCTGCAATGCCCTTTTATCAGCCAAATCTTTGCCAGGTGCTCTTAGCCTCCCAAGGCAAAAGCAATAAAAGCAAAAACAAACAAATGGAACCGAATCAAACTTGCATGCTTTTGCACAGCAAAGGAAACCGTCAACAAAATGAAAAGATAACCCACAGAATGGGAGAAAAATCTTTGCAAATGATATGACCAGCAAGGGGTTAATATCCAAAATATACAAAACAGCTCATGCAGCTCAATATTAAAAAAACAAACAACCCAATCCAAAAATGGGCAGAAGACCTAAATAGACATTTCTCCAAAGAAGACATACAGATGGCCAAGAAGAGCATGAAAAGCTGCTCAACATCACTAATCATGAGAGAAATGCAAATCAAAAACTACAATGAGGTATCTCCTCACACCGGTCAGAATGGCCATCATCAAAAAATCTAGAAACAATAAATGCTGGAGAGGGTGTGGAGAAAAGGGACCCCTCCTGCCCTGTTGGTGGGAATGTAAATTGATACAGCCACTGTGGAGAACGGTAAGGAAGTTCCTCAGAAAACTAAAAATAGAGCTACCAGATGATCCAGAAATCCTGCTCCTGGAACTGACACGTTCTGAGTGAGGGTATGTCTTTTCACTTACAGTGTCTCAGCCAGCACTGTTTGAGGGCTGGGTCCTGCATTTATCACATTCATTTAAGACCTGCTCAGGACTCCTCGTGTCAAGAAGCCAGGAACAGGGGCGCCTTCCTGGCAGGGGTAATGGAGCCTCGTTACAGGAAACACAGGCTACAAGATAAGGGCGGAGAGCACATATGACATTGCGGTGACCATCTGGGGGGCGGGGTCTCTTGACATACCCCTGATGGTCTCGGCAGCAAGTGGACAGACACACTGGCCGTGGACGAAGGAGGACACGTGATTAGAGGCTGAGGTCCCTCGAGACTGCGGTCTGGGTCACCCCTCCACCCCAGGGGGAGCCTCTGAGACCAACAGAGGAGCTGGCAGAAAAGGAGGGCAGGAGAGGGAAGGGACGAGCGTCAGGGCAGCCCCACGTCCAGCCGTGGTGCTGGGGAGGGGCCCCCGTCATCCGAACCTCCCGATGGGATCCCTGAAAGACACCAGCCAGACCCCGAGCAGCCACACACGCCGAGGGGCAGGCCGACCTGCGGACGCTGCGGAATGATGCCGGGGCCCGAGCCAGGACCCGCAAGCCTATCCAGCTGCTGCCCCGTGGCTGGGCCCCTGGGACTGGCCAGCGGCTGGAGGAGGAGGCTCTGCCTGAATCAGAGCACCCTCACCCGGTGATGGGCCAGCTCGGCTCCCGAGTGACAAGCCGTCTCGGTCTTCTGGGTGTGGGTGGGGGATTTGAGGGTGAAAACCAGGCAAGTCCCAGGAAAGCTGGGTGCGTTGGTCACTCGCTCTAGAGCTGCCGCTGGCCCTAAGGAGGCCGCTGCTGTGACGGCCTCGGGTCACCTCCCTCCTGCCCAGCCGTGCGCCCCTCCCCCTCCCAGACGCTGCTCCGGATCAATCTCCCGGTAGGGGGTCACTTCAGGGTCATTTCTGGGGGATCCGACCTGTGCTCCGTCCTTTCTCAGCTGCGCTCAGCACGGGTCCACAGACAGGTGCTGAGTGGCCGGACCTCCTTAGGGACAACGCAGCCCTGGGGACAGGAGAGTCCGCCGGCCACACTGGACAGACTTCCCGGGCCGCCTGGCACGTGACAAGTTTGGGTGGTTTGTTTCCGAAGCTAAGCGAGCCTTGCTCCTTTCCCCGCTTTCTGTCATCATGGGCTGTGCAGGCAGTCTTCGGGGACGGGACGGGGAGAGCTGGCCTGAAGACGGTGGCTTCTGATGTCGCAGAGGCTTGAGCAAAGAGGCTGAGGAGGGGCTTCCCTGGTGGCGCAGTGGTTGAGAATCCGCCTGCCGATGCGGGGGACGCGGGTTCGTGCCCCGGTCCGGGAGGATCCCACGTGCCATGGAGCGTCTGGGGCCCGTGAGCCGTGGCCGCTGAGCCTGCGCGTCCGGAGCCTGTGCTCCGCAACGGGAGAGGCCGCAACAGTGAGAGGCCCGCGTACCGCAAAAAACAAAACAAAACAAAACAAAGAGGCTGAGGATGAAGAACAGGCAAAAGCCAACACTTAGGGCTCCTCCGCTGTGCAAACCATGTGTGTATCTTGACTTAAACGTGCCAACAGGAAGACGCCTTCTTTGGAGAAAATCACGGAATCTGAGCATAAGCCAAGTATTAGTTGATATTATAGAATTGTTAGAAATCTTGTTAGGTAGAATTGTAGCAGTGCGGCTATGGGCTAAACGTATTTATTATTACAAATGCACACTGAAGTCCTTCCAGGTAAGATTATCATAAGGCCTGTGGTTTGCTTTAAAATCTCTGGGGTGGTGGGGAGGGAGGGAGGTGTGAAATAAGATGAACACGAGTAGATAATTTGAAGCTCAGGATGGGTACCTAAGACTTACAGTGAGTATTGTTTAGTATTCTTTCTACTTTCCTGCATGTGTGAAAATCTCTATAATGAAATCAGCATAAACGCCAGCAAAACTCCCCTTGGCCTGTGCCCTGGGGAGGGACCCCTTTTCCACACCCCGGAGTCAGAGGGTGCTGGCTCCACACGGTTACCACCCCTGCCCCACAGGAGCTGCCGTCCGGACCTCTGGCGACTCCTATCCAGGCGTGGCGTCTCAGCCGTGTGCTGGACACGCGTGACCTCCGGCCAGTGACCTCACCTCTCGGAGCCTCGGAACCGGGATTGGTGGTGTCAGCCTCCCAGTTTGAGCCGTTACTGTTTCCTCCCCTCCCCATCCTGGTTTCTCCTGGTTCAGCTGAGCCTCCGACGGCTGGGACGGCCAAGCCCTCGGGAGCCTCACAAGCCTGGAGGCATCTCAGGGCCCAGCTGCCGCCCCCGTCCCCGCATCTCCGTGGATCAGAGCTTCAAGATGTTAGACTAAAATGCATCTTTCACCGTCAAGAAGCAGTTCCACGTAAATCCGTGAGTTCTTGGCTGTGCAGGTTTGCTATCTTGGCCCAGAAACGGGAAATCTGAGCCACCTCGATACCTCCGTTCAAGAAAGTGTGGGCTTTGCTGCCGAAAGTGTCTCGCCAGCCACCTGCAGCCGCGTTGGCCCGCTGAGGACTCAGGTCACCACCGGTGTGGGCTCGGGTGACGGGCATATGGTTGGGGGTGAGGGCTGGCTCGTCGTCGGCCTCTGTCCCAGCAGAGGCGACGGCCCAGGCCAGGAGGCGTGGGGCTGGGGCAAGGGCAGGGATTTGATTTATACTTGAAGAAATGGGGAGATTTTGGAGAGTCGTGGAGTCGGATTTTCATCTATAAAATGACCAGAACGGAACTCCTGTCTTTAATTAGTTACAATTAGGTCATCACAAAATTAACAGAATGAACATCGCTTTTGGATCAAGTGATGTTCTGTAATGAACTTGCACCTGAGCACTGTGTCAAGACCCCAGACACCAGCGGAGTCCCCAGGACGGGGCAGTCACAGCGCCCGGCCGCTCCTCAGAGCCGTCCCCGACCGACACCCTGGTGGGAGGACGCAGGCCTCCTGTGTCGCCCAGCAGACAGACAGTCGCTTGGTAGATCTGGACCCTGCTTGGAAGTCGCCTCGCCCTCTTTCCGGCGGCTGCAAGGGGCGGTTAGTTTGTGTTTCCAGGGGTCCAGAGGCTTCTGACAGCTGGGAAGTCCCATCCCTCCGCCAGGGCCTGAGACAGACCAGCCGCGATGCCCTCTCCTCTCCTCCGGCCCCTCCCCTCTACCGAGTCCTGGTTGGGCCTCAGCCTGGCAGGATCTGCCTCTCCCCCCCGCCCCCCCCAGTTTCCATGCTGCAGGAGGTCTTCTCGGGGTCAGGAAGACCCCTTCTCAGCCGCCTGTACCAACAGCCTGCTGTTCTGTCCTCCAGGGTCGGGGAACGGCTGGTCACCCCGCCTGCCCAGACCACCCATCACCCTTCTCATGTATATGTGCCCTCACGCTGGTCTGTTTCTGTGGCCTGTGTCCCCTCACTGAGGGCCCCCCAACCCTCCCACCGGGGGGCATCTTCTCCAGCTGAACTGTCTGGAGCCTGGCCACGGGCCTGTGTAAAAAGCCAGCACCCGATCCGGCTTTAGTATCATCACCAATTAAGTAAAACTCCTTGGTATCCTCAGAGGAAACATTTTATTATAAATCCTTAAGAACGTATTTAGAAAAATCAGCATGATCATTATAATGCATTATTCAGTTAGTTAAATGTGCTTTAAAAAAAACCATGAAATATATCTTCATTGTAAGAGCATCTGCTGTTTTTTTGCAAATGATTAGCTGTCACTGAATCATCAGTTTTTTATTTTATTGTGTGTCTCAGGCTGTTTGTTCTAATTAACGGCCACGCGTGGGTGGGGCTAAGCAAACGAGCCTCCTTCTGTAGAAACGGGGCTTTCGGTCCTGCTCTGTGTAATAATCCCACGTGGGCCGGACGAGCAGCCCCCAGGAGGCACGAGTCTCAGGCTGCGGACGGGGATGTGGGGGTCCCGACCTCAGCCCCAGCCCGGCAGGACCGCCGAGGCCTCGCAGGGCGAGCGAGTCCAGCCCGAGTCCCCCTCCTGCCCGGAGCAGCTCTGACCCGCAGAGGACGGGCTGCAGAGGCGGCCCTGGCGGCCCGCGGCTGCCGGCTCAGCTCCCCCGGCGACGCAGGGCCACGGTGACGGGTCCGTGGGCTCTGGGCCGGGAGGGAGGCCGGGGCTGCGGGAGACCCCGAGTCTGGGAGGAGGCGGGGAGTCCTCCCTGAGGCCTGACCTCAGTGACAGAACCCCTCCCCCACCCCGTGTCTCCGCCTCTTGTCTGCAGAAAAGCTTTAGCCTCCTAGGCTTTCCCCACGTTCCAAAGAGCAAATGTAAACAGGGAGGTGAGAAAATGCGAAAACAAAGGAAAACAGTCAAGCAAGACAAAATAATAATAGTTTGGCCATTAAACAAAGTCAAGCACCTTTACTTCCTCCTCAAGGGCTACAGATGATATTCTGAGCCATGTCCTTGAATTCTCTTGCAGACACTAAAACCCCCTCCAGGTGGAAGAAGTTAACCGCACGCTGACCGCCGTAGACCCCAGACCGGTTGGAACCAGAAAACTGATACTTGAGATTCTTGAAACCTCACCTTGTTACCTCACCACCACCCAATCAGAAGAAGGTTCACAAGCTGGCCACGTAGCCCACGACCCTCTCCCTCACACTGTCTTTAAAAACCTTTGCCTGAAAGCCACGGGGAGTTTGGCTGTTCTGAGCACGAGCTGTCCGTTCTCCTTGCTTGGCCGCATGTTGGATACCGGGCAGTAAATGCTGCATTTTCCTTCCATCACCCGGGGTCGGTAAGTCAGCTTTACTGTGTGTGGGTGAGGGGACGCGAGTTTGGTTCGGTAATGAGGAGGGGGTGGTACTGAGAGGCAGTAGGGGAGAGGGGTGGGCTTGCGGAGCAGAGGAGGAGGTAATGTGCACTGAGAGCCGCTGTGTGGGGAAGCAGTCCAATGGCTCCAGCACCATTTTTTTTTAAATTAATGTTTATTGGAGTATGGTTGATTTACAATGTCGTGGTAGTTTCAGGTGTACAGCAAAGTGAATCAGTTATACATACACATATATCCACTGTTTTTTAGATCATTTTCCCATATAGGTCATTACAGAGTGTTGAGTAGAATTCCCTGTGCTGTACAGTAGGTTCTTATTAGTTACCTATTTTATAAATCCAGTGCCATGTGTTGAAAAGACTTTCCTTCTTTCATTGAATTCCTTCTGCCCCTTGATCAAAACCAGCTGGACATATTAAGGGGATTCATTTCTGGGCTTCTTTTTCTGTTCCTTCAATCTGTGTGCTGTTTCTCCACCAGCACCAGGCAATCTTGATGACTATAGTTATCTAGTACTTTCTGAACTCTGGGAAAGTGATTCTTCTGCTGTCTTCTTCTTTTTCAAAATTGTTTTTGCTTTTCTAGCTAAATTTCAGAAAAATGTTGCTTGTATCTATAGAAAAAAGTCTCGCTGAGACTTTTGATAAGAATTGCCTTAAACCTGCCTACCAGTTTGGGAGAGAATTGACATATTTACTATGATGAGTCTTCTACCCCTTCTAACTCGTGAACATGGCATGTCTCTCCATTTATTTAGATCTCCTCTTATTTCTTTGATGAGGACTTTGTATTTTTCAGCATACAAGTCCTGTATATGTTTTGTTAGATTTACAGATGAGTATTTCACATTCTTTTGAGTGATTACAAATGGCACTGTAATTTTAATTCTGGTATCCATGTGTTCATTGCATACAGACAGGACTGAGTTTTGTAGGTTTATCTTGTACGTTACAATGTTGTTTTACTCACTTATTAGTTCTAGACTTTTTTTTTTGTACATCTCTAGAAATTTTCTACATAGGCATCATGCAATCTGCAAATAGGGGCACTTTATGTATATATATATATTTATTAGTTTGATCATTTATGTATTTATTTCTAATCTGCATGCCTTTCATTTCCTTTTATTGCCTTATGATGCAGACTAAAACTTCTAGCATTGTGTTGAAAAAGAATTGCAGGAATGGACATTCTTTTACCACATAAAAGAGGGAAAGCATTTATTCTTTATTCATTAAATATAATGCTGTAGATTTTCTGTAGATAATCTTTATTACATTGAGAAATTTACCTTCTATCCTTTGTTTTCAGAGAATTCACTTTTTTGATACTGTCTTTTATGTATAAAGGTTTTCAGTTGTGATGAAGCCCATCTTTTCTGTGTTTTCTTTGGTTTTACGTGGTTTAGATGCCACGTCCAAGAAACCATGGCTTCATCTAATGTGACAAAACTTTACTATGTTTTCTTCTGAGAGATTATTTTAGTTTTAACTCTTATGCTTAGTTGTTTTGTCTATTTTGAGGTAATTTTTGCATGTGGTGTGAGGTAAGGGTCTAAATTCTGTCTCTCATGTATGGAAATCTAACTGTATCAGCAGCTTTTGTTGAAAAAAAATATTCTTTGTCCATTGAATTGTCTTGTAATTCTTGTTGAAAATCAATTGTCCATAAATGTATGGGCTTCTCCGGGGACTCTCAGTTCTCTTCCATTGATTAATACCTCAAGGCCAATAGCACACAATATTGATTACCATTGTTTGTAATAAGTTTTGAAAATGTGATGTGTGAGTCCTCAAACTTTGTTATTCTTTTTCAAGATTCTTCTGGCTATTCTGGGTACCTTGATTTTCCATATGAATTTTAGGATCATCTTTTCTATTTCTCCATCTGCAGAGACGTGGATGGACCTAGAGACTGTCATAGAGAGTGAAGTAAGTCAGAAAGAGAAAAACAAATACTGTATGCTAACACATATATATGGAATTAAAAAAAAAAAGGTTCTGAAGAACCTAGAGGCAGGACAGGAATAAAGACGCAGACATAGAGAATGGACATATATACATATTTGTATATATTCACATATATACACTAGCAAATGTAAATTAGATAGCTAGTGGGAAGCAGCTGCATAGCACAGGGAGATCAGCTCAGTGCTTTTTGTCCAACTAGAGGGGTGGGATAGGGAGGGTGTGAGGGACACACAAGAGGGAGGAGATATGAGGATATATGTATACATATCGTTGATTCACTTTGTTATACAGCAGAAGCTGATACACCATTGTAAAGCAATTATACTCCAATAATGATGTGCATGCATTGAAGTGCTATAAAAGTCCCATGGGTTTTGACAAATGCATAGTATTATGGTTCTACCTTTCCAGTATTGTACAAATAGTTTCACTGCCCCAAAAAGTCCCCAGTGATTTACCTATTCATGGACTCATGGGTATTTATTCTCTACTTTGGACTATAATCCAATACTGCTTCATTGATTCTGTTACATAAATGAGTCTAGCTTTGAGCATCAGGGGCTGCCTCTGTTGGCCCTACTGTCCATTTCATATACTGTGTGCATGTGTGTGTGCTGCACATGAAGCACTTCTTTAAGGTGACTGGTTCCTTGTACTGGAGAGTGGTATTAGACACCAAAATGTGGTTGCTGCTTGTGCTCATTGCTACTGGGGTGTCATTGCTTCTAGACCCTCTTAATGATCAAGAAATGTACACACGGCCATGTATGCACACACACACACACACACACACACACACACACACACACATATCCATATGCATCTATATTAAGCTAAAGATAACTTCACACCAACGTCTTTAACTCTAATCCGTACCAAACCTACCGTCCTAGCCGTCTCTTCATGCTGGTCTGCATCCTCTCCCTCAGTCGGTGAGAAACCAGCTCGCACCACCCACCATCAATTTACCCCGTTGTTCAGTTTCAGTGTGTGGACACGGGGTGTTCAAACCACCATATGTGCTGTGAGGTGTGACCTCATACCCTTGGGGAAAACAGCTTTACCAGCCGGGGTACAGTACCTATGTACTCCAGTTTTACAGGCCCCACCCAATTCCAAAGTTATTTCAATTGGCACCTCCCACCTCCCGATCTCCTTCTTTTAGGTTATTTTAAACATTTGTAATATAGCTAAATTCTTTTGCCACAGTCTGCAAATCCTGTGACCGCTCAGCCTCCTAATGATATTTAAAATTTGCATACATTAAGGTGTTACCATGTTCTTTGGGTTTTGACAAATGTGTAACGTTCTATATCCACCATTTTTCAGTATCAGTGCAATTTCACTGCCCCAAAGATCCCCAATTCTTCATGTATTCAACCCTTTCCCTCCATGAATCTCTGGCAACCATTGATCTGTTCAGTGACTCTACTCTGTAGTTTTGCCTTTTCCAGACTGGCACATAGTTGGAATAACATGGTATGTAGTCTATTCCTACTAGTTTCTTTCACTTAGAAAATATGCATTTAAGATTCATCCATATGTTTGCGTGTCATGATAGCTCATTTCTATTCATCACTGAACACTATTCCACTGTACGAATGTATCACATTTTTAAAAATTCATTCACCTATTTAAGGGCCTTGTGGTTGCTTTCATTTTTTGACAATTGTGAATCAATCTTGTATAGACGTTTGTGTGCAGGTTTTTGTGTGGACATGATTTTTCAGATTCGTTGGCTAAATTCCTAACAGCATGATTTCTAGATCTTATGGGAAGGCTGCTGAGCTTTGTAAGAAACTCAAACTGTCTTCCAAAGGAGCTGAACCGTTTTACATTCTTGCCAGCAGTGAATGAGAGTTCCTGTTGCTTCACATTCTTGCCAACATTTGACATTTCAGATTTTGTAAGGCCATTTATAATAATTTGTAGTGCTATCACATTAGTGATATCATGTAATTTGCAAGTCCCTAATAACAAATGACGTTGAGCATCTCTTTGTATGCTTTGTGTCATATGTATGTTTTCTTTGGTGAGGTGTCTGTTTAGATATTTTGCTCATTTTAAAATTGGGTTGTTTGCTTTCTTATAATTGTTTTAAGTTTTAAGATTCTTTGCATAGTTTGGATACAAGTCTTTTATGAGATATGTATTCTGCAAATAGCTTCTCCTAGTGTGGGGCTTGTCTTCTTGTTCTCTGGACAGTATCTTTCACGGGGTAAACTTTTTAATTTCAATAAGGTCCAGTCTGTCAATTTTTTTCTTTCATGGATCATGTTTTTGGTGTCGTATCTGATCCTTCATTACCAAATCCAAGGTCATGTAGATTTTCACACTATTTTCTTCTAGAAGTTTTATCGTTTTGCATTTTACATTGAGTACTATGATCGTTTTGAGTTAATTTTGGGGTAAGACATAAGATCTGTGTCTAGATTTATTCTTTTAATTAAAATTTTTTTGTGTGGTTTACTGATAAATACCAATGCTTAACATAAATTGACCATTTAGCCATTTCTAAGTGCACAGTTCAGTAGGTGCATTCTTTTTTTCTGTACCATTTGTTGAAATCCCTGTCTTTTCTCCAATGAATTGCCTTGTGCCTTTGTCAAAGATCAGGATAATAAGCGTTCTTAATCAGCATTCTGACCTCCAAACTCCATCACAGCATGAGCTTCCAGAGGAACCCACCCTGTGACACGGAACTTTATATAGAATTGTTGCCAGGATTAAGAGAAATAAAATATACAGTATGTTTCACGATTGCCAGACAGTGTATTTCCTTACAACATCACAAGCTAAATCTTTTTGGGGTTACTCCCGCACATACTCTGTGTCTTCTACCTGAAACATGGCTCCCATGACGAACACACATCAAAAAATGCTTGCTTATGCGAAGCTAGATCCACTGTGTTCTGGTTCAGATAGAGCTTGACAGTCAGCCCCAAGTGATAGGAGGACACGAGTCCTGCTGGTTGGATGAAATCTGCTTCCTCCTGTCCCTACATGAGGCTGCAGCTGGAGGTGGGGACCGCGTGTCTCCAGCAATGTCTGTGCCCTCATTGCAGAGTCTCTGCTTCCTTTTGTTCTGGTCTCCTCATCCCCGCTTGAGCCCACGAGTTTACCCATGACTCCAGCCATTGCTTTTCCAGGAACCGTGCTTAAGGGCATTAGACAAGGCACTGATTTGCATAGAGACCGTCAAGGCCTCGGCAAAGCCAAGAAATGCACACTGTTAAACATTTACAGTAACATTGACTGCAACCGTGAAAACAATTTTACTGCAGATTAGACACAGTTGGTGCAGAAGCCGTCCCAGCCCTGGAGCTTGGTCAGCAGCTAGCACGGCCTGGGAAGCTATGACCAGCCGCCGCCCGCCATTCTCCCAGTAATCATCTTCAGCGGACGGATGGGGGGCTCTTCTCTCATTTGGGAAGATTTCCCTCCTGAGATGAGAGATCACAGTACAACGAGGGAGAGGAGGGGCGGGAGTAGCCAAGTCAGAGGAAGTGGAGGAAAGACACAGGATGGGACATCTGCTCGAGCCGTGGGGAACATGCTGTCAGACAAGGGGAAAAAGGCCAGCGTGCGGAGGACGGAGGACGGTCTCTTACCCCGCGGCAATAATAGGTCTGAGAATAATGGATTCATACTTGGATGCGAGCCAAGAAAGCAATCGAAATTGCTAGAAGACCCTCTGATTGCTCTCCTTCTCCAGCCCCTTTTATTTTGTCCACCTTCTTCCCACGCAAGCAAGGCCTTCTCTGCTCTGCATCTGTCTCATCGAGTCCCTCCTTCCCCAGCAGCCAGGCGCCACTGACGAGCGCTGAGAATGGCCGTCCACCCGGCCCAGATCACCAGTCTCTTTGTGTGTGTGTTGCCTGCGAAAATCTCAGCCAGCGAATCCTGCTCTTAACTTCACACTTGATTTTCTTTGTGGCACAAAGCCAGGGCCATTTGGGCACTTATAAAGGAGAAAAATAAATGACACTTGAAAGAGGTGAGGCTTTCAACGTCATTTACAGTCTCCCCATTGTGGGTTGACAAGTAATCACAGGGCCTGGTCTAGAGAAGTGAGTCTTGAAAAAGAGACAGAGGAAAGCGTTGTGTTGGGAGTTCGTCACCATGAGCATGAAACAGAGAAGCACGGTGTGTGCTTGAGTGGTGATTCTTCAGACCAGGTCAGGCCCCTGGGAATGCAAAGCACATGCCCCCATTAAGCTTTGTATTTTACTCACCATCTGTCAGAGGACCTAGAGCTTTCTGGATTAAATAATCTCCCATTCACTGGTAAATACTCTTGGGGAAAAGAGAATTATAATCACACTCATATTAAACCTAAAAATACAGGGACAAGAGGAAGAAGACAAAACCGTGCTATCTAGCTGAACGCAAGTTTCTCCTTGATTGAAGTAATATGAAGATGCCACCAGGCAAGGGCTACAGAACAGTGCATAAAGGGTGTTATGGGTTGAATTACATCCTCCAAAGAAGACACAATAAAGCCCTAAATCCCAACACCTCGGCACCTGACCTTAGTTGGAAATAGAGTTTTTTCAGATGTAACCAAGTTAGGATGAAGTCACTATGCTGGGTGCTAATCCCATGTCACTTATGGTCTCAG
Organism: Kogia breviceps; assembly: GCF_026419965.1. Lineage (NCBI taxonomy): Eukaryota > Metazoa > Chordata > Mammalia > Artiodactyla > Physeteridae > Kogia > Kogia breviceps. Next base: position 120,891,230 of record NC_081316.1, read on the forward strand.
AGAACAGGGAAACATATTTCTCCACAGATCAAGTAAAAACTAAAATGGGCAAAAAGAGTTTCCCTGTTCTTCATACATATATCTATCAGAAAGGAAAATTCTAAGGAAGTAGCAAGAAGTCGATGATGCCTAACGCCACAGCAAAGTGTTTGCGGGGAAACATTTATAACAGATTCCAGGATCATGAAATATATACAGATTGTACCTCAAAGAAAAGCTTTGATAACGGGTCTCAGAGAAACGTGCTAATCTTGACAGGAGGTGCCGTATTGTAAAAGGAGGGTCTGGGGGTTTCTCTGTCCTGAGGACTTCTGTTGGGGACACCGGGGCATCTCTTTTATTACCAATTCATGATGCTGCCTGGTGCAGAAACCTAGTTCCAAAATACCAGTTTCCACCACCGTCTGAGACTGTCCTTTTTGTCAGAGGTAAATACCCACTTTCTCTGTGTTTTCCTCCACCCTCCTCTCGCCTCGACCTCTCCCCGCTTGTCCTCTTCTTGGCCCCCGCCCTCCGCTGGCACCTCTCCATCCTCCTCTGCCTCTGCCCTCACCCTCGAAGGTCCTGTCCTCGGCCCGTGACAGAGCCGGTCACGGGGCTCCTATTTTTCTCCGGGGGCAGCTCTTCGTTGGAGGCTTGTGAGCAGGGCTGCTAGAGTTTGCAATACTTCAAGGGTAAGAAAAGGTTAGAAATAAAATTCAAGAGTTGATTCTTTCGAGGCACGCTGGGATTCTCCGTGCTGGCAGATTCGTTATTTTGTGAGGTGACCACTGATCGTGTCTGGACGGGCAGGAGGCGTGATTTAGATCGTGCCCTCAGCTGTCAGCAGACGGTATCTCAGGCCGAAGCGTAAAATGAACCCCTGCAGCTGTGCCGCTGGTAATCATCCAGTTTTTCCAGTTCATCTTGGGCAGAAGTGGGTTAGGGCCAATGTTAGATAATGCTCCGCATTTAACACGTACTGTTTATTTATTAAGGTCATAACTTATCTTAACTGTGAGATAAATTGGGGGGATTACATATGCCATAAAACTACAGCAAATTATAAAGCAGAAACTAACACACCATTGTAAAGTAATTATACTCCAGCAAAGGCGTTAAAAAAAAAAAACTACAGCAAAAACATGACACAGAATATTTGCATCCCCCCAGAAAGCTTGCTTGTGCTGTTTTATATAACCCTTCCCCCTCCCAACAAGAAACCAATATTCTGAGTTTTATCCCCAAAGATTGTATTGGATTGTCTTTCAACTTCATGTCAGTGGGATC